>NC_135272.1:8537500-9162500 GCF_051311805.1 Agelaius phoeniceus | reverse complement strand
CTCTGGTAATTACTGCCACATATGGATTTGCACAATTACACTTGGTTAATTGGTTATTACAGGCAAGCCAGACTGATTGGGCAGAACGGCTGAGCTTTAACCCCTTCGCTGCCCCCCATGGTCAGCCAGACACCAGGGCAGCCTTCCCTCAAACAGTGCTGTGCTCTCCTCTAACATCAGGGCAGCCTTCCCTCAAACAGTGCTGTGCTCTCCTCTGTCATCAGGGCAGCCTTAGTCCCAAAACTGTGCTGTGCTATCCTCTAACATCAGGGCAGCCTTCCCTCAAACAGTGCTGTGCTCTCCTGTAGCATCAGGGCAGCCTTCCCTCAAACAGTGCTGTGCTCTCCTCTAACATCAGGGCAGCCTTCCCTCAAACAGTGCTGTGCTCTCCTCTAACATCAGGGCAGCCTTAGTCCCAAAACAGTGCTGTGCTCTCCTGTAGCATCAGGGCACCCTTCCCCCAAACAGTGCTGTGCTCTCCTCTAACATCAGGGCAGCCTTAGTCCCAAAACATGCTGTGCTCTCCTGTAACCCTGCTGGCTCCTGTGCAAAGGACCAGCCAGCACAGCCCTTAGCACCCAGACAAGACCTCTTTGCTCCCTTGCCTTCCTTTCCACTGGGGATCCCAAAGAAATGGACCCAAGGAGAAAGGAGTGAGCCTGCACCTCAAAACAGCCCAACTCCCCAGGCAGCTTCATGTGCCCTGGGTTTGCAGCAGACCCACCATGTAGTCCCCAGGGTGCTGAGGGATGGCAGACTCGGATTTTGTTTGTTTTTAGAAGGAGACTGAGATTCCTTGTGCACTTCGGCTTTGTGCCCTCAAGCCCAGCAGGGTTGGTGCCAAAGACTGAAGAATCCACCCCTGAGCCTGTCTCAGTCTCTGAACTCAGATTCTCCTACAGGATTTGCAGTGTAATGTTTTTCTTCCTCCAAACACTCAAAACGGAGGCTTTACTCTAGATACAAATGCATACAGAACCAGAGTAAAATGAGCTATAACAAAAAATACAGAAAAAGCCCTTGTAAAACTCCTGACAGCACAGGACTTCTGCCAGTTGGGAGTGGAGGCAGCCTGGCCTCCCCACAAGGCCACTGTCACCTCTGCCACCCCTCACAGGTAGGAAATGGACCATCCAAAACTGGCCCCAAAATGTGCTGCTCAGGATGCAGCCATGTTTTCTGAGAAAGCTCAGAAGAGGCAGGCCAAGGTGAGAACAATTTCTGCCAGAACTCTATCAAAGGCTTCCCATTAAAAACCTGTAACAAGGAGCTAAGAGCTTCCCAAAATTCCCACAGGGCAGAAGGGCTCATCTGAGGAGAGAGCTGTGCTCAGCAACCACTGACATCAAGGACAGAGCAGGCATTGGCATCCTGGTCCCTCAGAGCTGCTGCACTGCCCCTTGGACACAGGAGAGGGCACAGAGGAACCTGCTCCAGACAGCTCCTGCCTCTCCCAAGGGCAGCAGGATGTTGCTCAGCCCAGGCTAGACTGTGTCCCAGTCTGATTTACAGAGCCAGGCATCACAGCAGGCACACGGGGAAGGCTTTCAGCTCAGCTTCTGAATCACCCCAGCAAGCAGCAAGAGCAAGGGAAGAAACCAGCATTACAGCAAGGTGAGAGAAATCTAACTCCAAACCACCCTCTAGCCTCATCCTGTGGGTAAAAAAAGTCCTTGGGGCTTTGGCTGAAGCAAAAAGTATCTGCAAAAAAACCACATTCCCACCCTTTCCACTGTCACTACAGTGATGCCTGCTACAACACTTTAGGTTTGGCCTAGGAGTAACCTTCTCATTAGCTAATTAAAGTGCTTTTAATGTTCTGTCTCCACTGCAAGGAGTAGCCAAGTGAGAAAAGTCTTCTCCCTCGGAGGTCACTGGAGTGACATGAAAGTTGCAGCAGGAGTTGCTCCTGTTGTTCCATGGCAGATTAAACCCTTTTCTGACCCAGAGATGGGGCAACTGAGAGGTGTTTTAAAAACTTTTATTCCTTTTTCAGTCTCAGTGAGAAGGGTGTGACAATACAGGTGTTACAATTCACACCATCCCAATCAGAAGCCAATTATTTCTTAATTACAATACACTAGAAGCATTTCTTGGTGTATCAGCTTTTGCTGTAGATGCCTTAAAGCCAATAATCTAAAATTACCCCTTGTATGTCCTACTACAATGCACCTTTCATAGTTCTATTTCTCCAAAGTATCCAGTCTTATTTACAAAACCATCCTTTGAAACTTGTTTCTAGTTCCATTTCTCTCTCAGCACTGTCTGTCCCATTCCATGGCATACACACTATGCGAGCCTTCTGCCAAGCTTTCAGAATTCTCTACAAATCCATTTCCCACAGTCACCTGTGATCTCCCAGCTCCCTGGGAGCTTGGCACAGACATTTCTTTCTCGAGCAAGAGGCAGCTCCCAGCTCTCTGTCTGTAGGGACAGGCACAGGCAGCATCTCCCAGCTCTCCGCCCTGGTTTGGGGTGTGCGTGAGCTGCTCTCTGAGGAAGGGAAAGGTTGCAGACCTCTCCCCTAAACCAGCAGCCTCTGCAGCATTCAGAATGAATCTTCAGAGCTGTCAGGGGGAAGAACCTGCAACTGAGCTTAAAAAGGTCAGCTGGGAAAAGTCAGGATGGGAAGGATGCTCACTTAATTGACAGACACAGAGTGGGAGTACCTGCAGCTGGTTTGGGCAGCACACACTGGATCCATCTCTGGGCTCTGCTGGCTGCAGCTGGGGACAAATCCTCTGTGGATCACTCCCAAACAGCAAAGTCTGGGGGCTAAGCCTGAAACTGAGACTGGGGCTGAGCACCAAGCAGGGATCTTGTGCTGCCTTCCTTCATCCTGAGGGGTGAAAGTAGGCTGGCAGGTTTTTAGAGCTACAGAAAAGAAGATAATTTTCTCTCTGTCCTTTACTACACATCTGCCTCAACACAGGTTGGTTTCAGAATTTGTGCAAAGGTTACTTTGCATCTGACTGGATCAGTTCCACTGTTATATAGGAATCAGGCAAACAGTGTGCCTGCTGATCCTAATTAAGCTTGATGTTGATATGGATATGTGACATATTTACTAATAAAGCAGCAACAGAGGTAGCTGGTTTGTATTTCATGTGACTTGGAAATATGTAAAGGCAAGTAAATATATTCATTTTGGTCAGAATATTGATACACATGTATTCCAAAAAGCTCATATGCAGCAGAGGTGGTGAAACACATTGAATCAGGTCAAACCCCAGAGCAGGTTCAAAGGGATCTGAAATTAATTAGGCCATTAAGACAGTTTTCCAGTGGAATTCCCTCTCTCTCTGTACACACACACACACATATTTAATATATTTGACAGAATCAATATTTATCTCGGGAGAGGTTCAGTTTTTAGTGAACCATCACTTTGTTAAAAGTATTATTCTCATGGAAAACTCTTGACTAGCTCTACGAGTAGCTGCCACCTGAGCTTTTTTTACCCTTTATGAGCCAGAACTCCTTTAGCCTATGTCATCAATAAACACAGCATCCCCCTCCACACCCTGAAAACTTTCCTTTTCCTATGCTGCAGAAGGAGAACACAGACTCACAGGTCGGGAAAAAACACAGAGGAACAAAGGCTCAGCTTGCCCATCTCCTTGCCCCAAATGAGAGACCTTCAGGGACAGAGCTGCCACCTCCTTCCTGAGCCCATCTGTGCCATCACACCTCCACCATTCCTGTTAAATAGCTTTGCCCAGTGTCTGGACTCTCCTGCAGTGGAGAGTCTGCACCCAAATTCCAGTCCCACAAAGGGGACTGGAAAGGAGCAGCATGCCCAGGAGGCTGGGCACACCCCAGAGCCCCTGGCAAGGCTCTCAGTGGTGTCCCCTGCAGCCTCCCAGCCCACAGCTGAGCCCGGGGTCAGGGCAGGACTTACAGAAGTGAGGGAAGGATCCTGTCTCCAGGGAATAAGGAGCCTGCATGCCCGGCTGCATTTCCAACCTGTGTCCTGTCTCCTCAGCAGACTCAACCATGAAGGGAGGTTTGGGGTCAGCTCCCTCAGCAGCTCTGGGCTGTTGGAGAGAGAAAGGAGTATTTACATATTTCAGAGCAGCATCTTCCCAATCTGCCCAAAGTTACAAATTTACCTCCCAGACCTTGACCGGGGCTGGGCTTTCCTGTGTTTGCTCTCTGGGTTCCTGTCTCTTTGGAAAGCAGGAGATGTTGCAATGCCAGGGGGAGGGCTGGGGAGGGCTGGGCTGCCTGGGAAGGGCCCTGCCACGCCAAGCAGTCGGTCCAGAGCAGCTCTGCTGACAAAGTGTCTCCTGGAAGCCACTTCTCTTCTAATCCCAGCTCCTAAAGGAAGGAAACCGAGCCAACAACTGCCATCCATACGGTCTGAGCATCTGCCTCAGTCCTGCCTTCCTCCTTCCCCCTGCCAGTTGACTGCTTTTTCTCATCTGCACCAACTCAATCTGCTAACAAGCATCAAGGAGGTGGCAGTGTCAGCCCCATCACCACTGGCCTCCCGTGGAGACCAAGCAGAGCCGGTTTTGCCTCACCAAAGCTGTCTGAGGACAATGGGGGCAGGTGTGAAGGCAGCAATGTTCTGTACACTCTTACAGGTGACCTGGACAGACCCTTGTCTCCAGGAGGCTTTCAGAAAACAACCAGCCTGTGCTGTGACCGGTTTTTCTGGTGCTGAATTTAGAGCCCCTGGCTTTGTTCCTGTGCTCGCTTATCTCTGTTACATTCTCTAACCCTGCATAGACATCTTCGTGTTTGGATTTTGCCAGTCCTGATGGAGAAGAGCTACAGGCAAACAACATTCCTCTCCCCTGTCTGAACTGATAATCTTGGTATCTCATCTCCTTGTGCTCCCCCTCGGGCTGTGTCAACACCTGAGATTGCTCTGCCTCCACTGCCCCATCCTGTGCACTGTGTGCTGCCCAGCCCAGCCCCACCAAAAATTCCTCTTGGTGCCAGCCAGACCTGCTGGGGGGTTTTAACCCCCTCCCTCTTCTAGATTTCTCCACCTTTGCAGCAGCAAAACATGCAGGTTCCAAAGTGCAGAGTGGTCTCAAGATATTGCCCCCCCGCCCCGAGACATTGAGGGTCTGGAGCCTCTGCAGGGCTGAGATCAGCAGCCAGGGCACTGCCAAAGCCAAGTGAGCCACATCAGTGCCAAGTGCCAGGACATGTCCTGCAGGAGAGGCAGCCACAGGAGTCCAGGCATGCAGAGCCACCAAGGGTGCCAAATCGCTGCTTTGGTTTTGCTTTGCATTTTCAGGAAATTCTTAATCTGAAACTGCAAGGAATTCCTCAAATTCAAGTTTTCATGGAGCTGAAACCCTGCAGGGCAGTCTGGATTGAAGCCAGGAGGTGAGAAAAGAGACTCCTCTTTAGGAATTCAGTGTGCTCCATTAGCCACAAGCATTGCCCCTCTTATGTCCTTGCACTGCTGTGGGTAAGATGGATCCAAACTCCTTCTTTTCTTTCTTTATTTTGTTTTTAGCCAGGAAGGGCTGCCCAGCAGTCAGATCCCTGCTCAGGGACTCCAGATCCCTCAAATCTGCCAGTGACCTTTCAGATCCACTCTGGCTTGCCTCCCCAGAGCCCACAAGCAGTGAGATTTGCTGAGCCCTGAGCTGTGGTGCTCAGATCCCTCTTCCCACCCCTTCCCCTTTCTCAGACCCAACACATTACAGCAGCTGCCAGGGCATGGAGCTGCTCCAGAAATGAATCTCCAGTGTGACATGGCACAGCTTTGATTCCACCACAGGAGCCATAAGAAAGGCTGAAAACCACGGTTCTCTCAATAAAAATCTTCACTTGAGGCACTTGGTGTGGCTGTGAGCAGAAGTAGCAGGACATGAACTCTCCAAGCACACAAAAGAGCTGAATCAACGTCCTGTTGGTGCAGTCCAACCAAACAAACTGTAGATGGACAGGACTGTGGGCTCTCATGTGCCAGGGAAGGGTTTACAGTGATACCAAAGGAATTATTTCAGCCCCACGGTGACAATACCCACCTGCTTCCTTATTCTGTTTTATTGATCTTGCCCTAATACATGTGGCTGGAGGAAATGATGCATAAATTACTAACAAGTTAATTTCTTGCTCCAACACAGACTCACAGCAGCCCTTTGAAGGGGAACCAGGAAAGACAATGTGTGAAAGGATAAAGGCAATGAGAGAAGCTTGGATGTAATAATCCCATGTGAATGATTATTGCTGCAACTAATGTAATCTAATAATGAAGAATTTACACCAGATGTCCTCCAGAATATGCTGGGCAGACTCAGGATTCAGCAGTGGATCCATTTCTAAGGAAACCTTGTTAGGAGGGGAAAAAAATGCTGTTGTCTGTTCATCAAATGGGAGGTTGTAGACCTTTACAGTCAGAGTGGGAACAAAAGCCTGCCCTGCAAAGCTTCCTGGAAGGGTGCTCAGCAGATCTCATTGTCCATTTGTTGTCAGGTGAAATTGGAGGGGTTGGGTTTGGCCTAGAAAGCTTCTAACCAGTCCAGGAGCAGCCTGTGTCAGGGCTGACACCAGGATCTCCCCTGCCTGTCCCTGGAACTCACAGGGAGCTTCTGGGGCTTCAGGCTCCAGGATAGATGAATAAAGAATGCAAAATCACTTCTTTTTGTTTATTTTTAACTTGAATCCCTTCAGCTCTCTCAAGTACATCCTTAAAAGAGTGCTCCATCCCTGTCCTGTTCATTCCTGTCAACTGGGCATGGATTTCCCTGGCACCTTTGGCAATCAGCCAGACCAGAGACCCAACATCCACATGTCCTCTTCATTCAAAAACCACTCTCAGCTAAGTGTAAAAACAGGCACAAAGCACATTTTTTACTCTCCCTCCTTGCCTCTGTTGCTTTCTCATCACCTCTTTGAAGGTATTTTGTACAGGTGTTCCAAACACCTCTTCCAGCTGCATTTGGGGTCTGAAACTGCTGTTCATAATTCCTGTTTAAGTAGCTCTGTGGGATGGAGGGGGGGGAAGGGAAGCTTTAGCAAGGTGCAGATCCCCTAAAACACAAACCACTACATTCAACTTGAAAGATTTGTTTAAGCCCCATTAACTTAATTGGGACTTAACATCTCTCTCATTGCTTGTTCCCAGAGATCTCCACAGTGGACACGTGTGCCACCAGCACTGAGTGGTGGGGACTGTGTGAGCCTGCTGTGATTGTGTCCAAACTGCATCCCCTGTGCTCTGCTGTGCTCCCCCTGTGTCAGGTAGCTGGATAGTGGAGCCTGCTTGTCTGTTGAGATTTATTTCACGGGGGCTCTGTGAGCAGAGCCTGCGTGCTGCTGCTCTGTCCAACAGGCACACAGCTGCTCCAGAGGGCTCTGCAAAACAGGGGCACAAGCACAGCTGCACCTGCAAACAGGGACACGAGCACAGCTGCACCTGCAAACAGGGACACAAACAGAGCTGGCTGCACTTAGGACTTGCAAACCCTGATTTTGGCCAGTTTGTGTGTCAGGCATTGCCGCGCCCAGAAACCACTTGCAAACAGGACCAAAGATCAGGTCTAATTTTAGTAAGCCCTTAGGCTCTGCATCCCCTGACTGGGCTGGCTTTGATGATAAACACAATCATAGGATGAAAGAAAGCAAAAAAACCCAGCTGGCACCTGCTGGGAGGGCGGGGAGAGAGAATCTGGCAGGCAGGAGGTTCCTACAGAGATTGCCAACACTACTACACGTCTGATTTGCTTTTTTGGGCAGCACGGTGAATGCAAAGGTGATCAACATTTGGCTTGGCTGGCCAGACAAGATGTGCCTGCATCAGACACTGCACTCACTCTCCTCTCTCTCTCTCTTTCTCTCTCTCTCTCTCTCTGCACCTCTCAAGGCAGCTCCTTCTGCTGTGCTTCACATCCCCAGCCCTTGAGCTTCAGCAGGGCTGAGGCTCTGCTGGAGTGCAGCACATCAGTGGGAATTGCTGCTCCCTTGCAAAGAGCCGTCTGGCTGCCTGGGCTGCTCCCTGCCAGACATCTGGACAGCCAATTGCACATTCCAGTTTGCAGCCCAGCACAAGGATTCTTGTTAGAGGATATCTCTGAGCCTCAGGAAACTTAGTTATCTGTAGGATTTTTAGGACAACAGCTTTATTTACAACTCAGTGTCACGGAAAGACAAATGTTTAACCAAACTAGCAATGATTTTGTTCTCCAAATACTTTCAGTGAGGAAGAGTGACTCTGAAGTGAGAAAACCCTTTGCTGTTGTCTGAGCAACAAAAGAGGTTAGTAAAGATTCTTGCCTACCCTTTCTCTAGCTCTGAAGTCATGAAGAAAGCGCCACAGCCCAGCTGTGCTCTTGAACCATTTTGTGTTCTTTTTGCACTTTGTTCTTTCCATAAATACCCAGTGGTTCCAGTGTGCCATGGAAGATGCAGGTGAGCTGGCTCAATACATTCATGAGGCTGAGTGAGTCAGTGCCCTGCAGCAGCAATCAGGCAGCCTCCTCCTCTCACACAGGGCACGAAGAGCAGCCCCAGCTCTGGGCTGTGGTAACCCCTGGGAGCTCCCCAAACCCTGGTGAGCTCCCCAAAGCCATTCCTTGCCCCCAGACTCCTCTCCAGAGAAGCCCACAGCACCTTGTGGGAGTGGTGAGCTGTGGAGAACCTGCACCCTGGGCCCACCAGCTGGGTTTTAGGGAGGTGGTCTGCACTACAGGGCTGTGGTGGTACCAGTTGTGGGTTTCTCTGGGTCTGGATTGAAGGCACTTGAGATGATAGTTCATGTCTGGACTCATGTTTATTATTTCTTATCAGTAAAACAGTCTCACTACTGTGAGTTCTGCAGCTTTTCATTAGAAGGCACAAAATGGCCAACAATCTCTTGGTACAAGGTGTTTTAAGACTAAACTATCCAATTAAGAACTGACACCTGGATTATTGTCACCATCATATTCTCTGGAAAAATCTCCTTGCCCAGGATTTTCTCCTGGGAAGCTGAGAAGCCTCAAAGGAAAAGGAAAACAATAATTATCTAATTTGCTTTTCCTGGGTTTTGCTGCTTTGGATGTTGTTTACCAACAGGTGATTGTTTCATTGGTTTCATGTGAATTGTTTTTACTTAATGACCAATCAGGGTCAGGCTGTGTTGAAAGTCTAGAAGGAGTCACGAGTTTTTCATTATTATCTTTTTACCCTTCTGACTGTATCCTTTCTGTAGTCTTTAGTATAGTTTAGTTTAGTATTCTTTTATATAAATAGTATCATAAAATAATAAATTAGCCTTCTGAGAACATGGAGTCAGATTCATCATTCCTTCCTGCCACGGGGCACCTCACAAATACGACAGATTATTTTCCCTTTTAACCCAATAACTGATCCCAAAGAGCCCCCAATGCAGACATTTCTGCCCAATTACAAAATGCCACCCAAACCCATGAAGAAGGAGGAAGAAGAAGCATGAAGAAGAAACCCTGTGCCCTCCATCTTGCTTCCATCCACAACATACTAAAAATCCCAAAACCTCAATTTCTCACCCAGAGAAATACACCTACACCACTCTCTATAATCTATTTCACACTTTTGGGGATTCCAGGCTATCTTGAAGTCTGGGAAACTTTCTCCATGAATGAGAGTCAGAGTCAGTGCTGCCCTGGGGGTCAGGGCACCCCAGAGCAGACAGGGAAATATTCCTGATGCTCTGGTTTCCACACAGGGCCCCTGTGGGATGGAAGGAAATGCCCTTGAGGGCATTTCTGTGTCTGCTCTCTGTCACAGGGAATGGAGCTGGCCTGCACCAGAAACCACACTAGAAAAACATGCAGACCTTGGTGGAAGCTACAGCAATTAGGTTAATTAAGGGCTGGGGCAGGCCCATATGTTTTCTGATCTGTTGTTTTTTACGTCCCCCTATTGCACCTGTTCCCACAGCATCCAAACACCCTCAAAGCTTAGGTTTTCCCACTGGGGACATGGGAACAGAAGGATGGCTGGCCCAGATCACAGCAAAGGCCTGTCTGGCCTCCCATCAAGCAGCAGAAAAAGAAGGGTGACAATAGGACGTGTCATTCCCCTGGGACAGGTCCTCTGCTCCTCCTGGGAAGGCCCCAGAGCTCTCCTCTAAGAAGTTCTGCATCCTCCTGTCACCATCCCTGGAGGGATTTACAAAAAGTGTAGATGTGGCACTTTGGGAGGTCGTTTAGTGGGAGTTGGCACCCAATTCCCACATCCCTGGTGTGGTTTGGAACATCCTTTCAGACATGGGTGCCACTGCAGTGGGAGCCACCCAGGTTCCTGTCAGAGAGCCCCTGCTTATTGCACAGGGGGCACAGCAGCAGCTCCCACCTGCAGAACAACACAGCCTGGGACAGGGGTTTGTAGCAGCCAACTCCTCATGGCTCTTCAAATCCTGGTTTCTGGGATCCTCTGAAAAGTTCTCTCTCTCCTCAGGTGTAAGCTCAAGGAGAAATCTGCTCTTCAGAGTTTGTGATGGTGTTCACAGGGGTTTTCTGATCAGGGAAGAGAGGAGGATCTGACTCCATGTTTCAGAAGGTTCGATTTATTATTTTATGATATATATTACATTAAAACTATACTAAAGGAATAGAAGAAAAGGTTTTCATCAGAAGTCTGGCTAAGAATAGAATAGGAAGGAATGATAACAAAGGTTTGTGGCTCAGCTCTCTGTCTGAGCCAGCTGACTGTGATTGGCCATTAATTAGAAACATCCAACATGGGCCAATCCCAGATGCACCTGTTGCATTCCACAGCAGCAGATAACCATTGGTTACATTTTGTTCCTGAGGCCTCTCAGCTTCTCAGGAGGAAAAATCCTAAGGAAAGGATTTTCCATAAAAGATGTCTGCAACAAGAGTTAGTTTTGCTCATTGAAAAATCTGCGGGAGCCCACGTTCCTAAAACCCCTCCAGGTGATTCATCCTTGCACAGTGCATTCCCTAAGGCAGAATCACTTTCTAGAGTTTCATGGAAGTAGAGTACCTGCTGTTTGCAACCATCTCCATCTCCCCTGCTCATGCAGGAACATGAATGAAGTGCTTTTAAAGTCCGTGCAGCCTCCATCACCCATTTCTGCCTCAAAAATACCTGCAGGACTTTCTCCCACTTAGGAGGCAGGGAAGGATGTTGTGAGAGTTCATTCACCATTTATTGGGCTGAGAACCAAAATGTGCCCTGTGTGCATGCAAAGAAACAGGAAACAAAAGTGACAGAACAAAAGCTTTGACTGATCATCATGGGGGTGTGTGTGTGTGTTATTAGCTTTGTCTGGCAGCATTTGAAACACTTTTGTCAGCGACTAAAGGAACCACTTCTGAATTTAATGCAGCCAAACTGGACAAGCAGCAGTCTGGAGAAAATGAGGATCTGTGTCTGGTTTCTTTTCAGCAGAGCCCAACACTTGTAAGCAGTTGCAGTTACTTTGGAAGATACTTTGTACGCCTGGTAGGTTTGAAAAATGCAGCTTTTAAACTCAGTTGTAGGATTAGAAGACAGAATGGAAGAACCTCTGCTGCATCTGTTTTTTTCCAGGGGTTGCATTGATCAAAAGTGATCTGCTGAGGAGTAGCAGAGATCTTCTGCATGCTCTGACAGTGACCCAGCAGTTCCCACCTCACCTGCAGAGCTTTTCTCTGCTGCCTTCAGCAGAAATGCAGAGAGGACTGGAGAGGGCCCTTGCTCTCAGCCTCAGGATGGGACTTTCCAGGACAACCCCCAGTGCCTTTCTGCTCAAACTGTACCATTTCCCCATGGGTATCTTGGTTGTTTGTGCAATGACAGCATTCCACCATGTCTGATTTTCATGTTATCAGGGCTGTTTGCACTGACACGCCATGGGGTAAAGCAGGGACATTGCTTTTTCCTGCTGCATTTTCACCTTGGTTTGGGCCAGGCTGAGCTTGATTTCCCAAGATCCTGAAGTGAATTCATCCTGCCTGATTGCAGCCCCTCCTTTCCCAGAAATCATCCTATGAAATAAGCCCAAAGTGTTTCCTGTCTCCCCTTTAACCCTTTTCCTTCTCCCCGGTGCTCCATGGCCCAAGCCCTGCTCCAGAAGCCATGAATTCAGTGTGATCCCCTCATCCTGCCCACTCAGAGGCTGTCAGAAGCCAAAAATGACAGCACTGGAGTGCCAGGAGCAAGCAAGTCACCTGCAATTTCACACCTGCCATGGCTGCTTTCATGGCAGCTGGCAAGGTGAGAAGCTGATGAAGGTCCCACTTGGCCCAGGCTGAAAGTCAAAGCAACTGTTGGGCTTTTCAGGGAATGTCCTTCTCTGAAGTAGGAAGGCAGGTAGAAAAGCTGCTGGCAGCTGCCCCGGGGCATCTGCTGCCTTGATTAGGAGGCATTTGTGCTTTTTGCAGCTGTCCTGTTCTTGGCAGCAGCTTCCCTGAGCTGGAAAAAGCACTGGCCACCATCAGCTGTGGAAACACTTTCTGGGCTGCAGATTTCTGTCTGTGGAGCCACAGCTGAACTGTATTGGCCAAGTCTGTGTCCCTTCTAAGTGAGTGCTAGGTGAGTAGCAAAAGCCATCCAGCAGGTTTTGGCTCCACTGGTGAAATCTAACCTGCAGCTTTGATTGTTTCTTCCTACAGGTGTGCAGGAGAGAGGCCCTAAACCAGACTAGGGAGCTCCACAGGACAGCTGTGCAAATGCTGTGACAGGCTGGGCTCTGGTAGCTGCTTTGCTGCTTTTCTGCAAGTTCCTGTTGCCCAGTACCAGCAGGAACCTGTCCTGCCTGTGGCTGGGCAAGCCCAGGCTGTGTTTCTCATTTGCTGTGAGTTATGGCTCCCAGGGAGCAGCAAACCTGTGGGCTTCTCTGTCCCTGACCAAGAGCTCATCACACAGATTTGCTCCTCTAGGTCTGTGTGGGCTGAAGACCCCTGATCAAACACCGGGCAGGGAGAGGAGCCAGCCCCCTGCCAGAACCAGAGGAACCCAAACAGCAGCAAGACTCAGGACAGAAAGCAGACTCACAGAGGCCCAAGAATGTTGCATTGCACAGACACTGTGATTGCAGCCTGGCCTCCTGGCCCTGATACCCTCTGGCAGCTCCCAGAGCAGGTTATGGCCACTGGATCCCAACTCCAATTCCTGTGGGGGCTGCTGCTGCTGCAGAGTCCTCCTGCCAGGCCTCGGCACAGCACGCCAGGAGCTGCAGGGATGTGCAGCCCCCAGAGCCTGGAGCAGCAGCTCATCTTCACAAGAGAAACACTGGCCAAATGCTGGCTCCAGCCCTCAGAAACTGGCATTTTGGGAGGCAGCTTCCAGCAGGCCCAGGTACACGACTGCTTGTTTGGTGGCTTATGAAAACAGAAGGCACAAACCCAATCTTGTGTCTTCCACTGTTTGTGTCACCAAAACCCACAGAAACACTCACCCCAAATCAAACACTGCCTGTCTGAGCCTTCCAGTGGAATTTTGTTTCTGACTCCCCCAGCCTGGCAGCCTGCAGAAGCGAACCAGCTGAAGCCACCCTGGGTAGCTGGGCTCGTCAGGAATGTGTTAAGTTACACCACAAACTCCATCCCCGTGCCAAGCAGCACACACACAAAGCTGTGAAAGGACACGAGTGCCTCCCAGTTAATGTCACCTTCACAGCTGCCATAGGTCACAGCACAAGCAGACACCAGCACAACATGCCAGGCAGAACATGGAGCCCGCTCTGAACAATGCCACAGGCCCGGGGAGAGATGAGGAATTTAAGGGAAGCAGAACAACAGGAAATGAGGAAAGTCCCTCCAGCAAAGGTCCTGTGGCCCATCAGAGGCTGCTCAGCACTGCAGTGACACAATGCAGTGACTGAAGGCCTGCCTGGCAGCCAGCATTCCCAAGGCCATTGTTGCCAGCACGGGAAGGACACAAATACAAACAAGAGCTGTGTTCCCAGGCAGAGACACATCCACTGCAAATGAAATGACTCCCTGGAGCTCCTCAAGGCCTGCATGCACCATGCCATCCTAGCTGGGAAATCATATCCTGAGGCAGGAAAAGCTGTGCCAGGAGGGGATAAAGAATCAAGCAACCTGGATGAGCACAGGCTGGGGTTTTGCCTGCATTGGCAAAACCGGACCAACATTAATTATGTTGCCTGTGTGATGGACCAATATTAATTATAAGGATAGATGGAACTTGAAAGTCACTGCAAGGAAGGAGATCCCCTTCAAAGAGTCTTGGTCTGGCCTAGGGGATATATAGGAGAAGTAGAGGATGAATCCCACCCAAATGTGATCTCACTAGAAGAGCATTGCCTCTAGAAGTCACAAGGCTTGGAGAAAGAAGAGGGATAATTTTATAGTCTCTTTTCTGGCAATAAAGCCCCTGTAAGATCCCAGAGAAAACTGCTAGAAGCACCAGCTGTGGTCAGGAAAGGAGAAGCTGAACTGCCCTGGGCAGCAGGGTGGGATCCAGGCTGGATAAGCAGCTCTCTCCAGAGGATGGCCATGCAGTAGAGGACACCAACAAGGGCAGCCCAGGGGATCCATGTGGTGCTTTAGCTCTCAAAACAGCTCCTCAGGGATTCAGAGCAGGGCGTTCCGGGCTAATCCCTGCGTCCCTCAGGGAACCTGAGGATTACTGCTCTACATCTGCTCCCAGGGCTGGGCCCCACCTTGTCCAGGCAGTGGAAATGCTGACAGCCACTCTCAGCTCTTTAATCGGTTTGGGACAAACAGCAATGGGCTCTGTCCCCCGTGGGGCAGCACCTTGTGGCATTCACGTTCTCTGAAAAATCCCTTTGCTCAGGGTTTTCCTCCTGGGAAGCTGAGAAGCCTCAGAGAAAAGGAAAACAATTCTTACCTCAATTGTTTCTCCTGTGTTGTGCTCATGTGGAATGTGTTTGGGGATTGTTTACCCACAGGTGATTGTTCCATTGGATTCTGGTGTGAGTTGTTTTCACTCTTTGGCCAACTGGGGCCAAGCTGTGTTAGACTCTGGAAAGTGTCACACGTTTTCATTGTTATCTTTTTAGCATTCAGCAAGTACCTTTTTTATATTCTTTAATGTAATATAGTATTACAAAGTAATAAAATAGCCTTCTGAGAACATGCAGCCAGATTCATCATTCCTGCCTGCCATGGGGACCCCTGCCAATACAATAGCACCTCTTAAGTGACTCCCTCCCTCACAGCCCTGATGGCTTCTCTTGACCTTTGGCTGGGGCAGGAATGCCCCTCAGAGTTTGTCTGGCAGCAGCTTCAGAGCTGCAATGCAGCTTCCCTGGTGGAGTGGTCTTGGTTTGTTAATTTGAGATTTTGTTAATTTTGAGATTTCTTGGTTAACATACTAAAGAGTGTGGTGGGTTCGGTGTTGGTTAATTATTAATGTGTTTATTTTTTGTTGTGAGATAGGATTAGGAGAAAGGTAAAGTAGGTTTCAAACTTTAAAAGGGTATAAAGAAAAATGTATTAATAGTAATTAAAAGAAAGAGTAATAAGAATTAGAATAAAACCCAACTAGAGCAAGGCTCAGTGAGCTCCCTAGAGAAGGGCCTCAACATAACTTCCCTGGCTTGGGGCTCAGCTGGAACAGGCCTTATTACTTGTTCCTAAGTCAGGAAAAAAAAAGAAGAAATTCTCGAGTTTCTCTCATCTTTTACATGTGTTTTTCACAGAAACATGTCTAGTTTTATAGTAGCTAAAGGTTTTATATCACTTCTTGAAGTGTCGCTCATACAAAACCATAACCCCTGGTTATCTCAGTTAACCATACAAAATGTAGATAAGTTTTATATCACTTCTTTAAATGTCTCCCATAGAAAACCATAACCCCTGGTTATGCCAGCAGCGTGTGGCCACCCCTGGTACCCCCCCAGCAGCAGCCATGGCAGTGTTTGGCTGCAGCCCAGGCTGGGATGGAGGTGCCAGGGCAGCAGTCAGAGCTGTGCTTTCAGCTGTAATAACTGTGATATCTCAGACCTGTGATAACTCTTTCAACTTCCCAGCAGGAAGGGCTGCAAAAACCTCGGGTTTGTGCTGTTAGTTGTGCACCAAGATCTGCTCGCTTCTCTTCGTGCTCTTCTCTCCCTCCTGCGCTTGCCTGCCGGAGCTGGGGCGCTGGTCCTTCCTCCTCCCTGTCAGACTGGGGATGCTGGTTTGGGATCAGCCCTGGCCGGGCCAGTCCCGGGCAGTCAGCCCCATCTGCTGGCTGCTAGGGAAATACGGGAAGCTCCAAGGGAAATTTAGAGTGGATTTTAGGAAAAAGTTTTTTGTTGAAAGAGTGATAAATACTGGAATGGTCTGCCCTGGGAGGTGGTGGAGTCACCATCCCTGGGTGTGTTTAAAAAAGGATTGGTTGTGGCACTCAGAGCCCTGGTTTAATTGAAGTGGTGTTAGGGCATGGGTCAGGCTTGATGATCTTAAAGGTCTCTTCCAACCCAGTGATTCTGTGATTCTCCAGTAATGGACAGCCTTGCTTTTAGTCAGTCTTCTCCCTAACCCTCACATTCTTCTGCTTAAGCCACAAGTCATAGGGCTGACCCAAATAGTTTAAATTATTCACATTTACAAATAGGGAGTGTTAAATTGAAAACATTTTATTAAAAAAATGTTACAAATAGAACGATTCACATTTACAAATAGGGAGTGTTAAATTGAAAACATTTTATTTAAAAATGTTACAAATAGGACAATACATATCAGGTTAAATGAGAGATTTTTAATTTATAATCATAACTTAAGTATAAATTAAAGGAGTCTCATTTGAAGACTTTTAACAGCTAAAAAAATCGTATTTTCAATACATAAACATACAAATCTCAGTCTTCCATTTCATTCATAAACATTATGCAGTCACGCAATCCTTACAAACACTTCCAATTTAGTTTCAAATAAATTCTGATCAACAGCCACAGACCTACTCAAGAACAAGTATTTTACAATGCATGTACAGTTAAGAGCACAGAAATATCCACAATAAAAACTGCTCAAATAAATACATATGTATATACACATATTACAGTACAGAATCCCACAGGGATGAGATAATTTCAGATCTACCTGCTGTGTTCAGAAACCAGAGTACCCTGTGTAAACACCATGGTTCCTAGTGCTGTTATATTTTTTTTTTTTTAAAAGGCATCTAAGTTTTCTGGGATATGCAGCAGAAACCCAAATAATTGCCCATATCACTGCAGGCATATCTATTGACTGGGACATCTGAAAATAAACTGGCTTCCACAACCCAGATCAATAGTTTCAAAGCTGTTCAGTGAATATTTTTCCATCCTGATTCTTCTGTTTCTGCAAGCATAACCCCTGTGAGTCCAGAGGAGACACTGCAGCAGTGTAGTAAGTGATGTGAATTAATGCATGTCTTCACCTCACCTTGGTACCTTTGAGTGGAGCAGAGGAGGAACCAGCCTCCTCTTTGGGCAGCAGTGCTCTGCTTACTCACCACCTGCACAGGAGATGGCAAGCTCCCAGTTCAGGATAAGCACATGGCTGAATGGAGGCAGGATTTGGCCTCAAGGCCAGAGTTCTCTGTTTGTCTTCAATGGAAATACCAGACAGCTTGAGTTCAAGATTTCTGAATCACATACAAGGTCAATCATCTTGTCAGCAAAAGGTAAAAACATCTGGACAGCTGCTGATTTGCAGGCAGTTTCATTCTCCAGAAATCTGAGATGTAAGTGAAGGTGGCTGCAATTCCTGTGGAGAGAACAAAATTCCTCCATAAATCAGAAAACTGGCAGAGATTTGTATTTGCTCTCATCTCAGAGGAATTTTGTATGCAGCAGGTAGCAGAACTGCACAAAAGCGTTCCTAATACCATTTGCAGCTGGACAGAATGCTAAGCACAATCATCCTTCAGGAGCTGAACAGCCATTTCTGCAGCAATAAATCCATCAGGCTTGTTAGGAACTGCCATGCAATGCCAAGATGCACATTAGGTGTCCCAAAGCACATATTGCTGTGTCAGCAACTGTACAGAAATTAGCAGCTCTGATTGATTGCTTGTGTGATTAAAAGGAAGAGAATTTGTGAGTGAAACCATCACATGTGCTTACCTGAAACACCTGAGTTAGACATTCTCACCAGCAATTTGGAAGCTACCTTCACTGGCTGTTTCCTGCCAGTTCCTATAAAACAAAAAGTGAAAAGTACTTTAGTGACAACAGGTTCTTATCAAATGGGTTTTAGCAAAGTGATGGCAATGGTTTTTTCATGTTGCTTTTTGAGACACAACTTACCTGAAAGGAATAAACTTCTTTGCTGCAAGAAGAATAAGAAAAGATATTAGTATTTCAAGACAAAAGCCCTCATTCTTGTTGTCTAAATATTTGGGGTTTACTATTTTTTTTCCTTTTTCAGATGTCCATCCAAAAGCCAAACGTGGCATACATGGAGGGTTCTTGAAAATAATTTTGGAATTATATCTAAGTATGTGAATTACTACTTTTTCAACAAGCAAGGCATAGGGCTTTGGAGGTTTGGGGTTGATTGTTTTCCTCCTTTCAGGGACTTTTCAGGAAGATAAATGAAGCAGAGCAGGTGCTGACCTTTTCTCCGGAAGCGCCTTGCGAGCCAAAGGAGGAATGATGCTGTGGACAGCAGAGAGGCAGAAGTGGCTGCTATGCCCACAGAGATGTAGCTGGCTTGGTCAGAGGCTGAAAGGATGAAAAGATTTCAGTGAGATCAAGGTGGGTCTTTGAAGCCCTCTCTCCTTCTTCCCTTTCCTCGTGCTCTTCGAGAGGAACCACAAGTGCAGTTTGTAACACTCAAGTTTTCTCTTGCTGAAACAGGATAGTTCCTGTACACAAGGTAAAAAGCTGAATACTAAAAATTATCCCATCCATTGCCAAAGTAATGGCAAAAGCAAGAAGCTCCCTACACCAGGGTCTGTCTCCAACCTCCAGCCTTGCATAGCAATTTGTGCTCCTCTTATTTTTCATGTTGCAGTTGATATTTTAACTCCCTGTGCGCTATCTTCTTCTTTGAGCAATCCTGCTGAGATCAATGAAATTCTAAAGGATCTAAATTCTGCTCAAGCAAATGAAAGTGGGATTGAGCTTTTAGGACCTCAAGAAAAAGCATTCCAGGCAGGCCAGGGGTGTTCCAGCTCAGGGCAGTGACAGAGCTCTTACTGCCTTGAATGAGAAGGCAAGGCTGAGCTTCTGTCCTTTGAAATTGCAGCCTCTGAGAGAAAAGCTCTGTGAGGTCTTTTGGCTGAGGAGTCCATCCAAGAAACTATCACACCAAATCAAAAAACCTATAAAATTTTCCACTGAGAACCAGACTTAAGAGTGCAGATTTCCCCACAAGGTTCTGCTTGTCTAGAAAAGCTTTTGTTTCTATTCACATGGAGAAAAAGCTCATGGTGAGAAATATTTTGTTTAAAAACCAAACAGAAAGAAGTGAAATCTGGTTGCAGGGGGTTTTTTATATATAAGAAATCAATCTTTTCCACCAAGATCTTTTAGGATTTTTCCCCTCTTCCATTTTCAAGCATGAGTGATTCTGTTGGGCTTTTGAATTAATGGACTTCACTGCATGTTCTAGCTCTCAGGTTGCTATTACCACCACTACCACCCTTGCAAACCTCATCTGACTACAAACACAGTGCCACCTCCCTGTGGCTGCTCACAGGCAATGTACCTTCACACGTGGGCAGGCTGGCACTCCAGTTTCCTGAGGGGCTGCACTCAAGAACACGAGAGCCATTGAGACTCCATCCTTCCAGGCAGCTGAAGTGGCAGGAGGTGTTGTAGGTGAACATCCCAGCCCCGTGGGAGCAATCCATGGAGCCTTTCTCAGGAGAGCTCAGTGGTTCACACTGTATGACTGAAACACAAAAAGATATGGTTATTCCTGCTGTAGAGTAGTGAAGTATGCAAGAAAAAAAAAAAATCAAGAGGTTCCAAGCAAACAAATAGTGAAATTTCTATATAATTTCCTGTGGTTTGCTTGCACATAATTTTTTTGCAAAAGAACACAACTGGAACAACTAAGGGCTTTCCTGTCTTTGGCCCAATATTTTGCACTAGTAGATGTACACTTATTTTCAAATTCATTTGACTTTGGGATGGGAGCTGCTCAGAGCCATGAGCAGGCATTCCAAGGCACAGCTGAAAACATGGCAACACAGAACTGAGTTTGGAGCCAGGGTCCTACAGGAACAGGGATTCCTGCGTGTTCCCCAGTGAGCAGAAAGCTGCAATTCCCAACAGCCTTACCTTTGCATTTGGGCACCGGCTGTGACCACTGGCCCTGAGCCGTGCACTCCGTGCTGGGTGATCCCTGCAGGACAAATCCCTCGGGGCACTGGAAATGGCAGCGGGAGCCAGGGGTGAGCTCTGCAGCAGCGCGGTCACAGCTGACGGAGCCTTCTGCTGGCCACGGCACAGCCTCACAGAGCACAGCTGCAGCACAGGGAGCACACAGCCACCATCAGCACAGCGCTCCGGGACAGCAGCAGCCAGCGCTGGCAGCCCCCGCGGCTCAGCTGAGCAGCGAGAAGGAAATTAGGGAATTAATTAGGAAATTACCTGCACACTCTGGCTGCTGCCTGTCCCAGGCTCCTGAAGAGCCACACTGCAGGGTGGCTGCTCCTCTCAGGGTAAATCCTTCCTCACAGCTGAACTCACAGGTGGTTCCCCAGGTGAGCTGCTCTGAGGGATGGGAGCAGTTCACAGTCCCATGGGCAGGCATTGCCAGGGCAGGACAGGTCACAGCTGAAAGGCACAAGAGACAGCACAGAGCTTAGCTTGGGGTAGGTCAGGATAAACAAACACTCTTCTGGAGCTGGCAAGAGACATGCCCTGCCTGGAGCTGTCTTACAGAGCCATCAAACCTCCCTTCAGACCTAGCAGTGTCTGAAGCAGGTTGCACAGTGCAGCCAGAACCCTTAAATCTGCACCCAAAGCACACAGGTCATCCTGGGAATGACTACAGATTATTCTCCACCCTGGAGTGCATAAACTGACACTTGCTCCCATTTGGGGTTTACGCAATCAAGATTCCTGCCTGAACACTCCACTGTTAAAGTGTGGTATTGGGATCTGCTTATGAAAAGGGCTGGGGATGAATGCCACTCCTGGATTAGATCTGATTGAGAGAGGAAATTACCTGCACACTCTGGCTGCTGCCTGTCCCAGGCTCCTGAAGAGCCACACTGCAGGGTGGCTGCTCCTCTCAGGGTAAATCCTTCCTCACAGCTGAACTCACAGGTGGTTCCCCAGGTGAGCTGCTCTGAGGGATGGGAGCAGTTCACAGCCCCATGGGCAGGCATTTCCAGGGCAGGACAAGTCACAGCTGAAAGGCACAAGAGACAGAGCTTAGCTTGCAACAAACCATTTTAAGTCTTTTTCTTTTTTGAATCTTAGCAACACATCCACTAAACAGGAGCAGGTTTAGAAAAGCTACTACTATGGCATGCTACTATGCCACCATCCTACAAAGCAGACAGAAGGGGAAATATTTTAAAATGGGAAACTAGCTCTTCAGGCAAGACTGTTAATTCATCTGCAGCTCATGACAGCAACTACTTAAAATCCAAAATTTCCCTATTTTTATTGTTGCTGTGTGACCTTTGATGCTTTAATTGTAACTGGCCTGTTGAGAGCTGTCTCACAGCTAGGTCATCTCAATTCCCTGTTTCCACCTAAGAGTTGGAAAATTCTTTCCCTGCAAGGAACAAGGCCAGAACATTCATCCTACTCATCTCACCTCCTCGGGAACAGAGACCTGTGTGCTGAAATACAATAGCACCTACATCACATAATGTGTTACAAAGGATTTGGCCAAATTTCCATTTTTACCTCCTGCCTGAGGTGTAGAGGGCCATGTGCAATGCAGCAAGCTCACCTTTGCATGCTGCAAGAGGGGCAGACCAGAGCCCAGCAGAGGTACAGTGGACAGACTCCAGTGCAGTCAGCTCATAGCCCTCCTCACACTGAACTTTGCAGGATGAGTTGTAGCTGAAGTTCCCCAATGGATGCTGGCACTCAAGACTCCCATGATCAGGTTTCTCTAGTGGATCACAACTCTCAACTTCAAAGAAGCACAAGAAGATAAAGAAGATACACAGTCAGTCTCTTTGGCTGAGCAAGGAAACCAAGAAGGCAAACTGAGCACTAGGTAGCATGAGTTGGTCAAGAAGCAGGATGAAATAATCTTACCAAACTCGCATTCAGGCCCATAGAAGCCAGGGTTGCAATGGCAGGTGTGGTTGTTGATGGTCTCTATGCATTCTCCATTGCCACTGCAGAGGGATGGGTTGCAAGAAGCTGGAAAAAAAAAAAATAAAGCAAATTATGAAAGAATCAACAACAGCCACTAAGAAAACGTGGCTAGCACTTTGTTTGTCTTTCTGACACTAAACAAGCCCTTTGTATAGCAAAAGAAAATCAGAGGGTTTGGTATTTAGGATTGTCCTGTCATTTCACAGAAGCATTTCTCAAATGCACACCTTTTACAGACTAGCTCACAGTAAAAGGATTCTGGTGGCTGGAAACTCCAAGACCGCTTGTTCTGAGGTAAATATTAAATGAAGTTAAACAACTCATGCCAGCCACCACCTTAGCTCCCCAGATCACACTGGAGTGACTTTTATCAGGCCATACCTGTGTAGCACAAGGCAACCTTCTTCTTCTCACACTGCTCATCATTCCATTTGCCATCATCCTTCCCTCTTTTGATGTAGATCTCAACGCAGTCCTCGTTGTTCCCTTTGCCATTTGGTTCCCCTGAAGCCCAGTTTCTTGCTTCTTCTGTCAGCTCTTTGTTAGTTCCAGTCCAGGTCCACACCCCATTAATTTTTCTGATTCCAATCCAGTAGTAACCCGGATTGAAGGGTAAGAAGGTATTGAGATGCTTGATTTCCTCCTGGTTCTGGATGGCAACCAGGTTAGTGTACTTCTTTCTGCACCACAGCTCTGCTTCCCTGTAGGTCATGTTTGTGTCTGAATAATGGTATGTCCACCCATTCACCCCCTGCAGCACTGTAAGTCCTAGAATGAGAAAATATCCAAAAGTTGGTGCCTGACTTCTCCCCTCCTCTCTCTCTAGAAGAGGACATTTAAGCTCTATAAACACTGCAAATGCATAAAAACTAGTGGTAATTATTTTATAAACAACCACCTGGCAAGCTTCAAACCAGGCAAGTCAGCTTCAAGTACAGGACTTCAGCCTGTGAAACTACATCTGATCACACAAAGCTTTGAGACTTATAGGAGCCAATTATGGCTCTGACAGGCAAGCAGGGAAAATGTGCCATTGCATCCAGAGGTTCTTCTGTGTGAACACAGCCTCAGGTTAATTAGGGCAGGTTCAAAAATTCTCTTTGATGCTGAGCTCAAAGAGAACAGTCACATTAATATTGCCATCCCACTGGTTTTCTACACAGAGAAATACACACTTACCATAGGTTAGAAGAGATAGGAACTGCAAGCAAATCATGTTTCTGAGAGTTTTCTCTATCTTTCAAGCAGATGGCTATGAGAAATCAAAGAAACACATTTGTAAAAAACAAATTAGTCAAAAATCCATATAAAGTACTTGTCATGCAATTTTTGCTATGTAGGATTTCCACAAATTATTCATTTAAAAATTGTTTTTAATATCAAGATACTTTAAAATGTAAGCGGCTTTTAAGGAAGATGGACATAGATTTCCAGCTGTCCAGTTCTCCTTTAGCTGGGCAGTGAAGCAGAATAGCAGAGTCCATTTCTACTCACATTTTGTAGCTGCAGTGTCCAGGTGACAGAATTCCTCTGCGCTGCTTCCCAGAGACTGTGGCTAAGTGGATGAACTCAGCCTTGAAAATCAAGTTCAGCTCCAAGTGTCTGGACTCTGAAATGCTCTGCCTTTTATTCCCTCGACTAGCCTGCCCTCCACGAGACGGGAAACTCCGCATGGAAAACAATTTCTTGGAAAATCCCAGGATCCGTCCCTCCCACACGTCAGGACGGATATTACCCCTGGCCAGAGAGACACACTGTGGTGACAGAGTGCCAAGTGCCACATGACCAACTTTTACTGACAGAAACACACAATTCCAGGATATCAAGGAGGAGGAGGAGGAGGACAATTAGATGGAATTAAATGCATGAATAAGCAGATTGCAATTTTTCACTTGGCATAATGTTTTGCAGTGAGGAGGCATCAGTTCTTCCGGTATCTCTGTAGGAAAGGCACCAACACTCAAAGCTGGAGCAAAAATGGGAACTGCAGCAAAGGACAAGCCCTTCCTATGGATCTCAGCTGTGCAGAGCTCTCATTTCTGGTCAGGTTTGTCAGCTCCAGGATTGCTGGAACTCCTCACAATACAGGTTCATCAGTCACTTGTGGCAGTCAGGCTTGAAACGTGGACCTTGCTCTGAAGAGTCCCTTGGACCATATTCTTCAATGTCCTGATCTCGATAGAGTTACAGCACCTGAACAGGTGCATAGAATATTTCAGTGGACAAGGCAATACACTAGGAACTCATGCACATTTATTGTGTATACTTTGATTAATTATACTGCTGCATAAAGCTCCACTGTCGTGGATGGGATTTAATGAGGCTGAACATGCAAAGGACTCAACAAGTGCTGGCAGCAATAGGAGGCCACAGGGTAGCACCCACTTCACATCTGTAAAGCATTGTTTGAGTTTATACAGTACATTTTGGAGCCCTAATTTTGGAGCCTCAGCCTGTTCTTACAGAATAAAAATCAGTGGCTTCTGGATTCCAAGCTAACATCAACTGGTATCGCCCAATTTTTTCAAAAAAAAAAAAAAAGAACTGTCAAGTAGCCAAAAATCTCTGCCCATCAAAGAAATTATCTCAGAAAAGAGCATGGAATAAAGAGTATATTCTAAAACAGCCTCAGTTATTAACAACTCAGGAGAGTTGACTACAAATTGCAACAAAGTCTTAGAAAGCAAGGCAGTTACTGAAGAGAGTGAGGATTAAAAACAACAACAACAACTGAATATTTGTAGGCAGATGAACACTTTCTAGCAGGTGAGAACTAGAAACACAAATCAAGAAGCTCTGGAAAGCTGAGATCAGCTTTTGGCTGGCCTGGGCAAGCCTTGCTTAGAAGCACCAGAAGTCCTGAGGCTTCCAGGCAGCATCAGATCAGGGCTGCTGTTTATTTAGCCTCAAACTGGCAATGAAAACTTTTCCTGTTTGCCAGCCCTTCTCTGTTAGGAGGCTTTATTGCCTGAAGGACACAGACAGAAGCTGGTATTTTAATGCACTTATACAGCACATTGTGCAGCAGGGCCTAATTTCAACATTATTCTACTACAAACTAATGTCAATCAATCTTGATAGGGCAGGGTTTGGGGTTTTTGGTTTTTTTTGTTTTCTAAAACATTGATCAGCTGTTACAACTGTATGCACAGAAAATTTATAGACAACTTCAGGAGAGTTTTTATGCTCCCAGGCACCAAAAGGCAGAAAGTGCTACACCTTTTCCTGGAGATTCCCTTTCCAAGCCATTTAATGAGCTTCCTACTGATAAGCACTCACCCTTGTCATGGCAGAAACTGTGAAGAAAGTTCTGAGGAAACTTCATCAGAGTTCGTTTGCCAGTGGAATCTCCGGAGGAAGGAAGGGTTTATTTCATAGTTTACAGTAGTCTTCCTCTGCAGGGGCTGTCTGAGACCTCTTGTCTGCAGCAGATAAAGAGAGCCCCAGAAAAAATAACAAAACACCCAAGCCTACAAGCAATATGCTTGTAAAAACTCCAGCCTAAAAAAAGACTTGTTTCTTTTTGTTGGCTGTACTCCCTTGTGCATCATTGCCATGGGGCTCTTTTTGGTTTTTCCCAGGGAATTCTGCTGACCACTGATTGTATTCTTATTTCCCTGTAATATACTGGAAGAGGAAGGCAAAATTTTCAGGAAAAAAGAAAGCCTGAAAATCATTCTCAAAACCCCACAATAGAGGTTTAAACCTCGCTATTAAAAGTCAAAGGCACTTAAAAACTTCAGGGGGACTGGGATTCCTATGAGCTAAAGCTCATCTTGGATGCTAAACTACATCTATATTTCAGGGAAAATACCTGTGATACATTTTCTTAGGTTGAACTGGAGATAATCAAGCTAAAAATGCCATTTCTGATTCTGTGTTACTTATTTATTCTCTTCTCAAAGTTTTTTTACATTTATGCCTTTTTTAGTCTTTTGCCAGTTGATTTGGGAATGTAAGATCCTCGTATCTTGGGCTGGATGAAGTTGTTGTTCTTGTCTTATATTACATGAGCACAGACATAGTTCCTTAAAATTAATACAATTCCTCTCTGCCAGAAAAACAGGAGACTCTAAAGACAAGTTTTTAGAAATGCTGAACGCTTCTTGTTCCTATACACTCCAGAATTTCATTTGCACAAGTGAAGGCCCAACTTTTTATAGGGAACACTCCAGATCACCTCTTTTCCCTTTCAAACAGAGGTGCATTGACAATTATGTAGACACAGCTAATTTTCCAGATGGAAGGTTCACTTAAGAGGCCATTATGAGACATAAAGGGTAAGAAAGGACTTTATAAATATATTAGGAATAAAACAAATAAAATCCAGCCAGGTCTGCCATTTAAATTGACAGAGGACATATCAAATGTCATTTCTTTCTATATAAAGTTAATATTCACTGCAATAGTGTAGGAAAAGAGAACAGGTCGGATTATGGAGTGAAGAATATTTAGGTTGGTTACAATCAATCAAGCTACAGTTAAAAGATCCAAACCCTCAGTAATTAACTTTGAGAATATGAGCAGAAAGATGTAAAAAAATGAACAAAAAGCAAATATTGTGTCTCTGTATCTCAGAAAAGAAGATCAAGGTAATTAGAAGGCAGGCCTTTGATGTGAGCACCTAGAAAAGACACCAGAACATTGAAAAATGTTCAAGAAAACCATTGAAAAATCAGCAGAAGGCTGCTAGGCTGTCAAGAACAGCTGACATTGATGTGATTGATCTGTTCCTGGTAGATCAACCTGGCTTGTGCCTCAAGGCTGTGTCAGTAATAAAGAAACAATAGCGCACGGCGGTTTGTAATAATTAAGATTTTTAATATCGTCCCATGAGACATTCTTATGAGGAAACAAGTGAAACAATGCTTAGCTGAAATCACCAGAAAATGAGCACACAAGGGATGGAATCAGAACTCAAAGGGCAGACTTTCAAAGAGCCCTGTCTGTCCAAGAGATCTGTTTTATTGCCACCCCACTGGAAAACAGGGTGCTGGAGGAAAGAAATCTTTTCAATCTTCTAAAACCCAAAAGGTGTTTTAGAGAATTTAGGAGGCACATGATCAACAATGTTTCACATCCATTTGGTGCATATCAAGTAGTGCTGGGTTGATTTGTAGGGACAAAGTTTTAATTGAATTTTTTTCAAAGAGGCCATAAATTGCTGAAACAGGGGTTTTGTAGAGTCTGCCTTTCTGTTGGAAATTTGTAAATTTTGGTTTGAAAACCATTTTTTCCATATCTCAAGAAAATTTAATGCAGTGAAAAATTATTTTACTTTATCTAAAGCTCTGTTGGACTTGAAGAAATCACAAATTCAAGACAAATAGAGAATGTGGTGGGATCCCAGGTAAACAGAGTATATAGATGTATATTTGTACATGCAGAAAAGAGATTAATTTCCCATGTGTTTTTTAAAGACTGGTTCTTTTTCTACAAGATTGCACCTGCATTTACATATCAACAGACAAAAATAGACCTTTAAGTGTCTCTGAGTAATCCAGTTCCATCTCTCTCCTAGAAGATATTTTCGTCATTCCTAAATTAAAGCACTTGATAGGTATTTATTTCAAAGTGCTTTGTATAATGGACATTTATCCCATGGCAAAGAGTCATAGAACCACTTGAAATTTTGAAATAGTGGAAAAACCTCCAGCTTCACCCACAGTAATACTTGGAGAGGCAAAGTAAGAGATTGAGCCGGCCTGGAGGGGGGAAAAGGAGTTCTAGTGCCAGTGGTGAAGATGTTTCCTGTTTGGAGAGGAGCTTGCAGCACTTAATTCTTTTGAAATTAAGAGACAAAGGGTTTAAATCACAAGTTTTCCCTGAGGTCCAGATGGGAAGAAAAGATAATTTCTGAAAACATACTCATCCCTCAGCTTCTGTGTCTGATTAAATGTGAATAAGGTAGGCAATGCAACTGCTACAAAGGCACTGGAATTTCTCAAGGCTGCCTGAGGCAGTCTCCACTCTGTCTGGAGTGGAACCCCAGGAGTCAGAAAATCTTATCTCCACTTCTCATTTCGGGAATTCTGAAGTGACTCATAGTGCTCAATTTCCTCCAAACAGGCAAAAATACACACTGAAGAATCTAACCTGAGGCTGGGGGGTCACTTGCACTGGCCAGGTGTGATTCAGAGCATTGAAACATCAAACAGGCAAGGAGCAGAGGAAACAACAACTCACACCTCGAGTGAAGATAAAAGCAGGACTGGCCTTAACACCACACATTGGCTGCCTGCAAGTGGAACTGATCTTTCATGCAGAACTTGATTCTTTCTCATTCCACTGCTGGAAATTCTTGTGGCAGGGAAGCTCTTGGAGCCTTGTCATCCTTCATGTATACCTAGAAAGAATAAGTATATAATGCATGCATTGACTGTTCCTTTACTGTCCAGCTCTGTTGCACAGCCCCATGGTCTCAGCAGGGAGATGTCCCACAGGTGACACTGACAGGAGGTGCTGGCTCTGAGGAACAGAACAGGTTCAGCTTTTGGCAAGTGAGAGGAGTGAGAACAAGTTTTGGGATTAGGGGATTAAGTAGGTGGTTGAGACTGTAAAAGTGGGCATCATGAGGTACAGTTTTTGTTTTGCAGATTCTTTGCAGAGCTACTGCCTATCTCTGTGCCATTAAATATTGTATTGACTTATCAGAGAGCATGTGAGTTTATCAGCAGCACTGGATGGCTGACATGACCCACCAGTCTTCATTTGCTGTATCAGGAGGAAGAGGCTGCAAAAAAAGGAAGAAAATGCAGCAGCTTCACTTCCTTATTAATGCATTTCACCATGGGTTTATGGATTCCAAGCTTCAGGTCTGTTCTCTTCAGTGCTCAAGTTCAACTTCATTTTTATACATCAATGGACACAATATTCAACATGTTTGAGTCCTTAACTACAGCAGTATTCAAGAGCAATCATTAAATCATTAAACACAGCACTCATTATAACAAATATAACAGTCATGAAAGGTCCATCACCAAAACTACTGGAATTCTGTGGAATGACAACTTGCCATGGGGTATCTGAAATCTTCAAGGCAGAAGACCAAAGCACAAGGAACAACTGCACAGCACTGAGAGGTAAAACCTGACCCAAGAACAGCCATCAAAGTGTATCATTCATACCACTTTTGAATTTTCTCAGTTAATAGGCCATGAGAGAACAGATGTTGAATCCTGTTCTTATATTCAAGAAGAGTCCTTGAATTAAGGACTCTTTCAGGAACTTTTTTTGCCACGACCATACCACTTATGAATTATTCAGAGAAAGAAATTTATTTCCATCAGCAGAATAAGTAATTACTTTTTAGGACAGGCATTTTTTAACACAGAATCATTAGTAAAATCTACTTTAATTGCTGCATAGAATTGTTGCTGCAAGAACAAAGAACTCGCTAACTTAGAAAGCAATGATTTTAAATTACTTAATTTTATCACTTCCCACAAGAAAACCCCAAACAAACTGGCGCCACAAAGCCTTTTAAAGTTCCAGTTAACAGCTACCAAAAAAATTAGGACTTCCCTTACTTCCAGGGCTTGAAAACAATACTTTAACTTTTCCCACAAAGATTTTGCACTTCCAACACTTTTAGATTTCTTGACTCATCAGGAAGAATGATCTGTCACCTATCCTGAAATTGTTGCACTTTTGTATTTGAGCCTAAGAAGAGATGCACAAAGTGGATTTTCTTAAGTGCTGAGTATGCACCCCACCCAACAGACCCTGTTAATAAGCTTTAAATGTTAATAAAGGGTTGTCAAGCACTGGAACAGCCTACCCAGGGAACTGGAGGAGATATTTGGGTGCTTAGGGACGTGGTTTAGTGGTCAATTTGGTAGTGTCAGGTTTCTGTTTGGATTCTGATCTTACCAGGCTTTTCCAAACAAATGATTGATTCTGTGATACCGTATTTATCCTTCCTGGTGCATACTAGTTGTGGTTTTTCCTCTCAGTTATCAACAGGCATTTACCCATCATTTGCAGTCACTGCAATGATGGCAATCAACAGCAGAGTCTGGTTATTTGGCCCACAGAAATAATATCACTTTCACAACAGATATTGTATCAGTGGGAAGAGCAGGAATTGCCATTTAGCAGCTATAAAATAATACTGGGCTGGCATACAACATTCTTACTTCAGGCACTTAATCTAAATCCCCACAATGGGGGTACACAAATACAGTGGGGAAGCTACCCTAGTCTCAAAATAAAATGAAAGATCCAGATTTATGCCCACCTGAAGAGAAGGAAATTAGGAGTGCAGATGCTCTATATCCTCTAGAGTCAAAGACAGACAAAGGTTTATCTAAAGGTTAAGTCAAAGGACATAACTTCAATTTATATCCAGAATTATGCTAGTAAAACTTCATACCATTACACTCCCCATCCATCATCTTCATTCTGATTTTTTCTTAGGAGCTGCCATCCCAATACCATGACAAAGGAAGGGCATGGTTTCCCTGCTGAATGCCTCCAGCCCTAAATCTACCAATCAAAAACCCCTCATATCTCCAAGAATGAAAATGTGTGAGCCTATCTTGAAGGAAGGCAGCTGAAAGGCCCATCCTGATATTCAGGATGTCACATATCCCACATAAATGAACTGTGATCAATTAAACAGCTCATTCACACTGTTTGTCTCTGCAGAGCACAAAGGAACAGCTGGGCCTCAGGAACCATCACCTGCTCACTGCTTCCATCGTGCTCCCAACATATGGAGAGCAGGGAAGGACAACCAAAGGACAGCAGAACCCTGCAAACAAACCTAGAGAGCTGCTCATTGAACAAGGAGACTCTGGGCATGCCCTGTTCTCTCACTTCAAACATTAACAACCCTGTGACTGGTGATATTTATGGTCACTGAGAAGGAGAGCCAGGAGAATGACACCTCCTGGTAGGAAAGTCCAGTTTTTCAAGGAATAGGTACATGGCATGAGGTCCCTTCTGAAAAAATACCTCTCCAGAAACCTATTAGAAATTTGGGACTAAGCCTGGGGAAGAGGAAGGCTAGGAAGGCTCAGAAAAGTAAAGAAGGTGCTCAGAAGTGTTCTGTATATAGACAGATACAGCTGGTACAAAAAACCCCAAATGGATAAAAAACCTTTTGTGAGTAAATGTAGACCAGAAATTAGAGGGGGCTTTTAGCCAGCAGAGCAGAGGGGCTATAAAATTGCCTTCTATGAGAAGCAGGACAAAACTTGGTTTTCCCCAGATCTTGTTCAGTTTCTCAAAGGGATCATTATTTATGAAAGCAAGATATGAGGGGTCCATAAAAAGCCCTTCACAAATGCCAAAGATGTTAATCCCAAGGGAGATAATGTTATTAACCTGCATTTGTTCTGGCCTCTTTGCTAATCTGAGGAGCTGCTAATCAACAGCTGTAGAAGAAGAATCTTTATTAAATCCTATTAAATTGAATGGGCCAAGCAGCAAAGAAGACCTGTGATCTTTGATGTTCATGGCAGAATTCACAACAGTGCATTTCCTTTGCACAAGTGTATAATGCATTCTTCTGATCAATCCCAGGGTTACTCATGCTCTGGAATAAAAAATAAATTTGCAAGTACAGCTAAACATTAGCCTTCATTTTACTTTCTCTGTTGTGTGAGGGTTACATGGGATGGAAAGCACCTACTTCAAAAGCCTTTCCTTAATATTTTCCTGTAATACAAGCATGGGCTAAATGTATCCTTATATCTTGTGCTCTCTGTCAGAGAGCTCAATAAAAGGAGAAATTTATACACCTGGAGATCAAAGTGATTGCTTCCCTTTTCCTGATTTTAGCAGCCTGGATTGATCCAATGGCTTGAGAGAACCTCATGTTGAGTTTCACTGCAGCACAGTGTGTCGTTAAGAGCTTTGCAATGTAATAATATAACTTTTCTAGTCACCTGCCATTTAGAGTTTAAATTGCTAAAAAAATGAAGATGTTTTGGCATTAGGATACTCCTGGCTCAGGGGATCTGATGATAGGAAGGACATAAACAGAACAATTTCAGTCATTTGGGTGCAATCCAAATCCTACAATGCAAAACAAGGCCCAAACAATGTTGTTTAGGACTCCTCTGCAAAGAGACAAGATGTCTCTTGACCAAATAAATAAAAAACCCCTCAATTTTTTCAGAAATTAGTGCCAAGCCCAAGACAAAAGGAAAGTCCCTGTGTGCAGTTTTGCTGGAGACAGGCTGTGTCTGGATGAAGACCCCTGTCACCCCGTGCCATCCTCTCCGCACCCCTGAGGCCCACAAAGTGACGCACCAACAATTCCCACCAGCAGCGGGGAATTTTTGTCTAAAAATGGCCTAAAAGCCAAGAGGAAGCTCCTATACCTGGGCATGGCATAGGAAACTGCTCTTGGACAAGATGGGTGCTCAGGAAAAGCATTCAAGAGAAGTGGACAAAGCTCTGATTTATTAATTATTATTACTAAAGTTATCTGCTCAAACTCATGGAGGGTGAAGCCTGATGCCTGTCCTTCTTGTTGAGAGCAAATTCCTTTCAAGTTTAGCTTCTGAGGTATGCCACAAATATTTCCTTTGCCATCCTCACCACTATTGTTTGTTGCTAGTTCCTTTCGTGCATCATAACCGAAATGGGGCAATAAAGGTTTTCAGAGCCACGCAACAGATTTCTGTGCTTGAGGAAATGAAGGAAACCATTCCAGTGAGAAAGAAAAAACTGAGTTGGTGCAAACAAACAACTTCCATAACACTGTGTTAGTATAGGATAAATCAGAACATGAGATATTAGGGTAGATTGGTAAACAAAGTAACCAACCACAGCCAAACCAGACCTTCCTAGATTACTGGAAACAAACTTAAAACACTAATCCTGCCTTTAGTGCCAGACAAAGCAAGCTTAAACAACCACCCCAACTCCACAAGATTCTCTAAGCCTCCTTATCCGAACTAGGCATAGATTTTATCACTTTCTCTGGCTGTCTTGAAAACCCAGAACAGCTGAGGCAGGAGCTTGGAATTTCTGCTTAAAGCTTAAACAACCACCTCAACTCCACAAGACTCTCTAAGCTTCGTTATCCTAACTAGGCACAGATTTTATCACTTTCTCTGGCTGTCTTGAAAATCCAGAACAGCTGAGGCAGGAGCTTTCTGCTTAAAGCCCTTTACACCTCTTCACTCCTAAAATTTAGTTAGTAAGGGTTTAACTCCCTAGGGCTCTGGGCGTTTTTTCCACTCCCAGATTTGCTGTTGCTCTGTGTACAAACAAGGTAACTAACAACAGTTTCTGAAATAACAAAATGCTTGAATTTTTTAAATTAACGTTTATTGCAGTGAATAAAGTAGTTCAGGAAGCAGCTATAATTGTTAAGTAACCAATAATAGTCTAACTAACCACCAATTTACGTTTACCTTTGTAGTATCTCTCAATACTATATTTAGGTGATATGTACTCCTCTGTTTTAGTGATGTTTTTCATTACATCTTAAATTATACAGCATTTTGTGTATTTAGAGAAAGTATTCAAGCACTAATTTTAGATTTGAAAGCTATTGTTGATGGAGAAATAGTTTCAACAATAACTTAAATATTTGTATGCATGAAATGAATAAAACAGTTTAATTAGAAGTGATCTACAATATAACAAAATGTAGTTATGTGAAAGTGCCTGATTTTCTGAAGTTTTAAAAGAATTCTAGTCTTTAAAATCTGAAATTTGCCTGATTTTGGAGTTACCACTTTGTGAAAAATGCGTATTTTATGATTGGTTTTTTGCAAATATTAAAATGAATATTATATGTGTTGTGTTAGAAAGTTATGCTGTATTAATTCTCCTAAGTAGTGCGTTAAATATAGTTTTAGGTTATAACAAAATGCTGAAACAGAAACTGTGCTATGTAGGATAATTTTTCTTTCTAAAGAAAGGACTAACACTGAGATAGCAGCCACAGGACACCTGAATCTTTCAGAAAACAGAATTTATTGCTCCATTATCAGAAGAAATGAACTTCTTCCTGCCTCGCTTGGGCAGGACGACACCGTTAGGATTCAGAGGAAGAATTTGATGACCAGACAGAATCCTGTGTTTGAATGGAATTTATGCATTGTGTATGAATATGAAACAGGTTATTGCTTTTAAGGGTTAATCCTCTGTTAACGTGGGTCCTTTTTCGGGCTTGTGCTGCCCAGAAAAAGTTACCCAGACATCTGTAATGCTTTGTTTCTTTTGCCTCATATTGTCCTAATTCAATTTGTCCAAATTATTATTACTTTAACTGTATTACTATTTTTATAACCATTTTATTAGTATTAAACTTTTAAATTTTTAAAAACAAGCCATTGGCGTTTTTCACGAGTCTATGCAAAATATTTCATTTCTCTGCTTTTGGTGCCTTGATGCTCACGGAGGAGCATCAGGTAAAAGCAGAGTTTTATTGCTATGAGGGCTTCTGTCAGGTGGAGACCCTGGGGCTCAGATGGCCTCAGTCCCAGGTCAGAAGTTAAAATATTAATTATATTGGTTTAATGCTTTTCTTGATTTGGGGATTTGTTGTCAGACCGTAGCAGAACCACCTTAGTGTTTTATTGAAACCAGAGAAATGGTCTTTTACTTCTTTTTAAGCAGATGCTGTGCTGCTATTTTTAAGGTTGGATGTGGTGTGAAAAATGCCAATGGCTTGTTTTTAAAAGTTTAATAGTAATAAAATGGTTACAAAAATAGTAATACAATTCAAGTAATAATAATTTGGACAACTTGATTTGGGACAATATGAGACAATAGAGTCAAAGAGTTAGAGACAGTCTGGGTACCTTTTTCTGGGCAGCACAAGCCCGAAATGGACCCACGGTTAACAGAGGATTAGCCCTTAAAAACAATAACTTGTTGCATATTCACACACCTCAGACATGATGCATAAATTCCATTCAAACACAGGATTCAGTCTGGTCATCGTCATCTTCTTCCTCTGAATCCTAACTGCGCCTTCGAGGCAGGAAGAAGTTCATTTCTTCTGATAATGGAGCAATAAATTCTTTTTCTCTAAGATTCAGGTGTCCTGTGGCTGCTATCTCAGTGTTAGTCCTTTCTTTTAAAAAAGCATCCTACATAGCATAGTTTCTATTTTAACATTTTGTTATAACGTAAAACTATATTTAACACACTACTTAAGAGAATTAATACAGTGTAACTTTCTAACACAACACATATAATATTCATTTTAATGTTTGTGAAAAGCCAATCATAAAATACATGCATTTTTCACAAGGAGCATCAGGTAAAAGCAGAGTTTTATTGCCGTGAGGGCTTCTATCAGGTGGAGACCCTGAGGCTCAGATAACCTCAGTCCCAGGTCAGAAGTTAAAATATTATTTATATTGGTTTAATGCTTCTCTTGACTTGGGGATTTGTTGTCAGACTCTGTAACAGAACAACCTTGGCGTTTCATTGAAACCAGAGAAATAGTCATTTACTTCTTTTTAGGCAGATACTGTGCTGCTATTTTTAAGGCTGTATGTGGCTACACAAAAGCGATCCGCAGAAGCGCAGCTTTGCAATTTGCCATAACGACAGAGCTCGGCACGTTTTTACCGGCGGGCACCTGAAAGAGCCCACGGCCGCTGCCGCCCGTCCCCTCAGGGCGAGCCACCGCCCCCAGCTCGTCCCGCCTCACGGCCGCCATGGCGCCCGCCCCGCCCCGCACCTTCCCGCCCTCACGGCGGCGGCGCCATGGCGGCCGTGCGGGACGTGGAGATCGACCCTGAGGGCACCTTCAAGTACATCCTGGTGCGCCTGCAGCGCCCGGGCGGCGGCGAGCAGCGGGACATCGTCCGCGGCACCAAGGCGGCCGAGTTCCACAGTGCGTGACAGCCCGCGGGGCCGAGCGGGCAGCGGCCGCTGAGGGGCCCGCACCGGCGGCGGGTCTGAGGCGGAGCGGGAGCCCTGCCCTAAACAGCTCAAAAATCCCTTTTTCCCCTCTTTCTGCGCCCCCCGGGTGATAGGAAAATTGGGTCTATATATCTCTCGCGTGCCGTTTGGGAAGCCAGTTGAAAAGAACGAGGAGGTGTCTGCAAACCGCGGGCCTGAGGGTAGATAAGGGCAAATATTGAGAGGTGAAAGAAGCAATGGAGGGGGAACCATAAATTCCTATGGAATTCCACTCGTTGGCACAGACTTGCTCAAGACTGTGCTAAATCCCTGGATTTGTAGAAAAAGAACAGAGAGATAGGGGAAAAAGAAAAATGGTGGGGGGGTACATATTAGAAATGGGGTTTGTTAGGCGACTGGGGGAGTCTGTATCTTTCAAGGGAAAGAGAGAGGTGGAAAAATGATAATAAAAAGGAGACTGTGTCTTCTAACAATTTGAGAGACCCCACAGGAGATGCCCATGACCTCTCCCTTCATTCAAGTAAAGTTATAGGACTTCTCTGTTTCCATTTTGGACATTAATAAACCTCTGGTGTTTATGGACTAATTTTCCTGACACAATCAGCCTCATTTTGAAGCATGATGTATGCTAACTAAAAAACTATAAAGGGCTTTAACTGCAGCTTTTCTGTGTCTCTCAAGAGAGTTAACTGCTTTTAACTGCAGCTTTTCTGTGTCTCTGAAGAGAAACCTCCCTGCTTCGTAGGTGAAATAAGAAAGTAGCCAAAAATTAGTTCTAGACTATGTAATGCCTAGTTCCTGTTCTAATGTCTCTCGCCATTCTTCTTGTGCAGATCATATATTTGAAAAAGTAAATCCTGAGATGGAAAAGCTGGGATATGAGTGCAAGTGCCTTGGAGGAGGGAAAATTGAACATAATAGCAAAGACAAGAAAATCAGGGTATTTGGACTCTCAACAGTAAGTGCAGCTCCCATTTTCCTTCAAGTGCCTCTGTCTCTGATGCTGTGGGATTTTTTGGTTAATAGCATGGTGGCTTTTGGCAATTTACATCACATTTTAAACATTAACTGGCAAACTTGCCTGTCTGACTTGTGAGATAGATTAGAAAAACAATGGTTTTAAGGCAGGAGAGCTGTATTATTAATCTAGCTGCCAAATTAAGTGTTAAGAGGCAGCAGTCAACTCTTGCAGTCTGAGAAACAGAGTTTATTCTCTGCTTTTGGTGCCTTGATGCTCACAGAGGAGCATCAGGTAAAAGCAGAGTTTTATTGCCATGAGGGCTTCTGACAGGTGGAGACCCTGGGGCTCAGTCCCAGATCAGAAGTTAAAATATTAATTATATTGGTTTAATGCTTCTCTTGACTTGAAGGTTTGGTGTCAGACTCTAAAACAGAAATACCTTGGTGTTTTATTGAAACCAGAGAAATGGGCATTAACTTCCTCCCTAGCTGTGCTGCTATTTTTAAGGCTGGATGAGGTCTTCAAAGTGGTTGCCAAAGCAGGAGTGAGCTGTGGATCTGTTGCTTTCCAACTGACATAACTAGATGATCTGTTATTTTTGAAAAGCTTGCATTTTATAATGCATCAACTTTAACCTTTTCAGTTTAAATGCTTGTTTATTTAAGCTGTTCCTCTTTGGGGCTGTCACTGATGAATAAGAGTATGTTTTGTTTATAATACAAACTTGGACTCTTTTTTTCAGTATTCTAAGTAAACTTTCATATGAAATATTATGGGGAAAAAATAACCTGTAAATCACATATTTCTGTCTGTGTACTGCACTGTTGTTATGTGTAGTTCTGAAATAAGAAATCCAGATAACTCTGGTCATGTAAGACAATAATGGAGAGGCTACTTTGACCACAAGTACCTTAAATTTCAGTGAAACAGTAACACTGTGACCAGTGATTTTTAAATGAGGGCAAAAAACCACATGGGTCATCTGACCTTACCTTGGAGTTGCAATGGCTGAACAGCACAGATACTTAAAATTGTGCTATTATCAGCTAAGGGAGGATGGGAAAGAAATAAAACATGAAGATTGTGATTTCTTTAGTGCCAGAGTAGTGCCCAAATGCTCACACTTGTTTGCTTATTCCCTTTGCCATCAGGTGAGCCAAACCAGCTGTTTGTGTGCTCACACTTTAAAGTGGGTCAATGCAATCTCTGTGGTTTAAAGCAACATTCCATAAATACAGTGCCTGATGGGTTGGGAACATTTTAAAGCAAGCTTTCTGCTGGAGAAATTGTGTGGAAAATGCATTTTCTATGTGACTCCATCTCATTTATTTTCTACAACTTCAATTTGGGGAGGGGGGAATTAGAGAGGATAATAGAAAAATAAAACATGATACTACAAGAGTATCTATTTTAGAACTTTTGATTTGCATGTGAACAACTTTGTGCTGATAAGAACTGAATGGTTCTCATGATTTAATGTCCATGTCCAATTTGTTGTCTCTTGCAGGGCTATGGAAAAGCAGATCACTCAGTCACTGTAGAGATACTGAAGAAAGAGTATACAGATTATGAAATTACATGGTCAGATGACAAGAAATAAACTTGTGAACACAATGAGCAGTTCCAACCTGGTAACTGTGAGCTGTACTTTGATAAATAAAATTGAATGTGTGTTCTATGTGTGAAACCATAAATCTGGAGTAACTAGACTCTGCCATAGTTTATAATATGGTTGGTAATCCTCAGAAATATCTTATTTTTTAGATCATTGCTTTGTGCAGAATATGGAGTTCTAATCCTTTTTCCTTTCCTTTTTGATGTGCCCTTTAGTTAAACACTCCCACACCACCTTACCTCTAATTTGTTTTCATCCAGTCCTATTTCACTGATCTGTTGTAGGACACCTAAGGATTTACCATCAACTTCAAACACCACTGAGCCAAGCCTGGTCTTTTGACCACAGTGTTTTCAATTTGTTTTTCTGTTACTTTTTAGGCTTCTCATCTTTCTTACCCACATTTTACAAAAGATTGGTGTGGAGGGTGGGGTTGACTGTTACAGTTCTTCAATGATCCAAATCTTTGATTTCCTCAATGATTTTAAAATCTAGTATTCTGCAGAAGTAATGATCAAAATATTTGATTTTCCTGTAAGAACCTTCCCTATAGCAGACTGGTGGCAATGTAAAAATTCTGCCAATGCTTCTTTCATTCTGATTCCCCTGAACTGCTTTGATTTGTGTGAATTTAAAAATGCTTTTTTCTTTTTATTTTCCTAGCAGTAATTATGTTAAACTGCCTCCTCAGTACACCTAGACAGTGTCTGAATTAGCTAACATCACCCTCTTGTTGTGACAGGATGTTGCCTTTTGTTTGTTGTCTAATTACTTGCTACAATTTTGACTCTTTGTTTCATGATACTTTGAATTTAATTCATTTGTGGGTTTATTGACTTGCTGTCTTGAAGGCTTGCTGACTTCCAGAGGTTATTCTGGATGAGGAGATATTCTGGATGAGGAGATATTCTGGATGATATAGTCTTCCCTTTTCTGTGGTTCCTACTGCAGTTACCCAGCAGTATCTGGTGGTATAGGGAAGCCTTTCCTTTTCAGCATGCAAGTGACTCTAGCAGTACAAACCAGGAAATCTGAGACACTTTAGGCCAGTTTCTATTGCCAAAAATCCTGCTGTTACTCCCCTCTGACAATTGTGAGCCATCTTAAGTCACCTTTCTGTGCCTTTGTTTCAGTTGTGGAGAGGAATTTTCTGTTCTCATCCTCAAACCTTTCAGTCCAGTCCTCACCAGAAGAGTTCCAGGGTCTCTATCCCAATAATCTCATCAGAGCAGAATCTCCTAAACCTGGTGCTCCAGGTCTCTTGGTTGGCATCAGATTCCCCCCCTTGCAGCCTGGATTTTCCCCTCCAGCACCCTTGCCTGCTTTCACATCTGCTCTTTGTGCTTCTCTTTGAGTTCCTGTGCAATGGTTATCTGGCTGCACTTCAAATACTGTGGTAATGATGACAGGATTGATTTTACTGAACAAGATTTTGATTTCAGTGCCTAATAACCAAGAATAGCACACAAGTCAGTAACCTGCAAATTGGGCACTTCCCAGTTCCATGATCAAGGGCTTTTTTTTCCCCTAAGCTTTAGTGAAATAACTGTAGCTGCCAGTATACAGACCTGAGTTTTAAATAGCCTCATTTCCCAAAACTGGCAAATAGTCTTCAAATGGAAGTCATCAGTTAGGGATAACTGTGTTAAAACAAACAAGCCTTTCAATTTAGTTTCCTGAGGTATTTAATGACTGATTTTAATCTTTGTCTCCACAATACTTACAGGAAAGACATAACTTACACTGGACTTATTATTGGAATGACGTGTTCAAAACGTGAGGGGAGGAAAAACAGTGATGATTTGGAGTGAGCTGATCAAAACTGAGTTACCAGCTAATCTCTACCTTTTGTTTCTTCATAGAAGAAAGATTTTAATGTGTCATAAAAAAAATAATTAGAGGAACCTCCCCATTCAGTTATTTTTTTAGTGCAACGTCATTTGGGGCAATTTAATTTCCCTGGTCATTAAGTAATACGTACAAGTGTTACAAAGGAATGAAAAGTTTATTTTCTTCTATTCCAGTTTGTGAAGAGGAGCAGGACACTGGTTACTGGTTACAGGACACTGTGAGGATTTCTCAGGTAGAGCAAGCCTTAATGCAGATGAGGGAAATTAGTCTTATTTGAAGATTGAAACATCAACAACCTACAAAACTAAGTGTTGAATTCTGTTTCCTCTCAGCATGTACCTGCTGAATTCTAAGAACAGAACTCATCTCAAACATGGAAATCCCAATGCTAATTGTGCTGATTTCACCTGAGAAAAAGCATCTTCCATTTTCTAATCAGATTCTGAAATTGGAAGCTCATTATTCTGTGTGGGGGTTATTTGTTTTGCAGGTGTGCAGTCACTATAACATTGTGGCTCTGCCATTCTTCCCTCATCCTAAAAATTCTAAAAATTCTGATTCTGTATTTGCACAAAACCAGTTATGTTTGAGCCAAATACTGAGTGAAGGCACAGTAATTAAACCAGAGATAATGAGTTTGATAGTGGAATATTATCAAGAGGAGATATTATAGAAGATTTTAAGTACCTTCTTCATTTATTCATCCAAAGTTACATGAGATTCTTGTTCCTAACCATATCCTTTGTCATAGAGGTCAACATTTCTTATTACTGCAGGTATGGTTCTCTGGAACTGCACTAGACTAGCAGGTGTAGAACAAACTATTCGGTGCAAGCCATGATTTATCTAAGAATTGAGTTTGAAAAATGACAAATGGTAATCCATTTGTTTCCAGCTTCTCTGTTTTGACAGGAAAAAAAAAAGAGCTGTTAACAGTACCTTCTTGATTTGCCAAAGCTAAAACTTTCTTTGTTCCTCAGTCTGAGGTCAGCAGTTATCATCATTAAGTTTCAGAGTTGGTTCAGAAAAATTCCAAAGCACCATAGCAGTCAGGGCAAAACTTACTTTTTCCCTCCCTCTTCTATCCTATGAGAGGCTAAATTCAGTAGTTTCCAAAACATCTCTTTAAAATAGCCTGAAACAGTAGTGAAGGCTCTTCTGTGAAGTACAGGAAATCCTTTACAACTCTGTCTTAATAGCAGCAGGTTCAAAATAGGAAACTTAGGATTGACTTTGGACACCTTCAGTGATGGAAACTTGATGGCATAATTAAAGTGATGTAGATCACTGCTGTACTAAGTTTCTTCCCATCCTCTCAGACTATTGCCTTCTGCTCTACCCTGAAGATCCTTGCATCCAGTTTACAGCAGTGGTCACTGTCTCCAAGTTTGTATTTCTGCAAGGGCACCTGATAAAGCAGTGCATGATGACAGCAGCTAAGAGCTTTCTGTCTGCTTTTGGCAAAACATGCAGTGGATTTCCTCTTTTTCTTTGAATTGCCAGTGGCAGTGAGTGCTCAAGATGAGGTTGTGTAGTTCTTTGGGGGTTTGTCTGCAGTGATTTCTTCAGCAACAGCACTGTCTTGTATTTCAGGTTTTTCTGAGTGCTTTCTGTCCTGCCAAACTGCTGTGAAAAGACTGAAGAGGTGTGGATGTTCAGCAAGTTTACCCCCAGCAAGTTTAGAGAAAGGGGCAATTCATTTCTGGAAAAAGCTTATTAAAGCAGTACAGCAATCTATTAAACTCCTGTAGAACAGTTTATCTCCTTTCCCAATTATCTCCTAAAGCTCAGTTCTATCATCCTCCAGTATTTCATTTGTAGGCTTGTTGGTTGGTAGAAGGAACTTACCTTGGGTAGAATATTCTTTCAAGTCAGCTTCTAAACCAGCATGGCTTTTTCTAATTCCTTGCTGTAATTTTCTTAGCCTGTGACAGAATCTGAATGTGGAAATTTACAGAATTTACAGACCACAGGGGTTAATATTGTTACACTCTTTAAAGGGCTTGAGTACATTATGTGTGCACTACACATGGAAATATTACATGGATTTCTGAGATCCCCGTGAGTGATAAATACAATCACATCTCCCTCTGCTGGCAAAGCAGCAGAGCTCAGAGGAGCGTGGTCCCTGCCTGAATCTGGCTGCAGTCAGGCTGCCCAACCCTTGAGAAAAGCCTCTTGCATTCATTTTGGGTGCTAAATTTACCTCATTCAGCCACAATACATCATGTATGCCATTCCTGTGACATACAGTTCTGCAGCTGACAGAGAATGTGAAAGCCTGGCTGGAGACAATGACTTGCCTAATCTTTGTGTGTATATTAATTATATTAATAAAAATATAAACAAATGCTGCTTTAAACAGAACTCTATGCAAAGCCAACACCAGAAAAGTCCCTCACTTCTAGTCAAACACTAGAATTTGTCAAACATTTCCACAACCACCATCCTTAATTTGTTAAACCAGAATAACAGAGGAAAAAGCAAAGAGAGACATGAGGATTTAAAACATTTTCCAGTTATGTTTTGGAAGATAATTAGTTTAATTTTAACAGGAATTTTTAAAGGCAATTTCCATAATGCATCTCTGCAGACCCTGATCAATTGTTTTAACCAAACTGGTTTTAAACACGTTTTTATCTTCAATGAATTTCTCAAAGAGATAGACACCACCACCAACTCCAAAATAATGCACTTTGCTTGCCAAATACACGTGGCCATTTCTATCCAGGAGCTGTGCCAGTGTATCATGCAAAGCACTGTAGTAGTCAGGGTTATAGATGGTCTCAGAGGTGAGAATTATATCATACTTCAGGCAGGGTTTGTTGCTGTTTGACAGGAGCTGGCTGACTTGAGACCAGTCCCCAGAAAAAAATCTGCATCTGCTGAGCACATCAGCTGAGCCCTCTGCTTTCCTGGGCCTCTTGGAAGGAGGCTTGCTGGCTTTTCTGTCCTTCTCCCTGCCCATCCTCCTGCCTTCACTGCTACAGTTGGCCACCACGTTAGGCAAGGTCATTTCATCAATCACTGTGCTGTTGTAGTCCTGAAAATGGACTCTGGCAGCTTCACCCTGTAAAGCAACAATTCCCAACAATCCGGCCCCACAGCCAAGATCCAGTACAGTCTTGTTGGTAAATTCTATCTCAGCCTCAGACAAGTAGTCCATGAGATCAAAGGTGCATTCCCAGATTTTCAGCCCTCCTTCGTAGACTCCTGGGATGAGATCAGAGTGAGAAGAAACACTTTTGGACACAATGCCTTCACTGTCAGCATCACCTGAACATGTCCTTTCCACTACAGACAGCTTTACATGAGACAGGCCCAATACTGTTTCCATGACTTTATTTTCCAATACTTTGTTGAGATCTTGGGGAATGCTGTGCTCCTTGGCAGCTTTCACACAGAGGTTTTTCTTCAAAGCTGCCTCATCCTGGTGCTTAGCAGCAGCCAGCTTCAGGCTGGACTTTGGTGCAAGATCAGCAGTTTCCCTGCTTTTTTCCCTGGATTCCTGCTTGTGTTCTGGAGAGCACAGCAGTAAGAAGTGAGCATCTGCCTCACTGTTCTCATTTTCATCAACAGCAAAATCAAATCGAAAATCCATTTTCAAGAATAACAGTTTTTTGAAAGCTTAATTTCTTAGAGCCAAGCTTTTATCTAGGTATTGTTGCAGGACGGAGTATTTCGCTGGTGCAATATCAGACGTCTTGCCAAGAGCCAGGTGAACTGCTGCTGGAAATAAGAGTTAATAGTTTTATGTCTCATTAATATCAGCACTAGTTGTAGCACCCTGATTTTCATTACCAGGCTCCCCCGGGAAGCCGTGGAGTCTCCCTCTCTAAACATTCCAAATCCACCGGGGCGCGTCGGGGACGCTGCCTTGGCGAGGGGGCTGGACCGGCTCATCTCCAGAGCTCCCTTCCAACCCTAACTATTCTGGAATTTTAAAAACGGCTCTCTAACCACTTATGTTTATTAAAACACAGCCTCACAGCTGACCCCATCTCACATACCAGGCAAGGCAATTAGGACAGCTGCCAGCTCCGCTAAAACTCGCGTTTCAGACTCCGTGTTTCAAGGGGCGCAAACGCAAGGCGCGGAGCGGTGCCGGTGCTGCCGCGCAGGCCGGGCTGGGGGATCCGGGAGCGTTTCCCACCCCGCTTTCCCCGCGCCGTGCCCGCACCCACCCGCGGCCGCCGCTCGCTCCGGGCCATGCCCCGCCGCTCCCACACGGAGCCGCTTCCGCTTCCTCGGGCGCGGGGCCTTGTGGGAGCGCGGGCGCCGCTCCCGCCGCTGCCCCGCGCTGAGGGGAGCGCGGCCGCCGCCATGTCCCAGGCGGACCCCGAGCTGCTCCTGCGGGAGCTGGACGGCTGGGACTGGGAGCTGTGCCGCCGGGAGCTGCCCGCCGTGCTGCCCCGGCTCCTGATATCCTTGCCAGCAGGGCTCCGGGTGGCTGTGGGAAAGGCACACGAGTGGTGGTGGGGGGGTGTGTGTGTGTGCATCCTTCGGAGTTCCAGGGTTCGAGCGAGTGTGTGTGAGGGAGAGCGGTGGGACCTTTGTGAGGGGCCGGGTGCCGGGAGTTTCTCTGGAGATGGGTACAGCCTTTCCCTGGAATAAAAGATTTATAGTGTCCAGAACATCGCGTGTGGTTCGTTTAGCACTGTAGATAATCCCCGACACATCTCTCACCTACCCCCCCAAAAACAAAAGAAACCCAAGCCCCTAAACAAACCCAAACCACACACCACCGAAAAAAAATCCCAAAAAAACAACCCCTCAATACTTACTCTCTAATACATTTTGGAAAAACTTTGTTGATCCTGTGGATACTCCGGGCTATCAGCCTGCATTGGTTGTGGAGCATCCCCACCAATTTCATAGGACCGGGAGACAGTGATAGAAGTCACTGTGGTTCTGCAGGTGCTTTAGAGATACCCTTTGTAGAAGAATGAGTTTGATTTTCTTTAACGTTTTTACTCAATGTATGCAGAGTCTGAGGACTGGACTGAGCACATTCGTAAGTAATGGCTAAGAAGTGCCTCTTCCTGTGGAGCCCTGCATTGCAATTGCATTAAAATGAAAATCATTGCAGTGCTTAAAATACTTTTGCTACAACTTTTCAGAGTCTTCAGCAATGGAGCTGGACCTGCTGGACCTTGCATATTCCACTAACTGCACATTGAATGAGCTTTATAAATGCCCCTATAAGAAACTCTGCATCTAAGGCTGCTTTTTTCCTTTCTGCTACTTCTGATCTTTAAATGCACAAAAGAAGAGTGTTTTTTATCTGGTATTTTATTTTCTTTTGGGTTGTTATCTTCTAGGTGACAAAACTAATAGTTTAAAGAAAATGAGGCTAATTTGTAACTGTTTATGTGTTGCTAAAACTGCTACATTGCATATTATGTTGCATTATAAAACTTGCTACTGTTTGCAGTTTGGAATGTGGCAAATTCTGGATTTGTAGGCTTGGCAGTTGTGCTCAGCCTTCAGCTAAGTTTAGTCAGGTGTGCTGCTATTTTTGATGGGTTTGTGCATGTTGGAGCTATTACAGTTACTTGATTTTTCAGATCATGTATGTGTGTTTTCATGCATTTCAGATAAGGCAAATGCTCTGTTGCCTCTCAAAATCAAGTACCTCAATTGTTTTTGCTTTCTGCAGTTCTTTATTTCCTCTGGTAGGTTGCTGTATATTTTTGAGAATTACACATTGTAAATATTTTCAAGTACCTGATTTGCTTTTGCTTTCTGGAGTTCTTTATTTCCTCTGGTAGGTTGCTGTATATTTCTGAGAAATACACATTGCAAATGTTTTTCTTTGCAGGTATTTTGAGGATCCTGACTGAAATGTTTTTGCCACACATCAGCCTTGAAGATGTGGAACAAAGTTTTTTCTCAAAAGTATTACCTAAGGTAGGACAGCTTCAGTTAACTGTGGAATTGTCTGTCAGTCCAGTGTTAGAACCTGCTCAGATTGCAGTGATTCTTCTTTGGGGTTGCAAAATACCTATGGGATACAAAAATTGAAATTTACCTGTTAAGAGTTTTCACAGTGTTGTGTTGAATTGTGTCTGTGATTGTTCTCATTCTTTACAGTAGGGAGAAAATCAAATATACAATGTTCTGCTTTCTATATTCAGCAGTAGACTTGGATTTTATTTCTTTCTGAGAAGATTGGGCTTTTTGTAAAATGACCAGGGTGGAGAATTTTTAATTGAGGGAGCTTCTCAGGACAATTAAACTGAAGAGCTCAACACTCCCATATCACAAATGAATGTTGTGAAATTTGTGAATTAATATAGTGAATAATCTTTTAGACCATACTGACCTCACACATGTTTTCTTTTTTTAATAAATGATGGAGAATTTTGTGCCATAGGTGTATTAAAATCAGTGCTTGCATTTTAAGTAAAGAGGTGCCAAATTACTGATTTAAGTTTCAAGACTCAGCTTGTCCATTTTAAGAAGCCAGTAAAAAGCACTTGATTTTCCTTTCTCATATTTTATCTCAAGTAAGAAGTTTTTGGAGATTACAAGAAAATTGTCTCATAATAGGCATATCCTGAGAAAGGATCACTGTTTATCCCGCATGTGCCTCACTGTCTTTGCAGTCTCAAAAGTAACCCTCATCCAAAAACCTCAGCTAAAGTAGAAATAAATGTTGTCTGTATGTCACAGGCTTTTTTTTAAAAAGCATTCAAAATGTTAATAATAATTTTCAACCAACAAATATTTTTTATGAGACAAGATGAAATTATTTTTTAAATTATGTGGCTTTAACTAAGTAAAAAATGTTTAGTAGAATAATATATTTAATATATAATATTAAATAATATTTAATATTATTCATTATACATTATATATATGAAATATGTTATGAATGAATAATAATATATGTAATATAGGATTGAATAATATATTTCAAGCAAATTAGCTGTGAATTTGCAGCTAATTAGCTAATTAGCTGTTATTTTTTCTAAGATCTGTTTTAGCAGCAGATCTTAGAAAAAATAACAGCTAAAATGTCTTCTGTCTATAATATATACATAAAAATGGTTTTTGCTTCTTGTTATATCTTGCTTTATGACTGAAATGCTACAAAGTGTTTTCTGCTGTGACTTCTCTCTGTGCCTCCATGCCAAGGCAGCAAGCAGGTACAGAATGGTGCTATTATTTGTCATTAATTGTTTAATTTTATTATTTATGATTATGTGTCCCTTTGTAAGTAAAATGTTTTGGTTTTGTTGTGTTCTGCCAGACTCTGCAGTTCTTTGATAACTTGATGTGTGAATTATCCAGCAAGGCCAAAGGACTGACCAGCCAGAGTACAGAGTTGTGCAGTACTGTAAGGAATCTGCTACAGGCAAGTCCCATCCCATAAGCTGTCAAAATAATGCATGCATCACTCTTTGCTTTTACCTAAACTGCTAAATTACTAATTACTAAAAAGGTTTTAGAATGTTTTTGGTGGGTAAAATGTGATTTAATCTTCCTTTGTAGTTGAAGTTCAGTTAACATTTTGTGAATGATTTGATTACATCTAGCATGTGATGCTAATAATAATTTTAAAAAATCATCTCAAATTCTGCTCCAAGTCCCTCCTGCAGATGGAATGCGACTCCCCATATTTAAAGAGTGAACCTGGCCCCTGTTTATACATCTGTCACTTCATTCTGAATTTTAACATTTTTGTAAATTGAGAGCAATAGTGAAAGAAATAAGGAGTTTTTATGGAGGGTATGGTATTGCAGAAAAGCTCTGGAGCTTCATTCATCTTTAACCAACTACTTCTTTATGCAAATAGCAGCGAACTTTAAATGCTGTGAAAATACAGGTGTATTTCAGCTGAGAAAAGATGCTTTTGGAGGCATTGCAGGAGTGACTGATGTTGTTCAGTGTTGGTCTCAGACGGTGGTGCAGCTGCTGGAGACGCTGACGGGCTGCGTGCGCTCCCTGTGCTCCGTGCAGGAGCTGTCCCTGCACAGCATCCGCTCCCTGCCCTCCTCCGTGCTCTGCCTGCTCAAGAGCACCTTCACACACTGCAAGGTAGGGCTCTGCTGGGAGCACAGGACTCCTGCTGCTCCTGGGCTTTTGGGAAATGCAAGAATCCCTCTCTGGGTGGGCTGTTAGCTATGGAGCACCTTCACACACTGCAAGGTAGGGCTCTGCTGGGAGCACAGGACTCCTGCTGCTCCTTGGCTTTTGGAAATGCAAGAATCCCTCTCTGGGTGGGCTGTTAGCTATGGAGCACCTTCACACACTGCAAGGTAGGGCTCTGCTGGGAGCACAGGACTCCTGCTGCTCCTGGGCTTTTGGGAAATGCAAGAATCCCCCTCTGGGTGGGCTGTTAGCTATGGAGCACCTTCACACACTGCAAGGTAGGGCTCTGCTGGGAGCACAGGACTCCTGCTGCTCCTGGGCTTTTGGAAATGCAAGAATCCCTCTCTGGGTGGGCTGTTAGCTATGGAGCACCTTCACACACTGCAAGGTAGGGCTCTGCTGGGAGCACAGGACTCCTGCTGCTCCTGGGCTTTTGGGAAATGCAAGAATCCCTCTCTGGGCGGGCTGTTTGGGTCCAGCTAGCCATGGAGCACCTTCACACACTGCAAGGTAGGGCTCTGCTGGGAGCACAGGGCTCCTGCTGCTCCTGGGCTTTTGGGAAATGCTATGGAGCACCTTCACACACTGCAAGGTAGGGCTCTGCTGGGAGCACAGGGCTCCTGCTGCTCCTGGGCTTTTGGGAAATGCTATGGAGCACCTTCACACACTGCAAGGTAGGGCTCTGCTGGGAGCACAGGGCTCCTGCTGCTCCTGGGCTTTTGGGAAATGCAAGAATCCCTCTCTGGGTGGGCTGTTTGGGTGCAGCTAGCTATGGAGCCCAGCCCACACCATCTTACATGGACAAAGGCAAAAGACTGGAAGGGCTCTTCTCCACGTGGGGACAAATGTCCTCAGTTTATTCCCAGGAGAACCACCAGATGGAAAGGACCCACGTGGAAAAAAGAGGCCAGGCCAGCTGCCTCTAGGGGGTTTTAAGGGCTGGGAAAGGGGGCTGGAGGAGCCAATGGGATACAAGTGAGGAGGGGTAAAGCAGGGAGACACCACCACACTGACACCTGGGGGTCCATGGAAGACCATGTGGTGATAGGATACAAGTTATGTGAACAGTGCAAATTACCAAACACCCAGTGCAAACAACTAAATAACTATTTAGTGCAATACAACAGGGAAACACTTTAGAAGATGATCTTATTTTGTTGTTGAAGTATAGTTGTAAGGTGACCCCAGTGTGGGGAATAATGTGCTCTGACTCCATGATTCAGAAAGTTGAACAATTGTTTTATTAAGCTATACTATATTATACTAATGCTGAACTAAAGAATACTGTATTAAAAGAGATACTAAAGAAAAATTCCTGACTGTCTGAGACAATCAGGACACAGCTTTGACCCAATTGGCCAAGGAATCAAAACAACCTTCACCAGTGTCCAATGAACAAATCACTTAGGGTGAAGAATCTCCATAACATATTCCACATGTGCAAAGCAACAGGAACAGTGAATAGACATAAGAATTGTTTTCTCTTCTCTGAGGTTCTTACTGCCTTTCCCAGGAAAAATCCTGGAAGAGAGAATTATGTCTCTCTCTGTTCAGAGAATGTGAATACCACATTAAAGTATTATTCTTTTCATTTTAGTTGTTAAGTCATTTTCAGACTGCACTCAGTGCACAGGTCCAAAGATGATTTTTCATCTGTCTGCCCAGCAAATCTGACCTGCTGGTGAGAAGCTCAGACTGGGCTATTTCCATCCTTTGCATCAGTGTTAACTAAACATTCTGTTCAGGAGCACAGTGCTCTGAGGGATCTGTGCAGTGCTGATGGCTGCAGTACTTACAGAGCTACAAATGACAAGTTCCAGAGTGGATTGAAAGCTGAGATTAGTAGGTTTATGTTGGTTACAGTGAGCAGTGTGTATCAGTTTCAGATATGGACTGATCTGAATTTTCAGGTGCAACAGTAATTCCCTCTAAGCATTGAAAATAAAACAAGATTAAGACACACTAACTTTTGGTTGCTTTTCATTTTCATATTTTTAATGCTTTCTTGTGGGAACATTTACCTCAGTTTTCCATGGCAGGATTCAAATTCAGGTGCCATATTTTCATCTAGTAATTCTAATATGAAAGTCTTTGGCATGCTACATCCTTTGCTGCTGCCATTGTCCTGTTTGTTTGGTTCAAAAATATGAATAGGCCTGATCCAGAGCCCCCTAAACTCACAAGAGCCAGCCAGACCTCATAAGTTTACCATGAGCTGCAGGTGAACATATTTTATATAGAGTGCTCAGGGGCTGTGTATTGAGTTAAAGCAGGTACATCTGTGCCTTGTTCTTTTTCTCCAGAGAAATGTATGGCAAAGCTCTTGGTGTTTTCTGTGTGTGAAAAATCCAGCTGTGAGTCCTGAGCTGTTTTACAAACCTCTTCCTCCCCATTTCAGGACAGTGAATCAGTGTACTGTGGGCACCTGCACCTAATTTCTGACCTCCTACAATCCATGTTCAAGGAAACTTACTCCCTTCAGAAACAGCTGATGGAACTGGTTGATCTGATTTCCATAGACTCTGCTTCCACTGAAGATGACATCACATATATGGTGTCAGGTATACATGGATTTGATACTTTTTTAGTCTTGCTCAGTCTTTTTTTCCTTGGAGAGTATGTTTGAAATTTTAAAACAGGTTTCTGAGTGTGCACAGTTCCTGCTGTCCTGACCAGCTTTTCAGAAAGCAGCATTTTGAACCTGAAATATTTCCATTTTTCTCCTGAAGTTGTGTAGATTTGTAGGACAGGGGCAGCACCTAAACACTGAGCCATTTTCCTAATTCATGTCAACATGGTGGTATTCTCTCAGTATTCTTTTGGGATTGCTGTGAACTCATAAATCTGATTTCTCTGTTGCTGTTATTTTCTTAGTAATCCACACTGTGCTGGAGATCTGCTCTGTCATTTCCAATTTGGACCATGCTCTTCATGCCAATACATGGAAGTTCATAATCAAGTATGTAGCTAAACTCTTTGGGTTTATTGTGGTGTGTAGTTTTAAATAATGAATGTCTCCTTTGCTTTGTGCTCAGAGTTCCTCATAAAATTAAAATAAGAGAATTCAATGTAGCTATTTATTAAGGAAATTTAGAAATTTAGCTAGGAGGTAATATTAAAGCACTGCCAGTGAAAGTGGGTAGGAATTAGTATGAAAAATAATAGAAACTTGACTTTCTGTACTGCAATACAGAAGAAAATTTGCAACACTGTTGTCTGAGTGATGACATTAAGAGGTCTGAGCTGCAGTTCTGTAGATGGTTTTGCCTTGAGTTGGCTGTCTCAAACTTCCATCCTGCCCCTGCCCTGGGTTTCAGTCATGGCCATGGAGAGCATTGTTCTCTCTGAGTTTCTGCTTTCAGTGTTCATGGATATTGCACCAATTGCTGCTGTATAAAAGGCTAAACAGAAGAATTAGTTATTTGGATTTGTAAGAGCTCATTGCATGATCACTTCTGACAATTAAATACCTGGTTATATTCCTGTCTTTCAGGCAAAGCCTGAAGCATCACTCCCTGCTGCAGTGCCACCTGAAGCACAGTGACATCCTCAGTGGCCTCTGCAAGGACATTCTTCTTTCTTTTGACTCCTGTTTGCAGCTGGCTGAGCAAATGAAGGTGTCAGAAATACAGGTGAGTTAAAAAGCTCCCAGAGCTGCCAGTGAACTTGAGGAGGAGAAATTCTTTGTGCTGTATTATTGCTTGGAGTCATTTGGTTTGGGTTTTTTGGGTTTTCTTTATTTCATGACAGAATTCCTTTGGAACCACATGAAAATGAGGCTCACAGCTTTGTGTAGATTGAGGATGTTTTAGTGAAACACTAAGTTTTCACCATACTATGTGAGAATTTTTTTTTATTTCCTAAACTGACAATATCCCAAGGTTGGACAAATCCTTAATATTGCTCTGAAAATGCTAAAGCATACATACAAAATATTTTTAAAGTTTCTCCCCCTTAGCTTTAGAGTCTGTGGAGAATCAAATGTGAAATAGGTTTTGAACACTGTTAGCAATCTAACTTCCTATTTTACTCTCTACTAGTTCCTCTATATTAATATATTAATTAACTTTTAGAACTGCTTCTTTTGGACAGGAGGGCACTGACTTCAGGCTGTTCCAGAAGACACTGAAACTGTGCAGGTTCTTTGCTAACTCCCTTGTACACTACACCAAGGTAGGTGTAATATTTCAATATTTGAATACTTCAGTTTTATGTTAGTATTAAATTTAAGCCTCTGCTCTGCAGATGGCATCATTTTGTACTGTATAATATCTTAATGATTGACAGCTATCTCATATGGGCAGTATCATTAACATCCATGCATAACCTGCTTTAGTTCTTCCACCTGTAAATACTCACAAGCCTGTGCAGGATTACTGTTGGGATTTCCCAGAAAAATAAACTGGAAGAGGTTGTTTCATGCAGTGGCACTGTGGAGGTGGTAGGAGATGTGCAGTAATTCATGTAATTCATCATGGATACTTTTATTTTAAAAGTATCACTCAAAATTGATGGCTTTTGCAGGAATTTCGTGCCTGCCTCTCTGATTCCTGTTCTCAGTTACATCAGCTCTTTCTTCAGATATACAGGTATGTGAAGTACAAATAATTGATTATTGATAGTGGCTTAATAACATTTCAAAATTACATTCTTAAATTACAAATATTTTGAGATGTAAAAATGCACTTCTCATTCCAGAGTTGTTGCCATCTTTTTTCATGTACAGAAAGCTAAAATATTTTTAATAAATTTGGTGGTTAAGTGTTTTATAGTTTCCTTAAACCCCATTCTTGATCAATGCTGTGCATGTCCCATAATGACAAACCATTAACTTTGTTTCAACTATTTATGCAAGATTTATTAACAAATTATGTGTAGGAGATGCAGAAAAAAGCCTCTACAACTAAATGCAGGTGTCAGCAGTGCCTTTTGACAGATTATTTCTACTTTAAGACAAAGTTTGTAAAAATTTGTCCTGGAGAAAGAAGGGATCAGAAACAGTGTTCTAAATTTTTTCATAACTTTACTGTTGTGTTAATAATTTTGTGGAATCTCACAGAAGGACTCTGGCTCTCCTGGAAGCAGATGCTCTTATAATGCTACACTTATAAATTTCTTATAAATGTGTACAAGTGTTTTATCACTTTCCTTTCAGAAAGTTTGGTTGCTGCAGTGGTGGGGAAGCATAAGAGAACCCAGACTTTATACTAATAATTATTTATTCTATGAAATCAGAGGGCTGATTTCTGTCCTTTGTTGGAATTCAAACCAGGCTCTGTGGTGAGATATTTGAGTTCACTGCATGTTCCACTGCAAGACTGGGGGGATATTTCTTATGAGTTTCTTCTTCTAAGTTTCTTCTTCTAGTTTTTTATGAGTTTCTTCTTCTAAGAGGGCTGATTTCTGCCCTTTGTTGGAATTCAAACAGGCTCTGTGGTGAGATATCTGAGTTCACTGCATGTTCCACTGCAAGACTAGGTGGATATTTTTTATGAGTTTCTTCTTCTAAGTTTACTCCCCTTGTAGGTTTTTCCCAAGTGGAAAGTTGTAAACTTTTATTCACTCAGGGAATAATGAGCAGGATTTTTGAGAGGAAAGTAGCATTTTTACAGTTCACTTTATAAGCTGCAAGAATATAAGGTTATTTCATGATCTCTTGCTTTATTCTCATATTGGTTCTTTTTTTCTTTTATTGCTCAAGTGTTTTTTTCCCTCTTCAGAGAAGCTCTGATACCTTTTTAGGGTCATAAGTTAGTGCTGTGATATTTATGGCTGTAAAATCATGTATAAAGGTGTTTTCTTGGCTTTTCCCTTTCACTTGACTCTTTGTGATCTGAAATGTTTCTTCTGAGAGTTGTTGTGTATTTTACACACATTTGCTGTGAGCTTGTAAGGTTTTCTTTAAATGTTTAGTAAAATATTGCATTGTGATGCTTATTTTAAAGGCTGGATGCAGAGTTGTAACTCTTGGGCTATAACAGATGCTCTAAAATGGGGAGCCTTTTCTGTCTTTTATTTCACAGGAACAAGGAGATAATGAATTTGCCTTTTTGTAGTTCTTTTGGAGAAAAGTAGTATTGCTAAAAATGCTACTGAGAATATTTAACTTTTTTTTTCTTTTTCTGCCTCAGCAAATTTCCTCCCAGTCTTTATGCTCCAGAGATCTTGGAAGTTCATCAAGATGAAATATCCCAGGTTTTTCTTGTGGCTCTGGACCCTCTCATCACCCAGCTCCTTCCCTTCAGTCCTTTCATGGAACGAGTGTTAAGTGAAAATTTAGGTGGGTTGAAAGTACAATCCCAGCATTGACATTTTGACTTTCTGGACCATAATATTCTGTACTCACTTGCTTGTCTCTGGTTCTTCTGTAAGTGCTGTGATAGAGCTGATTGCCTGCTAATTTGGGTGGATTTTATAACAGCTACTTTATGTTGTTGCTGGATTCATCTTTTCCAAAGTACTCATAGCAATTGCACTGTTAATCTGATTAACAGAAATCCTGTCCATTTTGCTCTTTTGCATCATTTCAATCCACATTTGCTACAAACTTTCAAAATAAGATGGAATTTTTTCTGCTCTTCTCTTAGGAGGGGAAGACAGCTTTTTTTCATGAAGTAAATATTTTCTGTGAAAAGTAGCATGCCTGGGAAAATATCAGCCTTTTGTTTCAACAAGCTCTTCTCCTTGATTTCTGCCCTGACCAACATCTCACCATTCTGAAATAGCTCATCAATTTGCCTCTACACTTGCTTAAAAGCCAGTTTACACACACAATAAATATATCTAGGCAACTTTCTTCACACTTGAAACCCAAATTTCTACAGGTCTCCCTCCTGAGCAGCAGCTGCCCCAGTGTCTCCTCCTGCTTACCATAATGGACAAGCTGTCCTCTCAGCCAGAAGAAGTGCAAACTCTCTGGAACACAGGAAAAAGGTACAAAAAAGGTTTTTGTTGTGGTTCTTCACCACAGCAGTCAAACAGGCAAACAAAGGGGCTCAGCTGCTGGAGCTTCCTTTGCAACTGAACTTGGGAAATTGTCACTGTGGATTTGCATCCTTATGCCAAGACTAACAGGATCTGATGTTCATTGCCTCAGGAGTGAAGGATACAGAGACAGAGATGTCTTTGTTTTTTCAGGAAGGAGTGGTAGTTAATGTACTTGTAGGGTAGGAATAAGGCTCTGAATGTAATTTGTTGATACTTCACTAAGGTAAAGTCTCACACTTTTATGCCTGAACCCTCTAATAGTCACCTGAATTGGTAAAAGAGGAAGGCAGTCAGCAACATAAATCTGGTGTAAAAGCACTGAAGTTATTGCTATCTTTTCTGGCTGAAGACAAAGATTTTGAAATACCAACATTGCTTGCAGGATTTGGGACTTACATGTCTGTAACTAAACTGTTCTCTTTTTTGGTTTTCTTTTTTTCCTTTCCCCCTTGCAGCCTCTCCTTGTTGTCAGCTCTCTTCCTCAGTTTCCAGCAGTGCTGTGGGGAGCTTTCTCTCCCTGTGTGTTTGCCACAGGTGCTCAGTACAGGACAGCCAGCAGTTCCCATCACCCTCTATCACTATGTCTGTGTCCACCTGTGCTCCTTCATTGCTTCCACACTCCCATCACACTTCCCTCAGCTGGTAAGACTGGGTTTTGCTTATCTATTTGCTTATCAAGCTGTTGTGATGCATAGGTGCTGCTTAAAAAGAATGGGTTCTTTCTAATGGTGTGGCTCTGAAAAGATGCTCAGAGAGAACCATCTCAGAGATGGTTTTGTAAAAATCAGCTGTGGCACTGTTGCATGGCTGGAGTTCAGTTATTACACAGCAAATGTCACTTTTGGGAAAGGGGAAAAGAAAATTCTTGAGGACCTCAGTGGTCTTGCCAATTTTTATTCTCTTTCAGAGTAGGGAAGGTCAGGTTGTTATAAAGTTTTCTTATAAAGTTGTTATAAAGTTTTCAGTGCTTTCTTTTCTGTGGTATTCAGGCTGTGTTCATGTTCCTGTTTCTCCCCAGGAGCGTGCCCTGCTGGAAGCTGTGCTGGGTTCCAGTATGATCACATCTCTGCTGGCAATGGACTCCTGGTGCTTCCTTGCCCGGTAAGATGCTCCCAGTACAGTCAAGCAGGTTTTCCACAGATCCAGTTCATTCTGTTGGTGTTGTACAGAATTTGCAGTTTGCTTGAGAGAGATTTTTGTAAGACAGAATTGTCCCAGACTTGGACTATTTTCAGATACAGAACATATTTTGAAAATTAGGAGTAGCAATGGTTTGACCATTTTTATGATCTTGCAAGCAAGAGGAACATAGCTTCTCTCTTTAATAACTGATTTTTGAAGTGGTTGTCTCAAGTAAATTGTGTCTCTGCAAATCAAATTTAAATATGTTATAGGAAATGGCAATTTCTCAGACCAGATTTATGATACTTAGTCTCTACAAGAATAGGAAGTACAGATTCACAAGCTGCTGTCTCTCCTGTTTCAGATATGGAACAGCTGAGCTGTGTGCTCACCACGTTAATGTGATTGCCCACTTGGTAAGAACCACAGTGATGTTGCTTTGATTTTTTAAGATTTTCTAACCCTTCTGATGTTTACATTCTTGTAAGGAACTTTCTCACACACTTTCTGTAAATAACTTACTGATTTGCATTCTTTTATGGAGGAGGAGAAATTTGATAGACTTGGTTTGTCCAGTGCCATTGGAGAGGTGGCACTGTCACCCTCCAATCCACTGTCACTTTTGGAAAACTATAAATGTTGGAGTCAGATAATAAACTTCCCTTTTTACACCTTGAGAGCAGCAGTGTGTGTGCTCATGTTGTTTCATGTCCTATAGTGACACAGTGATGTTTGCAGTTTGACACCAGCTTTAATCTGAGTGCTACCAGCAAAGACTCAAATGGAGATTTGAATTCTTCAAATTGGCTTAGTAATTAGCAGAAACAGTCCAGTGAAAATACAAACCAATATGCCCTGTTTATTTTATTTCCAGTGTAACTGCTGTGATCCCACATAGCAGCTCTCAGAATGTCCTGTACAGAATTTGTTTGCTCAGTGGTGATTTTTCCCTCAGTGTAATGAGGTGCATTTCTCTTTTACCCCAATGCAGGTAAAGGCTTGGCCCAGTGACTGCTGCCAGGTCCCTGCCCTGGGTGTGCTGCTGAGGAGAATGCTGTTCCTGATGGCTCCAGAGCACCAGGCAAGTCAGTAGAAGAGATTTGAATCAGTGCCCTGTGTTCAAATATTCCCTTTCAGTTCTGGAGAAGTGACAAGATGTCGAGTGCTCACTTGCTGCACTTGTTATTGTACTTGTTATTACTTAGTCTAAGTCATTAAGTCACTAAGTTATTACTTATTGTGGGTCCCACCTCGTGCAGATGAGTTCTTTAAAACAAGAAAAGCACATTGACCTTTCTAAGAGTCTTGCTGGGTAGCAATGAAGTCTTTTTTTTTGACAAAGTATGAAAACAGCACATCTCCCCAGACTGGCTGAAACTGTGTCCTGTCATTGCATCTGTGACATCTCATGACATCAGGTGTCAAGAGGAGTGTCCTGTCCTGTCCTGTCAGTGCCTCTCTGTGTACCCTGGAGGGGCTGAAGCCCTTTCTTCTACTCACTGGGGCCATTGCGTCAAGCAGCTGAAAGAATCAGTTCCTTAATCGTTCTGATGTCCTGTATGTGACAAGGGAGGTGGCAGTTTCTAAATGTTTTTCAAATAAAAAGATGGATTTTTTATGGATGGATTTATATATGGAAATCCTTTACACAAATTGTTTAGCATAATTAATCTGAAGCAAACCAGCTTTTTTGTTTTCTCATCTTTTCGGTTTCATCATTTTGGTTTGGTTTCTCATCTTCTGAGCTACCAAATTGTTTTCTGGTCTGTTTAGTTTCTATTGCCTTTTGTTTCCAGGTAGAATTTGCTCATGAATTTCCTCCTGAAGAGGTGGAGAACTTGGCCGTGTGGCAGCACGTGTCCCTCGGAGCCCTGAGCCCTGACCTCAGGGCACAAGTGGCGTCTCAGCTGTGCTCGGCAGGGCTCGGGCGGTGCCGCCAGTGGCTGAGCAGCAGCCGAGCCTTGGGAGGGCTCCCTCCTGTGGTAAGGAGATCTGCTTCTCTCTGGAAAATGAGTGAACTCCAGTTTTTCAAAGGGTTCTGTTGCACAGCTTTTTTTTATGCTTATGTGCATAAGCAAGAACTCTCATTTTAATGTTTTCTTGTAGTATGCAGCACCTTAGGAGCTGTGCTGTGCTAGTGGAGGTTCTGTGATTCTCTAGTTATTCTAATTGTTTGTTCTCTGGCTGAGCAGATGTATTTTTCTTCAGAATTTCTCATTTATGCTGTACCTTAGCAGACAACTCCTCTTCAGTTTTAAAACCTGCTGGTTTTATGCAGCATCAAATCTGGAAGATGCTCACTGGTCTCTTTGATGAAGGAACGTGAGAAACCAGAGGCTTCCACATGAAGTTTCTGCTGCCAGGGCAGCAAATGACCTGCAGTGTGTGTGAAACTCACAGAAGTAATGGATGGTTTCCCAGTTCTGGAATCTTTGTTGGCTGCTCTCCTTCTGGATTAGCTGTTCTGAACAGCTGAGGCAGCACTTTGGGCTTCTTGCCACCTTGGATCACTTTAGATGTTTCATATGAGCCTGGGGTTTTGGGTTGGTTTTCATGTAATGTGCTCTGGTTGGTCTCACGCGTTTTTTCCTCCTAGAACACTGCCCTTTCTGCCCTGCTGGCTGCCTGCAGTTCTGCTGATGCCACTCTGGAGGCAGAACTTAAAGCATCTGTCTTGGGAGTGCTCAGTCAGTTCTGGTCTTTTCTCCAGGCTAAGCAGGTAAGAGAGTTTGCTGCTCCAGCAGTGAAAGCATGTCTTGCTGCTGTTTCCTCAGATTGTTGGTACTCATTTGTTTGACTTAGGTTGGACTGTTTCAGTAGTGTAGACTGTTTCAGTGCTGCCCATCTGCTCTCAGCTGGTTTTTCTGTAGGGCAGGATGAGCTCCGGGAAGCTTGAGTTTGAATTTCCTGAATGTTACATATATGGTTCCTTGTTACTCCATCTGTTACTCAGTGTCACATTCAGACTTGCTCAAGGAGAAGCCTGAATTACCTGATTTTGGTTCATACCAGTTACACATTCAGTGTATTTTGAATATTCATCAGAATGTGACCAAAACTCAAGGTGATCTGATCAGAGCACAGCCCAGCACATGGGGCAATCACCCTGCATAAAGGAAAGAAAAAAAGGATTGTCAGGGTTTTCATGCTCCAGATTAGAAAAGAAAGTTTGAGAGAGGGAGTGAAGAGCCAACAATGTGCCCCTTCAGAGATCTTTTCAAACCTCAGCCATCCTGTGAGGACATTTGGCAACTGAAAGTGAAAAGAAACAGTTCAGATAACCTCTAGGTGCCTATTTTAGTGAGTGGTGGAAGGAGAGGAGAATTAAGAAATGTTCTTCACAAAAATCAAAGAAAATGGGCTCATAAAATATGACCACTTAGAAATACTGATATGATTATTTCAATATTTTCTTTGCTGCTTACAATGCAGTGTTCTACATCTGTGAAATCAGACTAACAATTTTGGAATGCTACTGTAACTTGACATTCTCTCCTAAGCAGTAATTCCATGAGCTAAAATGCAATGTTGCTGATATCTTGTGCTCTCTTCAAGGTCTCAGATGAGCCATGTCTCCAGAAGACACTGTGTTTATTGCTTCACCTTTTGGAATTTTTCATCCAAGCATTAGATGCTCAACTGATGACCCAGGTAAAAAAAAAAAAAATCCTAAAACCCCCAACACCACCTTATGAATTATTCACTACATGAAAACCAAGTTCTTTGTGATTTGTTGACATTTCAAATGAGTTATTTCATGGTCTGGCCTTCTCTTAACAAGGAAATAATCTTCCTTGGTTACTTTCCTGGCCTTCAAACCGAGCACATGGCATTTTGGTTAACACCGCTTTTGAGAATCCCTGTCCTCTGTAAGATAATTGAGATCTAAGGAAGTGCTTTAGGGACCATGCTCATTTCTTCCTAAAATGCACCCTGCAGCTTTATCCTGGCCAGTTCTATTGGAGGTGCAGCAATCCTCCCTCAGGTTTCTAAACTCCCTGTGTGTGGATTTAAAGATGAGCCTGCTCAGTTGCACCTGCAGTGTGTCTGATGGGCTCTGCTGGGGTTTGTGTCCTGCAGGTGTTTGCACTGCAGTCATCCCTGCTCCAGCTGCATCCCCCGGATCATGTCCGTCTGGCCATGGTGGATTTTCTCTCTTCCATGGGAAAGGTGTTTATTCCACAAGAAGCACAGGTAAATGGAATTGTGGCCTTAGTGAAATTGCCTTAGCTTTTGATAAAAAGACTTTTGATTAAATACACAAGTTCATTAAATAGATACAGGAATGCCAGGACAGTTGTCTTGGATTAATGGTCTGCAGCAGGTTTCTTTTTTATCAAGACGTGCTGAGTGCATGCAAGATGCTTCCAATGCCAGTCCTTTCTCACTGGTGAGAAGCAACAAGAAGTGAGAATAGAATGTCACCTCCCTCACAGTGGTTCTTTAACCAGACAGGGCAGTAGCATTCTCACATTTGGCAAACCTGTCCCTCAGTCTGAGAGCCAGTCTTCAATAATGAATCATGATGGTGAGATATGCTCAGCTAACTCTTGGGAACTGATGGCTGTTGGTTCTGTTGCAGAGGCAGGTTGTGCCCCAGCTGTCCTGTCTGTTTGCCTCTCTGCTGGCTGACCAGACCTGGCTGATTCAGCAGCACGCCCTGGAGGCATTCACACAGTTTGCAGAGGTGAGCAGAGCACAGCTCTGGCTGCAGGCATTTGGTTCTGTTAACTTCTGTTGTAAAAATTCTCCTGACTCAAATGTTTGCTGCTCCCCACTGCACAAGCTGGATCTGAGTTACAGCTGTTGCACATTGAAAGTGCTGGGGGCTGGTGCAGGTGGAAGAGATTTCAGGAGCTGGAAGTGAAGAAGGGTTGGGCACTGGTTGCTTGGATTGGTTGCAAGGGGGCAGATGTCATAGAAACATCTATTTTGTTCCCTTGTTAGCATGAATGTACTGAACAACCAATAACATTTTTGACAGGAAACAAGACATGAAGATGTTGTTCCTTGGTGCCTTAATTCTGAAGAAACTAAGAACAAAGTTGTTAATTTTCTGGCTAAGGTATGTGTATTGTTTAACCATTTTACTGCTATCTTAGTGTACATGTGTTATCAGCAATACACAGCATGGGTCTACCCCTGCATTATCTGCATGGCCATTAAGTAACTTTAAAATAATCTGTCTGGTTGAACTTCTCTACTTGCTTTTTATCAGCAGAATTAGCAACTGCCATTCCTATGCACACTGGTCCTCCAGTACTTTCAACAAAAGCAAAGCATTTATTATCCTTAAACAAAAAATACTTACTAAATTGCACTGTTGTTTTTGAAAGAAGTTACCTATTAAAAAGACAGGATTTGATAATTTGATTTCCTTCCCCATTTCTCTTGGATCAGTTTCTGAAATCTAAATGAGCACATATGAAACATCTCAGTGCCTTTTGCTTATTAGGAGAAGTCCTCTTAGGGCAGGTGCCTGTTGCTGCAGAACAGTGGCATTGGGAAAGGGGGGACAGCTGCAACTTGAGGCAGGGCTCTGGTTGAGCAGCTTTTGACAAGGAGATAATTTACAAAAGACCTGGTAGCTGCCAGTGATGCTGACCCAAAGTTGTAGATTACCTCAATCTCTGTGAGGAATAATATTCTTTGAACTGCTCATTAAAATCCCTCCCTGTCTCCCTTTTCTTCTGGCCTATAAACTGTGCCTGTGAAGGTTGCTAATGCTGCTGGGTTTAGTTACCTCTCCTGGGGCTTTCTCCCCAGACAAGGCAGGTGGAAGAGACAAGAGAAGCACGGACAGAACGCCTGAAGCAAGAAAGGATTACCTGGAATGCACAGGTCTTGAAAGTGGATGGAGAATTGGAGTCAACAGGAGAGGTATGTGTGATTCTGGTAATTTCTGACAGTTCTGGGGAGTCTCTGAAAAGATGAGCTACTCTTGCTGCCTTCCATGTCCTAAGAGGAAAGGTCACATGCACTCCTAGCCCTTTGTATGATGTTTTAATGGTCTGTGGTGCCTGCCAGGCAGCAAGAACCCTCACAGGACCAGGGACTCCTGCAGCTCTGCTCCACCTAAGGGGTTTCTTGCATTTGGATGAAGACTGATCCCTCAAGTACAGTATTAAATTGATGTTTCATGCAGTATTAAATTGATGTTTCATGCTTAAATCTGCAGCCTGTGGCCAAAAGAGCCTGTCACCCACCCTCTGAGGAGCAGTACAAGGCAGCAGTAGGCACCATGGAGGGAGCAGTGGAGGCTGTGAAGCTGCTGCTCCAGAAAGGGCCCCCCCCAGGCTGGCTTGCAGTGAAGCTGGAGGCTCTGCACGCAGCCATTGCCAGCCTCAGGGACAGCGTTCGGTAGGTGCTCCTCAGGCCTTGGGGACAATGACCCAGCACGGCTCCCTGGTGGGAGGGAGGAGGTGCCTTTGTGCCAGGAGGGCTGCAGAAGGAAAAGCTGTGCCATGGGGCAGTGCTCTACAGAACTGCTGGCTCCTGCTTGTGTGCCAGGATGGACTGAGGGGGGCATGCCAGCCTCTCCTGCGTGGCCTGATGGGTTTGAGTGCACACTACTGCACATGGGAGCTGTGGGGTTGTATATTGCTTGTTCTTCTACTGTGTGGAGATAAACATGCCATGCCATTGGATTCTGAATACTGAGAGGTTTGAATCTGTTGTAAAAGTAGCAGTGACCTTGTTCCTGTCACATGCAGGCACTCCACGCTAGGGTGATCCTTTAAAAATAATCTTTATTGGTCTTTACAGTTAAGAGCAGAAAGAACATGGTGCTTAAGCAGTTTGTGGTTGTTCACTGTATGGTTCCTAGCACCTCTTGTGCCATCCATTGACAGAACTATACAAACAGAAATAAATAAGTTGAATAAACTGTACATTCATCTTAAAATCATCTCTTAGCTGAAAAGTTAAAAGGAGCCATTTCTAAGGGCTTTATTTTTCTGGGAAAGGGGAAAAAACCAAACAGGAAAACCAAAGGAAAAAGGCACATTAACCAAGAAACTCAGTGTGACTTTCATTTATTGTCAGCAGTTTTTCAGGGAAGGGGTGAGTTCTGGATCAATCTCCTCCACCACTCTTGGCCTGCAGTAGCACATCAGCACCATCACCACCAGCAGCTGTCCTCTCTCTGGGAGCAGGGGCAGCACCACAGCTGGGCACATTGCTGGAGTGCAGGCTCACCCCTGCAGCTTTTGGCACAGACTGGCAAGGAGCATCCCTGGCAAGAGCTCAGGCCCCACAGGATCTTGTGGCTGTGCAGCAAGTGCCTGCCTTGTGGCAAAAGCAGTGCTGAGGTACTTTAGCCATTGTACCGGGGAAGCAGCAGCTCCTGTCACAGGATCCAACACGGCATCAATCGCCTTGGTCTCACTCACAACTGTTACCAGTTTGTATCATCTTCCCAGTTCAACTCCTCTTCTTCACCCCAGCCTGTAGCTTCAGCCTAGAATCACATAAAATTATCAAGATTAAGGGATGTGGAATGTACTCGTATGCTTAGCACAGCCCAGGAGCCAGGCAGGAGCCTTGTGTGGCTTGGGATGGCAGAGCACTCATCCACAAGACCAAAAGCACAAACATGAAGTGTCAGTTTTGCAGCTTATGGTCTTAAAGAACTTTGTCTTTAAGGTGATTCCTCTTGTAGTTCAAAAGCAGATTTAACAGGGAGTCTTATTTTTTTTTTTTCTGTTTGTATCAAACCCACTTCCCATTAAAAAAAGGATGCCATACATTAGATTATATCCTTCCCCTAGGAAAGAGCTGTTTTCTTGTTGTATTCTAACACTAAGTTTGATCTCCCCTTCCCACTGACACAGAACTCACTGGGTTCCCCCCACAATGGGGTTGGGATCATGACAGTCACAGGACACTGTGCCACTTTCATAAACAACTCCAGTTTACAGCCCAGGCTCCTCTCCCCATGCTCCCTGCTGTCCCTGGGGTAGCTCTCTTGAGGCTGAATGAGCAAAACAACTTGAAGTCAACACCTGTTCCCTAAGAGAGTTACATGTTCAGGTGGGAACACTGCCTTCCCCTCCCAGGAAACAGCAATGCTCTTTGGAGTCTCCCTGATTGGGCTACAGGGATTTATCTGCTTAAAGAAGCTCCAGTTTTGTGACCCCCTGTGTCTCTGAAAGAGAGAAAGGTTTCAGCTATTCTTTCATGAAAACAACATACTCAAAAATCTTTACTCTGTAATCCAGAGGTTCAGGTTTCCTGGACTTTAATTTAAATGCTATTATGTTTTGCTAAAAGAGTCAGGAACAACACTTCAGTCCTGAGCACTCTCTCTGCCTGAAAGCCCCTTCTGTTTGTGGATGGGACCATGTCTGTTCAGCAGCCAGGGTCCAGCCTTGTTTTACCTGTCCTGACCAAACTCTCCTTAACAAATCACAGGATTCCAGGATACAGAGTAAAAGCTGGAGCTAAAACTCCTGAGTGCTTGTAGCAGTGTACAAATGGAGTCCATTCCCTGTTTCCTAACAGAGCTCCCTTTGCTGCACCAAGTGCCCACTGCAGCACCTGCTGTGTGCTGAGGAGCCCCTCAGGGCTGCAGTCACCTAAACCTCGAGCCTCTTACCTCAATCACATCAGCTGCTGCAAATTTGGATGAGAACAGCACCTTCTGGGAGGCCCCTTCTCTGCTGGACACCCCACCTGAGTGAGTGGGAATAACTGCTTCTGTCCTTGCCTCAGGGAAAATCAAGAGGGAGGAAGAAGGTTTAATGTCTGGGATCATGTCAGCAAACCAGTCCAGCTCTGGGTCTTGTACTGGTTTCCTCTTCACTTTGATGGTGAATTCTTCTCCCAGGCCAGACTCTGATGAAGACTTCAGCCTTTCCTGAAAGGTTTTTGGCAGCACAGTTTCTCCCAGCTGTTCCTCATGGTCCCACTTGTCATTGCTCCAGCTGTTCCCATGGCAAGGCTTTGTGGGGGGACTCAGTCTGAGGCTTTTGAATTCTTTGCTCAGTTGCTGGGTACCTGGCAGAGGCCTTTCAGCTGCACCAGCCTGTGTCACACTGGGGCAGGTTCCTGAGGACACTTTACAACTGGGGCTCCTGGGTTCAAAGTCATCCCAAGGCTTCTCATCTACATCATGATCAGCAAAGTAAGGCCCCGTGCTGCCCTGCAGCTCCCGGGGCTGGATCTGGATGTTCACAGTTTTCTCAGTGTCTGTCTCCTCTGGCTCACTCCAGTCTGGCCACTCCTCTGCTGGCTTTTCTGAGGTAGTCAAAGAGCTCCTGCTGCTCCCCAGTGTGTCAATGCTTCCAGGAATTCCATTCACGGGGGGCTGAGGGCCTTGCTCACCTGTGGAAGACAAAGGTGTTACACACCCATTTAAAGAGAGCAAGGGCAGGCAGAGATGGAGTTATGTCTAAAAGTTCCTGACATTACAGGCAGCACCTGGCACGGGAACAAGCCAGTAATTGATTGGAAAGAAAGCTCCTCTTGGATTAGAAAGCAGGGACACCTTCCTGCTTGCAAAGGAGGGAATTCACCTCAGAGCCCTGGGGCAAGACAAGCTGATGGCTGATAAGCAAAGGTGGCTGAGAAAAGACCATGGAAGGAAACAGAATGAGCTCTGTCAGAATTAGCTGTAAATGCAGAGTATCTGCTGAGCTGTGAGGGGTGAAAGCACAGCACAGAATCTGCTATAAGAAAACAAAAAAATACAAATTCAAGTCCAGGCACCCAGTCTGTGTATGTCATCTTCCCAAATAGCCATTCCCTAGGATGCTAAGGATCACACTCCCCCTCCTTCACTGTTGCCCTCTGTGGTTCACTGACTCTTTCAGATCAGCACATCTTTTCAAGCAACACTTCCTTGGTGAACACTTGATTCCTGAAAGGAAGCACTAGGGCACGTTTTACCTGTCTGTGAAGCCAGGGGATTCTCCTGTTGCATGGAAAGCTTTTTGCCAGGTGCATTTGCAGAGCTGGGGAACGAGCTGGGACTGCTCTTCAGGGGCTGAGAGGTTTGGTTTCTCTGATTGATCACTCCATGACTGGGGGAACCTGCCAAGATAAAAGAAAAGAAAGGACACAAGTGCACAAGGTGTGCTGTCAGTCTGAGCTGAACTGCCTGCAGCACTGGGATGTTCTTTTTGAGCAACACTGAGGCCTGGCACAGCAATCCAACAGCTGCACCTCCTGATCCATACAGAACACAATACTCCTCTGTTCCTGCTGCCTGCAGCTCTTGTCAGTACAAAGTTATGGCAACTGTATATGGTCAGCTTTGCTGAGATGTTCCTTCAAGAAACACACAATGAATAAACTGATTAGGATCAGAGCAGATGCTTTAAAAATGCTGTTTGCCACCTGGCTGGATCCAAAATCCCAACTGCATCACAAATCCCCTGGTACCTGCCTTCTACAAAAGCCCTGCACTCACAGCAATTCCAAGCATAACTCAGGACACTACACAAAGCCCTTTCCATGCCTGGGCAGGGCACAGCACCTCCCTGCAATGAGCAATGAGTCTCTGCTCTGAAGGCTGACTGCCAGCTGCCCTCCTGTCCCAGCCTGAGGTGAGGAGGGTGCTGGGCAGGCAAGGCCATGTTTGGAGCTGCCCAAGTGTGTTCATTTCCCTGGCTCAGTGATGCCAGCTTGGCAAGCACGTGGCTGCAATTCAGTTTTGGGAGCTGCAGGGTATGGTCAGTCCTGGTGAGGGGACCCTGCTGCCAGCATTTCAAAATGGCACAGTTTGGGCCAGTGCTGCACTTCCTTCCACAGGGCTCATGTGTGCTCCCAGCCAGCTGTGCCTGCCTAGGCCAGGCATCACCAGTGCCACCAGACACACACAGCCCACAGGAAAGGACTGCAAGGAACACAGAGAAGCCACCCCCTCCCCAGTGCCCTTCATTAAGGGCACATCCTTTGAGGGGCTTGAGCAAACAGCTCATTAAGCATCATGTGCTCAGCCTCTTGTGCTGCTTTTTGCAGATCATCACTCACTGCTGAGGACAAAGGTGGAGGTTTTTGTTGTTTACCAATAGTTAAATCAGATCTGATTTTAAGTATATTCTGAAAAAGAAACCTGGTTTCACCCTGTGATCCAAAGTGGTTTATTTACTACAGTCTACTAAAATAAATAATGTAAAGAAACTAATGCAGTGAGCCATCCACAGATTTTAATGAAGGGTGGTAGCTGCCAGTACACACATAAACAGAAAGCAAGCACTTAAACTGATCTGTCATGTATTTCATTTGGTATCTCTACATCTAAAGTTGCACAGATGCTGGCTTTTCCCTTGTTATAAATATTCTGAGTTTCAGTATCCAGAGAAGCTTTCCCTTAGCACACTTGGTTCCAAGTTATCTAGCAGGTGCAGGGGCTACTGTCTTCACTTGCATTAGCTGAAAAGCCTCCAGAGAGCTGAGAAAATAGGGAAGTTGGTATTCCTTTTCCAATCTATGAATAGAAATTGGGGGAAGAACATGAGATTTACTGGTTTTAAGAACAGAAAGGACAGAGGGAATATTAAATAACTGCCTATAGAAGTCCTTCAGAAAGGCAATACAGTTTCTCCACAGAAGACACACACACTCTTCTTTACTTACAGGGATTCTTAAATTAAGAGGTTTCACTTTTTCCCAATCTATTTGGTGTATTTAAAATACTTTTATATAACTCTTCTGGAATCAATTCTGTATCTGCAAATAGCACCTAACTTAAAATCCAAGTTTGGCTGCAAATTAGCTTTTTTTTTTTAAATTAATGAGCAGGAACAGATTAATAATCCAAGAAATTCTGCCTACACTGCTTGGACAGAACAGGAGAGCATCCCAAGAGCACTCAGACTGTATCTTTTACCTTCTGGGGAGAGATCAGCAGTTTTCATGAAACTTGGTGCAGAGCTTTTGAAGATCTTTGTTCTTTCTCCACCCACAACCACTTCAGGCCCAAGCAGGGAGACGAGGACAGCCAGACTGTGCAAGGTTATGGCCACGATGGAGTCACTGGTGTCCCTCAGGCCCAGCAACACCTGCACCAACAACACACAATGTCAGCCCAGCACAAAACTCTGCTTTTGCACTGCCTGCCTCCTCAAGTGCTACTTGTGCAGCACATCTCATTTCTAATCCCCTGCAGCTCTCAGTAGAGACTGGATGTTGTTTCATAGCACAAAATTAGCCTTCCACTTTGTGCTACCAATTAAGTAGGGTGGCTGATGCTACTGGGTGAATGGGGCTCTGAGCAACCTGGTCTAGTGGAAGGTGTCCCTGCCCATGGCAGGGTTAGGTTAGATTAGATTAGATGGTCCTTAAAGTCCCTTCCAACCCAAACCATTCAGTGATTCTGTGAAGTCCCATATGTTGGGGAAGATGAAACAGGAAAGCCTTATAAATATGATTGCCTGGCAAAAGATTTTGAGAATATGGAAACTATAAGCAAGATTGAAATGAAAGCAAGCTTTGGGATACCTCAGTTACTGAACAACTGGAAACAATGGCGTGGCCAGCTGAAGGTGATCCCCTTTTGATGAAACAACACCCTCTGCTTGCAGACAGCTCCAAGGGTCAGAGCAGACCCTGCCAGCTTGGCATAAGGGCTCCAAAGAGGAGTTTTTAGGGTTTAAAATGTAACACAGTATGGTAATGTAATGATTCTTACAGGCTGTATGTAAATGCTATAGGATTTGTATCTTGTACTAGATTGGTTAGTGAGAATTAAAATATTCAACACAGAAGATTTATGGTATTGTAACAGGAACTTCCTCTCTTTTACTCTTTTGCTCTCTCTCATCCTCTTTACCACGCTCTTGCCTTCTCTCTCTTTACCTCTCTTTACTTCTCTGGGGCCTGCTCTGAGCTGTGGCTGGCAGCTCCCAGCAGGGCCCTGCACCCAGGCCCTTTGCAATAACCCACAAGTTCCAGACCTGGCTGCAGAGATCTCTGCTCTCCATCTGTCCCGACCGTCCTACCCCCATATTCCAGCACGCAGCACCCGCGTTCCGGCACGCAGCACCCGCGTTCTGGGATGCAGCACCCACGTTCCAGCACGCAGCACCCGCGTTCTGGGATGCAGCACCCACGTTCCAGCACGCAGCACCCATGTTCTGGGATGCAGCACCCGCGTTCCGGCACGCAGCACCCGCGTTCTGGCACGCAGCACCCCTGAGGTGCTGTCCCTAACCTGGGGCAGTATGATGTTCTTCAGCTCCTCCCGAGAGAACAGCTCTGCATAGGCGTGGATGTGAGACAGCAGCACCATCCTCACGTGCTCCTCGTGCACCTCAAAGAGCTTCAGCAGCACAGGGATCACGTGGGCCTGGAACAGGGCTGGTGACAGCAGGCAGCTGGTCTGGCTCTCCCCACTTTGCTCTAGGGAACAGAGGGGAGGGTGGGAAAAGGCTGCTTCACCCAGCAGAGACAGCTCACCCAGCAGCTACTGAGTGGTGACACAGGATCATTGCTAATTCTCCTCCCAGCACCAGCAGAGCAGTGCAAAGGAGGAGGCACAGATAACTGTCCTGTCCAGTTCTGTCTCTTACAGCATTTGTTCTGCTTAGGGAAACACCACTATTCCCGTGATCCAGTGAAACAACTGCTCTGAATTCATTCCAAACTTGTCAGGAATAATTGTGATGAGGAAGTATTTAAAGGTCACCTTTCTTTGGGCCCAGCAGATGAGGAAGAAAACTCTTGACAGCTACAGGTTCTGCAAACACGAGCTGATTGAGTAGGAGAGGCACCAGCCGTGATGCTATCAGCTCCTCTGACAATCCAGCCACCCTGTCCAGCAGGAATCTGCATTCCAGGAAACAGCAATTAGTATCAAGGCAGCCTTCCATGCATTTATGCCTGTTTCCCTTTATCATTTTCCCCTTTTTGTGTCTGACTCATGCAGAGTCAGTGTCCCACTGCAGCCTTTTCCTCTGTCTGCATTCTGACCTACAGAGAGAAGCCTCTGCTCCTGCCTGAGGCAAAGATAGCACAGCCCAGGAGCCAGAACCACATCCTGTAACACCCCACACCCGGATCATGGGCTGGCACAAGCACATCCAGCTGGCACACGAAGCTGCTGGGGCATCAAACTGCCTGAGCTGCTGGCATCTCCTGTCAAGAGCTACAGTCAAAACTGCAGCAGAGAGCTCTCCTCTCACTCCTCACCCTGGTCCATTGGAAGGATTTTCCTGCTGCTTTGGAAAAGGCTGTTCTACCTACCACACAAGGGAAGTTTCCCTTGCACAAAGGGAATCCCCTTTTGAAACCACTTCCATCTAATGAGGCCAACAGACTGGGTTTATCAGAGCTTAATTTTGTGCTTTAATTTTTTTTTTTAATTTAACTGCTCCTGTCTGTCAGATTTTAATTTTTAAAATATTAATTATCAGTTACTGCTGTCTCTTTATGCTTGAAGGAGACCAAGAGAAAGGTGCACATGCTGGGAAGGCCCCTCTGCCTGATGGAAGGGCAGCACTCCCCTGTCTTTAGGCAAAGTGTTCATCCCCTCCCTCAGTAAACACTGCTGACACAGAGATAGTGAGAAACACTCTGAATGTTCCTGCTAAGGATCCCCATTCTCCTCTTACTTCTCCACTTAAACCTCAAACTAATTAAAAATAACTGATGTATAAAATAAGCAAGAAAACAGCCCTGTGAGAACACCAAGGCTCTTTTATATGGAAAAGAAAAAATCAGCTTCTCCCCTTTTCAGGCCTAGATAATGCCATGATTACACAGAAAATTCCCTGACAGAAAAATTCTTGGGGACCACAACAGTGAGATTTACTGCAAGATGTTCCACTACTGCAGCTGAGACATCCATTACAGGCAACAGCTTTACTCTTGGCTCCACATGATTAATTCACCCAGCAAGTCTTACTGCAAACTCTCTCACTGGCAGCTGCATCCCTCTGGAGGCTGGGGAGCATCAGGATGATGCTGAGCCCAGCAGGGACTGCTCCTCCCAACCACCAAACCAGTCACAGGGAATTGGGAAATGAGAGCTGGAGAGGTTCCTCTTTGATAGGGCTCTCACTTTGGCTGGAGTACCCAGAGTGTTACAGAGTGACCAAGGTTCTGCCAAAGCCACCAAATCTGCCACCTGAGGAAGCACCTCTGGCCAGGAGCCTTCCCAGGTCCCCCCACAATCCATTTGCAGAAGTGTGCTTTATCATTCTGAAATGAGAAGTTTCCACATTACAGTTCCTTCACTTACTTGAAAAATTCAGTTTTCTCCTCCTCAGACTTTAGCGTTAAGGTCTTCAGAAAATTCACAACTTCCAGAAAATCATTCCTAAGCACAAAACCAAAAGCTGTCAAGTGTAATCCTTATTGATGCTTAAACCACCCACTGTGAAGAGACTGAAACCCCCCACCACTCTTTTAGCAGAGAGAAGAGACAGAGGCACCCAAGCCAAATGCTGCTGGATCAAGAGTGCCAGCAAGGAGGTGACAGCTGAAGGCTGCTGCTCAGCACCTCTCTGGGAGGGCTGGGAACATCTTCCTCGTTCAAGGAGCCTCTTTGTCAAGGATCCCTGATTAAGTCTGCACTCCCATCCCATCTTCAAAGCAGCATCAAGACCAAGAGAGGCCTGATATTCCTGTCCTTACCTGAAGAACTCGTGAGACAAGAGGCTGGACAGTGGTGGGCGACACTTTGGGTCTGGATTCAGCAGTGTACAGTGCAAGGTTTGCTGAAAGCTGGAGAGAATATCTGCTGAAACTGAAATCCAGAGCACCTACTGTTAGATTCCTCTCTCCACACTGAACAAGATACATTCAGGACTCCTCCACCCCACACAAAAACTTAATTTTAGCAAAAGTGCCAAAGGAAGGGGAAAGTAGCATTTCCATTTCCCTTCCTAACCTGCCTGGCTACTGGGCCTCCAAGGAGTGCTACTGTTCTCCCAAGAAACTTCCTGCTGCCTCTCTGCTGAAGTGGCAGCCCCTGCTCAGCTGTGGCTCTCAAGACCCCCCTGCCACATCCATAACCCTTGGCAGGACCAGAGCAGGTTTGGGAGTGCTCGTGTCACGTGGGCTGGTGACCTCCAGCCACACCTGACCACGTCCCCACAGGAAAAGGGGAACACAGGAAAAAAGTCTGCAAGCAAGGAAAAACACTGGCCACTGAGCCCACAGCACTGCTGCCAGCTGCAGAGCAAGGTGGAACCTTCAACCACACCAGGAGTGAACCACAGGGCCTGTCAGCAGCAAAATAAACCAGTGTCATTCTCACCCTGACCATGGAGAACTGTCAGGAGATTCTCAACTGTTGTCCCAAATGCGTAGGCGTCCCTCGCATGCCCGTAGCTGCTGGGCAGCATTTTGAAGTCTGCAGACTGAAAACAAAACAAAACACAAAAAAAAAAAAACCCCAGCAAGGCAGGAGCTTATGAAATATGTGGTGTTTTCCATAAGTCTTTATTCCCACCCCCCACCATATGCACTCTCTAATTCTTTTTATAGCACCAAAGCTCCACTGTGTACCCTACAAGTCGAATATTATGCTAAAAAAACCTCCACTGGGGAATTTATAACCCAAAGGAGCAACTCCATCATGATGAAACAACTCCCTGATGAATGCAGGCAGTCAACAGCTTTCAGCATTTCTATGGAAACAGGCAGTAATTAGAGAGCAGAAGCTGCTCCTTCAGCACAGGCTGCTCCAAGGATTCTCAATGGCTGGGAAGTGACTGACAGGTAGGAAAAAGCCTGTGCTGAGTTACACAACCACAGGACTACAGTGGTTTGGGCAATCTCAGCAACTACTCTGATTTTTGCAAAACTTTGGTGATTTAGAAGCAACACAAAGCATTTGAAAAGTCACATTACCTGTGCCCAACACCATTCCCAAAGCAGGGATGGGACAGAGGAGGGACAAAAGGAAACCTCAGATAATATCCAAGAGCCACTTCCATGCCATTTAGGCATGAGGAAATACAACATGAATGTAAAAACACTTCCTGCCCAGCAGGTTTTTCTTTGCTGGGAGCAGGGAGCCCCTTGAGCTGACACTCACCATCTCCTCGCAGGGGATGCACGACTGGTCTCGCACCGACCTCACGTGACAGAGGAACTGCAAGGACAACAGGGGGCCATGAGCTGATCCCTGTCCCCTCAGTGCCAAGAGGGGGCCATGAGCTGATCCCTGTCCCCTCAGTGCCAACAGGAGCCATGAGCTGATCCCTGTCCCCTCAGTGCCAAGAGGGCATGAGCTGATCCCTGTCCCCTCAGCACCGAGGGGACCATGAGCTGATCCCTGTCCCCTCAGAGCCAAGAGGAGGCCATGAGCTGATCCCTGTCCCCTCAGTGCCAAGAGGGGACCATGAGCTGATCCCTGTCCCCTCAATGCCAAGAGGGGACCATGAGCTGATCCCTGTCCCCTCAGTGCCAAGAGGGGACCATGAGCTGATCCCTGTCCCCTCAATGCCAAGAGGGGACCATGAGCTGATCCCTGTCCCCTCAATGCCAAGAGGAGGCCATGAGCTGATCCCTGTCTCCTCAATGCCAAGAGGGGACCATGAGCTGATCCCTGTCCCCTCAGAGCCAAGAGGGGGCCATGAGCTGATCCCTGTCCCCTCAGTGCCAGGAGGGGACCATGAGCTGATCCCTGTCCCCTCAGAGCTAAGAGGGGGCCATGAGCTGATCCCTGTCCCCTCAGTGCCAAGAGGAGGCCATGAGTTTCCTCCCTGTCCCCTCAGTGCCAAGAGGGGACCATGAGCTGATCCCTGTCCCCTCAGTGCCAAGAGGGGGCCATGAGCTGATCCCTGTCCCCTCAGTGCCAAGAGGGGAGCATGAGCTGATCCCTGTCCCCTCAGCACCAAGAGGGGCCAAGGGGGGGCCATGAGCTGATCCCTGTCCCCTCAGTGCCAAAAGGCAGCCATGAGCTGATCCCTGTCCCCTCAGTGCCAAAAGGCAGCCATGAGCTGATCCCTGTCCCCTCAGTGCCAAGGGAGGGCCATGACCTGATCCCTGTCCCCTCAGTGCCAAGCAGCTGTGCCCCTTCCACTTCTGCTGGCACCCAGGACAAGCTGTGCCTGACTCTGCACAGCAGGCAGCAGAAATCAAAACAGGAATTGTTCTTTCTGCTACCAAGCAGTGAAAATGCCACCAGCACAAGCTAAGAAGGCATTTACATTATTTTCCTTAATGTCTCATTTCAACCTGAATCCTCCTGCTCTTTTTTAATTTTTATATCAGTCCAGAAAGCAAAGATTTCTCACTCTCCAGCCAGTAGTGTCCCTTTGAAAAGCAGCTGTGTTTTGGCTAATGGAGAATTAATTTGTGTGGACATTTTAGTTTATAGTAATGGTGTCCTCAGAGCAAAGTTCCAGGACAGAGCTGGAAGTGAGCCAACACATTTAATAGCAAATCCAGCTAAGTGGAAGGACTTGGGCCTTTCCCCCCATAGATGGCCAAATTCCACAGGCCAGGAATCCTCCCCTGAACATCCAGGGTGCACTTGGCTTGGCTCTTACCTCTGGGGTGGCTTCACTGAATTTACAGACTGTTTCCATTCCTCCCAGCTTCCAGTGCCCGTCCTCACTCACAAACACGGATGACAAACAGACGTTGTTATGAGTTAGGTTTCCCTAAAACATAAAAACCAAAAAAAAAAGGGTAACTGACTTGGGGGATAGATGAAGATGTTGAATCTTAATCAGCACTAATTAGGTACTGCAGGGGGCTGAGGGAAAGCTGCCAAAAAACCACACAGCTCCTCTGGGACTTTGTCGGTGACCAGCAGGTGCCAGGCAGGAGGGCCAGGGTCTTAGAGCAGACAAAGCTCTAATTGTCACAGCCCCTGCAATGCAACTGTAAATCCAACTGTGAACACAAAACCCCAGAGCTATAGTCTGAGCTGGGATTTACCTGGGCAAACCCACAGTGCCCAGACAGGGCAGAGTGACACAAACACCAAGGCCAAGCAATCCCAGTTCCCTAAAGCAAGTACTGCAAGCAGATCCATGAACTGAGAACTGCTTGCTCCCTCATTTCCACAACATTTTCAATTACCCTTCCTCCCCCAAAGCAGGCAACTTTAGCAGTGTCAGCCTACAAGCACTGTGGGGCACATGTCTGTCCTTTTGGGAGGAACCAGCAGCCAGTCACCCAGACAAGGCCAGGTACAACCCTGTCACATTTCCTCCATCTCCCAGCAGAGCCTGATGATGCTGCCAGGGGTACCTACCCTGTCATGGAGGAAGATGAGTGCCAGCAACACATCATAGATGCCTGCACAGATTTCTGCAGCAGAGAGTGTCTCCAGGACCATCTCCAGGGGCTTCACCCGCTCTGTCACCAGGTGGATCCCGTTGGCTTCCACGGTGCAGGAGAGGAAGCGCAGGAGGCAAGGGTGGCGCAAGGTTTTCAGGTGCTTCAGGAACAAAGATGTGTCAGACCTCCTCTGAGGCAGCTCCTTCAGCTGCACAGCTTAGTCCTGCCCCCTTAGCCATGCTTTCTCATGGAATTCACACAGCCCATCCCTGCTCCTCACCAAGCACCCTGCAAATTCCCTCGCTCAGACTGCAGAACTTGTTATAATGTAATGGAACAGAATCATAGAATGGTCTGGGGTGGAAGGACCTTAAAGACCATCTTGTTCCATCCACCTCCCGTGGGCAGGGACACCTTCCCAGCTTGCTCCAAACCCTGCCCAGACTGGCCTTGACTCTTCCAGGGATCCAAGGGCAGCCACAGCTTCTCTGTGGGCAACCTGTGCCAGGGCCTCACCACCCCCACAGAGAAGAATTTCTTCCCCTGTATCCAATCTAAACCTACTCTCTCTCAGTTTGAAGCCATTTCCCCTTGTCCTGTCACTACATGTTCTTGTCTCTCCATCTGTCTTGTAAGCTCCCTGCTGGCACTGGATGGAGAAAAATCTTACACAGAATAAAAGCATTATAATAAATATGGCATTTTGGGTAGGATTCACCCTAGAAAGACCCTGACTTGCATCAGCAGGAGGAGGCAGCACCTTGCAAAGGCTGCCTGAACATTGCATTGTCTGAACATTGCATTGTCTGAACACTGCTGCTCTCAGCATGCAGCGCTGGCCAGGCTGGCTTCCACGTTCCTGCTGCCCTCACTCCCAAGGGCTGGACCCCATTAACCGATTCCCATCCTGCCAACAGGAGGAGGGGGAGCTGTGCAGTGTGTCCCAGCCCAGGCAGTACCTTGGCAGCTTTGTTGACCTTGTCCTGGCTGTCCCTCTTGTACACGAAGACGGAGGCGCGTTTGCCATCCTGCAGCACGGCCGGGTGGATGCTGTGCCCGCTGGGCAGCGTCAGGGGCGGCTCCTCCAGGCTGTAGCTCTTCAAAGCACTGTTCTCCGAGCCCATCCCTTGCACAGCTGCCCTGCTCACCACAAACAGGCCCTGGCTGCAGGAGGATTTGCTTTGGGCAGGTTTAGTTCCAGCAGGTGCTGTCCAGGTCACGTTCAGAGCATTTTCTGCAAAGCAAGGAACAGACATGAAGAATCTCCTCCTGCCAGTATCTGTTGGGTCCCAGGACATTGCTCTGGCTGCCCTGGGTGATTCCAGACCCTGGCAAGGGGCTCAGAGACCTTGGCACAGAGTCAAAGACACCTGTGCCTTTGATTTTAGCCCATGGAAACAATTACCAACTTTGTGTGAAGATTTACAAGACACAAGAGTTTGAGTAGAATGATAGTGAATTTGTCATAGGGTGAAAAAGTAGAATTTTGGGGATTTAGAATGGGGGTTCAAGAGGCAAGATGGAGGAATCTGAGCATGTCCTCTCCTTCTTCTCCTTGTCCTCCATCTTCTGCTGTGGTGATGACACTTTTGGATTGGTTTAGAGTAGAGACAGACTGTCTAACACAGGTGATAGGTATTGGAAAATTATTGTAAATAAAGCACAGGTAGTTCTTAGTATAAAATGTTAACACCACCCCAGGGGCAGTCACTGTGCCACAACCCAACCTGCTGGACAGATCTCAGCAGGTCAGAGAAGGAATGTGACAGATAAGAGAAAATAAACAACCTTGAAAAGCACAACTGAGGAATCTCAACTTCTTCTTCAGTCATAGGGATGGGAAAAAAAGACTCTTTAATACCTCAGGAGCCATTCCAGCAACACAAAACCCGAGAAGTATCCATCCTCTCCTTGAGTTTAAGGACAAGAATAAAATCCCCAAAGTTTACTTTGTAAAGGAAACCCAGTGTCCACAAAAGGTTTGGATCAACAGGAGCAGCTCTCAGCAGCGGGGCTTGGACTGCACTGGCACCTGTGTCAGCATCAGCAGCAGCTCTGACACAGAGCAGCACCCACAGCCCATCCCTGACCTTGCTGACTGAGACCCACCAACAGCAGCATCCAGCAACACCCCCAGCCACACAGACACCCCCTCCAAGGGTTAAACTGACATGAAGCTCAGTCACCAGTTAGAAAGTGTGACTGCCACTCCACAAGGAGCCCCTGGCCTTCTTACAAACACTGTTCCTCAACTCTCCAAGCCAGAGAAGAATTCAGTGAAGGAGGAAGGGTTACAAGCTGGATTTCAGGAGGTCACCTATAGCCAGGTACCCTTCAGGAGCATGTTTTCCCCCTTGATTACCTCCTCTCCATGTGACAAATATTCCTTCTGCCTGCCAACATTTCCTTCCTCCCACAGCCTGTCAGGAAGAGGCTGACACAGATTTCTGTGCCGTTTCCTCACACACAAAACCAGTAAAACAAACACACTGATTGCAGAGGCTTTTTTGGAAAACACTGACCCAGCACATGCTCTGTCATCAGGCTTGTGATCACAGGCCACAGGTGAGACCTGAACCTGTCTGCACACAGAAGTCAGCAAACCCTCCTCAGGAATCAGAGGGACAGAGCAAACCCTCACTTGTCAGGAAAAGGGGGGGGAATTGCCCACCCCCAAGCTTTTCATTTTTTGCAACTGGAGAATTGCTTTATTGTGGTTGTTCCCAGCCATGACCTGAGGCTTCAGGGAGGCAGCAACATAGGAGTCTCCCAACCTTCCAGCAGAGCTGTTCCACCCAAGCTGCTGCTCTGGCCCCTCACCTGTGTCTCCAGTTCAGTCTCCCAGGAGCCCTGAGGTCAGAAGTGCTCAGGGCCTTTGCAAAGAGCTGGTTTGTTACAGTTCCCTGGCTCCTTCAACCCTCCAGAGGGTGCCAAGTGAGGGTACAACAACCCCTGCAGCCTGAAATGGGGGGAACAGGGGCTTTTAATCAATTCTGTGTCCTGATCCACCTAGAATCTGAATTGAATTAACTACAGGGCTTACAGCTTCCTCATTCTCTCCCCTCTGGTGTCAGGCAGGGATCTGCATCTTTTCAGCACTGATTCCTTAAATGGGACCTTTAGGACATAAAGGGAAAGTTATGGAAATCTAAACTGCAGCTTCCCAGCACTACACAGAGGAGCTGACAGGTGAAAAGGAAACACAGTGCAGCAATAACACGTGCCTATAAACTAGATATTTCTTTAGTGAGCTCCCTGGGACAAAAGCATTCATGCTGCTCCCAGACAGAACCTGGGGGCTCTGTCCTGGCTGCCCCAGCTCATCCTCCTCACCCGTGTGCAAGGCACCAGCTGCTGCTCCTGGGCACAGCCAGTGCACTTCTCTGCATTCTGCTCTTCCCAGCTGGGCCTCATTTAGTTGTTCTACCTCAGTGATTTCTCACTCAGGACACCTGAAAGAATCTGGGCTCACCTGATGCCTCAGGTTCCTCCAAATACACGTGGACATATTTGTCTTCAGAGACACACACAGTTCAGGAACAGAACCATGGAATGGTCTGGGTTAGAAGGGATTTTAAAAACTCATCTCATTCCCTTCCACTATCCCAGGCTGCTCCAAGCTCCATCCAACCTGGCTCTGGGCACTTGCAGGGATGTGGCAGCCACAGCTTCTCTGGGCAACCTGTGCCAGTGCCTCCCCACCCTCACAAGGAAGAATTTCTTCCACACACCTCACCTAATTTTCCCCAGGTTCCATTTGCAGCCATTCCCACCTTGTCCTGCCACATTTCCTGATGAAGAGTTCCTCTCCAGCTTCCCTGGAGCCCCTTCAGATACTGGAAGGCTTCTATGAGGTCTCCAGGCAACCTCTTCCAGGCAGAACAACCCCGACTCTACCAGCCACAGGGGAGGTGCCCCAGTCCCCTTATCAACTTCATGGTCTCCTCTGGACTTGCTCCAACAGTTCCGCGTACTTCTCATGCTGAATACTGCAACACCAGAGTCATCCTCACGCCCGTGATGTAGCTGAGACCTGCTGTACCAACAGCCAGCTGCAAACACACCGCCCCTCTCCAGGGAACCTCCCCTCGGGATAAACAGGAGCAGCCTGTGGCACCCCGAGCTTTTTTTACGGCTACTGAAAGTCCAGCTGGCAAAAGCATCTGCAAAGGTCTGTGCCCAGGTGTGGCTCTCCGGAGCCAAAACAAACCATTACTCACGCAACTATGAGTTAAGAGCATTAACCCTTTTGTATCTTATTTTCAACAGATTGTAAACGTAAATGTCAGATGTAATACACAGAACACCCTAGAAGAGACAGGAGCCCGGCAGGGAAAGCCAGAGCGATTGGTAGTAAAGGACAATGTGGATTTACTACCAGAAAGAGGTGGAATTCCCATTTAGCTTCCCTGCGGAGTGAATGACAGCCGCATATTCACCTGAAACACACACAGCAGCTCACGGAGAGGCTGCTCCCGGCTTTCCAGGCGCCCTCCCAGGCCAGCAGAGCCCCCGGGAAGGGCTCTCAGCGGTGCCGGGCTTTGCTCCCGAAGGCAGAAGTGTCCCAGCGTGACACCCCCAAATGCTCGCCCCTGGGCACCCCGCACACGGGCCCCTGGCAGGCAGGGGGGATCAGCAGCCCCCTGGGAAGGAAGCCCGGCTCCACCGCGCTCCCCCGAGGCCGGTCCGACCCCGGGCACCGGGCAGAGCGCGGTTAAAACATCCGGGAGCCGCGGAACAGCACAGCCAGAGCCGCCACTGCGGAGCTTCGCCCGCTGCCCGCGGTCACAGCCCGGCCCGGAGGCGGCACCGTGTCCGCAGCGGGGCTGACAGGGCCCGGCCCGGCCCGGCCGTCAGACCCCACGGCTGCCCTCACCCTCGGCCCGCCCGTCCCGTTCACCTGTCCCCGCCGGGCCGGGGCTCCGGTGCCGCTGGGCCCCGCCGGCCGCTCCGTCTGTCCGTCCGTCTGTCTGTCCTTCCGCCCGGCCGGCCCGGCAGCGCCGCCCGCCTCGCGCGCCCCCTGGCGCCCGGCGGCCGCAGCGCCCTCAGCGCGCGGGGGCGCGGCCCGCGGAGCGCCGGCCGCCATTTTGGGTGAGGGCGCGCCTCCCTCCGGGCTCCCTTAGGAGCGGGAGCCGCGGAACCGGCGGGGCTGGAGGAAATCTGTGAGGGGATGGAACAGTGCAGCGCCACTGGAACCGCTAAACCCCGCGCCGGCTCCGGACTCCTCCTAAACACCGCCGGGGATGGTGACTCCAGCACCCCCCTGGGCAGCCTATTCCAATGCCTGACCGCCCTGACAGTGACTTTCATTTGTTTTTTTCCCTCGTATTTAAGCTGAACTCCCGTATCTCAGCTGGGCCATTTCCTCTCGTTCTCCCACTGCAGGCCTGGCAGAACAGACCGAGCTGCATCCTCCCGTCAGGAGCTCCCTGAGCTCCTCCGAGCTCCACAGCCCCGCTCCCGCAGCCGCTCCTCATGGGCTGTTCTGTAGCCCCTTCACGAGCCCCGTTGCCCCTCTTCGGACACGCTGCTGCCCCATAATGTCCTCTTAAAAATAAATTTTTAAATATCCTTGCCCTCCCCGTGCCCCACTCAGGCCCGGGCCGCAGGGTGGTCTGACACTGCGGCGTGAGGGGATCCATTTAATGCCATTAAATGTAATTGCTCTCGGCGCTGCGGCGTAAAGCGGCCCCGGGGAGAGATTTCACGTGAGTGTTTTGGACGGCGGAGCGAAGGTTGAAAGGAAGGGCTCCAGAGCGGTGGGAGGTCTGAGCTGTTCACACGCTATTTTCATATCGCCGGTGTTATTCCAGTTTCCTGCAGCGCCAGGACGTGAGGATGTGGTTTGCTCGGTCGCTCTGAACAGCAGCACAGCCCAGCCCCGTGGCCTCGTCTAGACGCGGGTTTAATGGCCAGGGCAGAGTGTTTAACACAGGTGGTCTGAGCTCTGCAAGCGCCTTGGCTTTCTGTAGTAACTCAACTCCACGAGTTTAACCTGTGCTGAGTCTTGTGCTGCCAAGTCCAGCACGAACTGTATAAAATGTGTTCTTTATGCTTTCCCCTTCCATTTCTAGGGAAGCTTTCCAGGGCTTGGACAGCACAGATGATCCCAGACACACAGCTCTGCTGGCCAGTGGCTCATCAATGCCAGAGTCCCTTCAGCACAGCTACAGCTCTGGATAGCAAAAGGGATTCCCTCAGATCCACAGCACAACTCTGCTCAACTGAGCCTCACCGAGAGAGGATTTCTCCTGTGACTGTGCAGGGGAAGTGCTGTAAGGTGGCACATGAGGGTTAACATGGGGACAACAGTGCTAGGAGGAGCCTGCTCCTCTGGCAGGATATGCTGGTAGATGGATGATCTGGGGTTTTTTTAAAAAAAGAAGAAATATAATGGGAGGAGCAGGGTACAGGAAAGTGAAATGGGTCACAGTATGTCGTACATCACACATTACAGAGTAATAAAATGCACACAGGAACAGAAACTAAGTAAAGTTCAGGTACATCACCTCTATCTGTCAAAGGCAGGAAAGATCCAGAGTCTTTGGCCCAAATGGGACAGACACCTAAAAATATCCTGGCCCCAAAGTGCAAACGAAAAGAAACTGTAATGTTCACTAAGGTGGACATTAGTCACCAGTTTATTCAAGGGGCCAGGTGTGGATTTGTATGTCCTGTGTTTGTGGCAGGGCAAAGGCAGAAGGTCAGAAGACACGAATAACTGGAGGTAAAGATAAAAAATTCTTAATAAGCAACAACTGATTTCTACTCACAGCCCTTGGCTCCAGCTTCAGGCTGTGGTGTGATTCATGTGGCTGTCAGGAAGAAAAAGCAAACTTTGGCTGTTCTGCATCATTTCTGGTGTGTTTCCTTTGCTGGGCTGTCTCTGTGGAGCAGCATTTTACCTTTTCCTGCTTCTCCCGAGTGATCCTGCTGTCCCACACAGGCTGAAGTGGCACTGAGGGGTGTGCCCTGCTCAGGGCCCTGTCCCCAGGTGCTGCACAAACACCCCAGCTGGGTTTCTGCCCCCACACTTCACCCTCTGCCTTTGCTCCTCCAGAGAACCACCCAGGGATTAGGATTAGGGAGGTGTGAACCCCTCAAGGGCAGAGATGGAACCAGCAGGATTACAGAGCTCCTAGCAAATGCCTCATCAGGACTGGAACTGATTCTTTAAGTCAGGGAGGCAAGAAAAGATTGGCATAGTGGAGAGAGAGGCAGCTGGTGACTGCAGAGGGGGATGGGGCCACAATCACTTCAGTGGAGTGGAGCATGTGAGGTCTGAAGGCACAGCTGGGGAGCACTGCCTTAGCATCCCAGAGTGGTTTGGGTTGGAAGGGACCTTCAAGCTCATCTCATTTCAACCCTGGGCAGGGTCACCTTCCTCTAGACCAGGCTGCTCCAAGCCTGTCCAGCCTGGCCTTGAGCAGCCCCAGGGATGGGGCAGCCACAGCTCCAGCCTGCCCAGCTCACTGGCAGCTCTCAGTAGAGCAGAGATGTTCCCAGCTCTCTGGGAAAGGCACAGCAACAAAGGCTGCTTCTCCATCATGTCCCACTCCTGCATGGCCATGTGAATTACAACTACAGCACAGCAGCCTTTTGCCTCCAATGATATTTCTCAATTTCTTAATAAACAGAAGTGAGTTTTATTTTATGGGGCAGGGACCCCAGCATATTTTTTCCAGCTCTGGAAAAGTCCATGTTTTCATTCAAGTGGCTGTCCAGACCAAGTGGCTGCAAGAACCACCTTGTGACTATGAAACCCATGCAGGGGAGTGCAGCCCTCCTCTGTCTCTGCAGCTCCTACACCTCCCTTGGCACCTCAGAGCTCTTTCAAAAGAAAACCCCACAACCTTTACCTGAAGGAAAAAATGAGCAGATCACAAGAGCTTCAAGGCAACATGAATTGCAGCAGCAGTCAGCTCAGGGTATTTAATGGGTTTTGAGGATGGCCACAGAAGGAATGGAGGCTGTTGTTCCTCTCAGCCTCTGGCCATGGTGAGTGGACAGTGAGTGCTGCACTACAGGAATTCCACTACAGAACCTGCCAGAGAGGCCCAGAATCTCCTGTATCTAAACAGAGCTTGTCCTGCTTATTCCAGAGGAAGACACATCTTGTTCCTGTTTCATTTAATCCAGAGTGGAGACAATTAAACAGAATCAGGGCAGTCTGATTGCAGAATGAAATGCACATGTTGGACTGCAGACAGCTCCACAGCCCCCTGGTATTTGAGAGACCTTGAATCAGGTCCTCCATGAGCTCTCAGGGAGGAGAATATTTGTTTACTTTTGCTTTCCCCCACTCTGTTGCCCTGGAAAGCTCCTAAGTACTGGTGTAGTACAAATAATAATTTAACACAAGATCTTAGGCGGCTGCATGGAGCAGATTGCTCCTAGAAATGAGCCTGTCCATCTGCACAAAGCCTCTCTAATAGCTACCAGACATAGGAGCTTCTCAGCCATTGCTTATTTCATTGTGCTGTTAACTTTACAGCCTCATTATATCTAAAACACTTGCCTAACCAAACTCATTAATTAATTAGCAGCAGGCTGGGAAAGAGGATACTCCTAGGATGGTTCAGGATTGCTGCTGTAGGGAAAGAAGAGAGGAGCTCCACAAAGCCTGGAAGAGAAACTAGAAAAAAAGAGGACCAAAGTTGCAGAAGTTGCTAACAGAAAGCAGATCCCTCCTTGCCCTGTTCTGTGCAGTGTACAGTACCCAGGGACTGAATCTATAAAATACAGATAATTAAACAGCTCAGACTCTCCCATCTTCCTCTGACACCCACAGGAAACGTGATATAGGAAATGTGAAAAGTCTATGTGCTCCTATCTTTTTTTTTTGCCCTTTCTGGCTCAGGAACTGTAATTAAAGGGAAAATCAGCCTCTCCCCTGCCTTGGAAGTGCAGTGGCACAGCTGGTTTTCATCTTGGCGAGCAGGCTCTGTCCTCAGGCTACTAAGTGCTGAGTAATTTTTACCAAGCTCTGTTTGCAGATAAACGATGTTCTTTTCTTAGCTGCTGCCAGGCAAAGCTACAAATACTTGATCTTTTATTCATTTCCCATAAACTCCTAACATTGAATACTAAAATTGCAGCCAGAGATTTTTTTTTTCCACTGCCATTTATTCTCAGCATGGTCACAACTGGATTACAATTACAGACACCCACCCTTCACTGGAGCTCCACTGCAGCTCCTCGTTAACCTGAAGCTTCCAATTAAAGGCTCCTTCAGTTTCATTGATAGTTTGCATATACTCTGAGGACCCACTTCATTTTGGTTTTCCCCCAAAACACATTCCATGAGCAGGGCAACTGCTTTAAATAACTTCACACTAATTTCTGGAAAAGCCTGATGAGTGAGTGCCAGGCTCAAAGAATAGCCTGAGTGTGCAGTTTGGGGGATTTCTCTCACAGCAATAACTATAAAAATATCTGAAAAGCTTTTGACTGAACATGGCACAACCTCTGGGCAAATCCAGTGTGGACTCAGAACAAAGGAAATGATCTAGAAAGGTACAACACTGGAAACCTGTTTGAGTAGTTCAAGTTTTCTGCCGTGTTTCTTACTGAGAGCTTACCTGTTCTAAGAAACTGCGTAAGAATTAGTTAAGAATGGTAAAGAAAAGAATTTCAAAAACACTGCTTCATCTTGGCAACTCTTCTTCCACCTACCTCCAGTGAGTGAAGCCCTGAACAAGGAGCCAGCCCAGAGAGAAGGCTGAAAACTGCTATGAAATACCATGGCTAATTTTAGACTCATTTCCAGTCACGCAGTTGGAACACAGGGAGTAATGGTGCTTATAAAAGTACTTGCACACACTTTGTAAAGATAACACAGGGTTTCAAAACAATTTTTATTTCAAAGGTATTTTTGAAGTATAAGACTAAGAGTTTGTCAGATTCCCCAAACAATCCCATGCCTTTGAAGATCACCTTCCCAGCACAGACCCCAGTGTTATGGAATTACTAGTGACTGGTCTCTGTAGGATCAGCCCCTGATGCAAGTCAACTTTCTGTTTAAGCCATAAAGGAGGGAGGAGGAAGGAGAAAAACAAATCTGCAAATCAACAGGCATTAACAAAAGAAAAAGGATGAGGTAGAGGTAACTTTTCTTTTAAAAAGTGAAAATTTGAACTGCTGCCTTGGTAGCTGTGGCAGAGAGGGCATTATCATCCCTTTCTGCTGTCTGTTACAGTGGGCATGCACAGCTGAAGAACAGCTTCAGCCTGAATTCAACATTTGCAGCTTATTTCAAAGCATGACACAAAACAATCACCACACTGCAAGTGCAGCATGAAAGGGTCCTGGCCTGACTCTGCTGCTCACTGATCCCTGCTTAGATCCAGCTTAAACCCCAGAAACCAGCAGGACAGGATGGATTTGTGTTTCCAGATAGGAAAGCTGGGGTAAAGGCTCTGCTTGGGATTCTGAACCAAGGTACAATGTTTCTTGTTCTTGCTGGCCTTTAGGATGGATGTGGCTGTCTTCTCTCAGCCCACAGAGCTCTGTTTAAACACTAGGGTAAAGGTATTCTGTTGTGTAGTTTCTAATTTTAAGTGTTTTCAAGCATTTAAAATGGACTGTAAATGTCTGAAGCTCCAGGGGAGTGAATCTGTGCCATCTTTCCATTATTAAAGTGGTGACCCAGGACTGGACTTTGATCCAAACTATGTGTCAGGGCAGTGCCAGGAGATGCTGGGGCTCAGTGCTGTTCTGTGACTCAAGTGTGAGAGGGAAACAGTCCATGTTAAACACGCTGCACATGGAGCACTCTTCTTAAGTGCCTTGTAAAACACATAAAACATCACTTAGAAACACATTCACCACTGCTGACCACACAGGTTTTTCTATTTAATAGAAATTAAATTAGTAGCTTAATATACAGAATGTGACACTTTCCAGTCCAGTAGTTTCCAATTCCCGCTTTCAAGTCGCAGTTACTGTACAAAAATAACAACAACAAAGAGCAACCCAAGACTAAACACTGTCACTAACACACTGGGCCCAGGAAGGCTAAGTTTACATGGAGCTACACATGCCAAAGGATACAGAGAGCTGGAGCCCGGGGTGCAGCATGCAGGAGCAGGCGGTGCTGCGGCCCTCACCGTGCCCCGTAGCCGTACAGGAAGGGCTCCTCTGGCCGGTAGCCGTAGGCAGTCGCGGGGCGCCCGGGACCCGCCGTGCTCGGAGCGAAGCCATCCACGGCCAGGCTGCAGAAACGAGAGAGAGAGAGAAACTGCACAGCTCTGTGTGCCAGGGAAGGAACAGCAGTGCTGCTGGCTCCAGCTGCTCCTGCTGCTGCTGCCTGTCTGGGCTTACCTGAAACAGAGGGCACACAAAATAAACAGCAGTTCTGTTTGTTGAAGGCCCTTGACGACAGGTCAAGGATTTTCACACTTTTGTAAGTTTAATCCCCAATATGGAAATGGACCAATCTTCCAATTCCAGCTTCAGCTAATGAAATCATTTACCCCAAGTTTGCTCCCCCCTAACTCACTTTTGGTTACATCTCTCAGGGCCTGAGGAAGTGAGGTGTCCTTGATAGCCAGGCCTGGAGAGGAATTGTGTCTGCCCAAAACGTCAGTAGCTAGCACTGTATATGGAGTTTAGAGCTATACACTAAAGAACTGCAGGATTGCAAAGAGATGAAAAATATACAAGCTAAAATCCTAAGGCATGATGGTTTTGTGAGGGAACTTTGCCAGCTGTGTTCCCCTTCTGGACACCACTTCCCTGGTGGAAAACGAAATGCTGTGGAGACATCAGTGCAACTCCAATCAGGGAAAGGCTTTCAGATCCAAGAGGAATCCCAGGAGAGACCAAAGTCTTCTCTTCCCTCCTTTCTCAGATTTACTGGCCAAGCACTTTCTTCCCTGACTCAGTGTTTCCCTCTGTACATTACAGTTACCATGTCCTTCAGGCTTCTGGCAAAACCTGCTGTAAGCCTGCCCTGCACAGCACATCTGAAGAGTCTCTTTCCCTGCCTTCAGTCCATTTCTGAGGTACATGGAGAACACCAGCTAAAAGAGAGAATATCTGATGAAAGATGGTGCTTCTGGTGGGATACAAGAGTGGCAGCCAAATGGCAGAAGGAATTAAACACATACTGAAAAGCTATGTACTAATGAGACAGAGTAATTATTTTTTCATGTAAAACAGCATCTTTTACACCTAAAAAGTCCCACAACAATGAGTTAGATACTAAAACACAAGAACTGCATAGGGAAAAGTGGCACATATTTCATGCTCAGCAATAACTCATGCAGGAGGTAGAGGAAAAACGAGCATTGCCCAAGACACTGGACTGCTGCCTATTCAGAGCTATGTCACTTCTTAGCTTCCCCTTCAGTAGGGGACAAATGGAAAAGGATCCTGATTTATTGTCTGACTAAAGATGCATTGAAAGGAGCCAAACTTCCCCTGTGAAGACTGTCAAAACACAAAGCAAAGTGCTTTTGGAGTGGGGAAAAGCTGAACCTCATTACTGCCAATTATCCATATGGAACATGGGTTATGCAAGAGCCAAGGCTGGGAAAGAACGACCCCTGCAGAAGATGTACAATGGGTGGGCCCCAGGCCCTGGCTCTGCAAGAAGCTGGCACAGCTGAATTGCTTGGGCTGAAAGGGCTCAGCTGCATGGGGGGGACCACGTCCATCTCTGTCCTCACAAAGGCACTTTCCTTGGATTGTATCTCAGTGAGGCCCTAGAAAAGGATCCCTAGTGCCTGGTTTCTCAGAAAAGGAGCTCACTCATGGGATATCCTGATAGTCAGGTGAAGGTGGAAGGTCTGAGGCTGAGATTTGTCCTTTGAGATGGAAGGGGCACAATCAATAGCCAAGCTACAGAGAAAAAAAAAATCACTGTTTTACTTGATGTATCTTGAGAAATGCTGTGAGCTGAAAGTGCTTTGCATTTCCACATCTGCCTGTGTGTATCTGAACTGGCAACACCCATCTCCTCACTGCTGCAGAGCCCTCAGCCCCACCCTGCAGGCTGACCAGCCCTTCAGCACAGCAGAGAGCAGCAGAGTGGCCCTGGTGCATCCTGCAGTGGTGAATGCACTCCTCTCACCACCCATTCCTGCCTGTATCCACTCCAAAGCCCTCTTACCCTTTTCCAAGCCCATTAGGAAATGAGCTGGTGACCTCTGAGGCACCTTCCCCAGATGCCTCCTTTGTACCTTGCCAACAACAGCTTTCTCATTATCAGGCCTGAAGCTTTGAAAGACTCCTGAAAGAGGGGATTAAGAGAAATCCTGTTACTTTGTGTTTATCTCTCATCTCCAGAAACCCCAAACCCAGCGGTCACCTCAGCCAGCCCCTGCCTCTCGTGTGTCACTGCTTTCAGTGTGCAAAGGCACAGACAGACAGACAGACAGAGCTCACCCAGGCTGCCCTGGGCTGCAGTGTCTCCATATCAGGCCCAAAGCTCTTGTGAACAAGCCAGCCAGGACAAGCATGAAGCTGACCAGTTTGTTTGGCAGTTCAGAAAACAAACCATTGAACAAACTTCTATAAACCAATGCCAACTCCTTCAGGGTTCTTTCAGTACTGTCAGTGCCACAAGTTAACAATGTACTAAAAGGAGGCACAGTGGGAATTGGGAGTGCAGGGTCTGGGTCTGCTGTGCTTCTACAAATTCCCAGTGACACCAGAGATGTTCCATTGCAGAGAAGCAGGACCCTGTAAGGCTACCTTTAAACTTAGGAGTTTCATTGCTTTCCTCCAAAGATCCTTAAAACATCTACAGCTGATTTCTAATGAAGAGTTATTTAACAGAAAATGCTTTTCTGGGTTTATCTTTCCATGATGTTTTCTGTGACTGTAACAATGTTAGCTGTGGGTAAGTTGGTACAATAGGGCCTTTTTGCATTCCTGCCAAACACTGCACAGCTCATTCTGGAATGATGCTCAGGTGACTGAGGAGGCTGTGGCTGCCCAGGGCTGCTGACTGCAAGTGAGGCTTGCAGCAACCGTGCCCAGGCTCACAGCAGTGCCCTCCTCAGGTCCCTGTGGCAAAGGGACACATCAGAAACAGGAGCCTGGAACGTGTCCTGAACTCCTTGGTACAGCCCAAGCTGAGCCAGCACGGGCTCTTGGGGCGAGGTGTAATAACGGCCTGAGCCACGCGGTGGCAATGGGCCTCTATCCCTGCAGGCTGAGCTCTCCCAGCCACTTCCAGCTCAGGAATCCTCACTCAAAGAGCTTCTAAATGTATTTAAACTGATAACGAGAGCAGGGAAAATATGGTTTCAATCACATTCTCAACAAATCAGGTTTTTAATATCTTTTTTATAAATGTGTAAGTAATTAGGTAAAGATCCCTAGAGTTTAAACTTTGAGGAGTATCAGTTATTTCCAAATGGTTCAGACATATGTTAGTGTCCTGAAGAAAACTGGAAGAGATGGATCAGCTGATAACTGCTTTGGACAGTCAAAAAAAAAACACCCCTCAAAAACCCAAGAACAACCACAGAAAATCACATTAAAACACCTTGATCAAATCACTACACTCCCTCCTATCGAAATCTTTCCCTGAAGTAAATGAAGTCTTGACCATGCTTGAAAAGAACTGGCCTCATTTTTGCACATTAGTGCTCTTGAAGCATAGCAGCTTTGCCTGCTGGATTGTTTGCACTGGCAGCCTGCAGCACGGAGCTGTGGGAGCTGAAGGAAGGGTCCTGAGCCCAGGAGGTGACACAGGGTGGGACAACCACAGAGCCAGCACGGGCCTGGAGAGAGAGCCTGGCTCGCTCCCGAGGCTGCCAGGCCAAGGGCACAACCACCGAGGTGAGGATGGATTTAAAAACAAGTCCTGATGAATCCCTGCCCCTTCTGCCAAGAACAGCACAAGGGGAGAGCCAGCAGAGATGGCAGCTCCGTGGCTGTAAACACTTGCTGGATAACAACTGGCCTGAGATCATGATCTGTGCCATGTGTGCTCAGATTTATACCAGCAATCAACCTCAAGACTTGCTCCTAAGAAAAACATTGTTGGCTTTATGCTACAGCATCTACCAGGAAATTCAGTGCAAGCAGCAAGCCTGTCTCCCATAATAATGATACTTTACTTGACTCAGTCCTCACAGGGATTATTATTCTTGCTGGGATGCTAATATAGCTGTAGAGTTTATGCAGGAGAGGAATTGTCCACTGGGGCAGCAACACTCATGCCTGAGCTGGTGTTTTTCCTCCCAGTGCTGCCTGGTGTGTACCTGGGCAGCCAGAAGTGCAGGCAGCCCTGCAGCTGCAGGGTGATTGGGAGGCCAGAGCAGCAGAGCAGGCTCAGCTGCAGGCTCAGCTGCAGTCACTGCAGGCAGCCCTGGCTCACAGCACAGCCCTGCTCTTGTGCAGAGCTCAGCCCCACGCCTGGGGCTCATGGAGTTAACCAGTGAGCAGCCCAGCTAATTACTGTGTACTGCTAACCTCAGTTGCTGGTTCATTTTGAGACCCTTTAAAATATGAACTGTGTATTTTACCCCTATGCACTCTCTTAATGATTTGTTTTTTTTAGACTGAAATCACTTCCAGCCATCAGTTATACTCGAGGTCTCTACACATGCACTTCTCCAAGCACAAATATTTCTTTTTCCTATTGGTCTGCCAGCCCCTGTCAGAGCAAATTTCACTTTAAACTAAATGCTGTGATACTTAAAACCTCTTGGATTACTCAGGCTGCTAGTGTGATCTATGACCTTCCCCAAATGACAGCTGAACTTTCCAATTTGCTTGTACTGCTAGGGAACTGAGGAACACATGCTGAAGAGGAAAATGTTCCTGATGTGCATGAGTGAGGAGAGATTTCTGAACAGCCCTGCTTATTGGTGATTCAGAGCATCCAAATTAATATAGCCATGTAGGATCTTAGGTGCCCTGACAGAATTCAAGGTGTAAAGAGCAGTTTGTGTCCTGTCTCCCAGCAGGAAATGGAAGCCAGCATCCTGCTGCATCCACAAACCCCTTCTGAGCTAGACAGGCTTTGGACCAGACAGAATCCATGGATGTGTGGAAGGCTCAGCAGGCTCCCACAGGGAGCACTCCTCTGGGAAATCCTCTGTGGGGTGTCTGTGCTGCTCCCCAGGGCAGGGCAGAGAGGCTGGGCTGGGTCATTAACACCTGGCTAATTAACACCAGGGTGCAGAGTGACCGTGGCACTGCACACCCCCACCCTGTCCACAGCAGTGCTCACACTGGGACCAGTGCTGCTGCTGACAGGGGCTCAAACCACAGCCTAATTCCCAGGTACTAATTCCACCAGCAGGGCCTCAGAAAGAAAAGTCCAGCATCACTGGGGAGATTCTTGGTCAAAAGTAAACACCTGAAATCCAACTGAAAGCCCCCAGTAGGATCCATGGATCTTGGAGTGGTCCCAGCAGGAAGCAGTGCCTGGGAAGCAGGTCTGAAGCAGTTTGGCACACATTGTACCAGACTGTCACTGTGTAAGTGACAGTGGCTCCAGAAAAGCCTTTGAGGGTGAAATACCAGTTTAGGAACTTACACTTTAGAGACAAAATTTCATTTGTTTCTGCCCAAAATTAAGGCACCCTGGAATCACTGCCCCCTGAAAATGAACTGCAAGCTAAACACAGAGCGCTTCCACCAGAGCCAAGATTTTACCTCTAATTCCTTTCATTCTAAGCTTTTTCTAAAACCCAAGATACAAGATTTATAAGCTTATTAAAAATAAAATCTGTTTTTGTTAATCTATAGATTTTTAATGATGTAGATGCTCAGACCAGCCAAACACTACTTGCAACTCTCAGCTCATCAGCAGCCCTACCAATCCCAGTGAAGGGCTCACACCCAAAGCTCTCCAATGCTCCAGGGAGCTGCCAGGGGGTTTCCATGCAGGTGTCAACAGGCAGCCTCTGCTGACACAAGTGGCACCTCTGATCACACCTGCAGCTCTCCAAAACCCCTCTTGAGGATCAGAGAGAGGGGTTAGAACCAGAGGGGCTCTGAGCATCTTTCAGAAGCCTGGTATCAGTTCAGTTCACAGCAGTCCCACTGTTTCCTCTGTACCTTCTCTGGCTATTACACACACACATACATAATACCCTGGTTATTACTGTTCCTAAAAGTCACTCTGCACTCCCAAGCCACCCCCACCTCAGCCCAGGCAGGTGTTCAGAATTTCAGCTGCACATCACTTAAATCCTACATTTTCTGTTCCAGGAACCCACTCATGTGTGACAGCACAGTTCCCATCCCATTTCCTTATAAACTCTCATGCCATGAACCCCTGTATTGCACAATGCTGGACTGATTCCTGTGTGTAGCAGACAAAACAAATTCTGTTCTGATGAACACTGGAGGCTGTGCTTTCCCCTCAGGAGGTGCCAGAGCCACGGGAGTGGCACAGCAGTCTCTAATCTCCAGACAAGCACAGCATTATAACCTGTACAAATGAGATGCAGCTCACTGATCAGAACTCTTGCCAACAAAACCCAAGTTTGCCAGCAGCAAAGGCTGCATTTTTTCTCTCATCTCGGTGTTTGTGTTTGTTCCTGAAGTGTTGATGAGAGCTGGTGTGAGACAAGGACTGCAGTACAGGGCAGTGTAATGACAAGGGGGATGCTCAGCCCTGCCAGCCCCATCAGCAGACTGCTTGGTGAATGCTGCAGCTCCCTCCCTCCCTCCCGAGGTTCCCTCTGCACAGAGACCAGGCATGGAAAGCCAAGGGAGCTGGGGCACCCAGGCCCTGACCCATTGCACAAGCAGGGATTAAGGCACTGTGTGGACCCCAGCAGAGCAGGTGGGAAATGGTTTTGAATCCCCCAGAACACACAGACCTCCAGCTTCCAAAGCTGCCTGCAGGTGTGACACATTGAGCTAACCCTCTGCAGGTACCAAGGAACCTTCCCACCTGAGCCAAGGCTCAGAGCTCCTGAAGCCATGGACTCTGGGGCCTTTCTGCTGACATTCCCTGGCAGATGAGCCCTGGGTGGCACCCCAGGTGAAGGACATCACAAAGGGACACAGTTCCTTCTGTCCTTGCTTTAAACCCAGGGATTGAGATGATGATCCCATTTCCTCCTACAAGCCAGTTACCTCTGGTTTGCCTTCACTGACCATAAATCTTCTGTCCTTCAGAGTAAGAGCAGAAAGCAGGGGTTATGGAGAAAGTCCATACAACTGAGAAGCCTTAGGAAAAAACAATGTTTCTTTATATAATGTCTTGTAACTGTAGATTCTCCCACTGCTGCTAATGACGTTAAACTATAAACCACAAATCTCCTAAATTCTGCCTCTCATGACCCCAAGTTGTTCTCCCCTATCTGTGAAGCTTTTTGTTTTCATGCTTTTTATTCTTCAAGCTCAAATGGGAGGGGGGTTTTGTGGCAGTGTCTGTGACTGTGCTCGCTGCATCAATCACCCAAGTCCATCCCTACATTAGCAATAATGTCCCTTAAACAGTAAAATTGTACCTGCTCACAAGACAGAAAATATCCAAATGAACCTGTGCAATAATACTTTAGCTCCCTTGTGCATCATAACACAGCTTTTATGGATATGATCATGTCTGTCCTTTCATGTGATCCAGCTTTCTTCAGTCTACTTAATGACTTCAAGTTTCCAATTGCTTCTGGACTTGTTGCCCAGTTGTATCTCAGCACAATCCTGCTGTTTCTCCCATTTAATTACAAACAAATGGAAAGCTGACAATGCTGGAGAAATGAGCACTGTGTCTTCTGTGTCAGGCTCCAGCTATGCACCAAGCAATAACCACGCCAAAATTCACTGGGGGAAGGCAGCATTAAAAAAAAATATTTCCCAACTGAATAGTAAGAAAGCATTGAACCCAAACCAAATGACCTTGCTTAGCCAAATTCAGTGTGAGCCTTGCTTGAAAGCTGTAGCTGCTGCCATCCCTGCTCTGCAAACACAGCCTGGGATTTGGCCTCATTTTCTTGCTCTGTCAGTTACCTGCTGTGTGATCCTGGACAAGTTGCTCCTTTTCTCCATGACCTCAGTTTCCCATTGGAGTATTGGAAGAGAAAACACCCCAGACATTAAAGACAGCCAAATGACAAACTACAGTAATGAGAAGACTCAAATTAGACTGACATAGACAGAAAAGACTTTTGCTTATTCTATAAAACTCTTTAGGAAAAAAGATTATCTGTGCTCTGCTAGAAAGGCAACCAATCCCCAGCAGGGCCAGGGGGCAGGACAGCAGCTCAAAGGCTGCAGTTGTGTCCTGCAGCCACATTGCTCCTGAGAAGGGCACCAGGAGAGCTCCTGCAGCATCCCTGCAGCCAGGCTCACAGCTCTGCCACACAGACAGGGAGTTACTCAGCCATTCTCTACAGGATTTCTTAAAAGGTCAAGTGCACAGACAGAGCTGGAACGGAAATCAACAGCTCTGGCTTTCCATTCTAAGCCTGACAGAAACATCTCCTGTGCTCTTGGCTCAACTGTCCAAACCCACTGATTAGATACATCCATTTCTTAAGAATTAATTAAGAACTAAAACAAATAAAAAAGCCCTAAGGAACAGGCAGTAAAAAGCAAGATGTCCTTTCCTCCCCCTCTCTGCCTGCACAGTCCAAAGTGTTCGTGTCAACTCCATAAACTGAAGAGTACATTGCCTTAATGTGAACTAGGGATAGGCCTGGCTTGGGAAGCTTTCACACCTCTCCTTTAATTCTCTTCAGCAAGCTCAGTGTTAGGCTGGGGACAGAAAGCTTCAGGCAAATACCTGAGCAGAGTGAGATGCTGAAGTTCCACAGGGGTGACTGGTGTCACTGCCCAGATCAGGATGTGCTCCAGCTTCCATCAGCCTTCCCATTTGCACACAGAAGTGCTCCTTGCTTCCTTGCAGAGCAGCTCACTGAAAACGTACTCAGAGACAAGTAGCTGAAGCAAAAATGCAGCTTTTTGGTGGAGAACTTTCCCTTGAAATGTTTATACAAACTCCTCAAGCCCAAGCACAGCCACTCAGTTCTGCCCATGAACACCAATGGTGGCAAAGGCCTCTGTTGTGCACCAAAGCAAGGCCCAGGGCACTGGTGACACCGTGCTGTCTGCAGGGCAGCCCAGTGGGGATGAGAATCCAGATGCTGGAGGGAAGGAGGGAGGGAGAGTCAAGAAATCTGTTCTGCTCTGGCTTCCAGCTGCAGCCAATAAAAGCTTTCAAAGCCTTTCTGAAAGTGAACATTGCTGGGGGATTTGCAGCGCTCGCTCCAGCACACGCAGCAAATGCAGTTGCTGTGTTACTACTGATGAAGAAACTTTGAATATTCTTTTACCACCACAGAGGATTGTCCTGATTTCAAACACTTTTATATATATCAGCACAGGGCCCTAGTGAAATCTTGTTGAGATCTATCCCAAATCAGCAAAGATTTTCGTGAAAATCAAGAAGAAAATAAATCTCAATGTCTCTTACTGATTTTTTTCTTAGGAATAACAATGGATATATCAGGAAACAAGGCAGATACAAATACAGACAAGGAATGTGTTCTTGGAGATCTATATCTTGGAGTAGCATTATTATATAAAAAACTCAAACAAATGAAAAATCAAATGTTTCCAGACTAAAAAGGTTGATCAGGGAGTACTGGAAAAAAAAATTTAAAAAGCTCAAAATCCCAAAGGCAAATAAACTTTGTAAGCCAATTTATTATTTTTTTAAATCTCAGAGTTAAAAAACCATCACCCTGGTTTTCCAGAGGGAAAAGGGTGGGTCAGTCTTTGGAGTTGGATGGTTGAGACTGATAAACACAGAATCAGAATAAAATTTTAGAATCAAAACAATTCTAAGTATTTGGCAAAGAAATTAATTTGATATATTCATTTTTATGCTAGAGACTTGCTCAGAGCACATGTTCAGTTCAGATAATAACCACAAGAAATATCCCACTGATATATGGGCCTTTTTAAAACTCCTCATTTTAAGTTTAATTTTGAATCCTGTGAGCATGCTTAAACCCAGCACACAAAACACCCCTCACTTTATTACAGTTTTAAATCTTTCTTCCAGATCTGGCCTTGCAACCACTTGTCTTGATAAAATAGGTCACTTGAAAAAGGAAAGCTCAATAAAATGAATTACAAAACCAACAAGATTAAACTGATTGTGCTGTTTTTGTACAGTGCAGCCGAATTCTGCAAATATGCTGCTGGCTGTGGTTTGGCATTTAACAGCATGTGATCAGTGAGAAGGAGGAAATTTTATTCTCATTAACTGTTGCAGATTTACTGCAGTGAAAAAGGGCTATGTAACCTGAGAAGTGACAGAATGGAAAGATCAAAGCAGCAGTCTGGAAACTAAATAAACCTTCTGGCTACTTCCTGCAAGGAAAATTCACTCTGGCAATGTAAAACAGAGTCCAGTTAAAAACTACTCTCAGTTTTATGAGCTGTCACAGCAGCTTGAGTGGTTTGGACCAGTCAAGTTTAGAACATTATATTTCCTTGTTTTTGTCTCAGATACTTCTGTAAGCAGTTTTATAGTTTTTTTTCTTTTTTTTTTTTATTTTTTCTTTTTAAAGAGAAAAATAAAATTCTTTTCTTTTGGTTGAAATCGAGAAGGTCACAGCTAAACTCATTAAAAACAAGCAGGTCTTCATTTGCACATTCCATTCGCCTTTACTGCATTTTAATATTTTACTTGGAGATTTATAAGCAATGTACATTTGCTTTAATAACTCTTCCGCATTCTGTTCACTTATTGTTTAATATAAGTGCAAATCAGTTTACAGAGCCCAGATGGCTTGTAACCAGGGAGCCAGTCTATTCCTAGTAGCACATCTGGAGGGACTGAGCAGCAGACAGAACGTGGGAATTAATTAATGTTACATTTCAGAAGAGACAGGCCCAGGTTTGGGGGATTTTTTGCTAAGACATTCCAAAGGACTTGAGCTCACTGCTACAGCATTTGGGTATTCTTTTAAAATTCTTAATAGCAACCTAAACCATGATGGTTAAATGAGGCCAACTGCAGGTGGAATATAATAAAATAAAAAGCAACTAAAAAATGTAAAAAAAAAGTGACTGCAAGTAAAAGAGGCCCAAGTATCCTGTATTCCAAAAGAGCTGAAGTGCATTAAAACCTCAATACTTATTCTCTTCCCAAACAGCATCTGCAACTTGCTGAAAAAACTCTGCTATTTTAGCACTGTTAAAATATTCCCCAGCAAGCTATTTCATCTCTACCATACTGCTGCAATTGTTGGAGCAATTAAACCTCTCTTACAGTAAATGAAACAAGGGCAACCTGATCCTTCCCAGCTCCAGACCACACACCTTGGTGAGGTGGTGTGGTCTGGTCACTGTGGGAGGAATCAGGAGAGCCCTGCCCTGCTCCGTCCCTGGCACCTGAATCTCCAGGAGGAGCTGCCCTTCTCTGCTCCATCCCTGGCACCTGAATCTCCAGGAGGAGCTGCCCTTCTCTGCTCCATCCCTGGCACCTGAATCTCCAGGAGGAGCTGCCCTTTCCCTGCTCCATCCCTGGCACCTGAATCTCCAGGAGGAGCTGCCCTTCTCCTGCTCCATCCCTGGCACCTGAATCTCCAGGAGGAGCTGCCCTTCTCTGCTCCATCCCTGGCACCTGAATCTCCAGGAGGAGCTGCCCTTCTCCAGCCCCATCCCTGGCCCCTAACTCTGCAGGAAGAAATTCCCTTCTCCTGCTCCATCCCTGGCACCTGAGTCTGTAGAAGGAACTGCCCTTCTCCTGCTCCATCCCTGGCACCTGAATCTCCAGGAGGAGCTGCCCTTCTCCTGCTCCATCCCTGGCACCTGAGTCTGCAGGAAGAAAATCCCTTCTCCTGCTCTATCCCTGGCACCTGAATCTCCAGGAGGAGCTGCCCTTCTCCTGCTCCATCCCTGGCACCTGAATCTCCAGGAGGAGCTGCCCTTCTCCTGCTCCATCCCTGGCACCTGAGTCTGCAGGAAGAAAATCCCTTCTCCTGCTCTATCCCTGGCACCTGAATCTCCAGGAGGAGCTGCCCTTCTCCTGCTCCATCCCTGGCACCTGAATCTCCAGGAGGAGCTGCCCTTCTCCTGCTCCATCCCTGGCACCTGACTCTGCAGGAACAAATTCCCTTGTCCTGCTCCATCCTAAGCACTTGAGTCTGCAGGAGGAACTGCCCTTCTCCTGCTCCATCCCTGGCCCCTGACTCTGCAGGAAGAAATTCCCTTCTCCTGCTCCAGATGTGGCACCAGACTGCAGGAGGAACTGCCCTTCTCTGCTCCATCCCTGGCCCCTGACTCTGCAGGAGGAGCTGCCCTTCTCCTGCTGCAGATGTGGAATCTGACTGCAGGAGGAACTGCCCCTCTCCTGCTCCATCCCTGGCACTTGACTGTGCAGGAACAAATTCCCTTCTCCAGCTCCATCCCTGGCACCTGACTCTGCAAGAACAAATTCCCTTGTCCTGCTCCATCCTAGGCACTTGAGTCTGCAGGAGGAACTGCCCTTCTCCTGCTCCAGATGTGGCACCTGACTGCAGGAGGAACTCTTTCTCCTGCTCCATCCCTGGCACCTGAATCTCCAGGAGGAACTGCCCTTCTCCAGCTCCATCCCTGGCACCTGAATCTCCAGGAGGAGCTGTCCTTCCCCTGCTCCATCCCTGGCCCCTGAGTCTGCAGGAAGAAATTCCCTTCTCCCTCCCTTCCCTTCTCCCTCCTTTCCCTTCTCCCCCAGCTGTGCTTCCCTGCCCACCTTGGCTGTCAGCTCCCAAGGACTGTGAGCATTGGCTGTGAGTGGGGGATACATGGAGAGCTCTTGGGAGCTTCTCCTCATGCTAAGGACACAGTGACAACAAATGAACACCCAAGTACATTCAAAAGTTGTTGTAGATCAAATATTGGATATGAATAATCTTGTCCTTTTATGGATATTCCTCAATTACAGCCCTAATCTTTCAGTGGTGCAAAAATTCTCCAAACTCTGGGAAAATCACATTGATGAACTGCCACAGGGTAAAATCTTCATACTCTGGAATAATCAGACACCTGTCTTCCAAAATGCTCCAGTAACTGTCCACAGCATAACAGCAGAATTTGGTCAGACACTTATTAGTGACACCTGAACTGGATTATATGATCAGGCTGCAGCACCTCTATAAACAAGGCTTTGAGCAGACAGTGTGAAAAAATAATGAAGTGACAGCCAGCAGGAATATGACAAGACCCCAAAAAAACCAAACCAAAGCAAACAAAACCCCCCAAAAACAAAACAAAAAGCCCCACAACAACAAAAATCACACACACAAAAAAAAAATCCCAAAAAACCCCACCAAACCAGAAAGAGAGAGTGCTCTAGTTTAGTACTGATGCAGAAACAAATTCCTGTAAGACACAAGGAAATTGAAGCTCTCATTCCAAAGCTCTCAGCAATGAAGCCTTGCTGTTCTGGAAGCCCCAGTGCCACAGGTCAGTACTGAAGGAGAATAACTACACAGTGAATTTTGGGGCATTTTAGCTGAGCCATGATCCAGGCAGGACCTGGAGCAGTCAAGTGAAGTCTTTATTCAATAAACTTGTCCCAGACTGTGACCAAAACCCTCCAAAAGGCAGCAGCTCCCACTTCCTTCTCACATTCTTTTAGATGTAAAATCTCAATTCCAGGAGTATGTAGCACCTGCATAGGCACTGAGGAACAAAACATCTCTGCCAGGTCCCCAGGAATAGTCAGTGCCTTTAACTTCCATAAAACTAAACTTGTAGGCACAGTTAGGATAACAGAATATGATAAAAAGGGGACTCTGCTGCCACTAAGAAGATTTTTGTGGGATTAAAAAAAAATACATGAACCAACCAAAATAAACTCCCTTATTTGTGTCCAGGAACTTCATTGGTTCTGGGCTTTTCTTTAAGGTCTTTTCAAATTCCTTTCAGTGGGATTTACAATTTGCTAATACTGATGTGTGATAAACTAATAAAACCTGCCTGCAAGGTTATAGGCCCAATTTACTAATAAAACCTAATTTAATTCTCCTGGGAAATGCAAATTAAATAGTGTCCAAATGGCAGAAGCTGAGTACAACTCTGCTGAACATATTGCAAAGGCAACTAAGTTGGGTTTTGTTTTTAAAATAAGGTTTAACTGTGGAAAAGAAGAAATTCTGCCCAGAGCTGTAGGAAATATCATTATGGTAAAATGATTCAAAGTAGAATCATCTTGTAATAGTAATTTATACTCTTTCAGGTTTTCTTTCCATTAATTAAAAGATTTTATACTCAGTATATGACCACCTCTAAGACAGGGAAGTATTACTGCCTCTCTTCAAATGGGGAGGAAAGATGTGAGTACTCTCAGCACAGACCCTGCATGAGAACAATTTTTGTCTAAAGGAGCATGGAACAGTTTGTTCTGCCTCTGATCCCTGCTGCTGTCTGCTAACACAGTGGGTTTTCAATTTTCACCCTCAGAGACAGCCTGCAAGATGGTTCTTACCTCCTGAAAGGCTGGGAAGGGAATGTTCCAAATTCTAAATAAATTGTGCTGAACTTTACTGAAAACAGAGGATGGATGAGACACACTCCCTGGCTGGGGCACCAAGATCACCAAGTCCTTCAACCCTTTCCTTCAGCAAATCTAACTGAAGGTGAGGATCTGTCTGGAACACAGCTCTAGATGTCAAAGTAGGATGCAAGTTACAGGTACAACCATTTAAAAGCAATTTGATAATCATTCACAAAGTGCACATTTGCAGTTCCTGTAGTTGACCCAGATGGGAATTCACACCACACTGCAGCAATCAATGGCAGTGAAAGGCTACAGCTCTGGGTTGTTCCACCATGAAAATTCCCAGGTTTCCAAGTGAAAAAAGGCCATGGATAGGAGCATTCCTGCCATTCAGGGTGGACTTGCAGCACATGCAGACATCAGACATGCTTAGCTCAGCTACAGATGAGCCAAGTCCCACTGAGAGTGTTGGAGCACCAGGAGCTGTGGCCAGCTCCTGTTTCCATCAAGCCCAGACACAAGAGCCTGGCTGTGCAACCTGGAATTTGCCAGGAGCAGCCACAGCTTCCCTGGGGCCAGCACAGAGCAGCCTGCAAGGGCCTGGCTGCAGGCACTGAGCCCCCAGAACATCCCAGGGACCTGTCATGGCAAAAACATGCAGGCACAGCTTTAGGCTGTAAATGCAGGCAGAGGAAAGCTGTCCCACCAAGGACAGAGACATGCAGTCACCCCATCAAACTGGCTGTGCTTGGCATGCCAAACCTCAGTGCTTCCTGGGAAGAAGCCTCAGTCAGATCTCTGCTGGGAAGAGCTGGGAGTGCACATGAACAGTGCTGGGAACAGCACACACAGCAAGGCCTTGGCTCAGAGAAAATGAGGCTTGGGCAATGGCAGCTCTGCTGCATTTTATAACAAGGTTAAAGGATCCTGCACTGGAGAAAAACTTCCTCAGGGGAAAAAAAAAAAAAAAAAAAAAGAGTTCTGGCCAGCTCTAGCATTCCTAACTATTAATCTTTTCAAAGCTATAGACTGAGAAGATTTGAGAGCTCTGTTGAGGATATTAACCAAAAATTGGCTTTTGCACTCAGAGTTTGTACCATTACCTAGCTGTAGCTGGGAAAGGTTAAGAAGTTGCCTCTTCCCCAAGGGGCAAGAAAAATACTGTGGCTATCTCTATTATAAGGTATTTAGCCATCACTATTATGTTTGTGTCTTAAGAAAGTAATTAGTCTCCAGAAGGTGATTAAAATGTGATGAATGACCATAGATTCTGGAAGATGTCTTTCAGCTGGTCTTTATCCCCTGCAGCTCAGACACTAAGCTGTCATCACATCAGCCAAAGGTGAGGGATTTTTGTTTGCCACAATCATAAAACTTTCACTCAATATTAAGCCTTATCAGAACCAGAAACCTTGAATTCAGATTTTCATAACAGATGAAAATTTCAAATCTATGCCTAATGCCCATCTGCTTCTGAAAGACAGAAAGATGATTCAAAGCTGGTAATCTAATCACAAAAGTCTTTTCCCAGCCAATGAAAAAAACCTGGATAGAAGCTGTCAAAACAACCTCCTCAGCCACATCTTTTCTGCTGAATGGAAAACATACCTTACAATCTGTCTGCATTATGCTCCAAACCTTTGAGGAAAACAAGAGATGCTGTTTATGGACTTGATCACTGCTCCTGTGGATGTTACATTCTGAAATAATTCTATTTATAGGCCTCATAGGTAACAGTACAACTCCACTAAGAATATAGTTCATGGATAAGAGCTGTAAACAGGAGCTGCAGAACACACAGGCTAGATCCCCAGAAACACAGCATTTCCCTGGGTGGCACTACCAGAAAAATGGCAGCTGCCCAGGTCTTCACTTTTGTGCTGCTTCTGCTTCATGATGACAAGTAACAGAAATAACAATTATCAGGATGTGGACATGTCCTGAATACAAAGTGAATTCAGGGCTAGATACTTTTACAATTCCCTTCAAAGTTGCTCTTTACTTCACAGTGCATGATGAGGTGAGGTGGCATTTCCAGTTCCTGAGAGTAACACTACTCCAGGTTTCAAAGTAAAAGATTCCCATGAAGGGAAGGCAGTGTCTTTGAAAAAAAGCCTCTTTCCCCAGATCAAGAGATGCTTTTACTGCCAATGCTGCCACTTCATGTTTCCCTCTTGAAAATGACAGGGAAGAACAGCCCCAGTGTGATAACCCAGTGAGTGCAGATGCCTACCAATAATTCAACTATTTGGAATTCCTGTTCTGCCTGATTTCACAAAAGCATCTCCCTACCCTCCTAGCACTGTGCAGCAGCTCCAGGTGTGTGGGTCCAGGGTCTCCTGGGGCAGGGACTCCACAGGAGATGCTGGTGGTATCCCTGCTGCATTACTGGAGAGTCAACCACTTCAGCAACTGCACCTTTGCACCTGAATCTTCCCAAATGAAGCAGCCTGGAACTGCAATGGCAGAGTGTCCTGGTTTGAAAAGGATCTGAGTTTTCTGGGTGCCCTGGAGCTCTGCTAGAACAGCATCTCCCAGCCCTGAGAGTTCACAATGAAACTGGAGTAACAATAGGACACATGGCAGGTGGTGTGGGCTGGGTTATCAAACAGAACTTCCAGAGAGAATCTTCCAGACAGCTTGAGTTCCACTGTGGTCCTTGAGAGCCATTCCTCACAGACACAGTTCTTTGGCTCTAAAAATTAGGATGGTGCTCAGAACACACTCAAGCCCTGGTAATGCGCTGAGGGCACCAACACCAGTACAACACAAACTCAGCTTCTCAGCAGCCACTAAAACCATGGGACTTTCTGGCTGCCTTTTCAGCCCTCCTGGAGGCAAGGCAAAGTCCTGATCCACTGTGAGCACATTGCAAGGACAGGAAACAGCCTCAGAGAAATTAAAGAGGTAACATATCCTCATTCTTTCTCATAGGAATGCAGAGAGGAGAAGAAAGGATTAAATTATTCAAGGCTGAGAAGCAAGAAGTCAGCTCATGGTTGTTACCTACCTCAAAATTCACAGGGTGGTCTGAAGTGGCAAAGAGACTCTCTCTTAAATGACAAAGAGATTTCAGAACTCACCCCATTGCTTAGCAAAAACTGCTTCTATTACAGAATTGAAAAGCCCAATATAAAAGGCAAAGACCAGAAGACAGAGGCATAACAAATAAATGTATAATAAATGAAAAAGTATAACAAATTAAAAGACCAAAACCCAGAATCTACTCATAATTAGCAATCTCTCTCTGAACTTCCAAGACATGTTACTATTAACTGACTTGCTAATTGTCTATGAAAACCACAACTCAGCTTTCTTGCTAAAAAAGTTCCTGAAAACATATTCAAGTATTATTAATAGAAAAAATGAACCATTTTTTATAACAAAAATCTTGATTTATTAAAAGCTGGAACTGGTTAAAAATAAATCCTTGACATAAGGTTCTTGTTAGCTTTAAACTGTAAGCATAAAAATCCCCCAGAATTATGTTTTGGTATGGCTGAAATGTACACTATATAACACATAAAAAGCGCCTTGACTTGCTGCTATTATTTTTAATTAGGCTCTGTAGCACGTATGGTTTTACCTTCCAACACCAATTCCAGTTGGGAAAAGGGAGCTCCAGACCCATGGGACTGGCAATTCCATGGCTCATGCCTTGGAGCACTAATGCATTTTACATTAGGTCTGAGCATCAGGAAATCCTGGCTGCTGGCGCCAGGCAGCTCCAGCCCATAATGACCCACATGTGAGAAGTCAGATTCACCACTCAGCTGCCAGTATCTATTCTATCAAACAATTCACTCCTGCTCTGCTACAAATAAGACAGAACATTTGCACACTCCACACTGTTTCCAATTAGTCTGTGTGTCTGGACTGCAGATAAGTCCATGGAGCAATCAGATTGAAAGAAATCTTCCTAGAAAACAGAAATCCCAATATTTCCAGAGGCCATCAGCAATGGGCCAACCTGCAGAATTTTCTTGCCTTAAAACATGCAAGAAAATTCGACCAATACTTAATTTAACTAGGAATACACCAGATGTATTTTGCTACTCATGTCTGTTGGAATACAATCAGATTAAAAAGCAGGTTACTGTTAGAGATCCCTGATGAGACTGATGTGCCTTCACTTTTAACCAAGGACATTGAAGATGCTTTTGTTTCCCAGCTGAAAACTCTCTGTTTTCAGAGTATCTTGACTGGGACTTTCTCTAAGTTCACTAAGTAAGGAGTTTGCAAGTTCTACCCTACACACCTTTCCCCACACCTCCAGGTGGGCCTGGAGACCACAGGGAGCACCCTCCAATGTTCTGGTGTACAGAGAAATCCATCACCTCGTGGTTCTGTGTCTATGGTGAAGTTAAAAAGGGTGAGTCACCCACTGAGACCCCAAGAGCAGCACAGAGCTCACACTTACCTCAGTTTCTCTCCCACCTGCAAGCTCTGCAACAAAGGTTGAACATTTGGAAATGATCAGTCCAGGCACCAGCATCCCCTCCCCAAACACAGACTCACACTTACCGAGTAGAAATATTTACTTTTTTCTAGAAGATCCATCTTAAATCCTGCTTTTTTTGTTCCCTGAGCATGTTAGTTATTTTAATTTATCCTTAAAAATGTTACCACCACTCTAACCCACACTCAATGTTCAGCTTTCTGGGGCATCACAGTAGAATAAACCAACAAAAGTAACTGTCCACCACCCTTGACTAATTACAGGAAGCCAAAGTAAGGCAGGAAAATCTTTTTTACTTCAGCTGTACCTACTGTGAATGACTTGCATTTTACAAATGTAAGGTGTTAGTGGTGAAAAGAACATTCTTCCTCTGGAAAGAAACAGCTTCAGCCCCAGGGCTGGGCATATCCAGATAGCTGGATCTTGGTCAAGTGAATGCTGTACCTTGACTATCAAGTGTTTGAAGTATTTCCTGCTCATGAATGCACAGAATTCATGTTTTATAAAAGGCACTTCCTAAACTCTACAGCATCAGGATTTATGAAGATTCCATTCTTGTAAATGAGTCTTTTCTCTTTTGAACTCATGGGAGAAGTTTACTCAGAAATTTAAACTGGAACAACTTGCCAACATTGAGAGGGAGAGGTCTTTGAGCAGAGGGGAAATTCAGAGAAAGATCTCCCAGAATATTAGCAAAAGCTGATGCCTTTTGCCCCTATAGCCCATTTTCAGGAATCTAACTGAGAATACCTTGGGAAGACTTAGATTAATGGAAAAAGACCAAAAACCACCAAACCCACAGCAGCTGAAAGACTTCTTTTAAATTTAGGAATACTGGAAACAAACATCATCTGGGTAATCAGCATCTCAAGCCTCTCTCTAGATGTTTCCCAGTGTCTGAAGAGTGTCTGAGTAGTTGTCATAAGAGGTGGTGTATTCTGTGTGATTGTTCTATTCCCCAGCTTTTGGAAAGCTGTGGTGTATTACAACATGTCAGGATGCTAAAACAGACATGTGATTCAGAACAACAAACTAGAACTGCTCATGCAGTGGAAATCATTGCACTACAACATGTCAGGATGCTAAAACAGACATGTGATTCAGACAACAAACTAGAACTGCTCATGCAGTGGAAATCATTCCACTACAACATGTTAGAATGCTAAAACAGACATGTGATCCAGACAACAAACTAGAACTGCTCATGCAGTGGAAATCATTCCACTACTACATGTCAGGATGCTAAAACAGACATGTGATTCAGAACAACAAACTAGAACTGCTCATGCAGTGGAAATCATTGCACTACAACATGTCAGGATGCTAAAACAGACATGTGATTCAGAACAACAAACTAGAACTGCCTGTGCAGTGGAAATCATTGCACTACAACATGTCAGGATGCTAAAACAGACATGTGATTCAGACAACAAACTAGAACTGCTCATGCAGTGGAAATCATTCCACTACAACATGTTAGGATGCTAAAACAGACATGTGATTCAGACAACAAACTAGAACTGCCTGTGCAGTGGAAATCATTGCACTACTACATGTTAGGATGCTAAAACAGACATGTGATTCAGACAACAAACTAGAACTGCTCGTGCAGTGGAAATCATTCCTACAGCTATGGGGGCAGTAATTACTGAGCACTACAAATGAAGCCCTGAAAGAAACTTGAAGAGCCATTGTTGGATGATAAGAATTCTTCAGGAGGAACAACTTACTTGGCAGAGAAGGGGTGCTGCCCAACCAGGTCTCCATTCTGCAGCTGGTAATCCCCAAAGATATCCGGACTCACTGCTCCATCAGGGACTATCAGCCCATCTAGAAAACAAAACACAGCCACTTGTCAAGAGCAGGATTGAGGGCAAGCGGGCAAAACCACCTGTCCTGGTTTCTTTTAGCAATTCATTAGGAATTTAACTTACAGTATTTCTGTGAGGAACAAAAATCAACAATAATACTGAAACCCAGCAACTTCAAGTACGTAAAAGTCTTTACTGGTGCTCCAAGGAGCTTCAGCCCACTGCCCTGAAAAATGCTTTACCTAAGAAAGATTCTCTTAGCCCTTCTTCCTTAAGACTATAAAAGTTATTTCAAGAAAATCTTGTCTCACCCATCAAAATAAGCCCAGAGAATAAGTAATGAAAAAGGTAAAACATTAATCTGGGCCAACAGCATAAAAATAAAAAACCAGCAAAGATCTTAATTGTTCAGATTTTATACTGCACCACTGTATCTCTTCAAACTTGTAGAGAAAAACAAGAAAGTGACTTCAGAATTATTTATTTTATCTTGCCCATCTTTTAATATCCCAGAGCTCTTTCCAACAAGGGCAGGCTTTTCCTGTGATATCCTCTCAAGAGCACAGGTTACAGATTTTCTGTGCTCCCTTTACATTACAGCACTACATTACAGGTGAAGATGCAGACATTTGTAAAGCCAGAAGTATTCCTTAAAGGCTTCACAGTCTCTGCCTGCTTTATGAGGAAAAGAAAATCAGGAGCTAACATCTTCCTTCTGTTACATCAGTGTAAACCCAGAGAGTGTCTTTGAAGTAAAGGCACTGAACTGACCCCAGATGAATGAGAGCCCAGCTTAACTCTTTGCTGCTCCCATTCACAAAACACATTTCTTTTTAATATTAAGGGCACAGTTCTTACTTGGTAATTAGTATTAGGCTCTAATCAGATAAAACAAGCTCTTTCATTTAAACAGCCCCTACATCAGTTTGTCTCCATCACTGTATGAAAACCATTCCAGACCTGAAGTGCAGAAAGCATCCCCATAAACCAGGGCAGAAACAGGTACATCCAGACTGATCCATTAAGAGTTTAAGAGAGGGAACACAGAGATTCCTAATGACTAGGAAGTTACAAATGCCATTCCACTTTAAAGAAAGAGAGATAAGATCCAGGGAGTCACAGGCCACTTAGCTTAACCTCTGTGGTTTCCAAACTACTAAAACTGCCTGCACAGGAAGCAGTGCAAAGTTACTTACAGACACAAGGGCTTAGAGATGACGACTCTGGCATTCAAACAAATCTCCCCGTGCTTTATGAATTTACCTGATGTTTTTTGAAGATAATATAGTGACAAGTGATAAAAGGAATAGAATTGACACATCTAGATTTCTAACAGACATTTGATGAGGTGCTACAGAGATTCATTTAGAAGATAATACCTCATGGGAAAGTGACTGAATGCAAGGCAGCAGATTGCAAATGAAAAATGCCAGCCATGATCAGACCACATTGTAGCAGCATCAGATTGCTGTACATGGCCATGTTCTAATTGCAGACATGTGTGTACAGTATGTGAAGGAGTATGAGTTGACAAGCAGGAGTTCTGGCAGGGATCAATATTCCTGTCTCTCAGCATGTTCAGAGGACATGGGTGCCCTGTGACATCACACAAAGAGAAAATGTCCAAAGAAGTGAAAGTTGAAATAGCCTTTATTAAGGCTTGTGCCAAATTTTTCTAGCTCACCTCCTAGTCTGTATGCTCCACTGAACTGAAATGAGGAGGACCATTGTCACTTTTATACCTGCAGTACTTCAGATCAAAAGCAATCCATGTAAGTGACTGTGAATTCTCAATAGCCAGGCTAGGTTAAGAGAAACTTGAATACAACATATGTCTCTGTATTAATAAAGCAAGCACTGCATTTTAACTCTGAGGCTACTGCTACCACTACTTAAAGTGTCTTCAATCAAGAGTGTTAACAGTCAAACCATAACACTCAGAGTTATGGCTCCCATGAATTTATAGGAAAATGAAAGCACATGGAGAGCATCAGCTGCAGAAAATGTGATTACACAGTTAAAGGACATCTGTTGTTATGTACATTTCAACATAAATTAGGTTATGTACTTTCAGAGCAAGAGAGGCACTGAGCTCAGGAAGGTAACTTCAGAGATTCTACCACATTTTTCATGTAGATTTAAATTACTGTGCAAGAGAGAGATTGGTCTGTCATGAATTAAGGAACTCATCTTGCCATCAGTGAGCTCAAAAACGATTATGGTCAAGGTGGGACTCGTACTGTCAGCCATCAGTGTAGATCACTTCTAAAATTATCAAACTGAAATACAAGTATTTGATTTCTGACTGCACAAAGATTTGTACTTTTGGTGGGTTTGAGTTTGTTTTTGTTCACTAAGTAATGTAATGATCTGTCCTTCAGAACCCAAATCTCTGCTCCAATTGGTACCTTAACTTTCAAAGGAATATTATGTCCCTTTTGAGATGCCACATTTCAAAAGTTGAAGTCTAGGAAATTGCAGGAGCACAAAATTACTGACATTTGCTGCAATGAACCTGAGAAGTGAATCTACCTTTTGAATATAGCCACTCTTTAAAAAGGGCTACTTTTAAAACCAAAACCACATTTCAAACATCTGCAGAACATATCACCAGAATTCTACCCTTCCTTTCCAGTCAAGTATCAATTCCAGCACAAAAAATCCAAAAGGGAAAAACTATCACACTAAGAGGCAAGTTGCTATGGCAGAAGAAAAAGAAGCTTTATGTTCTGATATCCTTTGAGAACAGTATTTGAAATGCTACTGAGATCTTGCACAATTATTTTCTTGCAGCAGCTATGAGTGAAGACAATGGGGTTTAGTGGTTTTGTTTTTCTAATTACTCTTCCTACAAATGGATCCAGAGTCACAGAGTTTTGTGACTCATGCTTCATGGCAGAGGACTGGACACTTGTGTGGAAAATCAAAAACACAGACTCAAACCCAGCAATTAAAAAAAAAGCAAAAATTCATGCAGTCAGTTATCCAGGAGTTTGAAAAGGATCTAAACCCACAAGTTGGAGAGGGTAAGCCAACTCCTAGTTACAAAAAGTTATGAAGACATTTATCCACTAGGCCAAATTATTTCATTATTGTCTGCTGCAAAGTTTTATTGCACCCTCGTCCTGAACAGCTGGCAACACTGGATTAGATAAATCAGCATTTCCAGAGGAGATTCACACACCTCCCTAAATCCTAGATATACAACAGCAAAAAATCATACAGATAGATTAGTTTAAAGTCATGAAATGATGGCCTCTGCTGAGGAATCTGCAAGTTTGCTGAGAATCAGCAAACTGAAATCTTTCATCAATATCTGCAATAAAAATCCCACTGCGCAACTAACACAATAGGCAGAACAAAATCCAGCATAAATCCACACAGCTGTGAATTTAACAGGGATGAGAGGATTTTGTTTACAGAGCAAATAAACTATGGACACAAGAAATAGGTGGGAAGAACAAGGCTGGGCCACCTTTACTTGACTCCACTGTCATGGTCCATCAGCTCTCTGAGACAGGTCTACTCATATTCCTGAAGACCTGTAACATTTCCTAAAATCATGGATATCCAGTACTTAATCCATCACTATCATCCCAATGCCTTAGGAATTTAGCTTTTCTATTTTTCAACTCCAGTACTGATTTAGTGTATAACTCTAAATTCTATATAGAGTGCTAGCTGCTGTCTTCACATTTTGGTCAGAAAAGTACAAACAAAAAGTGAAATGGGGAGGAGCAAACTGGGGGAATATGACTTCATTATCTGAAGCTGTAATTGGAGGATTAACCCTTGGTATGTAAATTAAAAAACTTTTAATTGTCTGAAAAACTCATGACCACTGTCCATCTTGGGTGCAGCCCCTTGGAGGCTTTTGGAGGAGGCTGCCCAAGGAGGAATGAAAAACAGATTTTCCTTTGCACTTTAATGTGGTTGCCCTTTAATTGGCTCTGTAATAGGGTTCATTTGATGGGATTCCTCATACTGAGCCAACACTGCTGTACAATAAGTAGAAGGCTCATTATGTTCAAGGCTCTACTTAGTGATTTGTTACATTCTTCATTTAAAACCTACTGTTTACATGAAAGATTCAATTAACCATTTACTAAGAAAGAAAAGATTTCTCTTGTCTAGCTATTCAAAAGTTAGGCATGTGATTTTAGCTCTGTGCCTCTATAAACCAAGGAGAGAAACAGATGCCCAAGGTGTAGCTATTTGAAGACCTTCAATAAACACCCACTTTTATTGTCTTAATCTTGTTCTAGGTAGCCCCTCCATGGCATCAACCTTAGCAAGGACAAGCCCATCCTTGGCTGATCAGTGCTGCTCCCAATGCCACAAAACAGGAACTGTCCTGCTTTGAGTCAGGCCCAGCTCAAGCTCCCCCTGCAAATGCAGAGGTGGCAATCCCAGTGCTGAACGCTGCCAGTGCTGCTTTACCTGCATTATAGAAGAGGTCAGGTCTCTCCAGAATGTCCCCCTCGTGGATGTAGGGCTCGATGGGATCATCCCCATACAGGTACTGCTCGCTGTCGTCCATCTGCCGGCTCTCCACCATCTCCAGCCACTGCGAGTTGTGCCATCGGAACTTCTCCGTCTGGATTTTTTTAGCCCATTCCTCATCATATTCCTGGTAAAAATCACCACACGCTGGTTTAGGAATAGTTGTAGACAAAGCTGGTGCAACAGGGTGACACCCTGCCATTTCCTGATTTTTTAAGATTTTTTTCTAAGCCTTCTGATGTTTCCATTCTTGTAACGAACTTTCTCACACACTTTCTGTAAATAAATTATTGTTTTGCATTCTTTTATGGAGGAGGAGAAACTTGATGGACTGTCCAGTGTCATTGGAGAGGTGGCACTGTCACCCTCCAGTCCACTGTCACTTTTGGAAATCTATAAATGTTTGAGTCAGAAATTAATCTTCCCTTTTTCTTCACCTTGAGAGCAGCAGTGTGTGTGCTTGTGCTGTTTTGTGTCCTATAGTGACATCAGGGGATGCCAACATCAGCAAAAGATGCCAGTTCAGGGCCCAGTGACTTAAATGCTCTGTTCAGCTGCATGTTCTTTGAGCAAAAGGGATTTTGCAAGCACTGGGCATTATTTGGGTTTGTGCTACAGCAGTACAATCTTCCCTTCATTGTTTGGAACTTCACTCCATCCAGAAAAAACTCCTGCTTTGAACAGAACAGTTCCATCAGCAGTCTCCTGATTTGGTTTAATTAAGAAGACCCAATTACTGTCAATCTTCAGGGGATTTTTAGTAATTAATTATTAACACTGGCCAAATACCCTGCACATCTTCATTAGATGAGCATTTCCTAGGACAACTAGTTACTAAAAACCTCTATTAAGAAAACAAGCTGTGATAAAACCAATAAATTTCTTTCCTTTCATGAGCTCCAGCAAGAATTTAATTTCAACTTCATGTCAAATTTTATGTATGATGTCTAACAACCACAAAAATGGTAGGCAAGTAAACTCTGAGGGGAACTTCTCCAGAAAGCTGAGTAAAACAGGATATAGGTTCCAGTCACTATGGAAAACCATGCAGGCATGACATTTCAATCTGGATTACAGCCTAATTGTACTCAAGTGCTGTGATAGTCATGTAAAGGAACAGCAGCATCAAGTGAGACAGCCTATGGCCACTGCAATCAGCTGTTCTGAGAGGGATCTCTGAAGAGAGCAGATTTAGGGCTGGTGATTTCCCATGGGTAACACTCAGCTCCTCAATCCTGCTGGGATGATAAGGCCCAGCTATCTCTAGGAAGCTCATCAACATATGAAATCTGCAGGTGGTATCCATTTGGGAATAGTCACAAATAATGCACCCCACCTGGTGCTTTTTCAAACCAAAGTATTGTGAGCAAGAATAATATCCCTTAGCAAGAATGTTTCTTCTTGTGGGAAGAAATATCCTTATGGAACACATCCCACTCCACTGTCTTCTAACCTAACTACAAAAGATATTTGAAAATAATTTCTGAACCTTCATGGTGGTGAACACATGATCTAGACAGACTTTCCTCAGAGATCTAAGGCTTTAAAAATCTGTTTAACTTAGCCCTGAACAGGAAGATGTCACACAATTAGTGACAATGCCTTGCTTGTGGAAGTGGGAATTTCTGACATGCCAAAGTACATCTGTCTACAACCAGAGGCCATAAAATGGCAGAGAAGGCAGAATCAGCTGGCTCAGGAGCTCAGGTTAAACTTCTGAAAGCTCCATAGGCTGACTGGACTGACTTTTAAACTGACTCAATATTCAACCAGCCTTGTCTTCATTGCTGTCATATGTGTTCCACACTCTCTGCCCTGTGCCTTTTCCACCTTTGGGCTGGTGGATGACACAAAAGCCCTGCCAGTCTGGCAAAGGCTTCTCTGGCATTGCCAACAGGCATCTAGAACATCCAAGATTTCATTATTCTCAATTTCTCCAATTCCACCTTTGATCAACACTAATTCCTAGACCTTGCTAATTCCACTCCTCACCTTCCTGGCACTCCTGTTCACTGATCCTGTCCAAAACCTGGTGTCCTGCACAGCTTCCACACCAGGTATCACCTGTGGGATCTACAGATATTCTTAGTGCCCAGGGAAGCAAAATCCCACTTTGGGTCTGGCAGGATTACTGCAGCCTTAGGAAGGGAGAAAAGACAAGACCAAAACCCAACAAACACCCACACCTCATACTGCTTGGAAAAGAACACCTCTTGATTTTTTTTTCCCTCATTTCCACTCTCGATTATAAAGAAAAACTTGGAAAAAGCAAGCTCATCACTGAGATTTATAAAATTACCTATAAAAAAAGACAAGGCATGACTTTCAGTGATGACATCTGACCAGCACCTTGAAATCAGCTCCATTGCTGCATCTGCCAGAGCTAAACCCTGGGCTGGCTGTTATGTCACCCTCCAGCAGTTGGAAATTACTTACAAGCTTTAGAGAAACATCTTGTAAGTGCCAGAAATCATAGTGCACTCTCAAGAACACTATTCCCAGAAGTCATGATTGCAAAGAAGGGGAGGAAAATAAACAAATTTAACAAACAGCAAATTAGATTAACCTCTGTGAAAGCTGAATCCCTTTTACATTATCCTGTTTACTTTGAAAAGTTTTCAAAAGCCAAAAGGCCATCAGCTAAATCACCTCATTCACATTTACCATCAATGCACTTGGAAAACACTTGAATATTCCCAGAGTTTCAGCCCTAAATGTATCCCACTTTCAGACATCAGAGCTCCAATCACACCACTGTCTGAACATGCTGACTGTCTGTCAGAAATAGACATCAACTTCTTCTATCTTATTGCAAAAATCATTTTACATTTCTCAGATTCTAACTGATTTTTCCTTCAGCTCATGACAGCAGGGCAGAGTATTCCTATATATTCTACATTTCCCATCCTATATTAAGAGGTTTAAGAGCCCCAGGTATTTTTCCTCTATCATTCATCTAAATTTTGGAAAACTATTAGCAATTATTTTGGAAAAGTATTATTTTGAAAAAGTATTAGCAATTGAACAGCAAATACTTAAAAACCACAATTTATCCATTCAAGTACTTTGACATCTTTGTTCTTGTTCATTCCCAGTGAAAACAACAAGGTACAAATGTCACAAAGAAGTGACTGCACCAGAAGTAGATCAATGAGCTAGTTTTTCAGGAGTTTCATTCTGGCAGCAATCACAGAAAAGGAAGATCTGCAATAATCTAGAATGATTTACAGAACCTCAACACTAAAGAAGTTCATTTAAGTAGTGCTAGATCAGGGATATGTCTGTAGATTTTCCATGGAAATATGCAGAACCACCACTGGGTAAATGATTAATGGAGTAACATCAGAATGGAAGAAAAGCTGTAAATGCAGGACTACAGCCAAAAGGCACAAAGAAACCAAATTAAAGACATTTCGAGCAAAACAATTCCCTAAAACACTGCAAGCCTTCCAGTAATTATATTTTGAGCTATTAAAATCTTTTTTATTATTATTTTGTGGGGGAGGGTTGTTTTGGTTGGGTTTTGGTTTTTAAACACATGAAGCACTCCTTCTTTACAAGGGGATTTCTGCAAACACGAAACCAGAAAGCAAAAAATTATGAAGATCCAGCTATAGCTTTGAGCCCTCCAGTGCTTTTAAATGTTAGGCTACTGGAAAAGCACTGCAAGGGAGAATGAGAAGGTGAACAGAATGTGCCTATTTTCCAGCAGCACCCCCCTCAAACATCGCAGTCATGGTCAGAAACTTAAAAGGAGGAATTCTCAAAGCTGATTTTATTCTCTTTGGAGCTCCCTGACATCACTGCTTTTAACATTCGGTTTCCATAAATCCAGAAGTGTCATAGAAGATGTATGGCTTGACTCTGGGAGGAATGTGCCATCCTTTTTGAAGTTCTCCTTGCAGCTTTGTTTACTACTGAAGCATTGAAATATTATGAAGCGTTAACTGGCCCATTATCAGAGCGTGTCTGTTCCCTATCAGGGTCCCCTTTGTCACTGGCTTCCGTCACACCTTGTATCTGATTAACACACTATAGGATAACACAGAGCTACACAGATCTGCTTTGTGTTCCCTCACAGCTGATGAAAAACAGATTTTCCTTTGCACTTTAATGTGGTTGCCCTTTAATTGGCTCTGTAATAGGGTTCATTTGATGGGATTCCTCATACTGAACCAAAACTGCTGTACAAGAAGTAGAAGGCTCATTATGTTCAAGGCTCTACTTAGTGATTTGTTACATTCTTCATTTAAAACCTACTGTTTCCATCAAAGATTCAATTAACCATTTACTAAGAAAGAAAAGATTTCTCTTGTCTAGCTCTCTGAAAGTTAGGCATGTGATTTTAGCTGTGTGCCTCTATAAACCAAGGAGAGAACCAGATGTTAGGGATCACCTTCTGCAGGTGTCTATCACACCTACCTTAGGGTAAGCACCACTGCAGGGCAATTCCTTCACAGGGCAGGAAAAAAAAATCCTTCCACCCCTTCCACCTGTGCAAGCTGAAGTCACTGCTTCACAATCAGCTTCATTGCTATGAATATATTCTGACAGGAAGCTCACAGAAATCTGACAGCTGGAACTAATGGCAAGGCAAGGAAAAAAGAGTAACCATTGATGTCTTTAAATTTAGGTGGATCCATAAAATGTAGGGCACCCTCAAAGTTCCTATATTGGAAGTAGCAGACTAGAGAAACTTTTTTTCCCCTCCTTTTTGGAGGAATGTAAGATATCTCACTGGCAACCTGCTATGCTGGTACCAGATCAGTGGCTTGGCTCACCTTCCCAGTCCCACAAAGCCAGAGAGCAGGCACCAGTGCTGAAAGGGAATCTGGTCCAAGGCAGGTTTCATTTGAAGACAAAAACTATCAGGACACTCTTAGCTGCCTGTGGTTACTCTGCTGCAGGCAGAGACACAAAAAACAACCAACACCAAAACAGGCTGCTGGCAAATTGAACAATGAACAGAGGAAAGTTCAGCTGCAGCCCCAGCCCCTCAGCGCCCTTCTGCCCACCCTTCTGTTTTCATGTTTGCTACAGGGTAACAGGGCAACAAGATGCATCACAGAAAGGGGGTCCTGTCAAGTGAAGGGAGAGCCCTTTTTTCCTGGAGTGACTACAGCACTCTTCATGGAAGAGGACACCAAGCTGGAGTCAAAGGTTATCTATTTTCAGAGCATGCTGCCTATTCAAATAAAGCCCACACCAAATCCCTGTGGTCTGCTCTTCCTTGACTCTAAGAGAGCTGGCCAACATCTCATACAGCTGGCCCCAGAGCACAGAGGGTTCACAGCACATTCCTGCTTCTTAGGTGAAATTCCAGCATTCCCAACATGCAGGATTTCTATCAGGGAGCTTAGCTAACCCAGAAAGAGGCAAGCTGTTCATTAACAATGAATTCCATACAAGGCAAACATTATTTGCCATTTATTACAAATACCCAGGGCAAAGAATGAGAGCTGGAAAATCACCTTAGGCATGAGGCCCTTCCTAAATCCCATAGACAACGCTGCAACTATCTAAAAGATGTTTTACTGCTGCAGGAAGTGGTGTGATCCACTCTTGATCATAAGAGACACAAGATGGTACAGCAGGTCTGGATTCAAAGCTGCAAAGGCACCCAAGAGGAAAATCAGGGGAAAGGGAGAGGGTCAGACTAGAGAGTCCTAGGAGCTGATGATGGTTAATTAAATATCCTTTGAATAAATGAGGAAAATAGTTTGACTGCAATAAAACTCAGCTAGGAGCAGAAAAATAATAAGAAACCTGAGAGATTAGTAGCTCCCTTGGCTCTTGATAATGTTGTCTAAAGTGAACAGAATAAAACCATCTCAGGTAAGCTGACATCTCTTTCCACAAGCTTGGAGTTGCAGTTCTCCAGGCTTCTGAAGCAGGGGAAAAGGGAAATGAATTTGCTTGAGACTCCTATGCCAGCTGCTGATTGCAGGCTTTCAGCTAAGCCCTGAGAGCTGCCCCACTTCAGGGGTACAAGAACACTGAACTGGCTGCTTGCTGCAAAGCTCAGCACATGACTGACACTGAAGCACCCTTAAATCATCAGCTCAGACTTTTTCTGACAAAAGGGGTACCTTGCTTCTCCCAGTGCAAAGCTGAAACTGCCCAGTATATATATACAGTGCTAAAGCAGCACATCTGTTTCAGTTCATCAGTGGCAGTGTCCAGCCAAGCTACATTAAACAAATCATCACTAGTGTACCGTTTCCATCATTTCTGTGACAATTACTTTACTACAGAAAGCATTTCTCCCCTAAGGCTTATAAGCCATGTGATTTTCTCCAGTGCTATTTCAATCACAGCATATACAGCTCATTGATGAGTGAAAGAAGCATTTGTCTCCCTGAGTAGAAATTATTTTCAAATCTACTCCCCAACATTTATTTCTGATTTCCATCAGAGGACCTATTCCTGTCAGCATGTGTGCAACATGACTGAGAAGTGAAGGTTTGCTTGTCGTGGATTTAGCACAGATAAGAAGTTCCACCACTCTTGGAGACTGTTCAGTCACCTCAGCAGGCACTGCTGGTGTAAAACTGCCCTCCAACCAAACACCTCTGTGTTTACAGCCTGCTGTAACATTCCTTTAACACCTACCCACATCTGAGCTTCTGATAACTGACTCTCTTACAATTCCTATCACCACTATTTAGAATACATTGCCTTTTTTCCTTGTGATTTTTTTTGTACTGAGAGACACAAGTGCAACCAGATTCCAACATGACTGAGAAAGCAATCAATTAATTAGTGGTTCATTTTTGTCTTCCAGAAAAGAGAGCACATTATGCTTCCTGTTCCCCTCAGGGGCATGGTGTTTATGCAGCTTATAGCCCCAACACCCAGATAATAAAGCCAGAAAACCTTCTTGGAAAAGGAACTCTCCTAACTCACCAGCTAACACCATTCTGAGTGTAGCATTGCTCCACAAGAAAAGAAAAATATAATTTACCACACTATTCAAGCTGCTCTCAGTATGTGTTTGGTATCTCCTCCTCCACCCCCAATAACCAGAGTAACACATCACTTCTTCCCTTTATTCTTCCTCAAGAAAGAAGGAAGGTTTTTTCCTTCCTGAAAGCCCTGTCCAGTGCTTTTTGCAAGCTGAGGAGCCTTTCCTGTCCATTATCTTAGCACTCCTCACTGACTCACGGTGAGCATAAAGATTTCATGTTCATAGGAAGGGAAAAAAGCCAAGTACATGTTATTCAGATGGTAATACTGAATATGAAGCTGTGTTTTTGTATGTTCATTCTTCTAGATTCTATAAATTTTGCTTAATAATATTACAACACACTTCACTGTAAAGCTTTCCCATAGGAACAAATCAACATGTGAGTCACTTGGAAATTGCACTGGCCTCAAGGTAAAACAAGTGTTGGATGCACTCAGATTGTGTAGCCTCACCCAGAAGAGAAAAAAAGTCCTTCCACTGTTCCCATTGGAGATGTCCCTAGAAATAGCTAATTGTGTTAAAGTGAACATGGTGCCCATCATAAATAAGTACTAAGTGCAAATTCATCTGAGTTTAAATCTAATCCTTAATGAGAATCAACAGCAACTCTGCCTCTGGAGCAAATTTTCATTCCATACCTCCATGAAGAAAAGACAGAGCCAGCTAAAAAGAATTCCAGTTCAGAAAATGTTATTTCACTATTAAATTAGAAGACTTTATTAATGAGTATAACAGAAGAAGCCAAACTAGACTATATATAGTATTTTGCAGTGTAAGTTAGGCTTACACTGTTCTAACTAAAAGTTCAACTATATTGAACTTTTCAGAGAACAAGCTGCAATACACGTAATTAAACTGAAAAAGGAACAATATAGATGACTGAAAAAGTCACAGGTACTGCTGACTTGCTAACTCTTGACTCAGTTAAATTGTTTTTGACTATAAAATTTAATTTTCATGACAACTACTCTACACCCAATAGGATGCAGAGTCACTACAATCCTCAACAGCACTTGATAATTCAGTATTCTTTTTTCCAATTTAGCAGCACAATACAACTGTTCCAAAAGCTGACTGTGATCCATGGATAGCTGGACAAACTAAGTTATGTAGCTAAAGGAAACCTATCCAAAAGGTGAAGACAATATTACAGTGCCTGTTCCCTCAGCAGGGAACAGCCAGCATCAGGATTGCTGCCACATTTTCTTTTTGAAACAAATATTGGCACCAGGCAATGCAGAGAAGCTGAATAAATCTGCTGGGTAACAAGAGCCATTTGTTTGGAGAACTAAGAAATAATGAAAGCTTGGCACACTTATGTAATGTGATTAATTTATAAAAGTCTAAAAGCACTTTTAAAAAGTGTAACGTTAACTTGTATGAATTTTCAAAGTACACACACACTTCTTGATGTACAGCCTAATGATTATCATTGTGCCCTGAAAATTCATCTTTTATCCATATGATTAGAATGTTGCACAAGAAAAATACTTCCAATTTGCAATATATTCAGGTCTTTTAGCACTGCCTTGTGCAAAGAGGCTCTGGAGGGATGAAGGAAGGCAGACCTACCGCTATGATATCCAGAGTGTTGTCACAGACCTTGCGGATCTCAGCGTTTTTATCGTGCATCAGGTCTATGAGGTATGCTGGAGCTTCTGCACAGCAACTGTTAAGGAGAAAAACATTTTTCCCCCCTCCCACAACCCTAGGTTCTTCAAATTTCACTAATTTGCAGGAATTTTTCATCTCATGCAGCAAGAAAGCATTTTTCAAATGTTGGTGCTTTATCGTTCCAGAATTAGCAAGAGATGCAACTTCTTATCTTTAATTTTTTAAAGCCAGCAACCTAGGAGTCCATCCAGAACACAAAGAACAACCACCCAAATGGCTTCTCAGATATTCCACAGAGACTAAAGGCAAAAAGAACATGAAGAAGGGTTCTTTGTATTGCTAGCAATGTAATCACTGATTTGCTATCCCTCCCAGGGCTCGTTCAACCCATTCTGAATGCTTCAATAAAATTCAACATTCAGTTAAGGCCCACAAAATTTCAGACCACGCAACATATTTGTATTATGGTGCAATACAAAAAGTTTGTTTATGCTCTACATATGTTCTTCTATGAACTGAATTTCATTATGATTTGCAAAACAAATTCAGACAGTAAATCAGATTGGATAGCAACTAATGAGTCAGCTGGATCAGTGATCCCCTCCTACTCCCCTCCCTGCTTCAAAGCAAACTAAGTTTTAACCTTTACTATTAATCTTACAGTACCTTTCCATGCTTAGGCTGCTTGGGTTTTTTCTTCAGCTGAAATAAACATTTACAAAGAAACCTCTGAGATCATGAGGTTACTGCAAGAGAAACAGAAGTCAAACACCAGCAGTGGCAAATTAAGTGCTGCAATTCTAGATGTTTAATCTGTAAAAAGATACGTGTTTCCTTGATGATGACATCTCTGGTGGCTTGGTGGAACACCATCTGATAAAATACATAGATGATCTGGCACACAAACTCATCATCTTCCTGCTGAGCTGCAAGGAGAAGAAAAATCCAGCACAATTTCAAATCTCACAAATAGAAGTTTTTGATGGTTAAAGAGTGTGACCATGGTCACAAGGGTTTTCAGGATGAAGAAGAGACGAGAATGTTGACTCTATGATCAGAAGGCTTGATTTATTATTTTATGATATATGTTACATTAAGACTATACTAAAAAGAAATAGAAAGGAAAACGTTTCTTCAGAAGCTAGCTAAGCTAAGAATAGACAAGAATGAATAACAAAGATCTGTGTCTCAGAGCAAGAGCCAGCTCTGCCATGAGTGGTCAGGAAATCCCAACATCCACAGGAGACCAATCCCAGGTCTACCTGTTGCATTCCACAGCAGCAGATAACCATTGTTTACTTTTGGTTGCTGAAACTGCAGCTTCTCACAAGGAAAAATCCTAAGAAAGGATTTTTCATGAAAGATGTCTGCGACAAAAGAGTTGTGAAGGTGTGGGAAAACCCCAATCTATGGAACAACCACTCAGAATCTGTCACTAACAGAGGAACTGCTGCTCCTTCCTCACACCAACACCAAGGCCTGCCTTGCAAGGGAACAGCAATGCCAATGACAGCTCCTGCTGTCACACTGGCCAATTTACCATTCAGCAGCTCGATGAGGGCAGGGATGATCCCAGATTTAGCCAGCAGAGCAGCACAGGAGTCATCCATGGACACGGTGCCAATCATGATCACCACTTCCAAAACAAGGTCATCCTCAGCAGAACCTGCTAAGGCACAAGGCAGAAGTAGGAAGTATTACCTCTCTCAGGAATTCTTAATCCCATCTGCTGTCATGATTCTATTCTTCAGTGTTATGTTTTCCTAAACAACCACAAATTAGAAAGGTAAATGGACTCTACTCTGAGCACTCTAAATAATCTTAGTGAGACTCTGCTTTGGAAGCCCAACCCAACATTGTACAGACCTGGTTTTAACTTGTCCTTGAGATATGGAACCAGTTTGTATTCCTTCAGCACAAGTTCCCAGTCCAGCTCTGGTAAGGTCAAATTTGCAAGTGTTCCCAGGCATTCAATTACAAATTCTTCTTCTTCTGAATTTGATATTTGAGCTGCTAAATCACCAACATATTCCTGAAGAAAATACAGCAACAAGCATTACAAATGAATAATCTGGGTTTCTGAAGAACTCCCATCTCAGCCAAACTAAAGCTAGTTCTCAAAAGAAAACTAAAGAGACTTTGCTCCTGAAATAAGGACTAATAAGGCAGTTTCAATTCCAGTTGATGAATAATCCAAGAAAACATTTCAGCACTCGTCCTCTACATCCTTTCACTTTCAAGGAATGTGGATCTTTGTTTCAATGTTCCAAAAGTAGTTACTACAGCACAGAGTTTCAAAAAGCTCTTAGAAAAAAAGGAAAAGAAGAGAGAGAAAACCATCCTGTGGTAGTAATGGAGTTCTTTACCTAAAAATTTTAATAACTAACTATAATATAATATATAACTAATTTCTGAGGACAGGAACAGGGGAATAATGGCTTCTACTTATTTTATACTGCTTTAAGACAATTTGATATTTGATTCACATTTTAAGAGTATGTTTAAAATCTCCATGATTAGAATGTTGTGTTTTCCTCCTTTCTTTTGACAGGGTGGCTTTACAGGATCAATATTTAAATTTTTAATATTTAAAATACCCACAAATAAGACACACTTAATACAGTGGCAGAAAAAAAAAAACAGCAGATTTTTCTCTCTAGGTCCAAAAGCAGAAATTTAGGATAACTTAATTGTTATGATGTTCACCCCAGCAGCTGGGGCATTTTTGTTTGTTTGCTTGGGTTTGTGTGTTTGTTTTGAAACTTACTGGATAAGGCTTAAGGCCTGTTTTCCCCTTAGTGGGGGATCCAAACTCTGATCTAGCAGCTGAGATAGCCTTATAAAACAAAACATAAATCACCCCAGGACAGACAAGGAAACTTAAACTGGACACCCTACAAAACAAACCACGGCAGCTCTCCAGAGCCAGACCTTTCCAGAAGGATAAAAAACAGAGATCACATCAGGTAAGACCCAATACTTACAATAAACTGGCTTTTAGTTGGCCCATCATGCTGTGAAATATTTCTGATCATCTTCATTAACAATGGATCCTTAAACTTCAAAGCCCTCTTCATGAGCATTTTCAAACCATTTCCTGAAAAGAAACAAACACTTAGAAAAGTCTCCAAATTAAAAAGAAAAGGAAAAAAAAAAACCCAAGAAGAAAAACCAGGGAAGTACTGGCTGATCAAAAATCAACATGCACACAAACAAATGCTTTAAGCTGTAAAAGTTTAGAAAGAAAAAGTGCACAGCAGTTAGTCCAGGCACAGAGACTGCTCTCCCCATTCCATGGGATAAATATGTTGTTAGGGTTTTAGAAGTTTATTTACCAAAGGTCAATGCATGGGAACAGATCTGAAGTACTTGACCACATAGAACAAATGCCAGTGTTACCATTATGTTTACCCTTGCCTACCTGAAAGGTGCTGCTAGCTTGAGTTTCACCTTCAATATAAAATTGGATCTCCCTGCTCCCCCTTCTACAGAGCTGTGTACAGAATTGAAAAGTGGAATTTCACAGAATCTCCTGACAGCAATTGTCCCCTTTGAAGGCCAGAAAGTGACTGCAGCAGTTTTTGGGAAAATGTTGAGCACAAGTGAAAATTGGAGCTACTGAGTAATATTGTTTCATTTAAAAGTGCTAGTATGAAAATAATGAAACTTTAAAAGCAGTCCAGAATACTGAAAGAACATCAGAATTATCTAGACCATGAATCAAAATATTAGAGCCCAAAAGAAGTTCAATTATCTTAAAAAAATAATGGAAAGATGCAACTGAAAGACATCTCTGCTATTCATTTGATACTGGCAGGTGAAACACCAGTCAAAGATGGATTTTAGGCATCAGGCAGAATGAAATCCTGATGTCTCCATACAGCCATAGTTTCCCATAGCAATGTTATCAGCTTGTTTTTCAGAACTGTGGGCATCTCCTTCAAATGCCATTTCTGCCACCAAGAGCAAACTGTGAGGAGGATGTGGCCATTTGTCTGCAATCATTACCCAAACACATGCATTTTATTTTTGAAAAACACATCCGTACATTTATAACTAACTCAAATATACATAATTTACTTATGTTAGTATAATAAAGGAGAAGACACAAAGTGTTGTCATCTCTAAAGCCCCCAGCAAAACCTCAGTCCAGTTACCTTCACAGATAAGCTGCACATTTCTTTTGTTGGCAGCAAGGTTAATACAGAAAGAAATAAGTTCCAGGTCAACTCTCTCATCAGGACATTCAAAAAGCATCTTCATTAGCTGCCAAGAAACACAAGCACACTTGGGTCATTAATCTTTCAAAAACATTAGAAAAGCAGTGTTATGATATCAACTGCAGTACCTTTTTTAAAAATCAGTATTCAGCATTTCTGCAAGAACAGTGAAAGTTACACAGGTCAGGGGCATGACATGTAGAGTTCCATTATTTAGGGATAACAATCCTTTAAAGTGCCAAAAATGGCAATCACTCATCACCTTAAATTAACTTGGCTTAGTTACATTTTATTGCTACCACTGAAATTTTTGTTTGACTGGTTTTTAGTATTTGTGAATGGATAAATTTGTTTTGAAAGCTTAGGTGAATTTAATATGGGAAAAAAACAATCCTACAACTTAATTCCACAGAAAGTCAGATTAATACCTATTAGCTTAATAAAATTATGACTCTAAATGGGTATTTAAGTGCAAAATAATTCTACTACTATTTTGCTGTGAGTTACTCCATCAATAGGTAATTTTAGCTGTGTCTGCAGCACTGTTCTTTCTCTTTACAGCTGCCAGTGTTCAGCTAGAGCTGAACTGCCACATCCCACAGACTGCTCAGCAGTAATCCCATTCTTCTGTAACATTCATGTAAGTAGACAATCACCTACAATCCTGTTCAAACTGCTCAGCAAATGCCAGGGAATTCCCAAGGCTGCTACCCCATGGACTGCCATCATTTCACACACCTGGCCCTGCACTGTCCATTACATCACAGGCTGCCTATCCTGGCTCATTTGGTTCAACAGCAACATTGAAAAGGCATTTGGAATATATGAACATGACTGAAATAAACCCATTTCTTTTCCCTCTGGTTCCAATCCTGGCAGACAAACCCTGCACAACTTCAGGGCTGGGGGACATCACCCTGTTTGCTGCTAAAACCCACTCAGTTCACCAGACATGGTTAGATTCTAATGCAAAGCAGTGTGATGACAAGACTGAGATCACTGGAAGAAGAAACAACTAAGCCTAAAGATAAGCAGGACATAAGGTACAAAAACTGCAGCTCAGAAAGGGATGGGAGGACAAGAAAGCAACAAATCATTAAATTTCATGATTAACTAATCATTAAATATTTGTGTGCTTGCCCCCTGGTGGAAAGACAAGTTTGTAATGCATTAAAAGCTAGAGAAAGTAGGTGAAGAATCCATTTAAACAGGAGAAAATAAAAAGAAACAATAGGATTGCAGGAATTCTCTCCAAATTATTTTACTCCAGCCATTCTGTATGTTTACCTATTAGCAGATATCAGGCCCTCATTCCAAAGAGAACCAAAAACCCCCAAAATAAAAACTACATTACAACATGGCTATTTATGACTTTCCTGAGATTTTCATGTACTCATTTAAAAGCTATCATTGATTTCTTCCTCCTTTTCTTAAGAAGGTAGAATCAGATTTCTCTAGGTTGTTTTAAGAACTTATAAAATCCCTGGTTTATTAAATCCTTAAGCCTGACAGTCACATAAGAGGGAATTAACAGAGAAGAAAATTGCCATTTAACAAGTAGAACACGAGCATTCAAAAATCACCCCCTGCAACTCTTCTGTTACAAAACCTTTAAAAACAGATTTTTAAAACCCTTCAAATAATTTGAAGGGAAGCATTCTCATTACTTACACAATACAAAATCTGTGGAAATTAAATGTTTAACAAGATGGGATTACACTGTTAATTACTGAACTACTTCTCTATAAAAGAAAGAATATATCCAGTTTCAATTAAAGCCGTTCAAATTTTAAAATAATAGTTTCATACGAGTTCCATGTTTCCCATTATGTCTTCATTTAATTTGATTGCTTCTTGTGCCACTTCAAAAGGAAGAGTAATTGCTGCCAAATAGGAAATATTAAAATTAAATTTGTTCTGCTTTTACTATGTCCATTGTCATCTTTTACTGATTTAACAGGAAGGCAGTAAAAAGGCTGCAGCATGTGCAATGAAGAGGCAGTAGTGTTCAATCAGACAAGTCCCATATTGAGTATCAGATACCACAGACCAGCACTGAAATCACTGTGTCTAGACTCTCTGGCACCTGCCTTCACTTATTTACCAGTGACCAGAGGCCAACCCCCACAGCTCTGTGTTCACATACACCTCTGTCCAACCCCCTCCCCAAGGCCAGCTCCAACATCTTTGAATGATTATGCCAGAACTGCATGCCTCAGGAATCTCTCCTGAGCGGTTACTCCCGACTCTGCTGTTTGAAGTGATGCTCTGCTTTCTGAACTTCAGCAGATAATGGCGGACAGGAGCAAAGGGGGCTGTCAAGAGACGACGTTTACCAGCATTAAGCTGAAAAGAAGCTTAGAGATCAAAGAGGGCCCAAACAGGACAAGCGTGGTGGAAAACATGTGGGCAGCTTTGGAGAACCTTGCACACCGCTCTGCGGTAAAATATTAAATATCACCATGACATCACTGCCTAACCATGCCCTTTGATTGGCCAGGTTATTACCAATAAAGGCTTTTATAAGCATCTGGATGGCATTTGCACCTATTTAAACAAAACACGCATTGCTGAGGTCTAAACAAGAATGAACTGTTAATACTCACTTTTAACTGTTACTGGAGTAGCACTCACTAACTCCTGCAATCCACGAGCCAGCCCCGGGCAAGCCCTTCAGGCAGCCACAATCACACAGGGGCTGCTTTCTCCAAGCACTTGCTATACTGCTAAACATTAATTAGTATTTGTTAATGAACACCTTTCCTCAAAGAGACAAACCCACACGAGGGTGTATAGCATTCTGAAAAGAGACAACACTGGAACATAGAACACTGAAAGGAGATTTTGGGTTTCTCTGGTAGAATTAGATAGCAGTGAGTCCATTTAAACCAGTAATTGTCTTTTCCTGATGCCTTACCCACTTCCTAATGCTTTCTGCTACCTGTCTTCCTTGATAACCATGCTAATTTTGAACATTCATTAGTAAAATTTAAGCTCTGGTTGCTCAGCTTCTTTTTGAACAGTGTGCAGATGTGACCTGTGAAGCATCAACAGCCACAGTTATACTTTCCACCTTGGTTGTTTACTTCACTAAAGCCCAGTGAAGGCAGCAGAATTGCTGCTCCACCAGTCTTTGGAGACAGCTCTGCAAGGATTGGGGGTGCAGGAGTCACACCAAGATCCCCTGAAAGCACAGCACAAGCAAGTCCTAAGACACCAGTGCAGGAGTTTGAGTTTGGCTGGTAACTGCCAGAACAAAACAGGTGCCTTACATCACACAAATGCCTTAAAAAGTAATTCCTTCTTGTAGTTGAAAAGACAGCAGGATGTTTACAAGACCACTTTGTAACATATATTAGTTATTCCCACCAGTTCTCCCCTCTCTATTACCCAAAATCATCTTGCATGTGGAAAAACTTCACTGATTTTGCCATAAGGTAATGAGCAGAAACATTCTGATAACTTTTCTATGACAACTTTCCATTCTGGAAGTGTTTGATGTTAAAAACCGATTTGGCAGGAAAGAAGATACCATGGTGCAATTCTGAAAAAGCTACCAAAGAGCTTTTACACTTGGGCAACACAGGCTTTCTCAACTCCAGCCTCACCAGGGCTGAGAAAAAGGTCAGTAAGAAAGGACTTGGTACTTGAGAAAAAGAACAAACTAAAACCAACAAGAAACAAAACACATGCACACAAAAACCCAAACATACCCACAAACCCCCAAGCCCCATGATATTGTGTCTGCTTGAGTCAATGAGTTAAGTAACAAAATGCAGGCTGAAAGAACAGTGCAGAGCCTTCCACAGCCATCAAGTCTCCCTTGCTGTACATGACTGCAGTTGGAAAAGGAATTGTCATGTAGGAATGTAACCCTCCTTGGCTGGTTTCCAGTTCATATCCTGCAATACTGGAGACACTGACATTTTGATACCCAATGGGATCAGGCAAGAATGCCTTCTAAAACTGTAAAGGAAATACTTTCCACTACATTCCCTAAGGAGCTGCTCTGCACAAGCTTTAATCTCTCTGAAGCATTCCCAATCTTCTGTAGGAATCCTTCGGGTCACCTGTAATTTCAGGAGTTCATTAGTGCAGCTCAAGTGTCAGCAACAGTGACAGAGCTCAGCCACCTCTGCCTTTGCAGGGCACCGTGAAATCCCAGAGAACATTCCCTGCCTGAGGAGGGGGTGCCTCAGTGCCAAGCAGCTCCGTGGCTGTTCCCGTTGTCACCTGCGGGTGTCAGTGCGAGCTCTGCCATGAGCAAGGGAGGCACTCGGAGCACGAGGGAAGAGGGATTTGCTGGGCTCATCACGTACCTGAGGGATACAGTCTGTGTATGCAAACATCGATTTAAAGCAATCGTCCATGCTGATGTGATACAGAATGCAAATCGCGACTTTTTTGTTATTTTCGTTTCCTAGAAGGAGAAAAAAAAAATTATTACTCTGAGAATTTTTAGCTGTTGTTAAATATTTAAAAGAGGAAAATGAAAAGCAGAACAATCCTAACTAATAGAGGGAAAATTTAAATCAGAAATGACACCTTAATGAAAGGGTCCTGGCCTGGCCTAGCCAAATGAACCACATATTAGTGCATATTAGAGGGAACCAGGGCAATGGTAAATACTCCTTCCTCTTCCCAGCACCTCAAAACACTTCCTTAACTCCACTTTACAAGGTACTTATTTTGTGAAAGGAATGCCTAATAATGACTGGCCATGCAGAGAAAGGCTTAATCAGTTTCCAGCTAGAAAATTAAGATTTAGCTGTGGATATTCCTATTGAAATTAATAAAGAATGCACCAGTGGCAGAGAGAAAAATAAGAACTACCACTAAGAGGTGGTAGAGAGAAAAATAAGAACTACCACTAAGAGTGAAGGAATCCACTGCCTTTCAAGCAAATACTGGTTGTTTTACTCTCCTAAATAACAATATAATCCCATTGGTGGCTTTTGTGTTTCATACATATCAAAAACTACATCAGAGTATGTTCACAGTGATATTTACTAAAGAGAAAGATTCCTAGGGAAAACTGGAGCAGTTACTGTGAGTGGGGTATGAAGTATTTAACTGAAAGGTTCTAAAAAATCATCTTACACAAACATACAAATGTTTAAGAACAACACAGACAAATTTGCTTCTGACTCACTGCTGAAACCCACTGAGCATTCTCAAGTTCTCCTCCAGCCCTGCACTAGCAGGATATTGGCTATATATGGGATAAACCCTGCATCTCAATGTGTACATTAGTTAAACCAGGATGTAATAAGGTCACCAACTCCAGATTCATTCACAGTTCTTACACAACTCATCAGCAATACCCTGCCTCCCACTTCTATTGAAGCTAAGTCAGAAAATATCTGTGTAACAACTTGGCAAAGCACAAAGACCTCAATCAGCAAAATTTCCCTTCTGCATACATCACTGGGAGCTGGAATTTCCTTTGAGCAGCAAGGATATCATGCCTTTATCCTGAGAATGAGTGCTTTTCAAAACTGAATTATCCAAAGAGACCCATGAAAGGCCTCTGGCAGCTGCCATACCAGTGAGTGAAGCATTCTTAGCCATGTTAAATCTAAAATCAGAGCTGATGTTTCAAATCTTTTTAGAGTCTTACCTGTTTGAAAAAACATAACTGATACCACAATCTTCCAAACATATAATTGTGGGAGGAAGGATAATGCCCAAATGTGAAAGCTATTCTGATCATTATGAAAATAAAAGCACTGAAGGTAGCAGCAAACAAAAGGAAGTGTGTGTTCTCTTTAGTGCTTCTCCTGTGACTGGTCACATTACCTACCTATTCACCTGCAGAACACTGGAAAACAGTAATTTCATGAGAAAAACTTCCCATACATACAGGTCAAGGTTTCTTCTATACAAATTTAGAAGTTTACAGAAGAAATTATTCCTCCAAATTTCACAGGTCTAAAGAAAAAATCTGTTTACAATGCTCTTAACACTCCAAGACTGTATTTAGGACTTTTAAGACTCAATTGACAATTACACTTAGCTGGGTAATGCAGGGAACTGTGTGTGAAATAAAAGGTAAGCCAGTATAAAAGAGAGAAAAGCTCCCCAAAACACCAACAAGAAGAACTGGAATAAAGTTTGACCAGACCTTCAGCACACATGAACTGCCAGACCATTAACAAGAATGATACTAAATGTTACTGTTTAACCTCTGTCCTTTGTGGGTTTTTTCTTCCTCATTTTTGCAAGTGTCATTTGTGCTAACATAGAGCATCAGTGAAGGTACAGTTTTATATTTGGTAAGCTCAGCAGCTCCCTGGTATTTGGCAATATTAGTGGCTTATTTTCAATCATAACAGGCTGATATAACAGTAAAGACCTTCTGTTTTTTTTCTTAGAGGAAACTCTGCAGGATTTTCTAACCCCTTTTTTTTCAAAGGTCTAGCTGGTCACAATAAACTTGCTGATGCCTGAACACCACCTTGGCTGTCAGTGCTAAATGACAGCACTACCTCAATTTCAAAACTGCCAAAAATAATCAAAAATACCCAGATACTCAACCTAAAGTGTGAAGAATATGTGGAATCCAAATAAACTTATTTAATTCGAACAAAGTCTTAAAGAGTTGCTTTCTAATGACCAGAACTTAAATAATTCTCCAAAAATGCATTCCACAAAGTAGATTTCATGACACACAAAAGGCAAAGACAGTTCTAGCTTCCAAGAGAAGAACTGAATTTCAGTTCCTCCTTGCTGTGCAGTTACCTGACCAATTTTCCCTGGATTGCCCTATCCTATTGTCAACAGGGGGAAGAGAGAAGGGTTTCAAACATTTAAGTCACAAACAACCATTGCACAGCCTCAGCAAGGAAGTACTTTTCAATTGTGAGTAAAACAAGTGAACTCTACAAACTTGTGGATAAAAGTAAACTACAGAACAAAAGCTGAAGGCAAACAGTCTGCCATTAACTCATCTTTGAAGTATTTAATGGTGTATGTGTTTTAAGTTTCATTTCATTTCAATTTCCCAGAAAGGAAGAGATTTCAGGCTGATGTCTGCAAGTTTCACTGTTCTACTTTCCCTAGGGATGCACATAGGAAGGAAAAGCAAAATCTTGTGATTTTCTAAGTTCTCACACAAAATTCAGGGACAATTCCTGATCCAGAGAGTAAAACACTGCAGGAAAATCAAGAGGAGGTGGTTGTTCCTAAGCACATGATTTAACACAACTGTTCATCTCATGCTCACTTGGAAGCACACAGCCTGCAGGGAAGCTGACTGGAGAGCAGGGACAAGGAGTTGGTTGAAGATAGGAAGGGGACAGACACAGCAGCTGAAGCATTTAAACTCAAGCATCACCTGCATTTTAAATTCAAGCATCACCTGCATTTTAAACTCTAACATCACCTGCATTTTAAACTCTAACATCACCTGCATTTTAAACTCAAACATCACCTGCATTTTAAACTCTAACATCACCTGCATTTTAAGCTCGAACATCACCTGCATTTTAAACTCAAGCATCACCTGCATTTTAAACTCGAACATCACCTGCATTTTAAACTCGAACATCACCTGCATTTTAAACTCAAGCATCACCTGCATTTTAAACTCGAACATCACCTGCATTTTAAGCTCGAACATCACCTGCATTTTAAGCTCGAACATCACCTGCATTTTAAACTCAAGCATCACCTGCATTTTAAACTCAAGCATCACCTGCATTTTAAACTCAAGCATCACCTGCATTTTAAACTCAAACATCACCTGCATTTAAACTCAAACATCACCTGCATTTTAAACTCAAGCATCACCTGCATTTTAAACTCAAGCATCACCTGCATTTTAAACTCTAACATCACCTGCATTTTAAACTCTAACATCACCTGCATTTAAACTCAAAGATCACCTGCATTTTAAACTCAAGCATCACCTGCATTTTAAACTCAAGCATCACCTGCATTTTAAACTTGAACATCACCTGCATTTAAACTCTAACATCACCTGCATTTTAAACTCAAGCATCACCTGCATTTAAACTCGAACATCACCTGCATTTTAAACTCAAACATCACCTGCATTTTAAACTCAAACATCACCTGCATTTTAAACTCAAACATCACCTGCATTTTAAACTCAAACATCACCTGCATTTTAAACTCTAACATCACCTGCATTTTAAACTCTAACATCACCTGCATTTTAAACTCTAACATCACCTGCATTTTAAACTCAAGCATCACCTGCATTTTAAACTCTCACATCACCTGCATTTTAAACTCTCACATCACCTGCATTTTAAACTCAAGCATCACCTGCATTTTAAACTCAAGCATCACCTGCATTTTAAACTCGAACATCACCTGCAGGCTGAAGGTTACACACAAGGGGAAGAATGACAGACTCTGAAAAACCTACCAAGCCAATTCTCATCCTTTTACATTGGTACTTCATTTCCAAAAATATCAACTGGCAGCTGCTGACTATTACTTGAATATGTCAGTACCAAGCTCCTTTTTTCTCATTATTTTCTACTCATCTGAATGCTAATTAATTAACCCTGAGTCAAGCATTGCATAAAGATTGGCTGTAAAAATGTCAAACCCTGCCCAGCAGCTGGCTGGAAAGCAGCTTTCCAAAGCACCAAGTGATAACTTTTCTGCTATTTTTGACCACTGCTGAAGGCCACACATGAAAAAGGAGACATTGCAAGGAAGATTTCCTTATGGCTGGGTAGAGTAAGGATCAATTATTGCCCTAACTGGAAAAAGCAAGAGAAAAAAAAAACCCAAAAAACAGAACTCTGCCAAATGTGTTCATAAAAATCACCAAAGTTTTGGTGGGGTGCCAGAAAATTGTGGCCTACAAAAGCTGGTAAGTTTTGAGCATCAAGCTTTTTATGACTGAAGGTGGAATAGCCAAATGGCCTAAAGCAGTAAGGGCAGCCCTGGAAAATAATGGCCTAGTCATTATGGATTCTTCTGGTATTTATAATAAAACATGAATCATAATGAACTCATTGGATATTAAATGTGGGGGTCATGAGCACTTTGATAGGATTTCCACAAGAATCTACCATTAATTAAGCAAACAATTATTTGAAAGTGTAACTGAATTAGCTTTAGTTCTTATACAGCCATTCCTGAGAAATTGGTCATTCCCAGCTGAGTGCAGTTAATGCCTTAACAAACCAGTCATTAACTGCAGTTACTGATTTTGTGGGAATTATTGTGTTATAAAATACACTCAACAGTTTATAGAAACAATACTTAAGATTTTTTTTTTTTGCAGCTGTAGTTCAGCTGGAGCAGATGGGATGGAAAAATATCAGGTCCCTGGGGCTGTTTTCACAACTAGTTTTCTGCAAATTAGAGAGGGAAATAAATACATGATGGGTTCTGAGTTCAAAATGGCTTCAGATTTTTAGCCTTTGAACATTAATAAGAAGCCATGTGCCAGTTCTGGGGACCAATGCCTGAATTCCATGTTTAGTTCTTATTATGGTTCAAGATCTAAATAGGATTAGTAGCAGAGGCTAAAGAAAAAAATATGATTTCTTGATCACAAGATCAAGTCCTACATTTTGGTTGACTTTGTGAGCTTAAAATAAAAAATCTTCCATTAGCTCCATGACAAAAGAGAAACCCTAAAGCTGTAAAGCTGAATTGCCAGTCTCAAGAGCAGCATTCAGCTTTCAAATGCTAAAGTAAGGAGGAGAATATAAATTATGGATTAAATTATTCCAATATAACACTATCAGTAATCAAGCAGCCATCACTTCTAATGGAATAATCAATGTCTCCACATTAGATATGAAATATGCCCTATCCCACCCATGTGCAAAACATTAACAACACTAAATCAAAACCAGAAGACAAATGAGGATAAATACCTGTTAAAATAGCAGAGTGAGTCTTTATTTCAGTTTCAAACTCTAACACCCTAACATGATCTGCTGCAGGATTAGGCAAGCAAGAAATCTAGATTATTAGAAATGCCACAAACTGAATATCAGATCTATATCTGTCTCACCCTAATGTCAGAAAACAGATTAATCAAGAGTTTATTCAAATGTATCATAATTAGCAGTGATTTTAGGAAAAAACTGATAGAAAGCTATCTCCACTTACCTCTATCCCATCTCATTCCTCACAACCAGCTCTGAAACAGTTGGACTGAGTTAGTCCATGTGTGCTCTAGACACATATTGGTTTGATTTACATATGTAAATATAAATCAGATTGGCTATATCAGTTTATTTTATCAAGAGAAACTGAAAGAATTTTCAAATCTGCTCAGACTCAAGGAGACTAGACATTGTAAATAAAACATTATGATAGTAATTACATACTAATAACCCCTCCTGTGCCCCCTTTATGTTATTTAAAACTGGCTTTATACCATAAGTCTAATTTAAAATCTCAATGTTGCCATGGTTGGGTTTGGGATTTAATTTTTTGGGATTTTTTTCCCTTTCTCCCAAAGAACTCAGTACATGCCACATCTGAAACCTGGTTACATTTTTTTTCCTAGGACACAAAAAAAGAACTTTAGTGATGAATCCTAAAGGACTAAAAACGGACTAATTTGAGTTATTTAATGTTGCAGCACAAGAAAAAACAAAGCTGCATGTCTGGAACCTCAGGCTCTATTTCTAAGACAGACTGAAAAATATTCAGTAAGCACCTCAGTGTAGGACTGCCACTCAGAAAGGCTGGTAATTAACACACTGCTCTAATTAGGGGTGTCCTTTTGTGAGGCAAAACATACCCCATTTTTTGTCCTTAGGATGGGCTATAACCAATCATACTTGAACTCATGACTTCACACAGAAACTGGAAGCTGATTAGTTGAGGTATATCCCAATATACCTCACAAAGCAGAAAGAAATCAACTAAAATTCAGATTAGAGAGAAATCAAGAGGCAATAGGATTATCCCTGAAAGAAGAAGATAAAACTGCTTCTCTTTTCTCCACAGAATATTATGGTTTGGGTTAGGCTATGACCAAGAAAGAAAGCAAGAAATAGAAAAAAAGAGTTAAGGACTGTTGTTATTACCAAAAACCAGAAATCAGAACAGGTTCTCAGTCTGATTCAAACTAGAGTAAACACACACTTCCAAAGTAAGTGGAAAAAATTCTAAGCAAAGATCTTCTAGAAGTCTCCACCATATTATGTAGATTAAATGGAAGTGTACAGGACATGCATAATGTTTGCCACATCTGCACTATGATTTCATTAATTCAGTTGATTTCATCAACTGCTCTGATTAAAATTACTAGAAAATATTGAGACTTTTTGGATCTAAAGACACCCTTCTAATCTAGTTTGGCATTCAGAGGGAAATAGGTGGAGGCTTCCTGTGCTCCTCTGAATGGATGGTGCAGCTGGATTCCAACATGCTCCTGCTTGGAGGAGGAACAAAGCAATGCAGGATGGGTTCTCTTGCCTTGAGAAAGGGATGATTCACCACTCTGAAATGGAAACTGGTTTTACCTGTCTTGAAGATGCTGAAGTACAAACCTGAGGTTCAAATCTACAAAACCCAAAAAGGGGAGTTAAATATTGGTTGAGTTTTGAGTCTTCCAGATAGCAAAAATTGAATTCCATATTCTTCAAGCACCCATTTAAAAGGGTTTGAAGAGAATATTAACAACTGACAAAGCATTTCTCACCTCAGCAACTGCAGATATGAGGAATCTACAGTTGATTTCTTGGACTGCAACAAGCATTTGAGAAACTCTTAAGTAAAGAACAAACTTGTGAGTTAAGATGCTTCCACATCTTAAAGGAAAGCAGAGTGTAACCTTCTCCCTTACATCTGAACTTGTAAAATCCTCAGGAGCTCCAGGACTACCCCAGCAGCAAAATTGTTCCATGTGGTGCTTTGAAGGTGCCCCTCTGCCTGCAGCCTTCACAGCAGCTCTGGGAAAGGTGCTCCTCTCTTCCAGCCTGGCCCTCTTCATGATGATGTTACCACAGATCAGGAAGATTAGCAGAAATGCCCCACCCCTTCTTTATGGGGATTTTTTCCAATAAACCAGAACTAGTTGTGTTCTGTCATGCTTCAGGCATCCAAGTTAAGCTCTGTAAAGCTTTCAGATGTCAACAGCTCAGCAGAAGATTTACTTTTTACTGTTAAATATTAATTTGCTCTTGCAATAAGCTAAGAAATCATTAAAAGCATTGAATTAATCAGTCACATCTTGTAAGCTCTACAACAGAAATACTGGCTCAGGGATCTTTCCATTCCGGAGTTCAAAGAATTTCCAACAACTTGGCTCCCTCATCTTTAGATTGCTGCCATCTCTTCCCTCCTGTCCTTGCTGCTGCCATGAGCAATTTTATTTTCAGTCAACACACATGAAGTTAGTTCCTTATTTTCCACTGAAGTTATCCTCTTTACTAAAAAAGCCAATAACCCAGGTAAATTCACACAGGCACTCATGACCAGCACACAGAGCAAGGAGCTCCACTCACCTGACAGTGATGAGTCTCTGTATTCAGTTCTGTATTTCTCAAAAGGAGAAGTCATTTCTTCTTTAAAGTTTGCTGTCTATATCCACATTCAAAATATCTAAATTTAAATGCTGAGTTCTAAGACACATTGTGCAACCCCCTCTCCTTATATCACTCAGACATGCTTAGGTCTATCTGCACTTCTAACAAGGATTTTGAAAATTAATATTAAGAGATGGTTTTGGTTTGTGGGGATTTTTGTGTTGGGGTTCTTTTTGTTTGTTGTTGAGGGGTTTTCTTTTTTTTTTTTTTTTGGTAAGTCATGGCCATACTCACCACAAATGATAAAAAAACTACCATTAAAATAAATCCCTTAATAATTGCTGCTTTCCAACAGACTGGTCCCTGTAGTTGAACTGTTACTTAATGTGCTTCAGCCAGCCTTCACAATAAAGGAATGGAGACACCCCAGGCAATATTCACACAAGCAGTATTGGAACCAGCTGCTGCAGAGCCACCTTAGGAAAAAAAGGTTTCTCAATTTAATTGGGAAAACAGGAGGAAGCATAAATTTTACTGCCATTAATAACTTCAAGCAATCCCGATATGACTTTACCTCACCCTGATGGCTGGACATGTGCTTTTTGTTAGGGTCTTTGCCACATCTGACCCTCATTGTTTGCTCACTTGATCAGGTAAGAAAATGTATGTTTCTTTATAGGATAAACGAGGCCTATTAAAGTCAGAAAAAACACTGCAGTAGCCTATAAGAAGCTCCATTTTTCAACAGATGTGTGAAGCTCCATAATAAGTTCATTACAAAAAGGCCAAGTGAACTCATAAAGAGAGCACATCTACTTTAAGCCTTCTTAAAAGAAACTTTCATAAAAGGAATAGAGCATTAAAAGCCCACAGCACTCCGTTAATTAGAGAGCAAAGTACTACTTGGCTTTTTAAACAGCAGTCACCTTGTAATCCAGCTTGGCTGCAGACCATATCAAGCCTTGATTGTTAAGAAGCCCAACATACAACTGTTTGGCAATTCTTTGATTGCTCATTAAACCCAACTTGTAAAGAATGGAAAAATATCAGAGGAATTTCAGCAGTTCCCAGAAAAGATTCTGTCAATGAATCCAGTGAAGACAGGCTCCTCACTGAGGACTAAATGTGACTGTCAGTGCTACTCTCTGCTCTGGTTTCTCCAGCTTCAATGAACAAGACAGAGAAGCCTGACTTACTTTGGAGTTTCCACAGCCTGTGAATTTTTATCTGAAATTAGGTGGATACTGCTTCTTATTATGCTTATAATAAAGAAATGAAGAACATCATGCCAGGATGCTCACATTAATAAGGCAGAGAGGCTGGGCACAATCTGTGACTGGGAAAACCAAACTGGTGCTCCCTGGGGCTGCCCACACTGTATTTCAGAGTGCTGTATAACAAACACTGCTCTGCTTGGCTGAAACACAAATCCACAAGGCCCAAGTGCTTTCAGCCACTGTAATCTGTGCTGGAAAACATAACCCAGGATGTCACAGACATCTTTCATGAAAAATCCTTTCTTAGGATTTTTCCTTGTGAGAAGCTGCAGTTTCAGCAACCAAAAGTAAACAATGGTTATCTACTGCTGTGGAATGCAACAGGTAGACCTGTGATTGGTCTCCTGTGGATGCTTGGATTTCCTGACCACTCATGGCAGAGCTGGCTCTTGCTCTCTGTCTGAGACACAGATCTTTGTTATTCATTCTTGTCTATTCTTAGCTTAGCTAGCTTCTGAAGAAACCTTTTCCTTTCTATTGCTTTTTAGTATAGTCTTAATGTAACATATATCATAAAATAATAAATCAAGCCTTCTGATCATGGAGTCAACATTCTCGTCTCTTCTTCATCCTGAAAACCCTTGTGACCATGGTCACACCCAGGATGTTCCTCACCACCTAAAATCTATTTGAGATTGACTAGCTTGGCACTGTGTGGCACTTTCAAGGCTGTATGCACAACCCTTCTGCACTCCAGGTTCCCTCTGGGCCTGATTTGCAACCAATCCTGTTTTGTGACCCACCCACTTCTCAGCTCAACAGGGTCTGTGTTCAGTCTTCAATTTTTAAAAGCAGACAGTAATTGCAAGCAACAGAAGTCTGACTTCCAAGCATAATGGGTTTTTATTCTTTCAGCATGGCTTGCACTGGGGAGTGAGTGAAAAGAAAATGGCATTTCAAGACAATATCTATTGAGTACACCTGAGAACTGTCCAGCAGCTCTGGGAGATGAACACACACATCATCAGAGATATTTGTTCCCTGCACAGTCAGTTCTACTCCTTTTACTCTCTGAGCAGCACCACAGCTCCTTCCCACTGGAACAGCTTTTGCAGCATTCCCTGTAATTTGCAGCCTTGGACAGGGATTTCTCACTGATGGGAGGAAGCAGAGATGCCAGCACTGCCCCCCACAGAGGGATGCTGCCAGGAGCTGCTTCTCAACAGGGCTCCAGCAGAGCCTTTCAGGCTGCCTCAAGCCCCTCAGCAGCACTCAGCTGGCTCTGCTGTACCAGCTGCCTGCTGTTCTCATGGCAAATGGGCAACTATTTGTCTCACTTCACAAAGGCTGTGAAACAACTCAGAGTCAGCATAAAACAGCACCCTTATTAGAAGACTATGCATCACAAGCTGTGCCTATATTTAAGAGAGCTGTACTAAAAATTTTGTATTCAATTTGGCCACTTAACTGAAAAACAAAGTGGATTTGGTCCAAACAAAGAGTGAGGGGGTTTTATTTTTCCTTGAATGTTTTCTTCTGTTTGCTGCCAGGGCATTTACTTTAGAAGCCAATCACACATCCAGGGGAAGAATTATGAAAAAGGGTAACATTTCCCTTATGTCCAACAATGGAAGAGCATTTCCAGGAATCAAGAAAACAGATTTGTATCCTGTTTTGAAGTTCAGCTCTGTGTTTCCCCCTTTCCAAACTCTACCATAATTGGAGCAAGTCATTCCTGTTCTCCACTTCCCCTGAATTCTTCCATGCAAAGCACAATGAGAGCACTCTAAGAGTGAAGCAAACCTTCATGGAATAGTGTGTAGCAGGCTGCTTTGGTCCTTCTTTCCAAGGGGATGACTGGAAGACACTGAACCTGTGTTTTCCACATTTCAGGCAAACATCTAGTTTAAACCACTTGGTGAATTCACATGAATTCTCACCTTAGGCAACTGAAGTCACACTTCATATATACTGGCATGGAAAGGAAAGATCACTCTAAACATAATTTCTAAGTATTAAAACAAAGCCACACTACAAAAAACATTCTCTGCAGGGCCCTGGTGATTCAACATTTAAAAGGTCTTCTTAAAGGATGGAAGTCACTCAAAGCAACAAAATCTCTTTTCCTAGCTCCCAACCACCCTATGTATGGAAAAAGCTGAGTACAGCAGGCTGTATCTTACAGGCCTCCACAGCTCTGCTCCAGCTTCAGATCTCAAGTCTGAGGCCAACCTTCCCTCAGCTGCACACAGCTCTTGGAGAGTCCCAGCCTAACAAAGATCAGCTGCGGCTCATTAATTTGGGTGCCTGCAGGGAGCAAGAGGAGCTTTGTCGCATACAATGCTTAAAACTTGTGAAGAGAAGCAAGTGGTGCTGACTGGCACAGCTACATGGGGAAGCAGGCATTGGCACCATTAAAAAGAAAAAGCCAATTAAAATGGAAACCAAGACTTAAGCAGAGTTTCTCATGTCCATGCTTTCAACAGCAGCCTCAACACTCTGGAGTGTGATGGAAAGAAAGATGTTCCTTCTCCATCACACCCATGGTGAATTTATTCCTCTCCTGAGAGCTCAGTTGGAGCCAGTTCATCCCCACTGCTTCAGCCTCTACCTCCACTTGGAGCCTTCCTGCTCCCAAGCAATTCACTGACCCTTGGGAAAGCAGAACATCCTCCAGAACTGCACACTGCATTCAGCTCCATGCTCAGCCCTAAACCCCTGCCAAACAAATCCTTTCATTCTTTGCAATCTCAACTCTCCCCTTAACACCTATTACACTTAATTTGTACCCATCTCAAACGCAGTGCTAAAGACTCAGAGGCCCAGCATGCATAAATGCTAAATTTCAGGAGCTTGAGTCAAGCACACTTGACCTCTTGGCATTAAGAGTTGTACAAGGACTTGTCAACAGCTGTTGTGCTGTGTTAGCACTTGGAGATGACCTGCAAATGTAAACTGAAGGGTACTGACTTGAATAATGTGTGTTTAATACCCAAATAACCTGTATAAATGGGGCATCTGGCACATGGCTGTTTTATTATTCAGATTGCAGACTTCTCTCAGACAGGATATGGCAAGTGATGCATTTGAGAATTGTTCAAATCACCATACCAAGAAAAGTCTCACAAACCCCAGTGATGGCTTAAAGAAGCAAGTAATAGAATTTTTAGCACATCAAAAGTAAGTATCAACCAATTCTACAGGGAGAAGCAAGAACAAACAGCACATGCCTCTATGAAAAATTCAAATTAAAAAAAAAGAGAAAGAATGGTTGAATACATCCTAGATGAGAAAAGAAACACACTGAACATTCTGGAAGTACCAGCAGGACTTGCAGTAATTATCCTAACAGCTACAATTTTAGAAACCAGTTCTTCTGAGCTAAACAGCCTTCACACAGGCCTAGTTACAACTCTAAGAAAATGGCATTTGAAAAGCAATTCTCCTCTCCACATTACAGACAGACACTAGAAAGCAGATATTTAACTGGTGAGCTCAGTCTGACTCTGATACTAAATGGAGAATTTCTGGGAGCAGGGACTTCAGTGATTTGTGTCATTGCCTGGGGTGATAAATCCCCAGAAGCCTCCCTCAGACCACAGCATTATCTGCTCTATGAACAAAAGGGACAAGCTCCTGCTCCAAAAAACTTACAACCCAAGCTGAACCAAACTAACCAGATCCTCTCTCAAACAAGAGGAAAGATTTCCCCATCAGCTTCCATTTCTGTTCACTACCAAATAACATTGTCTTGAGGATAAAAAGATAAAGAAGAAGGCTTTCAAATGCCAATTTTCATTGTCCTAGCTCAGACCAGAGCAAAGAGAAAGTATAAAAGGATGTGAGGCATTTCAGGCTGTACCTGGTAGCTGTTGTATAATAATCACCAACAGGATTAAGGCTTCCAAAGCACTCTAAGTTTTCATGGTGTTCACTAAAGAGCACTAAGGCTTTGTTGAGACTGAAGTAGAATTGAGGAGACAAACAGCCCTAAGAGACTTCACAGTTGGAGGAGAAAGCTCCCTTGCCCCAGCCAGGATCTGATCCACCCTCTGCACTGGATTCAGCACATCCCAAAGCCAACAGGTTTCAGAAGACTTTAGCAATGTCTTGCATCAGTGATTCACACAGACAAGATTCCCTATTCCCACTCAGCAATCCCTAAAGTCAAAAGCTGCAAAACCTTTAGTGTATCAACCAGAGCAGCCTCCAGGCAGTATCAGCCAAAGAGCACAAAAAGCAATAGAGTCCCTCCTCAGAACTCCAGCATACAACAGTGATCAAACAGAACAATCCTCTGCTTTTTCCAAATTCCTTATTGTTTCCATGGCTTTCCCCTTGAGACAACAAAAAGTTTCACTTGTAACTGATGTACTTACATGATCTTAACACAAGTCTAGAAATCAGTACTGCCTAGATTGAAAACTAACAAAATTGGGAGATTTCTGATCTCTCTGGACAAGTTACAAGAGCTAGCAGGTATACCAAGCTTCACTAAAAATAAATATTTAGATATCTAGTTTGTACCTACATCACCTAGGCCCTGTGAAGTTGCTGGCTATTTTTCCTAGGTGCTCCCCAGAATTACAAACATCACTCATGTGTCAGCTCATGTGGTTTTCAGACAGCTACTGAAGTAATTTTTAAAGACTGGAAGATTCATTCTACAGTTCAAGAAACCCTAGAAGCAAATCTACTGGAAAGCTGTGTGTGAGAGGATGATGTGAATGTCAAGAAGCTGGGAGTGGTGAGGAAGTGGCAAAAACAAGAGTGACCCAGCAACTTTTAGGTACATCATACCATGATGCAAACAGCTTCACTGAAATGCCTGTGTTAGACCAAAAGAAGACATACCCAGGAGTGCAGTGAGCTTGGGGAGCAAACCAACATGGACCATTTTACTTCTCAGGCCTGTGTCAAAGGAGAGATTCAGCAGCAGTCGAAGAGTGATATTCAGCAGGTCTTCATGTTCACATGGTACCATTTTCACAAGTTTTTCAACAATATCCATTTCAACCTGTATTTCAAGGGAAAAAAAAAAAAACCAAAATCATAATCCATCCAAACTTACTCTGGCTTCAATAGCCAATTTGTAGCCATAACAGTGACTGTTAATGCAGTTTCATCTGAAGTAGTTTCACTTATGCCTTTGTGGTTGAAGTCTTCTAGATTGGCTCACTGGGAAACATTGATTAAAAAAGGCTTTGAACCAACAAGTTCATGTGTCTTGGAAACATTCCTCACTGTTGGAATACTGCAGGAATGTGGTAAAGACATCACCTGCAAAACTAGTTTGGGGTGAACAAACTCATTTAAACTTTAACACATGCAATCCTGCAGCAACTGCCAGTGGAGTCAAAGATAGACCCAAGTGAGAAAGACAGAAAATTGGCACCCAAAAAGAATTTGAGACCTTTCATTATGAATTTCAAATGAACCCCTAGCCAGAAGTGTGCATGTGCTCTCAGAAGAGACATGCCATCCTACATGTCAATTTAATAAAAGCATGAAAGTCATCTTGAAACATGTATCACTTTCAAATTAAAAACTGGAATCCAGAAACTGAGAAGTGGTATCAGTTCCTGAGATCATGTTCACTTTACCAGCCAGAAAACACATCTGAACTGGCAAGACTTCAGAAAGTTTTTATCATGTTTTAAGCAACATTTCTGAGCTTTTATTTGACACAATCTTTTAAATGCATTCTTTTTTTTTTTTTTTTTTTTTTTTTTTGTTTCCCAGACCCTTCTTTGGCCAGAAGGAGGCACATAAAATGACTTGGCATTCCTCAGACTTCTCCATGTACATTACTAGTCTGGTTATAAATAGACACTGAATGAACACTAAGAAAAGAAACTACAGCTCTCCCCACACAGCACAGTGCAATCATCAACAACTGCCTGGACAGCTTTGATCAGAAACAATCAGAGAGCAACAACTCCTACCTCACTGCTTTGAATTTCATATGGCCCTGCAACAGCCAAGGAAAGAATGTGCTATAAATACACATGGATTATTCACTTGTACTCAGAATCAGGTGCTGCACAACTCATCTTGGATCATTTTGTATTACTGCCCAATACAAACATCAGAACCCCTTCTCCTTCACTGGTAGCTTTCCTTAATAATACCATGGAGAAAAAAGCATCATCTTTGTTATCAGTAAGGAATGCTCCCACAGCTGACCTGAAGCACACCAACATTTCCAAAATTGTTAGAACACTCTGAAATCAAATTGATTCAACAGCTTTGTTTATCTTTCCAGTAAATCAGGAGGAATGGGGAAAGTGTGCCAGCAAATCAGTAGCTGCAGAGCTAATTCTTATTTTCCTAACCAAGTCCCATATATAAATACGGGAGATACTTCTTGTCTGCACTGTTCAGTGCACATGCATGCAAAGGTCCAGTTAATTCACTGCTGCTTTTACACAGATCTTTTCATCTCACAATCTCTGTACACCACTGACCTCAGATTACCTCTTGGATAAAGCAAATGTATCATTTTCATCTAATTAATTGAAATAGAGGCACAAAGGTGAAGTCAAGCATCTATTAAAGTATCAGTAAAGGAGGTACTTGGCTAGAGTTTGAAGTCACAAAACAAATTATGCTACAATTTCAGAAGTGTAAGACCTCACCAAAAAAAAATTATGAAGAATAACTGCCTCCAGTTCTTAAGAGCTACTGGCAGCAGGAAAGAACCAAACTGACACAGGAAATAAGTAAATTACAATGAAGAGAATAAATATCTCTCTTCCTTAGTCAATACATGGCAGAAGCAACAATATGTTGCCCCAGGAGTATAGTCTGGGGGCAGAGTCATGGGCACCACCACAAGTGGGAGTATAACAAGACTCTGAGGTGCTGAATTCAAAATCTGGAATTTTTTTGGATCATATTTTGCATCATATTGTCTGTTTGGGATTTCCTCCAATGTGTTTGCAGTAGGTTACATCTGGATGTTGTGCTTTTCTTGCACTCATTTTACTTGTAACAAAACAGGATAATCAGTGCTAGAGATACTCAGTGTGAAAACAGAGATGTTTCCCTTTTCCCTCCAGCCACACAAAGTTTTCAGATCTCCAACCTTTCCAGCATTCAGTAGAGTGCTACAAGCCTCACCATATCATTTTTGTTCTCCATGAAAATGCTGAGTTTCTTCAGGAAGGTTACAACAAGGATGAGCAGCTCAAAATTATCCCGGTCCAGTGCTTTCACCAACATGTGCACAATGTTCTTGTTCCTCATCTTCAGCTCAATGCGAGTGTCCTCAGCCAGGTTTAGCAGCAGGTAAATCGCAACTGGCAAAGGTCAACAAAATCACAGCAACAGATCACACCCACCACAGCTACACAAGTCTCTATTTACTCTTGAAGTGCTCAAGACAAGACTTTCAGAAGCATTTTGCTCCCTTTGCAATAAATTTTCAAGGAAATTGCCAGTGAATTCTTTTTTTTGGCCTCTTTAAAAAGCATTAAGACCATTAATCTAATCTAATTTGAATCGTGGCTCTAAAAAAAATCAGAATTATGATAACTAGAAGCTTTTTATGTTGTGTGGTTTGTATTTTTTTTAATTTCAATTACAACAGGAAGCAATAAAAAGCCCCTCTCAGGAAAGGTTTGCCACTCAGATAATTTCAATTTAACATAAAGTGTATTTTAGTACAAAAACTGAGATAGAATGAGATCTATTCAGAGTCAGATACAAGCTAAATTAGGCAAATTTCAAAAAACCCAAAAAGAAGAGTGGATCACTTTTGCTCTTCTTCTGACAAATGGCTTTTAAAATTATTAATAGTGTCAAACAATCTGATTAAGTATTTGACTTTTCCCTATTCTTTGGCAACACTCTTCCATCCAAATCCACACCTTCAGGATGTTTAAGACATCCTGGTTGTAACAAGAATCAAAGAGGATCCCTCAGCCATTTTACCAACAACAAAATAATTTGCTATTTGGATTTGGTACCTCTAAGCAGCTGCTCCTGCTTGACAACCAGCCCTTTGTATTTCTTGTAAGTTTTCTCATAGTCCTTTTTCAGGGTTTGGTTTTCAGGATCTTCATCAAGTGAATTAGAGAAGTTAAGGAGTTCAGAGAAAAGTGCTACAGGCTAGATGACAATTGTCCTCTAAAGTGTTCCTCAATCACCAGTGAGAAGCAAGGCATCTGTGGAATACCCAGTGTCAAGACTCTCCCTGAGCACCAGCAATCCAGGCCATGCCTGTTCTCTCCTTGGCCAGGATATTTTACACCCTCCTAAGCAGCACAGATGTTTTAAGACATACTGCTGATAAAATACAATTTTTGGTTTTTTTCTTGTGTTGCTTTAATAGCTTCAGCTTAACCTCTTCCACATCCCAAAATCTTCACTCTTGGTCTTTCTCATATCTGCAATTCTATTTTGCACTTTCTGGTAAATTCTACTGTTTTTACAGAAGGTGCTGTGTACTCATCTTGTGTGACCCAACAACACTCATCAAGACAAGTCAGAAGTCATTAGGCTACACCAGAACACCAAAAGGATATCAGCTTTCTTCTTTTTAGCAAGTTCTTCCTGCCAAAGTTCATGTCTCTTCAGCTCATGGTCTATGATATTCATACACAGAGCTCCAATTTTGTAATGTGTGATTATCCCATGAAATTGAGAGAAACTACATTGAAGAAATAATACTTGTGAGGAATAGATGCCAACAAATCTGTATCTACTGTGACATCTATGGTAGTAATACATGAAATATTAAAAAAGGTATTTACAGTTTACCCCATTAAAGCACTTTCCTATTGGAAAATTATTTCAAAACAAGAACAATCCCTGAAAATATGAATATTTTCTCAACTTGCAGAAAGATAAGGAATAGTTTGTTGATCCAGATCAAAATAAAAACACATTGCAATTTTCATGCATAAAGGAAAAGGTTTTCCCCTCAGCCCTGCCTTCCATTCTGCAAGTACTTCAGAGCACTCTCTCCTCACCAGAAATAGAATAGAGACCTAAAATCAAGGTAAATGCAACTTCTGCTTGAATTATTTCTAGGCAGGGTATGCAGAAACACTGGCATAGCTAAATAAGAGCAAGTGCTCACTTCAGTTTTGAACATTGTTTCCCCCCTGTAGGTGTGCAGATGGAAATTAGAGGTGGCAGCTCAGCCACCTTTCATTTCTGACACAAAGCAATGAGTCAGAATCTTTACTAGCTTCTTCCCAGCTCTCTTACAAACTTCCTCACCACGAGAGTTCTTTTTGTTATAAGTGATAAAACTGATAAAACTGAGCTTCTTCCCAGCTCTCTTACAAACTTCCTCACCACAAGAGTTCTTTTTGTTATAAGTGATAAAACTGATAAAACTGAGCTTCTTCCCAGCTCTCTTACAAACTTCCTCACCACGAGAGTTCTTTTTGTGATAAGTGATAAAACTAAGGCACAAGTGTGTTTCTGTCTGTTTTTGCTGTTTCAGTGAAGTTTTGCAGCACAGAGCAATCAACAAATGAAAAGCCACTAAGCAGAGCTACATTCTTTATGTTCCTAAATCCAGGGACTCTGCACTCACCTCGAAAAGCAGAAGAAAATGTAAATGATATTGGTAGCCAGTTCAATGCTTTGTTTCCAGTCTTCCCTCAGCACTCTAGCCAATGCACCCAGGGCAGTTTCTGAAGTGAAACAAGATTTAGAGAAGCATCAGCATTTTTGTCCCTCCTTTTTAGCCTGTGAGCCTCAGAATTTGAATACATCTATCTGTTTTCTAGTGGAACACTCTCACAGGTACCTCACTTTGACAGGCAGCACTGCTCACCACTTCTGTTTGGAGGCAGTAGCAGAGAGTGCCCTGGGTGGTCACCCTGTCACAAAAGCTAAGGGGCAGCAACATGGAAGGAAAGTGCAACCAAACACTGAATTCATCTCCAAACTACCACTAACCTTCAGATCCTGTGGCCTCTGCCAGCTCTGTGCTCCACACTACATTGTGTCCCTGCCTAAAACACCGCAATTTTCACTTTCAAATCCCCTTTAAATTCTGCCTGGACAGACAGTATTTCTCATCCATCTTCCCATTTATTTTCCCCCCTGAATCTACTTCATATTCTTTAATAATTTGGTTTCTTGTCTTATTTAATTTCACTTTCCCAGTCACCTTCCCCTAGCTAGTCTCTATTCATGTTACACCATGTTCTTTGATCAGAAAAGCAGCAACTAGGAACATGAAGCACTAAATATTTTCAACAGCTCTTAGGGATAAGCCATTATTTCATGGCTCACCATTCCCATGCCATCTTCCATGGTGACACTAAAAGATGGGCATGAATTGAAGTCATCAATACATGAGGGTATAAGGGCTCAGAAAAAGAGACAAAAAGGTCAAGGAAAGAAAATGAAAAAAAATTAACTCATGTCAGCTGGAAAATTCTCTTTTCAAGGCAAGTTCCCTGATCTACAGAATACACCAACACATTCCCATCTCCACCAGTAATGCCAGCTGGAGTTAATTGAGCATCAAAATAAGGAGGAGGATTTCAGTAGTAGGCTCACCTAAGACCAGTCTGAGCAGCATCCATTTGTAGAGCTTTGATGGCCACCTTATTCTATACAGAGAAACAGAGCCTAGCAAACTAAAGAAAATCCCAAATGAAAGATGAACTACTTTCCCCTGGACACAAATGAACAGCACATCAAGAGAAATTACCATTGGATTTTAAAATTACCATTTATAAGCAGCTCTTCCAGATTATCAGGATTCCTGGCCAGCTGCAGGATGAGGGCAGAGCCCCTCACCTTGTCAGGAATGTCCTCATACAGTAACTCAATGTACTCATCCATGTCATTGATGTTGGCAACTTCATCAATCTGAAAGCATCAGAGCAAGGCCTTCACTGAGGGACAGGGCAATTCAACACCAGCAATCACAATGTGACTCAGTTGTCACACCAAAGGGCACTCAGCTTCTGAGTACACATCTTAGGCAAAGATAAAACACAAGTTAAAAAACCCCAACACATGCAGAATGACTGTCAATGAACAGCAGGAAATCTGAGGAGATAGAATTCCTAAAAATCAAAGGATGCTCAGGATGTCCTGTCTGATGTTCCAGTCCTCACTGTCTGTCCTGCTGTGTGCTATACTTGGAGGGGTAAGTATGCAAGTCAAATATTTTACCCTTTTTGGAGATAATTTTTTCCCATTGTGCAGTATTTCCAAACCAAGTTCTTTGTTTAAAAAACAAGAAGCAAAAAATACCACAAGAATTCAGCATTTCCTCTGCCCTCCTCCCTTTTGTAACTGCTTACTGGAGTAGTAAACAGGGTTTGCATTCCTCTTTTAACACCAATACTTACCTCTGTTCCTTCAAATGGGGGTGGATCTTTTGGCTTGCTGGTTTTCTCTTTCCTTTCTACAAAGAAAAAGACATGGGTGCAGTTAAGTTACACACAAACACAGAGCAAACACATATCCATTGTTCTCATGACCACTCCAGTTAAATCAAGGTCAAAGTCCTTTGGTGTCCAGCTGACCTGCCAGACTAACACAGGTTTCTGAACCTGAACAGTCCTAGGGAGTAAAACAAATCCTCAGCTGCCTTGTGACAACTCAGTCTAAATGATCAGTGATAGCCCTTATCAGGTGGGGAGACAGAGGCTGATAAACCTCAGAGCAAGCCCAGAGTGACAACACTCACTCCCACAGTGAGGGACATCAGCAGCTTTGATCCTTCTTGTGCCCTGTGACACACCAAGACACAGAAATGCAGAGTGAAAGAGGGTAAAACATGCAAAGCTCTTACAATCAAACCCCATATATTACATAAATCTTCATTTTCAATTTGTCTCACTAGGAATCCAGTTTGAGAACAAAGCTTACCATTTCAGGCCTGCAAGAAACCTGGGTAACCACAAGGTAATGTAGAGTCTAATGTCAAATATTTGAGCAGAAAGTTTAGGGTAAACTTGAGACATAAACAGGAGCACCAAGAGGCCAGGAACTTTAGATGAGAAGATGAGAGAAATACCCCAGGCTGTCTGCTACACTGGACCAAGGCTTGTGAGGCTCTGAGACTCTCCAGCTTTACACAGAGCCCAAATTCAGCCTAGGCACACTCTGTACCCTTGCAAGAGGTGATGGCAGAGATCTTTCTAGGAAGATCCCCTTAGAGACTTTTGATGTCACTCTAAGTGCAGATTCAAGATGATGAGGCTGTACCCAATAGCCAAATCTGTACCTCTCAAGTCCTGCTAAAGCACAAGGCAGCCAGTAAGAAGCATCAATACTAAATGTAACCAAATAATAAAATTAATTTGGTTATTTAAAAGGTAATTTCCTCACTTCAAGATCATAATTATTTCCAAGGGTGATAAAGATATGTTTCCTACTGTAACCATCCCCAGAGAATTGGTACATCAGGCACATTGGGCTCTCAGCCAGGAACACCTCAGTATTTGTTCAAGGCTGAGGCATCTCAGGCCCAAGCTGCTTTGTTCCTGTATTTTTTACCTTTTCCTGCTGAAGAATCTCTGCGATTCTGCAGGTAGTACAGCAGCTGCTCCACTTCTCCCAGCTTGGAGGGGTGAATGAGCTTGCATTCTTCAACCACCTTTCGAGCCAGGGAACCAATGTCTGTGTTTGCATTAAGGCTCTTCAGCCGAATTCTGCAACACAGACAAGTCTCTTTTCAGTTTTAAAATTCTTTTTCTCTTCAGTCCTTTGATTATGTTTATACAGTCAAGAATTTCTCAAAGCAGAAATGATCCTGATACACCCAGTGCCTGTGCCTTTCATGTCAAAGTGGTGCCTCTGAACTCCAAATGGCAAGCAAGTGTCAAACAGATTTGGTGCAGTGTAACTGTTCACGAGCTGACAAGCAGCAACATTAAAGGCAGCTGCATGAACAGATCCCTTACAGGCACCTTGGATAAAAAAGACAGTAATTGATTTGGATATACCCCATAAAAACTGCACAGGACCACAAAGGAGTATTGCAGACAAATAAAGTCCCAAATGAGAGACAGCTCTGGGTGTTTGTCTGCACAGAAAGGTTCTTTTGCAGTGCCAGGAGTCTCCCACAGCTCTGGCAGATCTGCAGCCAGGTCCACAAGCAATGAGCAGGAAGAAATCTCTGTGGTAATTAACAACAGGCTGGAAAAAAAAGGAATTCCACCATCATGAGGATGCAAATTTTGTTGATTATGTTGATTCATCTGATGACAGAAGTATGCTTCTGATATTTTCAAAAATTTGAGACAATTTAAGGATTCTCTTTTCTTTTCCCCCCAATTATTCTTCTAACACATACTCACACAGGCAGCCACTTCAGTTCAAATTTTCAAAAAGAAATCAGTACAGAGATAAACCCCCCCTAGAACAGATCCAACCTTGCAGCTTGAAAAATGCAGTTAGGAAAGTTCTCTTAGCTTTTCCAGTGGGGAATATTTTAATGGTCTTGAAAGAAATTAACCAGGCAAAATTGAAATGCAGATCAAGCAGTGAATTCACTGGTTGGGCAGATCAAAACACAGGAGAGGCAACAGCTGGAACACAAGGCTGTCAGGAGGTTCCCTGGTACTTCTTGCTCCAACATGAACTACCATTTGCACAGGAAACAATCACTTTTCTCTGCCTCAAGTACCCATCATGTAAAACAGAAGTCATCATTTTTCTTTACAAAACACCTTAAAGGACATGGCTGAAAAGCAATTCACAACGTGTGTTTCAGATGTTACCCTTCCCAGGCACGTGGTATTTCCTGCCTTTGAAATCCTCTGCTAGTCCAGCACTAAATTCCATAAAGATTATAAACTACAATTTCTCAGAGGTAGGTGGTACTCTGAGTCACTGAATCTATGAAAATTGAAATAAAATATCAGAGCTTGCTATGACCTTACATTTTCTGACATTCCTTGCGTTCCCCCAGCATGGGGTCTCCCAGCTCTCCCAGAATCGTTGCTTCCACTTCATAATGGACAATGAGGGCTTTCTCAGATGGATGCACATCTATGTTACCTCCTTTTACCTTCCTGTCATAAAGGGGAAAAATGGATTAAATGAAAAGCTCAGAAAACACACCAGAGCAGAAATCAGCTACCTGCTATGCAGGCCCTAAAGCCAAGCAGTGCTCTCCTTCCACACCATATTCCATCCCACAAAGCCTGGTGCTACTGGCCCATTCTTGGCTACTACCTGCAGTACAGAAATGTCCAAGCCACTGGTACAGCCTCACTCACAGAAATCAGGAAAGAAATCAAAGAAATCCTGTTCCACATCACCACCACCATGAGTACAAAAATGCATTTCACCAAGCAGGTGAATTTCCCAGTTAGTTCCCTATTACCTTGTCAGTATTGACAAATCTTTGTCCAATGGCCTTCACTTAGTGCAGTCCTAACTCCTAGTAGTTCCAATTCTCTGAGACTGAATCACAAACCATTTGTATTTCAATTTAACTACTCTCTCTTGAAACACAAACCTCTTTGCTACTGTTCTTCACCTCATTGTGCCTGCTGCCAGGCTTGAGGGATTACAAAAACCAACAGCTGCCATCAAAATCTATAAATCATGTCTACCTGCTTTTCTACCATCAAAATCTATAAATCATGTCTACCTGCTTTTCTACAGCCACAGATCCTTGGGAGAAGAGAACAAAAGGGCCTGTCCTGCTCTCTCCTCCTTTGTGCCAACAATTCTGTGTCCATGCAGATCCAAGGCTCCTGAGGAAAGGCTCAGATGGATGAAGACACAGCTCATTCCTGTTTTCAAGTAGTGGCAATACAGGGACCCATTTTTATGTATTGGTAAAGATGACACTTGTCCCTTTTCCACTTGTACAGTCATGCCATGAACCAGGCTGCTAAACACTGCAAATTAAAAGTACCTCCAAAATGTGGGTTTGGCTTTTGGGATGTGGAGTGGGTTTTTTGTTGGCTGTTCAGGTTTTTAGACAGATCATGTCCTTAAAGAGAATTACAAGTGGCTTCACCAGTGGTCATATCAGCATCTTGGAGATAGCCATGGCATTGGGTCAATTAGATCAGGAAAAATTACTTGAACCTCATAAAGCTGGAAATGTCAGCAAATCCAGATGCAGCCTGTGCTGTAACCATTCTCAGCAGAAAATGTTTGAAATGTGTCTCCATCTACCCAGCTACTCTGCTATCCACTTTTCCTTCGGCAGATACAGCTGCAAAAAATACCTTTGTCCTGAGATACAGCTGCCCAAAAAACCCCACAAACCACAGAAGGGTCAGGAAACGAAAAATCCAGTTCAACTACAGCCTTGCAAGGACATAAAGCTACACAGAGCCAGCAGAAATATCTCCCTAGTGCTGGAGAGTAACATTTTCCATGAAAGCATAGCAAAACTCCCTTTATGACTTGAGATATTTTAAAGAGACCTGGCTTTGTTCTCCTTGAGCAGTACCTTGAAGCAGGTGCTTCATTGCAGTCTGTGGTCACCAGGTGCAGGCTTATGGCAAATCTATTTCAGGAGAATCCCTCTCCCCACCTCCAAATGTATTTCTCCTACTGAGATCTATCAGGAGATGCCAACTGCAAACACTCAGGCTCCTGACAGCCAAAGCTCTGCTTAGAATATTTACAGGGATATTAGGAATATTTACAGCTATAAAGACAATGGATAGAGAACAGAGTTTGGTAAAGTTTTGGTAAAGTTTTACAGGAATAAAGCTGGACTAACAGCTGATCATTGCCCAAAGGATTAGACCTTGCCATGTGTTCCCTGCTCCTGGCAGGCACCTTGCAGTTCAACATGAGGACTCATCAGTCCCTGTCACAGTCAGTCCCAGCAATCCAACAGAAAACTCTCCATGGTCTGGAGAGGAACTTTTCCACTCTGCAACAGAACTAAAGTGCTCTGTAGAAAAGGAACAACACTTCCTATTTCTCATCAGGGAAAAGAAGGAGTGAAACCTCCTCCTTTTGGCAACAGTAAACCAATGATGAGCTTAGCAAGTAGGAGAGCCTTAGCTTAAGACTGCTTAAAGAGTTTTAGGACTCCCCAGATTTAATTTTTTCTTTCAGAGGGATAGATGGGTAAACTGAAGAACTTAGAGCTGCAGAGATTTTCTGCCCTCTCACACTGACACCCACCCTCCCTGCCTGAGCTATTTCTGAGCTAATGAAGTCACCAATCAATGCACAGCCAAGCTCCCTCCTGAAATCCTACCTTGTGAAATGCTTGAGGACCTACACTAAAATGTACTCTCCAGCCACTGAAGTTGTTTTTCATTTGGAAAACACTGCATTTGGACTGTCAGCATCACAAGGCAAATCCTCATTTACAGAAAAAAATCCCCTCCTCTCCCCCAAATCTACAAACATCTTTTTTACTGACTTTCTACACATCCTGAGTCGGTAAATCACGTCACAAAACATTTGAAATTGCAAATATTATAATGAGCAGAAACAGCAATGCACTGGGGAGCTCTCATGCACATCAGCCTGTCCTTTCACTTCACTGCTTGCTTTGTCAACAAGAACCCAGCTCAGTTCAAGCTTTAAAGAGGAAGGCCTTTTCTACAGACAAAAGCTGCAAGCTGAGCTCACATAACCAAAGCTGGAGTGTTAATATCCTTTATTAACTGATTCCTTTAGAGGGAAAAAGCAAAAGCAAACTATCCTAATGAAAAGTGGCACAAAGCACACGTGGGTAAGGCTGAAAATTCAATAACAAATCCCAGCGAGTCAGACTGGGTGGGAGGGGGAGTGCCCATGCAGGGTGACAAAGGGAAACAGGGAGCAGAGGAATACCAGACTTGCACACCAGCCTGGCCACATTAAACAGCACAGCAGGTAGTTCTGGGTTTGTGCTCCCAAAAAAGAGAGACAACTACACCTGTTGCAGGGATGACTACAAAACAAAGATTCCTACAACATCACATACGATGGCACAAACTGAACAGGTAAGGCTAAAAAAAAACAGGCACTGCTCTAAAGTTACAGCTGTTGATTCAGTTAAGGGTGGTATTTGATTTTTACCCATCATGGCATTGCTATGACAGAATAGATGTTCAAAGATTATCAGGAGGGTTTTTTTCCTCTGCACTGATTCCAGCTGTGGAGTTTAATATGTGGCATGTAAGGGGAAAAAAAGCAAAACCTAGACAGTGTAAACAGGAAATTCTGCAGATACTAATAAATGGAAAGGAAGTAAAAAACAAGAGCAGGAACTCCTTAGGATTCAAGACAGGATGGATAAAATCACCAGCACGATAGGAGGAAGTGACACTGTCCATTTGTGACACATGACATCTGAACAGAGGCCTAGATGACCTAGCATCTTTTGGGATTGATTCACTTTTGCTCTGAAACCACTGACAGAGATCCAAGAGCTGCCAGCTCAGGCCCTATTCTTTATGGTGACTGCTCTCACTGCCAAACTGACAGATAAAAGGCACCATTCATTCATCACACCTGCAACACCAAACCCAGATCATACACTTTATACCCCACAGTTACCTCTGGCATTCACAATACCTGTCCTGCCCAATCTTCCATGGCATTCTCTTAACATCTCCTTCAATTCAGTCTCCCAGCTGCTCCCTGAACCTGGCCTTACTGTCTCTTATCCCATCCCTGATCCCCAAAGCAGCCACCTGCACTAATACACAATCATCCTCTCCAGTCATCTCCTAATAGCACCTATTCTCCTCTCAACCTGCTGTCACTTCAGTGCCTCATCCCAAACACACCATAAAATGCCACCACAGCCATCCCCAGGCCAGGGCACCCTCCAAACCCCACCTCTCTGCCCACCCTGCCTTTGTAACCTTCACTCATCCTTAACCCTCCCAGTGCTCATCCAAACCTTCTTCCCAACAGGCCGGGGCAGGCTAAAGAGGGGGATCGCCCAAACAAACCTGTCTCCCATTCCCTCACCCAGCACACCACAGCCCCCAGCCAGCTTCCAAACCAGCCCCTCCTCACTCGCCATACCTCCACCCATCATCATCATCATCATCATCACCCCTCCCAAAACACTCTCCATTGTCACCTCCCCAGCTATAATCACCCACCCATCCCCAACCCAGTCCTCACTACAGCCTCAGCCTCACACTCCACCCCACAGCTGCCCCATATTCCCCCCCTGCAAACACCCTGCAACACCTGTGTCTCGCACCCCACAACCTGACACACTCCATCCTCCCTCTACACAACCTGCCGCGCCCCAACCGCCGCGCCTTCCCCCCACCCCCCCTCACCGCGTTCATCCCCGCAGCACGAACCGCCGCCCCTCGTGCCCGTCCTCCTCCCCGGTTACCTCTTGAGGTACCGGGCGTCCTCGCCCTGCATGGCGGCGGTCAGGGGCCGTGAGGGGAGGGGATGGGATGGGATGAGGGCGGGGGGGCGGCCCGGGCAGGGCGCGGCCCCGCGCGCGCGGTGCTCGTTACCAGGGAGAGCGCGAGCCCCGCCCCGCCCCGCGCACGCGCGCCGCCCTCACCCGCCCCCCCCGGCCCCGCCTTTCCCTCCCCGTTAGCGCCCCCTGCAGGCGCGGGGGAGGCGCTGCCCCGCCGGCTGCCGGCCCCTCACGGCGGGGAGCGGGCCCTTCCCGTTGGCTTCCGGGGAATCACGACGTGAAAAAAAAGAAGCTGTGTTGGGTTTTTTTCCCCTAAATAAATATATACGCAAAAGTGAAGTTTATAAACTTGAGAAATGCTGCGTTTCTGGGCGTCGATATGATTCAGGCCATTTGACGCTTGGCTGACAGTGAAAGGTGACCTGACCTCAGTACAGTTGAGGCAGCATGGTACACTTTACTTAGTCTTCTGTATTTGTTTAATGCTTATTATTTTGAAATTGATATGCATCACTGCCAAACTATGAAATGGTTTTTCAGTTAATCAGCAAGTTGTTTTTGGTGAGAGGTACTTGAGGACACTGCGAGCAGCAGGAGTGAGGGAGCTGGGTTGGAAGGGACCTCTGGAGATCGTCCTGGCCAAGGCAGGGTCACCCCAAGCAGGTGACACAGGGATGCACCCAGGTGGGTTTGGGATTCCACATGGTGAAATGGTTTTTCAGTTAATCAGCAAGTTGTTTTTGGTGAGAGGTGCTTCAGCACTCTGCAAGCAGCAGGAGTGAGGGAGAATCTCAGAATGCTCGCAGAATCACAGCACAGCTGGGTTGGAAGGGACCTCTGGAGATCTTCCTGGCCAAGGCAGGGTCACCCTGAGCAGGTGACACAGGGATGCATCCAGGTGGGTTTAGGATGCCTCCAGAGAGGGAGAATCTGCAACCTTCCTGGACAGCCTCCTCTATCACACTCCATGCAAAGAACATCCTCATGTTGAGGTGGAACTTCTTGTGTTTCCATTCATGGCTGTTGCACCTCACCCTGTCACTGGAGAGCATCGAAAACCATCTGGCACCATCCTCCTGGCACCTCCCTGGAGACATTTACATGCATGGATGAGATCCCCTTTCTTCTCCAGACCAATCTGTCCCAGCTCCTGCAGCCTCTCCTCATCCAGAGATGCTCCAGACCCTGTGTGCAGTATCTAGAGGAGGATTGAAGAAGGGCTCTTGTGGTGTCCTGCCCCATTATGGCCACCTGAGCTGGTCACTGCTCCTCAGCACCAGCTCCTTGACTTAAGGCAGCCTTGGTGTTTTGGCACATAATCTTCCTTTTGGGTCACTGACACACAGAGAGCACGGGAATGACACAGCTGTAGCTCCAGACTCAGGCACAGTGCCTGCATATCCAAAATCATGTTGGAAAAGTTACATAGTCAGCCAGCACCTGAATTTTCTGTCCCTTTATCTTGTCTCCAAGCCACTCTAAAGAAGAAGCAAATAGCATCATATCCAAGAGGTCTCAGAAAGGCTCTTAATGGGATGTAGTTTTCTGGAGTACTCTTTACAACTGAAAATTCTGTCTGCCCAGAGTCATGGGGTAATGCAGAAATAAATAATAGACAACAAAGGTTTTGGTTTTTATTGTGGCAAAATATTAAGACTAAATACTTAATATCTACTGATCCCATTAAAGACTAAGAATTTTTATACTTTCATAATCTGTAACAGAGCAGAATAAAGTATTTTGTGGAATCCACACAGTGCCTGCCTTTGTTTTAACAGAAAATGGAAAAAGAAAGTACCCCGTGAAATATGAAGTGCTACCTTAGTGCAATGAATTTACAAAACATTGCTAGAACATAACACCCTTGTTACTTATTCTATTTTTATCACAGTAATATTGTCATAAAGAAAAAAAAATGCAGATACCTAATCAGAATGATAATTCTCCAGTGATTTCAGCAGCTCTCCTGATAAGCATAAGCCAAACATTAAACTCTGAAGCCATATAAATAGTCTGATATTTCCTGAGCACTAAATGCCTGACAGTCTTCATTTATTTCACTACGAATTTATCTTATTGATCTGGTCACACGTGCCTGTGAATGGAGTCTAGTTTTAGACACCTATGGAAAACAGGCCAAAGATTACAAGATGAGACTGATACAGAAGAATGTGAGAACTGAAAAAATACAAGCAAAGGAACATTTATTCCAGGTAAGTGTGCCATGATGTTTGGGCTAAAATTGGCTGTTTGTCAGGACCTGAAGGGACAGCAGAGGCTGGAAAGAGTCCAAGTGAAATAAATATCTCAGCTTTGTAGGTATTGAGCCTACAAAGATCAGACAATTCTGCCAAGATCAGACAATCCTGTTGGGCAGTGACAACCAGTTGATGCTGGGTTCAGAAAACCACATGGCACAAACACCAAACCCCAAGTATTGCATGCTGGATTCTTCTAAAATTCAATTGTAGAGCACGTGCTGCCTGGGGTTTTGTTCTGCAGCCTTGCCCTGAGCTTCTGATGTTGTTTTGCACAATTCCTTACATCCCTGTCCTTACAGTGTGATGAGGTTTATGGGATGGGAACTCTGGAGATCCCTCACCTGCATGGTAGAAGTAAGAGGAGGAAAGAGAGGGTGGAATTTGAGGCAGAAGGGTGATCAAGTTGCAAGCAGAAGCTGGAATACACAAGATTTTTGTGTCTCTACTTTGTTCTTTTGTTTGTATGGTTTTGGGGTAGTTTGGCTTTTTTCATAGAACAGTTGTAAGAAATATGGTTCTGGAGTCAGCTAGAAGGAGAGATTTTTTTGTAGTGAGGGAATATAAAGGAGGGTGTGAAAAAGCTTGGGAGGTGCAGAGAAAATCAGAATAGGAAGAGAATGGTGGAGAAAGTTGCATGAGAAGAAGCTGAGCAAGCAGAAGCTAGAATACACAAGATTTTTGTGTTTGTTCTTTTGTTTAGGTGGTTTTGAGGTGGTTTGGCTTTTTTCATAGAACAGTTGTAAGAAATATGGTTCTGGAGTCAGCTTGGAGGAGAGATTTTTTTTTTTGTAGTGAGGGAATATAAAGGAGGGTGTGAAAAAGCTTGGGAGGTGCAGAGAAAATCAGAATAGGAAGAGAATGGTGGAGAAAGTTGCATGAGAAGAAGCTGGGCAAGCAGAAGCTGGAATACAGAAGATTTTTGTGTTTGTTCTTTTGTTTAGGTGGTTTTGAGGTAGTTTGGCTTTTTTCATAGAACAGTTGTAAGAAATATCGTTCTGGAATCAGCTTGAAGAAGAGATTTTTATGTAGTGAGGGAATATAAAGGAGAACATGAAAGAGCTTGGGAGGTGCAGAGAAAATCAGAATAGGAAGAGAATGGTGGAGAAAGTTGCATGAGGAGAAGCTGGGCAAGAGGAGTGAAGCAAGTGGGTAAAAAACAAGAGGAAAGAACTGTGGAGTGTTCCCATATGGTACATGTATCTATGTGTATTTGTATATATATTTATGGTAGAATAAGCACAGATGGAGTAATTAACAACAGTTTTATGCAAAAACTCCCAAATTTATATTTTTTTGGTCAGGCTGCAGACATGTGGGCAGAATACACTCAGTGACATTGGAGCAACACCTGCCACATTGCCTCATGGTAAACTTGATTTTATTTCTTCTTGTTTGTTCTCTTAGCATTGAAAAGTATTGATACTAGCAGTGATTTTTAGGTCAAAAAAGGTGTTTCCATTGTCTTCAATGAGCCTTTGGTATATGACAAGACTGCATGTTGAAAATGCATTGGGACTGGTTTCTTTTACATCACTGTAAAAAAAAAATTCAACCAAAATAGCCAACATTGTTTTTCTGTAGCAATAATGTTACATTATTGAAATGTAACAGACTAATCTCTTGTCTCTTGTGGAGTTGAGAAACCAAAGCAACCCTGAAATTTGTAATCTATCCATCAAAGACTGCATCTTGCTCTCAGGAAAAAAAAAAGAATCCAGTGGTTTGTAGGGAAAAAAATAATGAATTTGGGACATTTGCCTAGACCTTGTAAAATGAACTGTGCCTAAAACTCCTGAAGACCCTTTATTAGCTAAAATAAAGTGGAGCACTCTGAAAGGATGACTTCCAGGGAAACATGCTAGGTGATTAGGCTGTGCAGCTCAGTGGGGGATGGAGATGATGTTGTTCTGCTGGGCTGTCACACAGGAAGGGACTCAGGAATGGAGGTAATGAACCCTGGGCTTAAAAGTTTATACTGGGAGGAGGAAGTGAGACAAGGCACAGAAAATCTGATACACAAAGGGAAAGTCTGGCTTAACTCCTCTGGATGGAATTAATCTTGGAGCACAGATCAAGGTGATTCCTGAATGCCTTTTTGATCAGCAGTGACAGTGACATCTGCACAGGAGAAGGTCATTTTCAGTGTGACATGTGGTTGTGCTGGCACATCCTGAGTGCTTTTGTTATTCTTGAACGTGAGACTTCACAAAAATGAGAAGAAGAGAACAAGATCCTCCATGAAGAGCTTGGTTTGTATTTTATAATATATTTAAAATACAAAATATTTTAAAATAGATTTAAAATACATTTTAAATGTATGAAATATATTATATATATAAATATTTAAAGATATATAATATATAATATATAATATATAATATATAATATAATTAAATAATAAAAATTATATCATATATATTATATTATATACTATATTATATCTATTAATATATAATATATTTTCATATATTAATATATATACTATATTAATATAAATTAATATTTATATATAATATATTAATAAATATAATTATACATTATATAATATATATTATATATATTATATATATTCTCAATATATATATTTCTATTTATTTTTATATTTAAATGTATTATACATATATTTTAAATATATTAATATGATGTTATGTGGTATGATATGATATTATATAATGCAATATAATATAATATAATATATTTATTATATATTGAATATAAATTTATTTATTAAATTTATTACATCTTTTAATATATATTTTATATATATTATTTCCATTTAAAGATATTATAAATATATTTTAAATATATTAATATTATGTGATAGATGATATTATGTGATATTATATTATATTATATTATATTATTAGTTTAATATAATATAACATAACATGGCATAATAACACTAAGCTAAGTAAATGCATCAATTTTCAACTCATTCAAACCAGGGAAGAAAATTACCTGTAGGTTTCTATTGTTTCAGGTGTAAAAAGAAACATCTGGAGATGTGAGAAGAAGCAGATCTCTTCACACAGAGTTCACTGTAGAGCAGAGTGTGCTGCTTTCTCCTTTGGCCTATTGAAATCAGAATTGCTGCCTTCCATGGGACTGATCTTTGATGGCCTTGTAGCTCCTTCTGGAGCTGGGGTTGTGCTAAAGTAACAAACTCCGTGGATTTCCATGTGCCTGACTTGAGACCAGGCCTTTAAGAGGGAATTTTGCTGTGAGGAAGGCAGAACAGCTCATTGTACACTGTCACAGAATCTTAGAATCATGCAGGTTGGACAGACTTTTAAAATCAAGCCCAAGAATAAACCTAACACTGCCAAATCCACCACTAAAGCACATCCCCAAGTGCCACACCTACCTGCCAGCGTATCCTGGATATGGATGTTCAGTGTTTGTGCTGCACTAGGATTTGCATTCTCCATTTCTCCTCATTTTCTGGCAACCAGCCTGAAAAGATTAAATATGGAAGTGTCCACACAAGAAGGAACAGATGGCTTCTCTCTGTTTGTGTCATCTTGTGACCCCTGATGACAATGAGGGGCATTTCTTGTGCAAAATCCTGGTTTTGCTGAAATCAATGGGAGTTTACCACTGACCCCAGTGGGGACAGAATTTCACCTCTTAATGTTTATTAGATGCAGCAGGCAGAAAGCAGACTCATAGCTATAAAGGCTGTGACATTTTATGGTTCTGACTCTGCAACCACTCAAGCACATGGTTAATTTTGCCACAGTAATAAAGTTAAGCACTAGCTAAAGTGTTTTCAAGGAGGGGTCTCTTTTACACTTGAACAAGTCTATATTTCATCATAAATCAGGAATTCCTCCCTTTCAAAAGAAAAGAATTCTGCATGTGATCATCAAATTGTTTCTACTTTGCACAACAATAATTGCCCTTTTGTTTTTTCAGTTTCTGTCCAAATAAGGCAAAGGGGAATGAATACCTCAGCTGAAGTAGTGTTGCTCTGGTGACATTTAACTCATTTCAAATGGATTCAAGAGGGAAATATCAATTTTTCAATTTTAATTCTAAATACTTCAGACACTGGCTATTTCATTTAAAAAGTGAAGATTTTGCACAACACTTTACAGCCAAAATATTTTTGTTAAGTTTTTTAACTATCATGGACAACATCAGCATTGTTCTTCATATCTAGGAAAACTCTTCTACTTTTGCAGTATTTTTGTATTTGTTTCCACCTAATTTTAGCCAAAGCACATCAGGAGTGTAACAGAATGGAAGTACAAGGAAAGGCATTCAAGCTAGATGAATTCAGACCTGAAATAAAGCATAAAATTTTACTGGGATAGCACTTAACACATGGAATGACTTACCTTAGGATTTATGAGTTGATGCTTCCCCATTATTACCAGTCTTTATATCAGGAGTTTAAGAAAGAGAATGTGGGTGAGTGTAGAGTAAATCCTTTCCCAGGGTCTGTCCTGATGCTAATTTGTTTTGTTTCCATCGTGGAAGGAACCAAGCAGAGGCTGAACTTGGGTCTGATTTAGTGCACTTGCTCCTTTGCCCTGCTTGGTGAGGGAAAAGCAGGAGAGCATTTGGAGCACCTGGGAGAGGCTGTCAGAGGAGGATGGTGATGGGGTGGGGTGGCAACAGAAGACCCAGGAGGTGGAAGGGAACATGGGCCAAAGAATATTCCTTCACCCTCCCAGCTGTGCTTTCCAGGAGCCTGGAAAGGACTGGGAGAAGGAAAAAGCAGGGACTGGTCTGGCTGGCCCATGAGTAAGAAAATAGAAGAGCCCAGGAGTTCAGCTCTGGAAATTACTGGTTCTCAGGAGCTTCTGGGTTACAATAATGGAGGTTTTACAGTGCTGTTGAGCTGTGTGTTGAAAAAACAATCCTTCAGCTTTCAGCTAATTTAGTTACCATCTGTAAGCTGTTTAAGCCATTCCCCTTATTTCACTTTTCCCATTTAATTTTGCTCTGTATGCTTTTTCTTCATTCCACCTCCTGTGCAGGCACAGAGAAGCACATAGGTGTGCAACTGAGGATTTTCTGTAGAGTAGAAAAACACCACTATCCCTGATGTTCTTTGTGGGCTGCATTGCTCTAACCCACCCACAGACTGCTGGCATTTTGCTGTGGGGACCCATGGCCTGTTCCTCACACCAATATATTTTATATAGACACAGAAACAGTGAAATACATTTTTTTTAAAAAGTGCTTTGTGGTGCAAAACTCCAACATTGGCGTTTGTGTAGATGTCTGAGTTTTATTTTGTACAAAACTCAGTTTGCTGCTACTGGATTTCAGATTTCAGAGGTAGCTTGTTAAAGTTGTCCTTAGCTCACCCAGTTGAGCATCTCATATGTTTCATGAGATTCCCCTGGAACCCAGGGGCATATCAGTTGTCCTGGCAAGGCATAGTGAGGTGAGTTAATTAGTAGCATTCCAACATATCCTGGGCTTTACTGGCTAGAAGTGAAGAATCCCAGAAGAAGGAAACACTGTAATTGTGCCAGATCCATCCTGTGCTCCCTATAGTTTCATTCTACAATTTTTTTTCATACATATTGTCTCCGTGCCAGTGCTTGTGGTCTCTGAAATTAAAAGCATTTCTCATAAAGGGGATTATGAAATTAAAAATATTGCTCGTAAAGAACACATTGATCCTTACTGGGAGGATGACAGACATAAAACCATCAAATTACTGATGTCACTAAATAAAACTAATTTAGGAGATAACAGTGCATTTTTAAACAAATAGTGGGGATGTATTGGATTTACAAACTGCAAGAATTTTCCTTCCCAGTGTGCTCATTCTTCATTTATCATTTTATAAGAAAAACCTTTTAACTAAAAGTTAGTCTCATACAAATGTCACTTGCTAGCTTTCTTGCTAATCCAGAGGAAATATTATCCTAGTGGTCCCTGAGGTCCAATGTCTAGGTGTTGGATACATGATAAACTTACTTGAAGCTTTCTCAGTGAGATATAGTCCTCTGGAGACAGCTGTGGATTTAATTTTTCAAGCTTTAGTACAACCTAACCTCTTAAAAATAAGATTTAAGTTTCCCTTGTCAGGTCACTTAAAAGTTTCTTCTTTTATTTTGCTTTTTTTTTATTTCCCTCCTCTGCTGCTTGCCCAGGCTGTTAATCCCCAGCCTCTGGAGGAAACATTTAACCATCTCAAACCTTTCACATCTTGATCATTTTTTGGTTCCCAAGGACAGCACACATACATTTGGCTTTTGAATTGTTCTAGTCTGAGAGTTTATCAAGAAATTATCAATGCAAAGCAAATAATTTCCAGTCTTGATCATGTAGAGTTCAACATCAGTGCTGAAAAGAGGTTTTTGCAAATTTTTGAGCCGCTCCTCAGTGTAAGAGCAGTATTTCACACAAAGAGGTGTGTTTCTAGTTCATGCTGTCCAGGAGTTGAGTTTAATCTAGTTTTCTTTCCCCTGGATATTTATCACTTACTGTTTCAGAAATGGTAAATTTAATGTTCCAAGGCATGCACAGAATTTCACTGGCGAGTTCCTGGTATTGTGAAACTCCACACAACTCAGAGCCAGGTTAAGCATGAAGGCTGATCAAACCAGCAATGTCACAGACACTGAAATGTGTCTGAAATGCAAGAGATATTATACTCCTGATACTTTTACTGATCCAAAAATGCTGCTTGCAGCTCCTGACCCCCCTCATCTCCCTGCTGTGCTCACACAAACACACTCACAGGCTTCTGCCAGACTGTTCCTTCTCAGGAGCTAAAGGTGCCAGAGGTCTTTCAAGGTCACTTGTCATATTTGTTCTCTAGAGTCGACTTTTCTTTTTTCCCTTTCAGCTCGTTTTTCTTTGACTTCCTGAGGAAATGAGTTTTATCTTGCCTTACCTATCCCTGCATTCATCAGGCTTCTGCTCCCTCCCTCCTAATGCCCTCGTGACATGTGGGCCAAGTGCAATCACCACTGAAAGATGTGCAAGTTAATTAAGTTTCTAGGGGTTTGTGTGCAAGTCTGCAAGTTAATTAAGTTTCTAGGGGTTTGTGTGCTCTGGCTGCTGGGCAGATGAGGGAGAGACCTGTGGTAGGGACTGTGCTCAGGGGGAGTTAAGCAGAGTTCAGCTCTTTGGCAGCAGAGAGGGGTCAGTCCCTCCGTGCTCACTCTCCACACAGACAGACAGACAGACAGACAGCACAGAGGAACTGCTGGCTAAGCTGTCCCACAGCAGCTCCTATTGTATTTGCTGGGAAATGCCCTGAAAAAGGCAGGAATGATGAATCTAACTCCATGTTTTCAGAAGGCTAATTTATTATTCTATGATACTGTATGATATTAAAGAATGCTATACTGTACTAACTAAAGAATACAGAAAAGATACTTAATGAATGCTAAAAAAATAATAATGAAAATTCCTGACTCTTTCCAGAGTCCAAACACAGCTTGGCCCTGATTGGCCAATGAGTGAAAACAACTCACAGCAGAATCCAATGGAAGAATCACCTGTGGGTAAACAATCCCCAAACACATTCCACACCAGCACAACACAGGAGAAGCAAATGAGATAAGAATTATTTTCCCTTTCTCTGAGGCTTCTCAGCTTCCCAGGAGAAAAATCCTGGGCAAAGGGATTTTTTCAGGGAATGTGAATGCCACAAGCTCCAGCCTGGCTGCAACACAGGCAGTTTCTTGTCCAGGGTGGATCTTTCCCAACAGATGGCAAGTGAGAGGAGCTGTGGGGCTTATTTCAGGTAGAAGCACAAAGACACACTGCTAAAAGAAGCTCTCCTGTTGCTCTGTGGCTCACAGAACAATCTATTTTCCCCTTTAGTTCTAACAGTTCTGACTGATGTTCAGCAGCACTGCTGTGAAATGTTCCTCTGTATCAGGTCAGGGAAAGCCAGTCTGATGTTTGCCCTCCAAGCCAACAGCAGGGAGGGATCCACAGAGCTGCAGATCTGAAAGCCTGGATCTTTACATCTCTGCTTCTGCAAAAAGAGAGGCAGATTGAGAAGGTTAAATGGTCTCTCTTGTCCTGGTCTGCACACAGCACTTCTTTCTACAGCTCTGTTGTTACCCATGGCACTCTCTTCTTTCTCAGGGTGGAGTTGCTCTTTTGTCAGGATGTTCACACTCCACACAAAGGCTGTCTGTGAAAAATGCTTATTTTATGATTGGCTGTTGGCAAATATTAAAATGAATATGATATGTGTTGTGTTAGAAAGTAATTCTGTATTAATTCTCTTAAGTAGTGTGGTAAATATAGTTTTAGGTTATAACAAAATGTTAAAATAGAAACTATGCTATGTAGGATACTTTTTTTTCTATAGAAAGGACTCACACTGAGATAGCAGCCACAGGGACACCTGAATCTTTCAGAGAAAGGGAATTTTCCCTGCCTGACATCACCCCTTCCACATCACATCCATTGTGCCCTGGATTTCCCACACTGGGGGGGCTTCATGCCTGGGCCTTCTAAGAGTTCAGGAAAATACCTGGTCTGGCTCTGTGCTAAGTGCTAAGATCTAGCCAAAGCACACTTCCTACCTAATGGATTTAGGCTGTTCCCTAAATCTGCTGCCAGTGGCTGTCAGACACAGGATAACAGGGCAGTAGCTCTGTGGTCTGAGCAGATGGGTCAGTCTCATGCCTTAGGTAGGAAGGATCCAGCTGAGAGGAAGTGGAAAGGCATGTTTTTTCTGGCAGTGTTGTGTGCAGAAGGAGCTTTGATGGTGTGGGTTGCCATCTTTCTCTTGCTTTGGAATTGAAAATAAATCCTTGAGAGACTTTTCACCAAAGCATTTCTGGCAGTTGCATGCCAGAGCTGAAAGACATTGAGGCTAAATTATCTCCCACTTGCCCAGTTCTCCCTGAGGGGTTTCTGCATTGCTTTTTGTGCTGTTCCATGAGTGTGCAACATCCTCTTTAACCCTGTCACCAAACCATGATCCTCTCTGATCACTTCTAAACACTTTCTTCTTGTGTGCAGTCTTCAATGGCCAAGCCAGGCAGTTTCCAGAGCCCCTTCCTCCTTGGTCAGAGCTGTGCTAATAAAAAACCAGAGCTGTGGGGGCACAGGAACTGTGCACACTCACATGCATAATGCTGCAGCAGATTTGATCCTGCATTTTCCCCACAGTCCTCCCCACTCGGTCAGGAGGAGAATTTTGTTAGCTTTCACCTCAAAAAGGAGCTTTACCCTGCACTTGAGCCAACAGAGGGCAACAGACTCATAATTCAATATTGAAAAGAAATGCTTTTAAAAGATGGCTCTGAGCAGCCCAGCCCTCACTGTATCTGGTGTCACATATCACAGTGAAAGGCAGCATTCCATGCAGGACCTAAAACCTTCTCAGGCTCCATCAATTAAACCACCACATCTGAGGTGGAAGAGACTCAGCAAGGAACTCTCACTAGGGTTCAATGAGAACCAGATGTTGTGGGCACAGCTGTCATGCTTCTTATCAAGAGCAACAGAGCAGCCCCTGCTGCAGTTTCACCAGGAACCCTGCCCTTCCTTCCCTTCATCCTCAGCACTACTGAGCAGCCCTAACCAGAACCAAATAAAATCCTCCTGGCCAAAGCTCAGGAGTCCTCCCCAAATATTGCTGTTTGTGTTAGCAAACTGTGGATCTCCAAATCTGGCTCCTGCTGGAACTCTCACTGTGCTTGGGACACAATCTTCAAGCTGCCTCTCCTACTCAAGAGTGGCTTAACTCACTCCCTTTCTAATGTAATTTATAATGTTGGCACCAGGGCTAGAAGGATTAGAGGGAAAGAAGTGTGTGTTCCCTCCATAGGAATAGAGCTCTGGCCAATTTCAGTGACATTAATTTGAATATATTTACCCATAGGGCTCAGATGCCGGTGTTTTGTTGCTTTAGATGGAATTCCAGATTGCTAAATTCCAATTGTATAAACGGTAACAGATTGCTGCTGTGGCTGCACCCATGAAAGCACATGGGAATTGAGCAGGATATGCCCTGAAGGCTGTGAGTCATCCTGACCTACAAGCAGTGAACTCTGCTTTGGAAATGTGGTTCAAAGCAAGGGTTTCTCCTGAGACATCAGGAGTCCCATCCTCCCAAGGCTGGGTCTTTACCCAAGGATTTGCTTTGCTCTGCATTTCCTTGACACAGAGTGATTTTGCAAGACTGACCAGTCTGCTGGAGACATTTTTCTTGTTTGCACTTGTAAATGATAGACTGAAACCAAATCTACCTGAATCTGATTAACAATAAACAAATAAAAAATTAGAAAACATTTTGTTTGGCCCGACAGAGACATTTTTGTGTGAGAAAAGGGCAGTATTTCAGGTTCTCATCAACCCAAAGCATTCTACTTCTTTTTTTTTGTTAATTCCACAATCAACTCAAAACTAAATTATTTCCACAGTAATAATTTTGAAAACTGCTAAGTCTGATTGGACCCATGAGTGGCATTCAGGATTGTGACTAAGAGTCTGGACCTCAGCAAGTCAGACAGTTTGTGCATGCACTGTCATATTGCTGTTTTCCAGCCTGACAGGGGCATTCACTGCTGCTCTGAACCACCAAAGCTGCACCAGAACAATCCAGGCACTTGTAAAGGTTACCAGCTGTCATCCAACCTGCAGCTGCTCCTCACTGCCCTCAGAGCTGCACATGTGCTCCCTGCCCTGCCTCTAGTGTGGACATCATCCCCTGGCTCTCAGGAACCCTTAAAAACCTGTTGTCAAAGATAAAGCAAAAATGACTTGCTTTAACTGCATCTATTCCTGCCAGCATATGCCAAGCATGAGTGTGAGGGAGAGGAATGACTATAGAGGCCTTTCTAAGATAAAGAGAAATCTTACAGCAGTCCTGATGGCTGGCTGTGTGGAAACTGGATTGCACACCAGGTGTTTTGTAAGCAGAACACAATAATTTAAAGGCAACATTGACCCTTTGTGATCTATTTGATATGTGGAGATTGTGCACATGTTTTTATTTCTCTCTTGTGTGCAGCTGATGTGTTTCAGAAATACATGTACAGCTCCAATCTGCAGGGACAGATGGTTACCTACTAATATAAAAGCACATCCAACTCCTCCTTAAATATCCTGATGTTCCAACAAGCAGATGCACCTTGGATCTTGTAGCAACTCATCATAAACCATCTGATACATGATTTTAATTGGGCTACTTAGGCAGAGATGAGCTGCAGGTGTTTTAACAAGGAGCCTCTCTAGCTGATCCCTCATTTTAATTTCTGCTAAACCTCTTGTCACAGGGCTGCCTGATCTCATGGGAAGGAAGAGGAAGGCACACAGAGGAACTGCTGGCTTACCCACACAAATACAATCACATTCCTCTTCTAGACCAAAAGCTGTTCAAGCCAATGACTGGCAGGCATTATAGATGTCTAGACTGTTAGTTTAGTTTAGTTTACTCCACTTTATCCAGAGCTCTGGATTCTCCAGGGTCCCTACCACCAAGAAAAAGGCTGGTTAGCTGGCTTCAACTTCAGAAAGAGTCAAGTGGCCATTTGTTGAAGGAAACTCAGGTTGAGATGTGGGTTTACTCACATTTCAGCAGTCACAGATAGTGTGGGTGTCATTGTGCTCCTACTCAAACCCCGCACTCCTCGTGAATGCAGATGTGGGATGTGTAACAGTGCTTGAATTGTTCACAGCTTCTGGGTGGACTGATTCTACTCCTGTTCAGAATATCAGTTTAGGAGACAGCATGAACCACTTGTGAGTTGTTCTTAGCAGAAAATATTAATATGCTGCTGCTTACAAATACAAAATGAAGCATCCACTTAGTGAAAAACCAAACAAAAACCAAAACAAACAAACAAAATCAAAAGCAAAACCAAACCAAACCAAAAAAACCCCAACAACCAAAAAACCCCCAAAAAACAACAAACCAACAAACCCAACCCTGCTGTTTATGTGCTCTTTATCACGCAGTTCTGGGCACAAATCTGTTTGATCTAAGCTTTGACAGCAGAAGGAAGTGCTTTGCAAGTGCTTTAAAAGGCTCAGTGCTCTTGAGATTCACTTGGTTGTCTGCACTAGGATCTGAGGAGCAATGGTGTGTCCACAGCAACTCACAGATGACAGAGCTGCAACAGGGATTTGATCACATGCAGGTAAAATAATAGAAGTGGTGTTTATGCAGCCTTCTGGAGAACTTCACTCTTTTTGTGTAGGGCAGGACTATTGTGAGTCAAACCCACCATTTATTTATCTGAAAGAGTCATAACCAACATTCACTCTGAAAAACTAACTCTGTATTTTTCAGAACTGTTATTTCTGACACATTTGTGTTGGGTGAGAACTGTACCATGGAAAGACAAGTGTGGGTGCCACTGTGCCCAACAATTCTTATGGGGTTTATGGTGTCTGGTAAGAGGAAATCTCACTTTGCTGAGTGAATCCAGGATTACCTTTGGCTGTTGTGGCACCATCTGGTGTGGATTTTTTGCTTCTTTTTGCCAGGATTGGGATTAAATGCATGTAGATGGTATTTCTTGTTGGGACTCAGGTGTTTATTAGTTCTTATCTATGTTACAGTCTCACAAACCCTGAGCTCTACAGCACTTCACTCTAACAAACTAAAAATGGAGCCCCATCTCTCTCTGCAAGGCCTTTTTAGGATAAACTGTCCAATTAAGAAATGACACCTGAATTATTTTCACTTTTAACCCAATAACCAACCACCCATGGCCTGCAATGTGGACTTTTTTAATCCAATTACACAAAACCACCCAAACCCATGGAGAAGAAGGTGAAGAAGAAGGACCAGCCACTGCTCTAAAACCTCCATCTTGCTTTATAGATATTACTATATTATAAACCCTTCAACTCTTAAGTTTTCCACCATGTGATATCACACACTTCTATTCAAACTCCACACCCACAATCCCTGTTCTATCATTCCATTTTGGAAGCTTCTCTACGGCCTCAGGTCAAATGCAGTGTTCTCTTGGGGGTCAGAGTCTGTCAGCACAGAAAGTCTCAATTCTCAGCAGCCAGGGCTCTCTAACAGGATGGAGGAGCAGAAAATCTGCATTATGGATACAGCCACTGTCATCCCAGGTGGCTGTTCCAGCCCCCAGACTGTGGCATGTGACAAATTCCCACGTATCAGCTGTGAGCTGGAATAGAGAACTGATCCTGCTTAAAAGAAAATCAAGTCTATTTTTCCAAATAAGATTTATTTTGCTTGGTGAAGGCTGGGTCACCTTTGTGCTGGTCTTAAAAACTTGCTCAGATATTTGTCAGAAGGGTGCAGTGCTGCAGCACTGGGATGGGATGGGATGGGATGGGATGGGATGGGATGGGATGGGATGGGATGGGATGGGATGGGATGGGATGGGATGGGATGGGATGGGATGGGATGGGATGGGATGTAGGGCAGCCCATTTGTATTGGGAACATCCAATTTCCTGACTGTGCTTCTGCAGTGCAGAGTACTGATACTGCAGACACCTGGAACAAACAGCTTGAAAAGGGGAAACTTTGCTTGCTGGAATCACAGTTCATTAGGGCTCACAGTTTGTGTAGAGGTACATCCATGTTCTGTCTTCTGGCCTTCCTCTTGAGTGCCCTGCACTCAAGAACCAATAGTGAGGGAGAGACAGAAACAAAATCACCCTGCAAGGTGTTAGAGGGAGATTCTGGATAATATCTGAGTTCTTTTGGAGTGAAAGCTGAATAGATTAAGAGAAGTACGATTGAATTAAAGCCACTCCTTTTTGGAGCGGATACTCTTTAACATTGGCTGAGCAATTTCCTGGTGGATTTTTTTTTTTTCACTTTCCAGCACCTGCTTGTTTCAGAGGGCAGCACTCCAGGGATCACCGTGAGCCAGTGCCAAGAGCCAGCATTTCTCACTCCCCTCTCAGCCGCCTCCGCCCCCTGGCACACACCCCGATATAGAATGACAGCACATTGCCACAATTTAAATGACTCTGCCTCTGCCCCTGTGGAAGGACAGCTCCTCCAGAGAACACCAGCCACAACACCAGTCCATTCTCCCAGAAAAAAATCTTCACCATGGCCTATAAAGCCGCACATTTGGCCTTTAAGTCGCGCTGGCACAAGACAGATGAGGAGCTCTGTCGGCACAGCATGTCCTTTGTCCTGCACAAGGCTATCCAGAATGACTTCTTCAAGTGCTACCTCTACCTGCTGGAAAAGCTCCCCCTGGGTGAGTAGCTGTGGGCAGGAGTGTCCATGTGTGCTCTGGAAAGATGGATTGTGTCAGATGGGGAGATGGTCACTGGTACTGAGGAGGAGGAGGAGTAGTTTTGAGAAACCCAGCTCAAGAGACTGCAGTGCTCACTAAAGAGTTTGGAACTGTGTCTCCCAACTGCCTCTAATCCAGCATTCTGTTGTTTCACCTAAATACTCCACAGATTTTTAGAGGAGGGAGAGGGAAAGACTTGCAAGAGTGAGGGAGAAGTTTGGTTTCTGGCTGACCGTTCCTATTTTTGCCATCATTTGAGTAAAACGTGCCTTGACCTGTTTGGAGCTTGGAAGGACAAATCCAAAACTAGCAGAGCTAGCAGGTGGCTCTTTCTTGTGCCTAATGCCTGTTTTGTTGTCATTCTGGGTGTCCTCAGCTCTGGTGTTTGCATTGATTTGGACAAGTGCTTGAAAGGTGCTGATTTAAATTTTTTTTCAAGAGTCTTTGTTACATGGATCTCTGCAGCAGATTGTCTAACCCACTGTTTGCTCTCTGGGAGGAAAATGCTTCCAAAAATCTGTTTATAGACAAATTTCAGTGACAGCCTATGGTACAGAATTCCAAGAGGGTTTGGTGGGTTTTTTGCTTTTTATTTTTTTAAGATGTAGAAAATGAATGTTCATTTCTTATGCAAATTTGACCCTGAGTATGAAACAGAATTTCCTTGTGAGAATAAAGGTAAAAAGTAGATTTGACTTGAGTCTGTATTAGGTTAGCATGTTCTGTTTTAAGCAGAATTATTCAGCCTACACTCAATGTCAGACCTGTAGGAATTTTAAGATGGGATGGATGAGCCTGTGCAATCTGTTTAAGTGAATTCTTGGGGGTTCCTTTCTAACTGAATGATCCATTTAGGCAAAAGGAATATCTTACCTATTTGTGTGAACTGTACAGATGCAAGAGTGTAGAATTCATTAATCCTGAACATTTCCATGTTATCTTAGTATTTTAATGTGCAATTTAGTCATATTATTATTATATAGAATGTGCTATATTTATTAATAAATATATATATTTATGTACTATATTTATTATCTTAGTATTTTTAATGCAGCAATATCTGCAGCTATTTAAAATGAAACATGGAAGATAAATACTCTTATCCTTGGTGGTGGGTAGCTGTGAACAATGGAAAGGAAGGAAAGATGGAAAGGAAGGAAAATCAATTACAGGTTGATGGAATCTCATGAAGTCGATGAAAATGTTATTCTTTCATTTGTTTTGAAAATAAAAACAACTTATTAGAAACTGAGCAGGATTTCCTACAGTGTTAGCTGTTAGGGTAAGTGCCACTGCATCATTTTAAGGTTAGAAGGTACCACTGTGAGCATCTAACTTAGAATTGAGTGTAAAAATTCTGGCATCATGCTTGTAACTTGTCTGGGTCACAGAACACAGAATTTATTTAAGAACACAGAAATGCCTTGGTTTAAGTGTTTCAAATGGCTGAGAACCCATCAGGCACCACTTGGCTGTTTCCAATTGCTTCACTCATAAAACTATACTTATTTCTTGTCTGAATTTTATTGAATTTCCATTCCTGGCCAACAGGCTTTGGAAAATGTTCCTATCAGACCAAGGGTCGCCTCTGCCAGGCTTTTCATGACCTGAATCATTAAAACTTAACTAATGATCTTACAAGCCCATTGCCAGCCTATCCAAGTTACTTTGACTCCGTGGAAGATGTGAGCCCAGCCTTCAGGTGAATAGGCAGCATGTTCCTGACTCCCTGAAGTAAAAGTGGGCATGAGGACAGGTGTGTGGAAACCCAGGGCACCAGGAATATTTCTGTGCCTGCTCTGGGGTGTCCTGACCCCCAGGGCAGCACTGACTTTGACCCTCATCCATGGAGAAAGTTTCCCAGACTTCAAGATAGACTGGAATCCACAAAAGTGTGAAATAGATTATAGAGAGCGGTGCAGGTGTGTCACTGGGCGAGAAATTTTAGGATTTGGGATTTTTAGTGTGTTATGGATGGAAGCAAGATGGAGGGCACAGGGTGTTGTCCTGAGTTTACTTCTTCATGCTTCTTCTTGCTTCTTCTTCATGGGTTTGGGTGGCATTTTGTAATTGGGCAGAAAAGTCTGCATTGTGGGCTCTGTGGGATCAGTTATTGGGTTAAAAGGGAAAATAATCCAGGTGTCAGCTCTTAATTGGATAGTTTAGTTTTAGGGAACCTTGTACCAAGAGATTGTTGGGCATTTTGTGCCTTCTACTGAAAAGCTGCTGAGCTCACAGTAGTGAGACTGTTTCACTGATAAGAAATAATAAACACCTGAGTGTGAACATGAACTATCATCTCAAGTGCCTTCAATCCAGACCCAGAGAAACCCACAGTTGGGACCCCCACACAGGTGGAGTGGTTCATGTGCTGTGAGTACACATCCAGGGAAATTCACATCCTGCTATGATGGCAGGGTCTGGATAGGGGGACAGTCAGGTAGAGTAAAAAATATTCAGAGAGTTGTGGTCAAATCTTGAACTCACTGGAATCCTACGAGGGTCTGTCCTGGGACCTGTCCTGTTTAGAACCATGGAATGGTTTGGGCTGGAAGGGACCTTGAAGTTCATCTGGTTTCTGAATCAGTCAGTTCATCTGACCCCCCTGCCCTCTTCATCAGTAACTTGGAGGAGATGCAGGACTCCAGGTGGAGGTGGTTTTATTCTCACATTTAGAGATTGCAGCCCACTGCCAGGACTTGCCCACAAGCTCTAAGTCAGGACTGCCAGCCAGAGGCACCTAAACAGGCTGGAGGAAAGAGACAGCAGCAACCTAGTGCCATTCAAACCCACTGAAATTCCAACCCAAAAGCCAAGTCATGTACCTGGATAGGAAAAACCCTGGGCAGCAACACCACAGACTGGTCAGCATCTGGCCAGGGAGTGTCCTCCTGGTGGGGTTTTGGTAGGCAGCAGCTGAATGCCCTGGCAGCCAACAGAATCCAGGATGAATTTACAGAAACATGGCTAGTTGTGAAGGAATGATCAACTTTTCTGTAGCAAAAGAGCCTTGAACTGCCAGAGCAGGAAATGACATGGAGTGGGTTGGAAGACCCTCATTGTGGTGAGGGAACTGGAGCAGATGCCCTGAGAAGACAGATAAAGGGAATGGGGCATGTTCAGGCAGAAGAGAGACCAAATATCACCCTGCTAGTACCTGCAGGAAGGTCATGAATAAGATGGAGCTAAGATCTGCACAGTTGTGTGCAGCATGAAGACAAGGGCTGGTGGCCATGAATCAAGTGTGGTCCAGAGTGGTTATAATGAAAAAAATCTTTTTATGTGAGGACAGTCAGGCATTGGAACAGGTTGCTCAAGGAAGTTGTACAATTCTCCATCACTGGAGGCTGTCTAAACCCTGCTGAGCCTCATCTGGCATCATGTCTGTCCCTGCTTTGAGCAGCAGTTTGGACCAGAGACTTCCCTAGGGCTCTTTCAACTTGGACTATCCTGTGATCCAGTGCTCTCTGTGATGGAGAGAACAGAATGTGGCACATCTGAACACCTCTGCATAATGACAGTTTCCAGCTCAGTTCAGAGTGGACCTGAGCAGAAATGAGCTGAGCTTCTCAGGCTTCCAGAGTGGAGCCAGAATCTCTGTGTAAACAAAGGACTAGAGCAAGACTGTGACCTAGCAGGGAAGTTAAGCATGTGCTTAACCCAGTTTATGAGTAATAACGCTGAAACCAGGCCTCACACTGAATCCTGCAGTGCTGCCCAGGGTCAGCATGGTCCAAAGCTTCCTCCAAACTCTGCTAACTCCATTCTCCCCCCACTCCATTGCTGGGCTCAGTGGTGGAGCTCTTCTGGGCATGTTTACTTAGGAGCTGAGCATATCTGGTATCACAGCCTCTTAAGAGAAACATGTCACTTTTACAGACCAGGCTAACATTTATAAATAAAAGACATGAGTAACTTCAGGCCCTGATCCAACAATGTACTTAAATGTGTGTTAGAGCCCTTAAGCCCGGTGGACTTTATTGGAGCTACTCAGATGCTGGAAATGATGCACGTGTTTGCCTGGGCTGTGGGACTGGGTGCCAGTGGGCTGAGATCTGCAGTGGAAAACTGAGAGGATCCACCCCTGGAGACAAATATTCCTGTGTGTGAGGCACGTGGCTAAAAGTAAAATCTGCTTTGGGGGTGGCATGATGTTCATCCTCTATAAACCAGAATTTACATGGTACTCAGACCACAGCAGAGAGGTAGATTCTTCCATGCACACAGATAACTCTTTTTCAACTGATGCACAAAGCAGATGTTGCATTTAAAAGGGAGCACTCAGCCAAACTGGAATTAGTTCAGTATCTTGCAGAAAGCAATTGGAACCACAAAATAATGTTCACAAATAAAAACTTCAAAAAAAATTACTTGCAACATTTACTTCTGCCAGGGAAATTTAGTTGAGGAAACCCTGAAGTCAAGAACTGTAAGTCAGCATACTGCAGGTTGGGATTGCACTGGGTCTTATATGCTAAGTGGTCCATTTCTTTAGAGATTTAGACCAAATGCACTGGAAAACAACATTTTTAACTGATCCATAAGAAAATATGAGAGGTAATGTTTTGAACTTTGCAGGGGAAAAGGCTCAGGTGGATAGTGTCTGTCTAGTCCACATTGGCTGGCATTCAGCTGTAGATCACCCCTCTGCATCCAGACTGTGTTTGCAGTGACTGAAAATTATTGATGTCTCATGACTGGAGTGACCTTTAGGGAGCCACTTGGTGCCCTCAGCCTGCCTGAGCAGTGGGTTTGCTTCAACCACCTTCCCTTGGGGACTTGCCAGCAGATTCAGCTGAGGGACAACTGCCATGAAAAGGTTTCTTCTTTAAAGTCAGAAACACATTTCTGACTTTAAATCTTACAAGTTACCTGCCTTAACAGTGAGAACCTCATATGTTAGCCAGCTGCCTGCCCTGTGATGTCTGAGGAAGTTGCAGCCTGCGTTGCTCTATCCTGCTCATGCCCTACTTTATGGAATTTGTTGAAGGCAGCCTGTGTACCCATAGCAGGCCTCACAAGTATTTAATTTCCTGATGCATGAGGCAGTCCCACACGGGTCATGGAAAGGGAGATGCCTCTGGCTAGGCAGGCCCTGTGATGAGGGGGAGGCACGGCTGCAGCCCTGACAGCCACCAAGGACATGTGGCACTTCTCTTTTGGGGTAGATTCCTGCAAGCTGGCAAACCTCCACCAAGGACATGTGGCCCTTCTCTTTTGGGGTAGATTCCTGCAAGCTGGCAAACCTCCACCAAGGACATGTGGCACTTCTCTTTTGGGGTAGATTCCTGCAAGCTGGCAAACCTCCACCGAGGACATGTGGCACTTCTCTTTTGGGGTAGATTCCTGCAAGCTGGCAAACCTCCACCGAGGACATGTGGCACTTCTCTTTTGGGGTAGATTCCTGCAAGCTGGCAAACCTCCTCCTCCTCCCTGTGGTGCTGCTGGAGCCTGCATGCCAGGCACAGCTGCGAGGCAGATCAGAGGTGAGGTTGATTGGCTGTGTCTGGAAAACTGGGTTGTGCATTGGGAGAGTTGGCAGTGCTGCAAATTCCTGAGAGGGAGGAGCAGCACTGAAGGAGCGAGAGGTGGAAATCACCTCTGTGGATCTCACACTGTACAAGTGAGGCTGTGGGTCCACGGGACAAAATTTGGGGTACAGTGCCCCTCTTTGCACTGTCCTGTGTCCTTGCATGCCCTGGGGTGGGAGACATGCATAAAAACATCTTTGCACAGTTTAATGCATGGGGAAGCCCCTGTGGATACTCACCCAGAGCTGGTTTCAGATACCAGCACGTAGGGCAGGGCTCTGGGGCCCCAGATGGCCCAGGAGGAGCTGCAGTCAGCTGGTGTGTGCATGCAAGTCCTGGCAGGAATTCTGCAAGCCTGATATTGGTTCTGAATGAGAAATGTGAGAGCAGACACTCCAGATCTGATATCCTGAACACCATATCGTCCCCATGTGTTGCCGCAGGTCAGGCTCATGTTTTGAGTAGAAGGACTCTGAATATTTGTTGTTCATGCTGTCCTGGTGTGCAGACAGCCTGTAAATGTCCTTTCTTTCAATCTAGCAAAATGAGATAAATCACTGTCCCTTGACAGGTCCATGGAACACCCCTGGAATCATCACTGGGTTCTTATATGGAAAATCTCACGAAGCAAACATACAGGGATTCAGTTTTGTTAAGCAGACAGGCTGACCTCTGAAACAGAGCAAAAGCAGACACAGAGAAGACAAGATGGTGCCACTTCTGGATAAGGACAGAGATTCCTTACTGGGAAAATCCCAGCTATGGATGGGGTCTTTTTCCCAGGCTCTGGGAGCCACCCTGGCCAAGCTGTTCTGGGGATTGGCTGCTGCCCCCTTCATATTAATTTCTTCAGCTAAATGGTTTCTTCTGAGTATGTGAATATAATCAGTGGAGTGTGTAAAACTCCCAGGTTTGACCCTTGCTGGGCTCAGTGCTTCTTGTGGTATAAATTTCTCAGGCATAACATAAATGTGTAATGGATTAAAGCTTTAATAGTATCCGTTCAGCAGTTGACTTAAGCAGGTGATGACAAGAGGGGCTGGTAATGCTGCTTTTGTTGGATGAGGGATATGCTGGGCATGCTGCTTATATGTAACCCAATAGCACTATTCTGTTCTGAGTGGTCCTTGGTGGTAATTATTCCCTATCCTACTTCCTTTGTCCCCCCCTCATTTGCCTCCAAAATGTCACTCTCCTGCTGAGGATGGGCAGGCACACACTTATCATTCCCCGCTGAGCTTGCTTGCCCTCAATTAAACACATTCCAGGCTTATATTCAGGGCCTCTGGCCTTGCTCTCCTCCTCTGTGTGGAGGGCATAATTCCTGTTCCCTGGCCTGCAGAAGCCTATTCAGCCCCTCATCACAGGAGCTGGCAGTGCTCCCATGGAAGTTTGAAGATGCAGGGACAAAGAGCTGCTGCCTGGTCCTTCTGGCAGGGAGCTCTCCCTCCCTCTCTTGCCATGAGCTCAGAAGGTGTTTGCTGCTGGAGCATTTCCAGTTCCATGGGAGCACTGGGAAGCGGCAGCAGAGCTGGTCTCACACTGCAAGGTGGTGCTTGCAAAGGCTTCTTCCCAGTGTGACTCTGTCCCTCCTCGTTGCTTGGTTTTCACTGTCTTGGAGTTGTGTTTTTGGTGGAGGGTCTGTCACACACACAGGAGAATGCCTGGGCAGTCAGAGGTGATGACTTGCAAGCAAAACTCACAGCCTGCCTCAATCCAAACTTCTGATATATCCATACTTTTGATATGCTGATGCACATTGAGTACAGAAAAACCCAGGCTGTGGAAGATTCACCTCAGTTTTTAAAGAACAGGGCAAAATAGCTCTTTATCCAGCAAAACTCACAGGTTTTAATAAAACAGCTTCAAAATATTGATTGCTGTATGTTACCAGCCACATAGCCAAGCCATGGAAGGAAACCTCCAAGCCTCTGGCACACAGGAACCTTTCAGTATATCACCCACTGATTGCCTTGCTCCTTGACCTATGCCAGATGAAAATTTAGGACTGTCTCTTCTAAATTGTGTCCCCCCTGTGTACTCATTTAGGTATGAGACTACATCTGCTCCTTGGTTCAGCTTACTTGCACTGCCACAGACCATACAGTATCACTAAAAATAAACCAGAGCAAGTGCCTCATTCATCCCCTCTCTTCCTGGGGCACTCCCTGTGCAGCTGTCAATAGCTGGAAAGCATTTCTGGAAATCTGCACAACTGTTAGGTCAGTGAGAGCAGAAATGATGACCCTGCTCACTAGTAAATGCTGCCCACAGCTTTTCCAGGAAAAATCAGACCACTTGATGTCCTTGGCATGTGTGTTCACTTCAAACCTGAAGTGATTTTTCACTGACACGAAAACACAGTGTGATGATTGAAATGACTTCTGAACCTGGAAAGCAGCAAATTTTCATGAGGAGGGCTGGATCCCTGCAAGGCCTTGTAGGATTCAAACCAACACCTTTCCTTCCACTGTTGCTTTAGAAATGGATTTGGTGTTTTGAAGGCTCAACTTAAGTTTACAGGTCTTCATCTGTGGAAAATGGATTTGAGAAAATTCTCAAACCCTGGCAGAAGGCTCACATAATGTGCATCTGTATGTAAACCTTGAGATAAGAAATGCTGACTTAGAAATGCCATGGAATAGGACAGACAGTGCTGAGAGAGAAATGGAACTAGAAACAAGTTTCAAAGGATGGTTTTGTAAATAAGACTAAATACTTTGGAGAAATAGAACTATGAAAGATGCATTGTAGTAGGAGCTACAAGGGGTAATTTTAGATTATTGGCTTTAAGGCATTTCCAGCATGATGTGGCAAAAGATGATAGGCCAAGAAACACTTCTGGTGTATTGTAATTAAGAAATAATTGGCTTTTGATTGTGATGGTGTGATTTATAACATCTGTATTGTCTCACCCTTCTCATGAGATTGAAAATAAAATAAAAGGTTTTAAAACACCTCTCAGTTGCCCCATCTCTGGGTCAGAAAAGGGCAAAATCCAACATTCATCATTGTGCCTCTGGAGTGTTGCTGTGGCGCTTGATAAAGAAGGATGCAGGACAAATTTTATGGTGCAAAAAGAAAGGATCCAACCCAGTTTATTTTATTAAACCCTTTTATAGGGTTTTTTAAGAGCATCCCCTGTCTATCCCCAGTTGGTCACAAGTTGTTGCCCTGTATTGATTGGTCACTCAAACTCCTGGAGTATTCATGCAGGAAAGGTTGTTTGTGAGAGATAACTTTCATTTCTCTATCAAAAGGTATAAAACCAGTTTATACAGGTGACTGGTGTTTATCACAGTCCTAGAGTCCTTTCTCAAGGAAAGTTGTTTTCCACAGTCTTAGAGCTCTTTCTGAGGAAAAGCAAGTTGTTTTTCACTGCTGCAGAGCTCTGTTCCCACAAAGAGCTGTCAGCTCCCTCATGGCTCCTGTGGGCTCGGGTCAGGATTGGGCTTGTAGGCCTTGGGCCTGCTGCTCCTCATGTGCTGCACCACATGAGGCAATTAGCTAAGGCAGAAATATCTGTCACTGACAATAAAATGGTGATTTATAATGGTGATTTTCACTCCTTGCAGTGAAGCTTTACGCCCTGACAAGCCAAGTGATCAACGGGGAGATGCAGTTCTACGCCAGGGCCAAGCACTTCTACCGCGAGGTGCCCGCCACGGAGGAGGGAATGATGGGGGACTACATCGAGCTCTCCAACACCGACGTGGAGTCCTCACGGGAATTCCTCAGGAAGTTTGTTGGGGTGAGTCATTTTATCTCATCTTCTGCAAGGAGTAGTGGTGGATTGTGTTTAGGTTGCCCCCAGACGGAGGAAGGAATGATGACTCTGACTCCATGTTCTCAGAAGGCTAATTTATTATTTTATGATACTATATTATATTAAAGAACACTATACTGAACTATACTAAAGAATACAGAAAGAATACTTACAAAGGCTAAAAAGATAATAAGGAAAAAAAACCTCATTACTCTTTCCAGAGTCCACAGCTTGGCCCCAGTTGACCGAAGAGTCAAAACAACTCACACCAAAATCCAATGAATCACCTGTGGATAAACAATGCCCAAACACATTCCACATGAGCACAACACAGGAGAAGCAAATGAGATCAGATTTGTTTTCCTTTTCTCTGAGGCTTCTCAGCTTCCCAGGAGAAAAATTCTGGGTGAAAGGATTTTTCAGAGAATATGAATGTGATGGTGGTGATGTGTCAAAAATGACCTGCACGGTGCCCAGGCACACCTGATTTAAATGGCACTGTGTGTCATGTTTGATTTGTAGTCATCACTGTCGTTGGGTCTAGTTGTGTGTTCTGGCAGGTCATTTTTAAGCATGAGTACATGTGGCATTCACATTCTCTGAAAAAATCCCTTCACCCAGGATTTTTCTCCTGGGAAGCTGAGAAGCCTCAGAGAAAAGGAAAAAAATTCTTATTTCATTTGTTTTTCTTCTGTTTTGCTATGTGGAATGTGTTTGGAGATTATTCACCCACAGGTGATTGTTTTACTGGACTCTGGTGTGAGTTCTTTTTATTCATTGGCCAATCAGGGCCAAACTGTGTCAGGACTCTGGAAAGAGTCACAAGTTTTTATTATTATTATCTTTTTAGCATTTAGTATCCTTTCTGTATTCTTTAGTATGGTATAGTATAGTATTCTTTAATGTAATATAGTACCATAAAGTAATAAATTAGCCTTCTGAGAACATGGAGTCAGATTCATCATTCCTGCCTTCATCGGGGCATTCCCAGCAAATACAATAAATACACATTTTGCCTGGTCCTACATTATTATTTACCTGTTTTGCATCCTTTTCTAATGCTCCCAAGCTGCAATGAGGAGTTCTTTTACCTGGGTTTGATTAATTCTGAATGCAGGACTGGGACCTTTCACGATAAAATCCTTGTTGGCTTCAGTGGCAGATTTGTCTGTGCAAATTCTTGCAGTCCAGTTGGGAAACTAGCTGAGACTAAATGCCCAGTTTCTGGTTTGCCTATTTATAGGTATTTCTGAGAATGCTGCAACAAAACCCACCTTCTCCTACACATTGTAAGTATATAAAAGAGGCTACACATTAGGCAAAATATTTTACCTTAAACATTCCAGTGTCACTGAACACCTTTTCAGGCACATTGCTAAAGGACTGTAAAGTCTTGAAAGGTCTGCTTTGGCCTGAATTGCAAGGAGATGCCAAGTTGGATTTTAAGAGCAGTATCACTTTGGTCCTTAGATTACTGAAAATCCTATTGGGTCCTAAAATTTTCTTTAGAAATCTGAAAACCTTTAGAAGTGTGGCCTGATAGTTTTCTGACTGCCCTTCCCTTTTCCCAGGGAAGGAGCCCACTAATTCAGCTCAACAACAGTATTAGAGGTTAAGGAATCCACAAACAAATTTGTGATGTTCTACTGCTGACAAAATTACTAATTCTATATAATGCTGCCACAGATCTTTAATTTTCTGCTCAAATGTACAAATTTGGGATAGCCAGATGACCTTTTTTTAGCCTTAGTGATCCACTGTGGGAAGTAAGCTCAATAGGTTAATTAGATGTTGTATATGGGAAAAAAAAGGGCACCGTTTAAATGGATTGGGGTGGAAAATGAATGTGTCTTGACAGCAGAAAGAAATCATGCACAGCTGTGAAGGGCAAGTGATGGCAAAATTTGCTGTACCTGATAGAGGGAGACTTTTGGGGCTCTGAGCCAGAATAGCTGCATTTTTCTGTATCAACAATCATTTGTATTAATGCTGAGGCAAAAAAGGCTTCTCAGATGCTCCCTGTATCATGCTGTCAACAAACACAAAGTGAGAAAATACAGAAGAGGTTCAGTGAGGAACTGAAGCTGATGGTAACATTTCTGCATGACTGTGGTATTTTCGGGATCCCCCATGGCAGGAAGGAAATCATGAATCTGACTCCATGTTCTTAGAAGGCCAATTTATTATTATATTATATTATATTATATTATATTATATTATATTATATTATATTATATTATATTATATTATATTATATTATATTATATTATATTATATTATATTATATTATATTATATTATATTATATATTCTGCTCTACTAAAACTATACTAATGAATAGAGAAAGGATACTTACAGAAGGCTTAACAAGATACTAATGAAAACTCATTACTCTCTCCAGAGCCTCAACACAGCCTGACCGTGTTTGGTCATTAAGTAAAACCAATTCACCTGTTGTATAAACAATCTCCAACCACATTCCAAAGCAGCAAAACACAGGAGAAGCAAATCAGATAATTATTGTTTTCCTTTTTCTCTGAGGCTTCTCAGCTTCCCAGGAGAAAATCCTGGCAAAGGGATTTTTCAGAAAATATGACAGTGACACATGACATTTCTGAAAACAGCATTTTCAGAAGGAAAATGAAACTCAGTCAAGGCACGTTCCTTAAATTTTATTTAAGTCTTGTTTTAAGGACATTTGTGGCATTCAAGTGGTGCAGAAGCTCAGGGGAAGATTTCTCCCTTCCTAGACATCACACAGATGCAGTTTCCTGCAGCAGGTTTGTGTCACCTCTCCAAGACCCGAAAAGGAAAGAAGTACAGTCTGTGACAGAGTTTCACATGCCAAAGGGGAATCATACCCAATGCATCAGCTGTGATGACAGATACAAAATACTCCAGAGCAAAATTCCCACTCCTATAATTAGCCAGGGATAGAAAGGATACTCTGAATGGCCAAGATCAAACAAGAAAAAAAAAAAAAAAAGGAACAGAGAGGAGTCTGCACCTTTTGCTTATTCTGATTCAGTTTGTTAAAGCCTGTTGTCTGTTTAGATGTAGCCAATTGATTATGTTACTTGTGGTTTATTTTTCTTTCTTACTACAGAAATTTGAATCCTGCTCAACCAGATAAAGATATTTAGTGGCCTTCTGTAGCAGAGACTTGATAATAAAGCTAATGAACTGTCTTACTGAGTTTATGGCTCTATGAATATTTTTTTTAACCCATAAGGTGATCAAGATAGAAAAAAACCAGTATGCTTCATGCTAAAAAGGTGAAGCAAACTTCTCTTTTAAGAGAAGTTTAACAAAATTGGGAAATAGGAAAATTTGTTTCAGATGAACTGAACAATATTTTTATTGTTTCACCCTCTGAAAAATTTTCCCCTTTGTTTTCAAGAGCGCAAGTCAGTTCCAAAATAAAAAATGCTCTTTAGAAATGAAAGTTGACAAGTTTGGTTTCTTTTTTCCTTGAAAGTTACAAAAAAAAAAAAAAAAAAAGTACTTTGACATTTTCAACATACTTTCCCATGTTTTTTTGGCTAAAAACTATTCTCTAGATTTGAAATACCAGTTTCACAGAGAGTTTTATTCATTTAAAACTCTGCATTCTGGCAAAACCGGTGCTCCCTGAACAAACACTTGCCCAGTTCCACTCAAATTACCCCTCCAGAGTTAGTTTGGCTGGCGTGGAAATGCCACACAGTGACATTTCCCTTCCATGACTGATGTTGCATTCCTTCAGGTATGGCATTTCTTAGCGTGATCCTTAGCACCACTGTAAACTGAGCTACACATTTCTTTGGAGAAAAGAATTCATCTTGCCTTGGGCACATGGAAGGAATTACAGGAAGGGACTGAGGGCTTCACTGACATTTCAGCTCCATGGGCGAGTCGAGCGAGGGTTGAAAGTGCCACTGTGCTGGAGTTAAGAGGTTTTATGTGTGTGTGGGCAGAACTGAAACCAAGAGCAACATGGCCTGAGCCAGCAGGGCTCTGCAGACAAGCTCCAGGCTGTCTCAGGTACAGGGTTATCAGCACAGCCACAGCCCTGCATATTTATGGCAGCCTGCTAATGCCTCCGTGTCCACACAGCCACCGTGTTCCCAAGTGCCTGATCCGGAGGCAGGGAGTAAAAAGGGAAATAAAGAAAACAAAGGAAGCATTAATTCAGCGTCGGTTGGGAGCTGTAGGTGTGTAAAATATTACCAATGGAGATTATATTGACTTTATGGCTCCCTCTCTGCCCTCAACGCTTTCTGCCTCTCTTGCCCCCAACTCACCTGTGTGATTGGTTACTTGCTGAGTGAAAACTTCTTGAAAAGTGATTTTTCTCCAGTTTGATCAGGGTGATAGAAGAGATGTTGTTGAAAACATGCTCTTTTTTTGTTTATTTAGAAGGAAAACCACTGGGATTTTTATCTTTTTCTTGAAGTGTGATTCCTTTTTTTTGTCATATACAGCTTCACTGCCTTTCTGCTCTTCCAAAACCTGAAGTAGCACTGGGAACATATCCCACAGCTCTTTTATTCCAAAGGCAATTTATGAGCGCCCAATTTAGCTTTAGAGAACAATTTTGGGGTGTATATGTGTCCTAAAGGACAGTGATTCTGAGTAATGGGAAGCAAGTAGTCAGAGGAGCAGTCAGTCTCAAATTTTGAAGCCTGTTCTGGCTTACAGTTTTCACTTATAACATTTTTTTGAATAAGGAGTCTGATTTTCAACTCAATTAGACTTTTGGGAAAATGTTTGCCTTCCAAAGAAAATGTTAATACTCTGTCAAAGCCCTAAGCACTTCCAAACTGAAAATATATTAGCTGAACATGGAATTATGTCAACATTTTCATTACAAATGGAGCCGTGGTGTTTCACAGGGCTTCTCAACTGACTGCTGGAAGCTCTCACTCCTTTTCAGCAAAGTGTGGGATCCAACTTCATCTCCCATGACCGTTCCCTTTCCTTCTTCTCGATGGCACTGGAGATGTGTCATCAGAGGTCCTTGCTGTGACGTGTCATGGGAGATGAATTCCCTGTTTTGAGTGATGAATTCCCTGCTTTGAGTGATGAACTCCCTGTTTTGAGTCCCTACTATGACTGTAGATTCTGTGAAATACAAATGTTGAAGGAATTACCTGGCTTTTTTGTCGAATTCTGTTGGGTTGGTGGTTTTGGTAAATCATCCCAGTTTTCTCAGCAGCTTTCTCAAAGATTTTTAGTTAATCCCATCAGTGCAGACCTGTATGTACCTGCCAGCCAACAATATGGTAATCCACCTTGTCAAGATCCAAGACAAAGTTCCTTCTCCTTTCCTGAATTCCTTGTTACCTCTTAGTCTGGTCCTCAGTAAAAGCCACGTGCAGGAGCTTCCAAGACCTGAAGTATCATTGGGAACTGTAAGCCAAAACAGGCTTCAAAATCTGAGCCTGACTGCTTCTTTGGCTACTTGCTTCCCATTACTCAGAATCACTGTCCTTTAGGACACATATACACCCCAAAATTATTCTCTAAACCTATATTGGGCACTCATAAATTTCCTTTGGAATAAGAGCTGTGGGCTATGTTCCCGGTGCAGCCTGTGGATGAGGAATGGCTCCCATTTTCTGGCTAACTACAAACAGGTAGTCTCCAGAGCCCAGCAGGGTTGAAGGTCTGTGGACTCGTGCACACACCAGGAGATTAATCTTCCTGGGCATACAAATTGGGAGCAGCAGCCCTGGAGACTGGTGAGAGCCCTTGCGTGCTCTTTCTACAATTACTGTGTGTAATCAGATGCTGGCCTGGGCTATTCATAGTCATGTCATTGACAGTGCTGTCCTTTGACCTTAATAATCCACTGAATTACCCACTGAAGCCAGGCCAAAAAAGTGTGAGTTCCATGATTTATGCTGGGTTCATTACACAGGGGGGGTCTCCCAATAAGCAGGAAGAGCAAGACTCTTCCTGGGCTTGTTGCCTTTGAGTGCAGGGAAGTTGCAGCAGGAACTTTGGCCCACGGCTTTCACTTCAACGCTCAGTTCCAGAGGACAGGGAAAAGGTGTTTACATTTGCTTTTAATATGTTTGCTTAACAGATAGCTTTGGCCAGGGCAGCTCCTATCCCACAGTCAGTGCATGTGTAGGCTCAGAATTTCTGTTTTATAGAACAGCAGCAGGCTCTTAAGAGCTGTTTTATAGCTAGAATGGAAGCTTTAGGGGTGAAATACAGCTTTCATTATAAAGCCTTTTTTACAGCACTTCATTATTGTCTCATAGTCACAGCCTTTGTGCCACACTTTTCCATGTCTGATCTCTGTCCAAAGATGACATTTATGAAGAAAAAAGGAACAGTTAAGCAAAACCTAGTCAATCATCTTTCTTGTCTCTATGCCTAAAAGAGAAATTCTGTATATGCTCCAGCCCAAACTTCTCGAGTTGTCATAAGTTACCTACCACTCTGAGATCTTTGTTCTAGCACAATTTGTTTTGAGGACTGCACTTTGATCCCAGGGATTCTGTGTATCTGTAGAAATGCCCATGGGCACCTCAGGAGCTGTGTGCTGCAGAAGTTACTGCTTGCATGCAGTATTTGGTGTATGCTTCCTTTTCTATTGGCCTTTCCAGGGCACAGAATGAGGCTTATCTAGCCACATAGTTCCCTGTGAGGTGTGAACATTTGAAGTTGCAAGGACTTTACAGAGAGTAGTGGATCTTCTGAGAAAGCCAAGAGCTTGTGAAAGACTCTGTCTCTTCTTACACCAAGTAAAAATTTCCTGTACAGCAGTACATGCAATGAGAAGTCCCAGCAGCAGCAGCCCGGGAGTGTGACAGCCCAGCTCAGCTCAGACAGAGGTACCCAAATCTGTGCTGATTCTTATCAATCTCCCAACAGCCCTGCAAAGATAAGGAGAGAAGACACCAGGTTGGACAAGCAGTGGGTAACAGAGTGTCTTGGTTTGAACAGAGAGGTGTCTGCCAAGGAAGGCAGGAGCCTCTCTTGAAGTGGAAAATGTAAATCCCCTCCCTCTGAGTTATTATAATTTTGAAATTAAGGGGCTCTCAGGCAAAGATATGGGAATAGGAATAACAGTTATTTTATAGGAAAATTAAAAATACAAATGTAATAGGTACAAAAAAAGAGAACAAAGACAACAAAGCACTGCCAGAGTGAGAGCAGTCCCTGTCCCCCTGTGTGTCAGGGGGTGGCACAGCCCCATCCCATGGGGGCTCAGCCCTCCTGCAGTGCCAGCTGTGGCTCTGCTGGAGCAGGGATCCTGCACAAGGGGGGAGTTTTCCTCTGCAGCTCCAGGGCTGCTGGAGATGGGCCTGGGCTCCCTCTGGCCATGCAGGGCAGCAGAAGCTGCTCCTCTGGCAATGCACTGGGCAAAGGCTGCTGTGCTGTGCCAAACCTCAGATTGGATCCAGGTAGGAATGCTTGGCTCCTCCCCTGGGCGGAGCATCTCCCCATGGGATGATGGGATTGGATCAGCCCTGCAGGGACACTCACTGGCCATGGACAGAAGATAATTAATAATTAATGGCCCATGAACAGAAGAGATCTCCTGGAGGGAGGATTGGTTGTGGGAGAGATGAAGAAAACTGCCCAATGAACAGCAGAGAACTGCCCCAGCTCTGACAGATGGCAAATAGAACACACACCCCAGCTAAATCTTTCAACCTAAGACACACAGTTGCTGTGATATTTTTTTTCAGGTGGTATTTTTCAGATTTCCAATGATTTTCTTGTATCCCCCAGGGGGTGGGGAAAGCTGGCACCAGCCGTGCCCTGGACTGTGGCTCTGGGATAGGTCGGATCAGCAAGCATGTCCTGCTGCCCGTTTTCAAGAGTGTGGAGCTGGTGGATATGATGGAGAATTTCCTGGCTGAGGTCCCAAACTACCTGCAGGGCAAGGAGGACAGAGTAGAGATGTATTACTGCAAAAGCCTCCAGGAATTCACACCTGCCCCACGAAGATACGACGTCATCTGGATTCAGTGGGTTTCAGGTTAGTTCTGCACTATCCTCTGGCCTGACACCTCACAGAACAGGCAGCCTCTGCTCCAAGGAGGTTCTCAGATCTTTGGGATGACTTCCTAAAGCACCACAAGAGACTTCTGAGAGTTCCCCACATGCACATTGGGTACAAATCAAGTTGGTTTTTTCAGGTCATGTGTTGGAAAAATGTGCCAGTTCCTGGAGAGCAGCCTGCATGCAAAGGGGCAGCTGAGGGTGAGGCCCCACACGGGGATTTTCTGGTGCAGAAATGCTCTTTCTTAGGTGCAGAAAGATACACAGGGCTGACCACACTTGCAAACAGTGGTTTCTGAAGCTGCTGACTATCCAGGCTTGGAGGTATTTCAGGAAACAATCAAGAAAAAAGCCATAGTGGAATCACCAATATCTGTAAATCAGATCAGGTCTTATTACCTCCACTGCTGTTTATCAGACATAGGTTCCCTTTGCTATGTCCCACAGGAGCCTCTCCTATAAGAAACATCTGCTTCTTCTCCTGCAGCCACCCCAGTGAATGCCCTGCAGCATTTAGGGCAATCACATAATGAGGGCTGTGTACCTTACAAAAAAAAAATTAATTCTGTACAGTGGAAAGAATATTTTCTTTTAATCTGTGAACTGTAGTGTCCAGGGTGCAGTTTCAGAGAGCAGAAGGAATTATTCAAGAGGAGGTCTGAACAAATTGCTTTAGAGCAGCATAATTTTCCTTTGTATTTTTGCTTTTCTTTAATAATGAGTCATTGCAGTAAATGTGGCTCCTGCCTCACCTTTTGAGCAAATCCAAGTCAAAATGAGGACAAATGAGCTTAGATGAACCATCTAAGGCTGTGCTGGTCAGATATGTGGCTCCTAACTAAGGAGCATATCATATTCTTAGCACAGAGCTGAATCTTCTTGCTCCATTAATGTCAAGGAAATATGGAGTCATCTTAATCATTAATCAAACCTCTGCCTCTATCTTGAATTTGGCTCAAATATGCCAGCAAATTCATTTGATGGAGCGAGGGCAGAACTGTCTGCTAGACAGAGACACCTCTAAGATCTCATTTTCTTAGGAAACTACACTAAAGGCCAAGTAAAGAGAAAAATAAGCTCCAAATTAGGCGTTCAAAAGCTTCAGTGAATCTTGCCAATGAAATCTTGATTTGTCTTATGCATGCATTAGCATGTGAAGCCTAGCAGTCATTTTGTATAAAAAGTAAAAGTGCAAGCTTACATTCCGTATAGAAATTACCATTTTCCTTCAACTTAAAAGGTATTCAGCTTTAGGTTTTGGGGCTTTTTCCTTTTTAATTTTTTTTTGCTGTTATTGTTTGTTAGGAGTGGTTAAAAAAACTTGACATGCTATGTCAAAATGTGGTTTTGAAATGACAGCTTCCATTTAGAAAAGTTTAAATCTCCCATGTAGAAAATGAAATAGTTTTACTAGAAAATACAGGTGATTATTTTTACCAAGTTTCTCATTCACTTTCTGATCACCTGTCTTTGTTTATTCATGTTAGATATTTCACATGTGCGAGTTCTCATTTTGCTCTTCTCTGAGCTCTGCATCATTGTTCTCCACAGAACTCCTGATCTTTGACAAGGAAGGATAAGAAACAGAATCTCAACAACATATTGGAAAAAAGCACTATTTTATAATATATACATATCTACAAAAATCCTATGGGGTATGGAGTAACGTGAGGAGTTTAACTGGCATTGTGGAATTGGCTTTGCTGGATCTTTGATCCAGAACTCCTTTGATGGGGGGATACAGTGCTACACAAAGTTACAGCGATTTTTAGCAGTGAAAAACAGAGAGGACTGGGATTATCTAGTCTGACCCACTCTATAGCCCAAGCTGCTCTATTCATTCCTTTACCCCCCATGCTAACCCAGTAGTTTGTGTTCAATTAAAACAAATCTTGAAAGATTCAACCACACTTGGTTTGAGGACTTCAAGAGGTGGTAAACCCCACTTCTGGTGGTAGTTTCCAATGGGTAATTGCTTACACTGTTAAACAGTTGTCACTTATTCCCTATATGAATTTGTTTGGCTCCAGCCTCCTGCCACTGATTCTTATTATAACTTAAACCACCAGATTAAAGAATCCTTCAGCACCCACTATTTTCACCACTCAGTGGCTTCTGTCCACATCTGTTGCTGCTACCACTATGGGTCCCAAATATTGATTGGAGCTTGTATTTGTGGATCTTGTTTATTTGCCCAAGATTTCCTGGTTAAATCTGGCAGGACTAGAATAATAATTTTCTGCAATAAACAGGCCATGGAGACTCAGATCAAGGCACCCTTCTGACGTGTCTGAATGGTTAATAGCGATCTGTTTTTGATCTGTCTTGGTTTGAACAGACAGGTGTCTGCTAAGGAAGGCAGGAGCCTCCCTTGAAATGGAAAATGTAAACTCCCTCCCTCTGAATTATTATAATTTTGAAATTAAGGGGCTCTCAGGCAAAGATATGGGAATAGGAATAACAGTTATTTTATAGGAAAATTAAAAATACAAATGTAATAGGTACAAAAAAAGAGAACAAAGACAACAAAGCACTGCCAGAGTGAGAGCAGTCCCTGTCCCCTGTGTGCCAGGGGGGTGGCACAGCCCCATCCCATGGGGGCTCAGCCCTCCTGCAGTGCCACCTGTGGCTCTGCTGGAGCAGGGATCCTGCACAAGGGGGGAGTTTTCCTCTGCAGCTCCAGGGCTGCTGGAGATGGGCCTGGGCTCCCTCTGGCAATGCAGGGCAGCAGAAGCTGCTCCTCTGCGAATGCACTGGGCAGAGGCTGCTGGGCTGTCCCAAAGCTCAGATTGGATCCAGGTAGGAATGCTTGGCTCCTCCCCTGGGCGCAGCATCTCCCCATGGGATGATGGAATTGGATCAGCCATGCAGGGACACTCAGTGGCCATGGACAGGAGATAATTAATAATTAATGGCCCATGGACAGAAGATAATTAATAATTAATGGCCCATGGACAGAAGAGATCTCCTGGAGGGAGGACTGGTTGTGGGAGAGATAAAGAAAACTGCCCCATGAACAGCAGAGAACTGCCCCACCTCTGACAGACAGACCCCAGCTAAATCTTTCAACCTAAGACACACAGTTGCTGTGATTTTTTTGTCAGGTGGTATTTTTCATATTTCCAATGATTTTCTTGTATCCCCCAGGGGGTGGGGAAAGCTGGCACCAGCCGTGCCCTGGACTGTGGCTCTGGGATAGGTCGGATCAGCAAGCACGTCCTGCTGCCCGTTTTCAAGAGTGTGGAGCTGGTGGATAGGAATAGAAATACACAAACCCATTTCCAACCTAAGGTACCATCTTTTCACCCACAGGATACCTGACAGACAAAGATCTCCTGGAGTTCCTCATCCGCTGCCAGGGTGGCTTGAAGGACAACGGAGTGATCATTCTGAAGGACAATGTGGCCAGGGAGGGCTGCACCCTGGACTGCCTGGACAGCAGCGTCATCCGCGACCTCAACATCCTGCACAGCCTCATCGAGATGAGCGGACTCACCATCCTCAGGGAGGAGAGGCAGGAGGGCTTCCCCGAGCAGTGTGTCCCTGTCTGGATGCTGGCCATGCAGAAGGGCCCTGGCCACTCCTGACTGCCCTGTGACACCCCAGGGACTGGGCTATGGATGAACCAGGGGACTGGGAAGGAGGAAAGCACCTCCTGGGGTCCTCCTACCCATGCACTGCTCCAGGGCAGCAGCTTCTAAAGGGTCAGGAGAGAGCCACAAAGCTTCTCCCAGGAACAGTCTGCTCCTAAATCCTACCTGCTCCATCATTCTGCTCCTAAATCCTACCTGCTCCATCATTCTTTCCATTTTTAAAAGCTTTCCTGACCTCCCTTTCAGATCTCTGTTCCGTTAAGGAGTCAGTGCTGTACAAAACTCATGCAAGAGAAAATAATTAGGTCTGAATTTTCTGTGGTAGTTAATAGTTTTGGGGTGTTCTCTATGAGGTGTTAACAAGCCTGGTTTTTACTATGGCACTTAGGTCTTCTTGGAATTTAGGAAGGATCTGTCAGAACACTGAAGCAGGAAATTCAAGCAAATTCTGGAAAACTTCACCCAAATTTTGGCTGTCCTCTCTACCTGTACTTTAGAATATTTAAACCAAAATATAAGGAAAGTTTGATCTTTTTGTTGGCATCAGCTATGCAGTTTTGGGGTTTTTTGGGGGATTTTTTGTGGGTGGTTTTTTTTTTTTTTTGGTTGTTGTAGTTGTTTTGGGGGTTTTTTTGTTTGTTTGTTTGGGAGTTTTTGTTGGGTTTTTGGGAATTTTTGTTTGTTTGTCTGGGGGTTTTGGGGTTTTTTGGTTGTTTTTTTTTTTTCCCTTTCATTTCTGTCAATTTGGACAATAAAACAACCTGGTTAATTTTCCATTTGTAAGAGCTACTTCCTCTTCCTGATGTTCCTGCTGTAGAACAATAGTGGCACATAAGCGATTTCACACTCCAGAGGAAAACTTGGCTGACAAATATCTGCATGTTTGCATTGAAATTTTGTGAAAAGCTTGCCCCACATATTACATTCTGAAATTTTTAATTTTTTTTTTCAGAATGTTCACAGTGGAAACCACTTTAAAGCCTCTCTTGATTATTCATACCACTGTACATTTCTTTTTTCCCACATTCAGAACAAGCCTGGCACCATATGCAGAGCTAATGGGATTTCATGGAATGTTAATAGTAAGGCTGTAAGAAGAACTAATACAGTATTGTATTAATTAACAACTGTGCTAAACTGCAGAGAGTGTTAGTGTTGCCCAAAAGCAATGATTTATATTCAAAGAGCAGCTGTGTAAGCCTGCATTTGAAAATACTGACATGCAGCCCCATCTCCTTAAGGCTCACAGAAATTGTATATTGAGCTTCTTGTCCTCTTCATAGAGGCACAGAAAGTGCTGTGGGAAGACAAAGTTCATTTTGCAAACAAATTCAGAATTTGGAATTCTGCTTCATTCTAAAGATGGGGGGAATTTTGATATTTGTTATGAGGGAAAGCTACACAACCACAGTTTTTCAAGCTGATTAAAGTTTTTTATCCAGACAACATGAAATGCTTCTTTTGAATTGAACTTTTAACCTAATTTGCACTTAAAATGTTACTAAGGCTTGTTCAAAATTTTAGAAATTAATTCTGACTCTGTCAGAATTTTTATCACATCTTACTCCCCTGAAATGCAGTCCTGGCCAAGCTTTTCAGACTTTGTAAAGAGTTGCAATTTGACAAATCTCCCTGTGCTAGGGGAAAGGAGCTCTATAAAACATCCCTCACATGACAGCAGGCGCAATTGGCTGTGTCAAATATTGTCAGCTGTGTTGGATTAACTAAAAAAGAAGCCTGAAGATAACAAGATAAGGGAGCCTCTCAGCTGGATTTTAGCACACATTGCTGTCCTTTGATAACAAATTTCCAATTTTGATTTTAATTGCATAACTCATCTTCTCTGGCAATATGTTTGCACATGTTGAGAATTACCAGTTTATGGCAGAAGGCTTTCTGCCATCAACTCTTATCCACTCACTCTTCTGTTAATGTTCCATGGCTAATTGTAGCATTAGGGAAAACCACACTGGTGATTTGGTGAATATTCTGGTGTTTCCTATAGCTATGGTTCCCACAACACAGATGCTTCTGGAATGTTTTGACTAATTCTTCCATTCTCATCAGCTGGTATTGCATGGAAACTGAGTAAGTAACATTTTTTTTTATCATGAAAGAAGCATCAGTCCTATAGCAAAAAGAAGGGAATATTTACATATTTTCCTCTACAAATGGATTGCAAATCAATTTGCCCTTCACCATTTTTTCCTTCCAGCCAGAGACATCTGCCATGGTGCAGAACACTTGGGGCTGCTGGAGATCCTTGAGCAGTGGTGTCTGTGCCAGGCAGGTCTGAGAGGTGCTGCCACTGCAGTGCTGAGGGAATGGCATTGTGCAAAAAGGGGCAATAAAGAATTTATTCCCAAATCTTACAGGGCACAATATATCAGCTGAGTTGGTGCAGTTCAGTCATGAGAGATGTGGTTCCAAGGTGGATTTAGAATACAAAGTGGTTCAAGATGAAAAATGGAATATAAATGGTTGGTGTGGTTACCAGTGAAATACATTTTTCAGTGTAAAAATGTTCTTCCTGTGTTTTGTGTATCTTTCCTATTAGAATTTCCAGAATGCATGTACATAAATATATAATGAAAATTGGTTCCCTTAACTATGTGAGAAGAGAGAAAAGTAAAATCTTAATTTAGTAGAAAAACCCACATTTCATGGTTTCCACATTCCTGGAAATTAATGTTTCATGGCTATGTTGCTTCCACAGTAAAATAGTAAAGCTTTTCTGGTGACATAATGAATCTCAAGAGTAAAGAAACAAAGTCCTTCAGGAGCTTAAATGCATGAGAAGGCTGCAGACTGAAAAATATTTTGGTTTCCTCCCTTTCTGAGGCATGTTTTAATTCCAGAACTCCCAGTCATCTGGTACAGGCCACCCTTAAATGTCCCTTAATTTGGGTAAGGGCCCTTCTTGGCTTAAAAATTCAGGGCTGTCTGCAATTTACCAATAATATATAATAATATTAATAAATAATCACAAATTTCAAACAGGAGATTTTGCTTAGAAATCATCTGTGTATCAGTTGTTTTTGGCATTTCCCCTTTTGGTGTTCAAGGACTGGATATTCAATTCAATGGCTCTGCCTCAGCTTCCCTGTTATTTAAACCAATCATTTCAAGAAGCCTTTAGCTCCCTGGAGGTTTGAATCCCATTTGTTTTGTGCTCATCTAAGACTTGTTCCTGACCTTGATGTTACCAGAGGTTTAATCCAAGATCAGGACCCTGTCTGAGACAAGGCTCACAGAACACTGAGGGTCCTTCAAGCTCAAATCCTCATTAGCACTGAAGGTGATCAGGGAAATATTCAAATTGTCCTTCCCTCAGATCTTTCTCCCAAGCAACCACACAGAGTAAAGGTTTAGCCCAGCACAGTAAATTCCATTTCTGCCAAGCCACCACCCAAGTTCTGGTGTCACTTGATGTCCCCATATCAGGTCCAGCTTCTGTTCTGTGTGACTGAAGGCCAAAACTTACCTTTGCTGTATGAATGTGAGCCTCAAGCCCTGGCTGGAGCCTCCAAACACCACATTTTCCACAAAAATGTAGGAAAACAATTGTTGCAGCATTCTGAGCAGCAATCCCAGCCATGCAGCTCCAGCAACCATCACAGCTCAAGCTGTTCATGTTCCAAATGCAATTCAGACATTGCAAATGTCCTTTCCTTCCTAACTGGAAGAGAGAGCCATCATTTTGAAACATGCAGCTGAAATGCTTTGTTTCAGAAGTACTGAAATGCAATCAGGTATTTTTAGCTTGATTTTTTTGTTTGGATGTTTATATAAGCTCGTTTGAGCTGACATGTTATGTGAGGTGACAGTGTAATACACTATATGGTATTGAAATAGTTGAAGTGAAACATCAGTTTCCTGCAGAACACACTCATAAAATCAGCACATTCCCTGGCCCTAAACTCAGTGAAACAAGTCAGCAATTTCCAGAGGAAACTGGTTTCAAGAGGTACAGCCCTGTCAAAGGCATTTCCCCAAGCTCTCTTTGTCCAGACTCTCCCATCCACTCAGGCAGCTCTAGAAGCAGCCACTGGAGGCTCTTGGACAGGCAAGGAGAGGCAGCTGCCCCCTCCAGAGCACTTTGACCAGCTCAGAGCAGGATTGGGCTGAGCACAGAGCCTCCCCTCTGTGCAGGGGCTGTGCAGTGATGGTGCATCCTTGTTAAAACCAGCTCAGCATCTTCATTGTGGTGGGGCTGCCAAAAACAAGGCAGGGGCTTGGATAACCAAACACCCTCTGGAAATCACTCATGGAACCAGCACACTGCAGTCAAGGGCCACTTCAGCACTGGAAAAAGCTTTGCCAGTTAGTCCACCAAGAGTCCTGAGGACCTTTGTGCCATTCTCTTGTTTTTTTCCAGGCTCCCCAGGGTGTTTACAATGGCATATCAGAGTGGGCTGTCCAGAGGAGCTTCACTCTCATGTGTGATTAAAACCAGTTGTGCTGCATCCCATCCTTCTCTTCCTTTGATGCTTCTTCCAGCTTGCCAAAGAAAATCCTGCCTCCACTTGCCAAGAAATATTTGTTTTCTGTGGACATCACCACATCCCACTGAAATAAAACAGATTATCTTTGATTTTGAGAGGAGGTAATTCTATTTGTCTGAGAGCAATAACAACACTCTGCATTTCCAACATGCAGGTTAGTTCCTGTCTTTTCCAAATGATGGCAAATGGGCACCCCCAGACCACCAAACAAAGCTCATGTTCCCATCACCATACACCCCTAAGCTGTGAAGAATGGGGTTTATTGTGTTTGGGATAAGGAAACTGAGGCACAGAAGGGTGATCTGGGCAGCATTACAGCTTTACCTGAGTGGTAGCTGTGAGTGAGTAGCACCTCTACAAACCAGGCCACCAGAGGAACTCCAGAATGTTCTGCAGGCAGACATAAACTGATCCTGGCTGTGCTTGGAACAGATTGGGACAGCCCAGTTGTGGTTACCCTGCTTAACCCCACCTGGAATGTTCTCCAAAGAGAGGGCTCAGGCTGAACCTTATGCTCAGGAGTATCAACAACTTCTGATCCCTTCAAAGCCTTGAAGCAGCAACCCAGGGTATGCCTGCAGCAAAAATAAAAACACAAAAGTGATGAAAAGTCTCTCCTCCCTGTATCTCTCTCCAAAGAAATGTTGAATTTGCAGGATTCCAACCTGTTGTGGTGTCTTCAGGACTGAGGTTTTTAGAGGCATCTCCATTTCACTGTGCCTCTTCACAGTGACTTGAACTGATCTGTAGGTTCATTGTGCCTGATTGCTCCTCTCTCCCTCATCAAGTCAAAAAACCCAGATTTAAAAATCTTCAAAAACCTTTCAAAACCTTTGTTTGGGTTATTCCCTCTGTGTGCACACCCATGGTAACCACAGTTTTACCCATGCACACAGCTCTGTGCAGAACAAATGCAGTTTGAGCTGGCCAAGGTGACCTGTGGTCCTGGCTGTGAGTGTGGCTTGCCAGCTTTCCACGAGGCATCTGCTGCAGTGGAACAGGGCCTGCTGTGTGAGCTGCACCCCCAGCCACCCAAAGAATTCCCTGTTTGCCAAGGGAACTGTGGCTGGATCAGCACTGGATGTCATCTGCTCAACCTGGCCCCATCCCAGGACCCCATGGCAAATCCGCATGGTGACATCTGACACCATGATCTGGCTCGTCAAACCCACTCAGATCTGTCCCAGCCTCTTTGAATTAATGCTGCTTGTGCCTTAAGCCTCTCAGTCATGTGAGGATTTTGTAATGTGGGACACAGCATCAGCTGAAGTGCCCCAAGCACCTTCTGGCTGCCTTCTCCATGGCTGCACACACCCACAGGGCACACCAGCTGCTTCTCACCTGATCTGGACATCTGAAAGAAACTCACCTGGGGTTAAGGCAATGTCAGCACCTCCCACAACTGTCACTGGGCAGAGGTCAGCTCCCCCAGAAAGCTGCTTCCCTCCTGTGATGTTTATCCCAAGGTTATCCCACACACACAACTGTAGAAGAAGCCATGGGGAGTGTCTTAGGTCCAGACAAGGAATTCTTGGTGTCTAAGAGGGGTGGGTGAATTTCAGCTCCAGTGTATGGAAATTCATGGACCCCACATTCAAATCTGCTTTCTCCCACCGATGCAAACTTGGATCTGCAGCCCCAGCTGTAAAAATCTTACAATTCTGAGAGTCTCTCCAGAGGTCTGAAGTAAAGGTTGTTGGAAATGGCTCCATCTTGGACCTTTTGGCATTTCCCTTTTAGAAGGTATGGGCACAGAAACTCCTGAAAACTCAGTGGAGTGCAAACCACAGTGATATTTGGCTGGTACCTCCCTCAGATAGACAGGATGAGTTTCCTGAGAGGTGCTTTTTGCACTCTGGATTGATCAGTTTACCAATGAACCAAGGCTGACCTTCTGTTGGGTCTTATTAAATAACACACTAGTTTTATTTATGGATCAGTATGTGAGTGCACTGCTAAATAAACAAGTGACTTCTCCTAAAATTGGGGTACCATTGGCAAACTCTTAAAAATCCGACCTGTAAAATAAACAGGCTCCAGGAGTTACCTCTTACTCCTGCCACTGCAGGAACTTCAAGGTAACAAGAAGTCAATAAACCCCCATCAACAAAATCCCCACTGGGATCCAGGCAGCTGGGACTCTGAGGCAGCACTCATCAAGAGAAACAAAGTGATCCAGTAAAACATTAGAGCTCCCAGAGGAACCATATTTGCCTTGATTTGAGGCAGACCTGACTGCCCACCAAGGGCAAGGAGGCTCCTGTTGGATGGTGTCTGTCTCTGCTTCCTGATGTGCTCCCTGCCTGGGTTTCAGCCCTAAATGTCTGCAGGCCAGGGCACAGGGACCCTGAGCAATGGGAGCTTTCACCCAAAACTATTCCACTGCCCAGGGACCCTGAGCAAGGGGAGCTTTCTCACCCAAAACCATTCCACTGCCCAGGGACCCTGAGCAAGGGGAGCTTTCTCACCCAAAACCCTTTCACTGCCCAGGGACTCTGAGCAATGGGAGCTTTCTCACCCAAACCCTTTCACTGCCCAGGAGCTTTCTCACCCAAAACCATTCCACTGCCCAGGGACCCTGAGCAAGGGGAGCTTTCTCACCCAAAACCATTTCACTGTCAGGGACCCTGAGCAATGGGAGCTTCTCACCCAAAACCCTTTCACTGCCAGGTAGGGTTAAGTCCCTGTTGCTCTGTTCTCCTCAGGCTGATGTCTGATAACACCTTCTTTTGTAACATGAGGAATTCTGATTTCCACAGGCAAAGCAAACCTGGCCTTGATCCTGATGCAGCTGAGATCAGGAGTTAATTGCCTCATTTTCTGGGCTTTTCAGAAGCCCATCCTTCATCCTGCCTCCTCCAACAGACTGCAATGTCTACAGCAAGGAGAGAAACACACCACCTCCCAAAAGATGGCATGGAGCTCCAAGGAGATCCAGATCAGTTCTACATCAGCCAGGACAGGTGCTTGTGTGTCACCATGACATTTTCTGAAAAATCTTCTTTGCCCAGGATTTTTCTCCTGAGAAGCCTCAGAAAAGCAATGTAAACAATAATTATCTGATTGCTTGGAATGTGCTCTGGAGGTTGCCCACCAACAGGTGCATGTTTGATTGGTTCCATGTGAATTGTTTTTAATTAATGACCAATCACCATCAGCTGTGTTGGACTCTGAGGAGTCAGTCACAAGCTTTCATTGTCATTCCTTCCTAACCTTCTGATGTATCCTTTCTCTTTCTTTAGTATAGCATATAATAGAATAGAATAGAATAGAATATTAATAGAATATAATATAATATCAGCCTACTGAAAACATGAAATCAAATTCTCATCTCTTCCTTCCTCCTGGGGACCTCACAAGACAACACAAGACATGTACCAGACAGAAAGGATTTAGGAACCAGGGCACTACTTTCCACCACTGCCTTCTCAGGCAGACAGATCCATTTTACATGAAATGGATTTAGCATTTCAGCATAGAGCAGGTTGGAATAATTAGGATCTTCTTTTCCACCCCACTCTCAGGTAGGGAAGGACTAATTAGCTTCATTGCATGTTTGGGAAGCCCACAAAGCAGAGTACATTCTTGTTAGTTAATTAAGCTGTTTAGTCCAGTGGTTAATTACAATCCCTAGCAGTCAGGGGAGCAAGGCCAGCTCCTCTGCAAGGCTTTTCAGTGCTTTTGGACAAATCTGACATTGGGAATATCCTGTCTTTCCCTGCTGAATGAATGCAAGATGTGTTGAATCTCATCTTGAGGGAAGAGGGGCCCTAGAGATGTGTATGAGTTAGGGCAGGGAACAAACCCAACTCTCCTTAGTGACAGCCATGTGCTCATGCCACTGAGCCATTTTCTCTCTTATTTGCATAAACAAAAGGGGTTTGGGGTTCCAATATGGTAAACAAGGATTTAACTACTTCCTCCCTCCTCCCAAATAACTTTCCCTAAAATTAACCTGGCAAATAGAGCCCCTGCTGTCAAAAAACCCTTTTTGTTTGGTGTTGTTTTTGTAACTGATCCTCTGCTGGAAAACAAGCAACTCACATTTCTGCTAAAAACAAGCCAAGGGAACCTCTTAATAATAACATTACAAGCAGTCTTATACCCTGCTCCACTGGGTGACAAAAGAGTGGATTCCCACCTATGGATGGTATAAAGCAGCTCTGGAGCAGCTGGCAGCAGAAAGCAAAGATCAAGACAAGAGGCAGAGTCACAGATGTGAAAAACAGGACTGTGCTACTCCTTTCACCTGGAGAATAGTGAGAAACCTCCTGTCTATCACACAGTCCAGGAATATGTTTTGGAACTGCGCTTTCTAAATATCTTTACTCGAGGCTGGGCCTAAAAGCACAAAGTGGCTTGCAGTGATTTCTTAGAGGTCTCAAAGGTGCAGTGCAGAGAGAAGGAAAAGAATCTCTTGTGGAAGGGAAAATGATGGCCCAGAGCATCAGATCACTGAGCAGCCAAGATGGGAATCCCTCCTGAATCAATCCTGCCTCCAGCCAAAGCTGCTCTTTCCTTATGTTTGGGGGTAAGTTTTTCACAGGCTGGGGCTGGGTTTTCTTTGACACAGGTTTCCTTCCCGAAGGAGCAGAAATGAGAGGCACAGCAGCAAGGAGAGTGTCCTGGTATGGTAGGACAGGAGCTCCAGCCAGGACAGCTGAGGTGAAAATCCTGCACAAATCCATATGAGACACCCCTGCAGCTCAAGACATCCACCAGCTAATCCTCCCTTTGGCAATCTCCCCACTTCCATCCAAGGAGTCTGGGTTACGACTGCTGCTGTCTTAATGAATGTGACCCTGAGGAGGATGGCTTCTCCAGGACAAAAATAGAGCACTTTGCACTGTCCTGGTCACCTGGCCTCTTCAGAGAACCAGGCACTTCACAAACTGCTCAAAGCTTGCTCCACAAGCCTCAGGAGGGAGGTGAGTCCTCACCCAGGGAGCTGTACACACAGAGCTGGGATGAGGGAAGCCAAGTGTCTGTCTCATGCTTCAAAATAATTCTGACCTGAGCTGGGCACAGAATGTGCATGTCCCACCATGCAGGTTTTTAAGCAGTTTGTGAGGCCAAGGCCCTGGCCCTGGCTGTTCACTGTCACACAGACCTAGCAGTGTTCTTTGTTTGGCACATGGAAGCTGTTAACTCATGTTTCCTGGCCACACTTCAATTTGGCTGGCTATATTTTTACTTTCTGATATTCCGGCCCCACCCAACCAGCCCGTTTTGACCATTTGCTGATTCCCCCCTTCCCTTGTTCCTGTTGGTCGTGGTGATGCCTTGTGAAGGCTGAGCTAAAACAGAGGCTGGACAGAGTTAAAGAATAAAGCAGGGATTTATTAAAGGCCTCGATGGATCCACCTTGGGCAGCACAAGAGCCCAGCCAGGGCTACACCCAAGATGGACAAAAAATGGTCACAAAATGGACCTCCTGGTCACAGGTCTCTCACTTGTATAAGTTCTGGTGCATTTGCATATTGGAGTTCATTGTCCAATTCCAGCTCCAGCCCATGCAGTCCCATCCTTCTTGTTTTTCTCTCTTCAGCCCACGTTGTTTGTGCTCTTGGGGCTGAGATTTGGATCATTTGTCCTTGGTCTCCAGCTGGAGCAGGAATTGTTTTGTCTCCCTGTTCTGTGCACAGAGCTCACCATCCCCTCATATGACGCCCAGACCCACACACTAAAGCAGCACAGAACCTGAAAAATAGAAAAGCTCAAACCTGAGGCATCAGTGGAGTGGCTCCTCTTTCAGCCTGGAGCTCACTGCATTTGCTGCAGAAATGATCTCAGGCTCTAAGCTCACCTACAGTGACATTCCCTGTTCTGGAGAAGCGACTTTGAGTTCCCCCCACTCCTTCCCAACCCTTGGAAGCTCAGCTGTCACAGGAAGGACAGAGGGTGTAATGGGGTGCTCTCATGTGCTGCTGCAAAGCTGATGTGCTTCAAGAAGGTTTTCTAGCTTCTCATTCCTTTATTCCCCCGTAACTATTGGAACAAACTGGTTGTGCCCCTCTAATCAAAGAAATGTGAGGTTAGCAAGAGGCTCCAAATACATTTCCTGGCAACAAGACAAAAGTAAGTCTACTGAGAAGTTTATGCAGAGGGAACATTTCTTGTATATACAGTTGTGTCTTGTTCTCAGATGCCCATTCCAAAGCAATTACTGCATGGGAGATGCAAACTGGCTGGAAGAACCTGCTCATTCTGGGTCTGTAATGGAGCCTGTGAGGAGCTCAGCTTCCTGGGGTGGCAGCAGGTAAGTGTGTGTGAGGAAGGGAGGCTGGCACGTGTTTATTTGGGAGGGTAACCTTTCTGGGCTGGGAGCCTGCTTTTCAGTTTATTTGGTGGTCTGGGTAAATGTGTCACATCACATTCTTCAGCTCCCATTTGCACTGAGGTGGTTACATCACCCCAGAGCCTGGCTAACAGGGATGCAGCTGTACAGAGTGCAGGCTGGCCCTCTCTTGATGGCAGCAGTGCCTTTTGTGCCTAAGTTGCACAGGAGAGGTAGAAGTCTGCTTCCAGCCAGGGAAATGCAGATCCAAGGGCAGCTCTGAACTTTGAGCCTGCTCATGGTTGGTATTTTCCACGTGTGCTTTTACCCCCTACATCAGATCCAGAGACACGTTATGGCCTCAATGTTCCTGCAAGCACAAGGGCTTGCAGAACATTTCTGGGTCATTTCTGGAAGAACTACCCAGCACCAGTACCAAGGCTTCCCAGAAGGTAACTCCAATGGTCTGAGCAGCATTTTGATGGTCTGGAGTTGCAGGGTGTCTTGGCTTTTTTACAACACTGTGTTCTGCAAAACAAGAGTGAAGGTTCAAGGCCCAGAGGACTTGGGGCAAAACCAGCCACAGGGCTGTGGAAAAAGGTGCTGAGGGCTGAGGAGGGTGGAAAGGGAGAGCTCCAGAGTTCCATGGCAGAGAATTAGTGGCTCTCCCATCACACACTCCCTTTTTGGTGCCATCCCATGTAAAAGAGTGAATACAGAACACTTTGTGTTCTTGGGTCACGATCCCTTGCTTTGGCAAGATCAGCCTCAGAGTCCAAAGGGACATCAGGGTATTTACTCATGGAGTTCCACAGCAGCTCTGAGAGGTGTCCAAGTATTTCAGCCCCCTTTTGCTCACAGCTGATGACCTCTTTTTCTGGTGGTAGGGCAGTGCAGGGAATCACCTTTCACAGCAGTGTCAGAGCCAGGCTGCCTGATGCTCAGCTCTCTGTGTTCTCCTCCAGATCCTCTGCAGAATGCTGCATCTGTTTCTGTGCCCCATGTCTCATGCTTCTGGTCTATCTCAACACCAAGATCTTAACTGCTGTTTAAAACTGGCATAATTGGTTTTGATACCTGCAAACTCTTGCAGGATTCTGTCTCCGAAAGCTGAACCATTCCTCTTGCCATGCAGAGCAGCCATACTTCCACAGAGTTAATAAATCCATGAAAGCTCTTAAAAAGAAATCAGGAGGGGTTTTTTAGACATTTTTAGGCTTTTTTTTTTCCATGCAGCCTCCTTGGTAACCAGTTAAAACAAATTCCTCCAGACTGTAAACTAGAGATAATGGAGTGCGCCTTTAATCTCCATCCGCTACAGATCAAGTTACCTCTTAGAAATTACTTATCCTGGCCAAGCAAATGAATTGGAATTGATGTTCTTAATTGTTTTCTAAATTGCTGTTCCCCACTCCCTTCCTCCCCTTCTCTGCACACAGCTGTTTTGCATCAGAGTCTAGTCTAATGGGTACTGTCACTCACACGAGGGGGTGAAGTCATGTGGTCATAAAAGAGAAAGATTGGGGGAAGAGAGGGAAATACCACCCAGTGCATTATCTGGCTGTGACACACACAAACTGAATAGAAATAATTCCTCCTAGGGGGCTAGTCCCAACAATGGACACAGTGCTGTCTTGGGCTAGAAAAATGTGAAGACTCACTGTGTTCTCTGATACTCGTTTCTCTCTCACAGAGAAGGAAGATGATTAAAGTCCTAGCTTGGGACACAGGAAACCTGAGCTGAAACTGCTGACTCTGCAGCAACCTCCTTTGTCTGGTTTTGTGCAACTTGCTTTGTTTATGCCTTAGTGGCTGCAATTGTAATGCACAAATAATACAATTCCCTTCCCTTCTCCTCGGGGCAATAGTGGTCTTTCATTAGCTGCATCTTACAAAACAGCTTAACCTGCTCACCCTCTCCACAAAGTGTTCCAGTACTCCTTGTGCTTACACATATCAGTCTCCAGCCCACTCAGAACTTGCATTGCAAAGCCTCTGGACTCTGGGAGCATCAGGCCAGGAATTAACACCAGAATCCCATTCCTCTATATCCCCTAAAGTGGGCACAGCTCTCAAGTCTTAAGCAGGACCCATCCCCTGAAGACTTTTTGCTCCTATAAAATTCATTCTTGCATGTGAAATGTATGCCAGCTATTCCACCAGCTTCCCTGCCCTGCCACTACATTCCCTCCCAACCTATAAATGACCAATAATTCCAGTTTTGCTGCCAGCAGTTTTCCAGAACTCAACTGTTCCCTTTTAGACCATCTAATTCCATGGTCTAGCAACTGTTTGCATGGACTGGCAACTCTCTTCTCATCAGTCCATTTGGAGTAGAACCCAAAAGAATGGTGGTTGTCCTCTTCTTAATGTCTCCCAGAAGGTCTTTCATGACAAACAACAGTCTAAGACTCTTGTTATAATGTCAGATCAGTTTTCTGAGGGAGGTCAGAGATTCAGAGAATTTGCTGCCCACATAAAGCCCTGAAGTGCCTGCTGGAAAAGCAGCAGACTCTTGGATACCTGCTTGGAATACCTGGGAAGTCTGTGTGGGATAAATCTGAGATAAAATGGCAGGAAAGAAGGAGTTTTATACAGAATGAGTTAAAAACCATGCTAACTGCTGCTAATGGTGAGGAAAGCTGACTCTTGTAAGGGTGAAGTTCCTTCCCCTCCTTTTCAGTAAGGAAAAACATGGATTTCTGAGCTGGTCACTGTGCTGGAAGGGAGGGGATGACATATGCAGGTGTTGGGTGTTGTGAGTGAGATTTTCAAAAGACTGAATATGAGTTAGGAGCACAGCTTCCAATCAGGTACACCTGATTGTCTAAATGTGGGATTCATTCAGCTGCCCAGTAGTTCAAGTGCCCAGTTCAAAGCTAGGAGGAAAAGCAGACAAAATGTGTTTAGAGCAATGCTCAGGAAGGAACTCTGACCCTCTCCTCACAGCCTCCTTTTATCACAGGAGCATTTGTGTAGATATTTGAGCTATAAACTGAGCTCCTGTTCTTTTTGCTTCTTATCACATTAGCACTGAGGAAGAATCTTCAATCAGCATTCTGCTGGAGAGGTGCCAGGAGGAAGGGAACCTGATGTGCTTTGTCTGTAGCAGAGTGTGCTAGAAGGAGAAAAAACTCATTTATGTCCACGGAGCAAAGAGCTGTGAGCCTTGGATGGTGCTGCCCTTGCTGACACTGGGTACTTGCTGACTCCTTGAATAGCTCCATTCAAGTCTATAACTGCTCTTGCAGTGAGGTTCTGCTCAGTGTTAATGGAGATGTCAGAATCTGGCCCATGGGGAATAAATGCATTGAGCAAGAAGGAGCTCTTTTATAACCTCTTTCCTAGAACATGTTTGGAGGCCCACATTTGCAGCTGGTTCCTATCTCAAAACCAGGCCAAACCAAGCTCCCCCTCACCAGAAGATGCAAGCGTGCCCAGACTTTTGGAAGTTCAGCTCCAGATCCAAACGTAGGCCTGATCCAAAGCTGATAGACTCCCACTGACCTAAACAGACACTTGGCCCGAGTCCCCATGACTTTGCTTTGCTGCCACAAAGCAAAACACCACACACCAACACTACTGGCATGTCTGGGCCCATGTCTGTAGGAATATGATCCCTTCTCTCTTTTTTTCCCCCCTTGCTTTAATTTTTTTTTTTTAATTTGCTAGGGAAGGGATTAGTCTCAGGGAGGCATAAACTCCCTTCTTTTCCATCCCTGACTGAGTATCAAACTCCTCCGCTGAGATTTCTCCATGGAGACATTGGGTTTTCCTGGCAGGCAGGGTTGCAAACTACTCAGAGGAATGTCTGCAGCTCTGCAGCTCGAGAGGAGCCAGCAGGCTGGGCATCCCAGCCAAGGGAAATACTGCTGTCGTCCCAAGAACACTTTCATGGAGCCTGAGGTGCACACTGGATTACAGGCAGCTAAACTGGGCTCATGTGGTTTTTTTTTTCCTTGGTTTCCTCTTTCCCCTCAAAAACCTACAGCACGGGGAAGAGAAGTGCCCAGATGAGAAATCTGGGGATCCTGGTGGATGTTGAAAAATGTGGTTTGTTAATGGATCTTTTTCCTTCTGGTGCTTCTGGCTTGTTCTGTGCATGCACACACACAAACACACATACAGAGAATAGCTTGGCAAGCTTGTGTTTTCATGGCACAGCACCAGGAAATGGGAGTTCCCCTCCCAACAGAGAAGATCAGGGCAATGAGGCAAAGGTGGGGAATCAGACCCAGCCTGAGTCTCAGTGGAGCTCTGGCCCGAACAACTCTTACACAAATAATCTCCAGGAGCTCTGAACCCATGTTTCATTGTGGACACAGACAGTGCTGTAGAAAAAACAGACTGAAATTGCTTCTTTTTCATGGCATCTGTAGTGTAAAAACGGTTCTCGTCCAAGACATTTGTGGTCGGAAAATCCTGACACCTCATAAATTATCTTAGAGGCGCAACAAAGCTTCAAAAAGATGAAACTCAGTGCTGAGGTCAGCAGGAATTTTTTTTTGCATCTTCTGCAGTGGAGGAGTGTTTTCAGTCTCAGGAAAACCACCACAAAAAGAGGCAGCAAGAAGGGAGAATATTTCTTGGCATGAGAGCCTCGGTGCTCAGGGGAGCAAGGCGTCTTCTGTTATTTATTTTTGGCCACCTCTGTGTTCACACATCATCAGAACACGATCCAAGAGACCACGGGCACCTGGCAGCGAGGTGGCTGCTGCGCTTGGGTGACACTTCCAGGTCCACCCAAGCACTCAGGTTAATCACCCTGCACAGGTTGAGCAGCTCCTGACAGCCCTTTATAGGTGAGGTGGCTGTGGGACAGGGCTGAGGGACTGCAAAACCACACTCAGCTCAGTGAGAGCTGCAAAGAGCATGGAGCAGCATTGTGAGGAGTGGTTTATGGTCTCTATCAGCTCTTACCCACAAACAGCCAGCAGGCATTTTTTAAAGCTGTTTTCCTATTCCTCCTGACTAAAAATGCAACCCTGCCACTGGAGCTCTGCTGCCCTGCTGTTTGAGGCTGAACAGGCTGCTGCATCCCTCACACCTCCCCAAATCATAGCTAGTCTGGGTGAGGACCACTGCCTCACAGTTCCCCTTGCTTTCTGCCTGGATATTTCTTTTTTGTCACACAGAGGAGAGTTTCCTTCAACCAGACAAGAACCAGGTGGAGAAAGACGACCCTGAGGGCCTTTTGTGACACAAGAACCTCTGCAGCTCAGTTACCACATGTGGTGTTAGGCTGGCACCCACCTGTCCCCTGTGGGGGTACCAACTGTGGGTTTCTCTGGGTCTGGATTGAAGGCACTTGAGATGATAGTTCATGTTCAGACTCAGGTGTTTATTATTTCTTATCAGTGAAACAGTCTCACTACTGTGAGTGGGGCAGTTTTTCATTACAAGGCACAAAATGGCCAACAATCTCTTGGTACAAGGTCCCCTAAAACTAAACTATGCAATTAAGAACTGACACCTGGATTATTTTCCCTTTTAACCAAATAACTGATCCCACAGAGCCCCCAATGCAGACTTTTCTGCCCAATTACAAAATGCCACCCAAACCCATGAAGAAGAAGGAAGAAGCAGCATGAAGGAGAAACCCAGGACAACACCCTGTGCCCTCCATCTTGCTTCCATCCACAACACACTAAAAATCCCAAAACCTCAATTTCTCACCAAGTGACACACCTGCACTGCTCTCTACAATCTATTGCACACTTTTGTGGATTCCAGTCTATCTTGAAGTCTGGGAAACTTTCTCCATGAATGAGGGTCAGAGTCAGTGCTGCCCTGGGGGTCAGGACACCCCAGAGCAGACATAATATAGAGAAATATTCCCAGTGTCCTGGGTTTCCACAGTCCTCTGCAGCACATTAAACACCATGTTGCTCAAAACAGAGGAAAACTGAGGTGGTGTTTGAGAGGAGAGCAGAAACCTGACATCCAGGATGGCCTGTGCCTCCCCTGCTGTGGTGTGTGGCAGGAAGGATCTAACCAAAGCCAGGGAAATGAGGAAAGAAGGGCTTTTTTTGCAAAGGGAAAAGTGGAAGAGATGTTTCTGAGAAGGCAGAGTGGGGTTTCAGGTCATTATTTATCCCCTTTCCTGAGTAGTCATCAAAATGGCTCCATTTGATCTCCAGCGTTGCTTTTATGCATCTTATTCTGGAGAGTGAAGTTACAAGGTAAGATATGAACTGCTCTCCATTTCTGTGGGTGGACAAAACGTCCAGATTTAAAACTTCTCTCCATCTGTTCAGCTCTCTGAGTCCCTTGCAAGATCTGACCTCCCTGCCCACTTAGTAAATCAACGGTTTCCAAGGCATGTAGAACTGATTTTATGGCAGCAAGATGCATTTCACTAGATTTATGTTATTAAACTGAAGGGGGGGAAGCCTCCTTTTATTTGGGGCAGTCCTTGAGTTTTACAGGCTTGTTTGAGTAAGTAATTATTTTGGTAATGCTGGGGCCTCCTTTATTGGATCGTAAATGCATCCTGAACAGCTCTCAGAATAACAAGCAGACCTTTCCCTGAAAGGCCAAGGATTGCCTTGATTAGCAAATCTGAACATTAGTAGTTTACTTTGTGATTAGCTTTGCTGCTGAGAGCTGCCTTGGTTCATTTCTCTGGGACTACTCACAGGATTAAGGCTGTGTGTAAATGTTTGCAGGATCAGTGTCACAAATGAAACAAAAAAAACCAACCCAAAAGCCATTTCTTTGGAAACATCCTCTCTGACCATGTTAGGGAAAAGGATCAGATAATTGGGATCTTTATGATGCTTATTATAAAAAATGTTTTGGAACTAGTTCAAGCACCAATCAGAAACCACATTGTTCCACTAAATCACTTTCAGATGCCATTTCAGATACAGAATACAATTACTCCTAGTTTAAAAATATAAATGTTCCCTTCATAAAACATACACACACACACACACACACACAACTATTTTAATTTCTTTTATTTTTATCTGTCTTGGCTGGAGCTCAGGCCTTCCACAGATGATCTATCAACAGTTTTTGTGCCATTTCTCTCTGCCAGGCGTCGCGCAGTGCAGAGAAGCTGTGACATGGACTTTGGGGCTTTAACAGGCAAAAGAACTCTTGCACAAACCAGGAAGCTGGAGGCCCAGGCTTGGATGTCTGTGTGCTTAAAAAATCAATTCAAAGCAAAACCTGGAACAAAAATTCTGCCTGAGTGTTGCATTAAAAACCCACCCGAGACGCCTGGAGGGGCTCCTGGCCCGTCGCTTTTGGTTATTGGATCTCTGTGGGTTTGGGGAAGCAAACCCCCTCCTCTGCAGGGTGGCTGCTGCCCACATGCACTCCTGGTTCTTGGGGGAGCCTGAGGTGTTGGGAAGGATGAAAGTTTGACAAGAAAGTCTCACAGATATGTGTGCTTAGCAGAAAGATTTTAAATGTAGAGTCTGAAGAAGGAATAGAGATAGAAGCAGGTTTTGATATAGAAGAAAGAATTACTGAGCCAGTCTCACTGGGTAACCAAGGAGGCAAAGGGTGTGTTAGTTAGAAGGGGTTTTTATGGCTTAGAGCAAAGGATAAACCCACCTCAAACAAGAAGATGTTTTTACCAAGCAGAAAGAGAGCACAGGCAAACAAGGCAGCAAATGGTGCAAGTAGAAAAAAGGTCTCAGAATTTTCCACTGCAAGAAAACTGAAAAACAACTTCCAGCTTAAACTGTAATGATTGGAGAATAGTAACATGAATATGGTAATTATAGCAGTTATGATAGGCTATAGATAAAAGTTAAGGTATAGATTGGTGCTGCTGTATTAAGATGCTCAGCAAAGTCTATAATGCACTGTAACCTGAACTAAGGGTCTGCAGGGCTGCCTGCAGCTGGAGCTGACAGCTGTGGGCACAGCTCTGTCACCCACAACCCTGGACTGCTGCAACCTCTTGGATGTAATAAACTGCATTTTGGAGAGCCCCTGGAGTCCCACATCTCTCATTCAGGCTCTTACACTGAGGCTCACGTGTGATGGGCTCAAACTGGGAGCCCCCCAGGCCCTGCTGTTCGTGTGTGAGCACACGTGGGGAGCTGGGGAAAAGCTGGGGAGGGAAAAGGCTGCTCCACTGTGGGCTGGGCACCCCCTGCCCTCTGAGGTCAGCTCTTTTTCATAAGAAAAATCTGGTGTTGGCAGCATCTCCTTCCTCGTGAGCCAACAGCCAGGCACCTCCAGAGGGTTCCTCAGCCTCTGTGTCAGGTGTGACTCATTTCCCTGGAGGCAGCATCCCTGCAGAGACATTGGGAGGGAGCCACAACAACAAGAGCTGACCCCAGGACTTGGATGTTGGCATGGTGTCAGTCTGGCCAACAGGAGCCCTGAGGGAGGATCCTGAGCCGCAGGTTCTTGCCCAGAGGACTTTCTCAGCTCTGCCAGCAGCACACCGAGTTGACTCTAAGTTGGGACTGTCTGGGATGTGGGTAATGGAAATCTTTGGAAATCTTTCCTTGCTGTCAGGGAGTCATCCTGTGTCACTGCTGAAAGCCTCCAGAGTGGTTCTGGTTTGGGGAGCCCAGCCCAGGCTCCTGCCGTGTTCTCCAGGCCTTGGGGCCCCTGGGCTGGGCTCAGTGCTGCTGTGGGGCAGGAAGGCCACAGACACTGGGAGCATTGCCCTAGAACCAGACAAAACCCCCAGGGATGCCAGACCCCCAACAACCTGGCACAAAGCCCTGGGAACCTGGGATCAAACAGGGATAACAAAGCTTAGGGATGCTTGAGGATGTTGCCATCCTTCAGACGCTCCACAGGCCATCCTTTTTTTATTTTTTAATTTTCCTGGGGCAAGCAGAGGGATTTCTCAGCATCAGAGCATCACGAGACTCTTGAGGGCTGCATTTTGGAAAAGATATATGGAAACATTTTCATACTTTCCAAAACAGAAGATGCTAAGGGGTTTGTTACTAAGGGAAAATTCCTCCACTGGTTTTGCACAGGCTGAGATTTCTGAGTTTCCTTAGTGCTGCTGGGGGCTTCTTCAGGAGGGCTTTGCTCTGACACTGACAGGAATGGCCTTTGGACTCAGTTTAAATGCAGTGTGTGAAATCCTGGCCCCAGCAGCAGCAAGGGAGAGCAGGAACTCGGGCAGGGTGTGTAAGCTGACATTGCTGGGGCCTCGTGGTGGAGTCAGGGATCTGCTCTGAGCCAAAATCTCAGCAGCCATGGCCAAAGACCTCTTTGCTTCCATGCCTCCAGTGGCTGCCAGGCACAGTTTGAATGGAGAACAGAGCCATTTCTGAAAAAGGGATGTTCAGACTGATATAAGAGTTGAAGAAGAATTTTACAGCAGTCTGAAATAAATCTGAGAGAGGGGATTTTCAGAAGCTCTGGCTGCTCCTCCTAACACCAGTGACTGATTTTACAGTGGGAGCAGAGGCACTGTGATGCAAGGTGGCTGTGGAAATTGGACCATCAGTGCTCTGGATTTTTGGTGTTTCTGACCAGAAAACTGGAGCTCTTGCTGAGATGTGATTACTTTTGTGATGTTTTGTTGTTACAAAAGAGTCATAGCCTTGTTCAAAGACCAGGACCTCCCTGTAGCTTGCTGCATCTCTGAAGAACATCCCATTGATCCAACTGGGCAATACCCTACCCAAGTCAAGAGCAGCCCACAATCCATTTCTATGAGTATTGTTTAATTATTACATATTAGTGTCATTAATCATCTTGTTTTCCAGCAAGATGACTGCAGCATTTGCTGCAATATACTGATTTCTACTTAAAAGAGACATTGCTGACAAATGTTTCCCAGCCCTTGTGTTAGGATGTGCTTCTTATCTCAGCGATGGAAGCTTGCTCTGCAAACAGGAAATATTTTTCACTGATGGGATGGGGAAATGTTTCAGGTCCTGATATTGTGAGCTAGAGAGGCATTAGTGAAGGGAGAAGTGGGAATGGGCTGAAACTAAAGGAGAGTAGATTCATATTGGATGTTGGGAGGAAGTTCTTCACCCCAAGGGTGATGGGATGCTGGCATGGGTTGCCCACTGGCTACCCCCTCCCTGGAAGTGTTCAGGCCAGGATGGACAAGTCTTGGAGCAACCTGGTGCAGTGGAAGGTGTCCCTCCCTATGTCAGGATATTGGAATGAGATGATCTTTGAGGTCCCTTCTTGCCCAAACCAGTCTGTGACACTGATTGCATGACCAGGTTTGGGGCACTAGTCATTGGCAGGATGTCATTACTCAAACCTCTCCGGTTTTCTTTTTTCCAAGGTTATATTCCTTGCCCATCTTACAGAAAAATTTCCAGCACAGTGAGACGACAGCACCTGGGAGCATAACAAAACCTAGAAATTCAATAAAAACATCCCGCATTTCTTGTTCTTTTCCCTCTTTCCCTTTCTTCTCTTCCTTTTCATGGCTGTCTCCTCATTCAGTAGTAAGGCTTGGAGGCACAGAAAACTGCAGTGAGAAGAAAGCAAATATTGTTTGAGCAGGTGGAATTAAGCTCTGGGATCCAAGGAGGAGCCCCAGCCTTGGATCCAAATATGATCAGCATTCTGTTTCCTTTTGCTCTGAGGAGGGGCTTGAGCTCCTCTGCACAACAAAGAGAGCTCCATTCACCTGCTTGGAGGGGTGGGAGCCCAGGTGGCAGTGGTCATTAGCAGTGGTGGGACAAGTGACACTTTTCTAGGCAAGTGCCTCTTCTGGGGCTCACTCCTCATTGCACAGACACACCAAGAGCTCCAGGGGAAGCAGGAGCAGCAGGAGCAGAGCACTGGGCTCGGGATGGTACCACAGTGCCACAGGTGAGTGTCCTTGCAAGCTGCCCATGGAGAAAAACCATCAGCCTGCACCAACAGAGCCATATTTCATCTGCACACAAAAACCTGGGGTTGTCCTGTGCAAAAAATGAGGCTCCGTGGTTGGAGTGAAACTATCAATAAATACTTATGGGAATGAATCACAGAAATTCCATTTTCTTCATGGTGGAAAAAGCCCATTCTTTATTCACATAACTCATTTTTATACAGTTTTACAATCTCCAATTGGTCAGTGGCTTTCTTGCCAATTACTTTCTTGGTTAGTAACAAGTTGTTCTGTATTGATTGGTCACTCAAACTCTTGGTGTGTACGTGCAGGAAAAGTTGTTTGTGAGAGAGATAGTTTTCATTTTTCTATCTAAGGGTGTAAAAACAGTTTTTACAGGTGCTACTTGTTTTTCATCCAGGAATAGATTGTTATGGTAATGAACTGCTCATACCAGGATTGCTTTCACATGGGAACTTGCAAAGTGCCAGCTTGACAAGGCCAGCCACTGAATTCAGGAGAGCAGGCCTGATTTTATGAAGCCTTTCTTTATGATTTTTCTACCTTATTGCAACAAAATACCACATTGCCTCCTGCCAAGAGAATGGAGAGCAGGGGGAAGCCTGTGGCAGAGAGGGCTGGGACAAGCACAGAACAGCAAAGGATGTTTGTTGGTTCTTCACTGTGTCTCTTAGCAAGCATAACCAACCCCACCACCATCAAAAGAGATTGTGACCATGGAATGAACCCACCTCCAGGACCCACTGGATGTTTTTCATTAGAAATTTTTTTTAAAGCAAGACATGTTATTTTTTTTGTGCAAACATTTAAAAAGTACCTGTTTTGAATATTTTTTTTCTGGTCAAAAGAAAAGTAAAGAAAACCCAGTCTTTCCCCAAAAGGAAACACAAGAAAGTTCTGTTTTCCCAGATTTTGAATGTCCTGAACTTTCTTATTTTCCAAGATGAAATGTATTTGGTTGCATTTTTTTTAATGTTTTGGAAAACCAGTGTCCAATTGAAACACGTGAACTCATTTACATCTGTTTATTCAGTTTGATTGTGAGAAGTTTATTTCTAAAATATTATCTTATCACCAATATAAAGTGTTCTTATCTACTCTGGAAGAGCAAGGGAATTCAGAATCATGGAAACAGCTCATGAGATGCAGGACCAGAAAGACAAGGAAAGCAGATGGCAATGAAGAGAAGCAGAAGAGAAGACTTTAGGAAGGAAGCAGAGGGCATTCAGTGAAGAACCACCTAGGTTAAAACCAGACAAAGCAGGATAAAGCTGCTTGCAGAACAGATTCCCTGGTGTGGAGAAGTGCTGCACTGGGGGATGAGCTGGACAGTTCACAGGCCTTGCTCCAATCCAGGAGGTTGTGCAAGGATGGTGATGACAAGGAGGATGGGGGTCTGAGGAGCTCTGATGTATTGCTCTATCTTAAAGTTTTATGCAACCTACCATAAAAAAACAGCTCTAAAGATTTTTGCAAAACGGGCTTTGCCTGTCCTGGGCCTCTGGAGATCATGAGCAAGGCACAGAGGCCTGGGGGTTTGGTTTCCATGGGATGGGGTCAGAGCTCCTGGGTTCAGGATGTGCAGGGAAAGCCTCTGAAGGAGGCAGTGGCCCAGGAAACCCAAGGAACTGTTCCTGTGCACTGCAGGGAGCCTGGAGATCATCCAGAATGGGGGCAGAGTCTGACTCGTGACTTCCCCACAGCCACGCACCAGACGAAGGAGGAGGATGAAGATGATGTGCTTCACCTCTCTGTCACTGGCAGGCAGACCTGCCCCCAGTTCTGCAGAGCCAGCTGCAGCCACCCAGCTCCACAAACACGCTGCTGAGGGGTTTCAGGCACTCACAGGGGCTTTGAAAGCACCTCTTGGGTGTGCTCTAATCATGAGTAAACACTTCAAGGACACCAAGGAGTTCCCCTGCCTCTCAAGCAGCATGAGCCAAAGTGATAAAATTGAAATAAAACCCCTCAAAACAAAGGCAGAAGACAGAGGGAGAAAATGCTGTGAAGCCCAAAGGGCTGAGGATGTGGGTACTGCTGGGCTTAATTGTCTTCCTCCCTGCTGTGCAAGGCAGAATGTTCCTGGGACAGCATTGCTGACTTTTGGATTGTTACTGGTTGGGGTTTTTTAATGGTATTATTTTCTTCCCCCAAAGCCAAGAGGCAAGTGACATAAAGCAAGTGGAATTGCTGGGAAAGTCGGAGATGATCCCTGGCTGGAAACCCCAGATCTGGGTTTTGAACTCCCTGTGTACCATGGGGGCCTTCAGCTGGGTCAGGGCTGCCTGTGCAGAGGGGGAGAGGGGCCAGCTGCAGAGTCAGGTTCAGGTTTGGGTTCTGAAACACATCCCCCTTGCCAAAAGGCCAGGGTCAGTCCCAGAGGCCCAGGAGGGAAGAACCAATTCCAGCCTTTCTCCCCTAACAATTCATCTGGGCACCTAATGAGGAAAGCTGTCCTCTTTGTGCTGACAGTTAAATATGTGCTCAGGCTCATTCCTCCATCAAAAGTTTATATTAGATCAGGTTTAAATTATTTTTTTTACCGTGGTTGCACCCTCATTTCACAAACCTTTCAGCCTATTCTGGTTTGGAACGTGGAGAACTTGTAAAGATTGTGAATTAAAGCAGGAAGATGTCTTCTCACAACCTTGTTTCCATTTTCAGGCTTGAATCCATACCATGACTTGTCTGCAGGGACATGAGGGGGCTGGAAACATCCAGGAAGTACACATAAAACAAAAGCTTTGAGCTCAAATAATCACAGCAAATCTGTGATTAAGCCTTGGTTTGAAAGCTGGAGTTCTCCCCAAACTCATGGGCTGACTGGACAATCCATCAGATCCATTTCAGCTGGAAAGGAAGCAGTCAGGATTTGATCAACATCTCAAACCAAATCAGTGAGGTTGATTAAAAGTGAACTCTGAGAGCTTTTTCACATCGTGGGTTCTCCTCAAAAGAGATTGCTCTGAGCTCCTCAGCCAGGAGAAAGTGTTACAAGTCACTTATCCCTCCTCATCCTCACGGCCTCCACAGGCACAAATTTGAAGGGCATTTCAAGGAGATGGCACAAAGTAACCCCAGAGTCTGTGATTGACTCAGGTTGGTGAAAGGGGAGTAAAGGGAGTACAGTTACGGGGTAGGAAACAGGGTCCATGAAGCATGCAGGGATTTCAGACACTGGGATTTTTTGCAACATTTATTGGAACAGACAGGCTAAGAGCGCTGAGGGATAAAGGATCCCGAATCAAACAGGCTAATTGGTCTCAAATGGAGTGACTAAGGAACTCTCTCCCTTCCAAAATGGGTCAAATTGCATTTTAGAAGGAGATCTCTGAAATTTGAGTGGGAGGCCTGGATAGAAAAACGAATGGATGAACTCATAATTGACATGGATTCCATTATGGCTAATACCTGTGTCAGGGCTGCCACCGAATACAGCCTGCAAATCCAGTCTGGGGGAATTCCCTTTGGAGATGTGACCCAGGTGAAGCAGACTATTTGCCATGAGCCTGTGAGGAACTGAGACTTTAATTGCAAACATATGGCTGGGTAACTTTCCAGCAAGTGAAAACTGGGGGATAGAGAGAGACCTGCTCTGAAACAGATGATCCAGGAAGGCTTTCACTGTCTCCAGTGAGAGGTTTCTGTGCTCTCATATCACTTTGTGCTGAACAGAAAACTTAAAAGAAAGGAAAATCATGCTAAAATATAACATTGGCACAAAGAGCCCTGTGATTTTAGGAAGAATAAAGGTGAAATTAAGTTTCCTGTGAATTAACTGTGACATAGTTCCCTGGTTTTGTCTTTTAAAAGGCAGCAGTCTGATGATCTGCAGTTGCTCCTACACTGGAGAAGATGTAAGGTGGTTTTGTGTCATGGACAGTTGTGCCTGGGCTCAGTTCCACCCTGAGAGGATGGCCTGAAGGACAAGAGCATCACTCACTTGTGGTGGGCTACTTGAATTGCCTGTCCTGGTGTTCAGCAGGCAGGGTGAGTGCACTGAAACTGATGTGGCACCAGCTCCTGGAGCAGATTCCTTCCAGGGACATAGGGAACAGCTCACCCTCCACATCCATGGTCAGGATCAACAGGGTCTGTGAGCACAGCAAACCTGCAAGACCAAGAGATGGAGTTTATGGGCAGCTCCCATGGGAATTGGGGAGGAGCCCTGCAAAGGCTGCTAAATGTTATTTCACATTATTTTTCACGGCAGTGTGATCCCAGCCTGCAGCAGCACCATGTCAGAGCTGGCCTGTAGCACAGGCAGCCAAACCCCAAGGCCAGGCTGCAGAGTTTTAAGTGCACTCAAGGCCTGGTGAATGTAGACAAGGGGGTTAATCTTGTCTGTTCCTATCTCTTCTGATTGACCCAAAGGTTTTCTGTGCTTTGCAGAATACCTTTAATGCTAGAAAGTGTGTTTGTGCTTTCCTCTGGGGCCTGGAAGCATGGCTTTATTATCATGAGGCGCAAAGAGCCTGTATGACTGGGAAAGTGAAGGGGATCATGGGCTGGCATTGATCCCAAGAACAGGAGGGATGAGTTTGAGGGAATTTTCTTTTCTGGAAGTGTTTTTGTTTGTCAGGTGACCTTGAGAGAACATGAACTTAACAAGGCAGGAGCTGCCCTGTGGTGGCTGGACAGGAATGCAGCTGGGTCAGTCAAGGTTTGTTGAGGTTGCACAGCATCTTCTGGGTCCTGGTGATGCCTCAGGTTTGAGCTTTTCTATTTTTCAGATTCTGGGCTGCTTTAGTGTGTGGGTCTGGGCTTCATATGAGGGGATGGTGAGCTCTGTGCACAGAGCAGGGAGACAAAACAATTCCTGCTCCAGCTGGGGACCAAGGACAAATGATCCAAATCTCACCCCCAAGAGCACAAACAATGTGGGCTGGAGAGAGAAAACCAAGCAGGGTGGGACTGCATGGGCTGGAGCTGTAATTGGACAATTAACTCCAATATGCAAATGCACCAGAACTTATAAAAGTGAGAGAAGAGACCCTCATGACCAGTCAACCATTTTGTGACCATTTTGGGCCCATCTTGGGTGCAGCCCTAGCTGGGCTCTTGTGCTGCCCAAGGTGGATCCATTGAGGCCTTTTAATAAATCCCTGCTTTATTCTTTAGCTCTGTCCAGTCTCTGTTCTAGGTCAGCCTTCACAAGGCATCACTGGCTTGGCAGAAGCAGCTCCTTGGTGTCCCAGATGTTCCAGGGGGAACTTGAGCCTTTGCAGGGCTGGAGGAGTTTGACTCCAGAGTGTTGGAGGTTCAGGTTCTGGACAAAACTGAGGAAGGCCTGTACTTGCTGTGGGGAAGGGATCTCCCCTTCCTTGAGCAGGCATCCAGGTGAGGAGAGCAACACCTCAGGTGTCAGCTGGGAGGTTGGCTTTTGGAAGAGAACCAAGGATGAGCTGGAACAAACACAGCAACCTGTGAGTGCTGATTTTGTGTCCATAACTGCAGTTTTCCATGTGACCTAAACATCAGGGTTTGAGGAGGCAAAGGTTGTAAGTAACTAACAGACTAATTGCTGCTTTGTGATCATGTTTAGCAGTTCACACAGACCAAAGCATCAATTTTTGGTCAGGATAATTTTTTTAAGGCAGTGTCTGGGACATCTGTGGCAAAGGCTCTGGTTATGCCAAGGAGTCCTGACAATGAAACCAGGAAAAGTCAGGTCTGCAAAAACCAAAGCATTTCCCAGTAAATATTCCCTTAACCAGTGACCACATGTCTGAAAAGGAAGATTTATAGGAATTAGGAAGTTTCATAACAGCAGTCCATAATAAAATAACAACAGTGATGTATGCACACGTACACACACTTGTTCCAGATAAGATCAAATACCCAGTACGCCAAAGCTGATGCACTTCTATTTATTTTTATCCTTATGAAATATATTTTTTCTTGGACTGACCATTCCACATAGAAATGCTATAGATGATTCTATCAGCTCCTGCTGGGGGTGAGCTCTTTGCCTGCATCAATGGATGTGTCCCAGGTCTTTCCTGCCTGTAACCCTTCCTGCATATCCCACTCCTCTGCTCTCTCAAGCCCTGCTCTCTTTGCTTTACACATCCCCTTCCAGGACCCTGGAATGCACCTCCACTGAGATGTTCTGTTGCCAGTGATTTTGGCAGATAACAGAGAGGCAGAGATTGGAGCAGAGCCATTGAAGCAATAGTGGGATCTGTTGGAAGGGAGGAAGTGCAGAAAGGAGAGAGAAAAGGAGGCAAAAAGATAGAAGTGGAATGGAGGAGAAGGGAAAAGGGGAAGGTGAAGAGAAAGAAATGAGAGAAAAAGAAAGGATATAAAAGAATGACAAATTACTCCTCTGGGCCATGTTATCTGCTGCATAATTTACAGTAAATTGAAATATTGTTAATCTATAAAGGCTTTATTGTTCTCTTTTTCTCTTGGCCAGCCACTGACATGAGCAGAAACTCTGTTCTGGGCTAAAGCAGTCGAGAGCCTTGCAAGAGAGCCCAGAGTGGAGCTGGAAGAGGGATTTGGCCTCTGCTGTGACAACTCTGAGGACTCAGGCTTAGAGGAGCCCAGGGAATGTGAGGTTGTTGAGCAAGCTTCAGGAGCTTTTAGTCAGTGCTTCTTCTACAAAAGGTAATAAAAATGCATCTTGAAATCTTGTCCAGGAAGATGTCAGAGCTCTCCTACAGAGTTAATGTGCCTAACACAGAGACCAGCTTAGTCATGACAGGATAAAGCATTGTCCTGCTAGGAGTTCATATATCCTGCAATATAGGATATATGAATATTTGTCTTAGGCTGGAAACTTCAAACCAAGACAATATTGGATATATATCATAGGATATATGAACATGAATATTATTGCAGGTTCATATATCCTGCAAATCTCGCTCCATGAGATGTATAAATGTATCTGGGTGCATATTTATATTTATATTTATATTTATATTTATATTTATATTTATATTTATATTTATATTTATATTTATATTTATATGTGTGTTGCTTTGTATAAGCTTATGCAGGTATCTGTTTTCTCCCAATAATTCAGTACCTCTGCCTGCAGCTTTGCAGACTCCAGGATCCTGGCCAGCTGGAGCAGAGGAGGCTGCCAAGTCCATCAGGTTGATGGAGCCAGCAGGCTGCTCCACCTGCCTGTCTGGAAGCATTCCTTTGCTCTCCTGGGAGCCTCCCAGCACATCTCCATTTCCTCTGCAAGGTTTGCCCATGGCTGCCAGCAGCTGTGGCAGGTCTGCTTTCCATGGCTGGTGTGGCTGCAAAGCCCAGAGACCCATGGCCCTTCTCAGCACTGTTTTAGCCATTTCCCAGCTGCACAAATCCTGGATATTTCCAAAATGTAGCTCATGAAGCAACTGAAAAGAATGAAGCAAATGAAAAGACACAGGCTCTTTGCTGCTGCTTTATAGGGATAGAGGGGATGATCTCAGTAAGAACTCTGCATGTGCCACAGCCTGGTGAAAACAGTAATAAATCATGGTTTGTTTGTCTTTCAAAGGACAACTTCCTTGTCAGCAACTGAGAAGATCCTGAAGAGTTCCAAGGTGCGTGAGGAGGTAACAAGGGCCAGCTAAAATTTATATTATTGTAACTTTCTGTGGTCATATCAAGAATGATCCTACTGAGAAAGTCAATCCTTTGCTCACAAATCTGGTGTTCAGGTGCCCTGCAGGAGCAATGTAGAGACACAGAAAGGACTTTTCACCACCTGATCTCAGCATGCTGCTGTGTTCTGTCTGCTCCTGGCCCGGGACAGAACAAGTGAAGGGGTTCAAAACTGATCTGTAGCAGGGAGAGCAGGAGTAATCCTGTTTTCCTCACTGCCCAGACTAAAGAAATTGCTCCAGCCACACTTCCCTTCTGGGTCCTCCTTCCAAGGAGAGCTCCTTCACAAGGCTTGGAAGCAGAGCCTTGCACAGCACCTTCACTGACAGTCTGCACTCATGCCCTGCTCTCTCACTGCCTGCTGGTGTCTGTCCTGCATTTCAGGTTTGTTTTACACCTGGAAGAGCCATCCCAAGTTCAGGCACAGTAGCCAGGTGGAGCCCTGAAATGAGGGAGGGGAACAGCAAAGAGATAAGAGAGGTGGAAAAAAGCACCAGCAGAACTAGCCCAGGATGTGCAGTGATGCACCAGCAGGTTCCATCACTGTGTGTTGGTGAAACAAGGCACGACAGGAGTGTCCTCACTGATCCTGGCTCTCTCCTGCCTGTCCTGAAGTGGGAGGTGTTCACCCTGGAATCCACCACTCCTTGCTCAGCTCACCGCAGTGTGTCACACAAAGTCAGGCAGCCCCAGGCTCTCCCTCTCTTCCTTAACACAGGCCATGGCAAAGAGCCCTGATAACCTCCTTTATGTCTTTTGGAGCACTCACACTTGTATTGTTCAGCTTTGAATAGAGAGTTTTTAAAAATAGTTGGTTCTCCAGACCAATTACAGATTTTTATAACTTCACCAGCCAACCATGGATCAAGGGTGGGAAGTGCTATTTTGGCAAAAAAGGTGACAATTCTTCTTATTTTCTCTCTGTTGGTTTAGGTTTGGTTTGTTTTTTTAATATAACAAGAATTCAGGTAAGGAAGAGCTGCATGTACAAAGGAGGTGAGGATTAGTGAAGAAGCAAACAGGAGAATTTTTTTTTTTTTTGCTGATGTGGAAGGGGAGACAAAATAAGAGAGCTGCTTGTGGAAGCATGGAAAGCCTCCAGTGTAATGGATAATAATTTCAAAAGTATTTTCTGAGAATTAACAGTATTTATATGCAAATAATGTCTCAGAAGGTAGTGGGAAAAGACCAACAGTTTTCCTAATATTGGCTGGGAAACAACATTTTCAGTTCCGAAAGACTTGCCATTTCCATAGGAACCAGATGAGATGGAGTAGAAAGACTTGAGAGGTGATTAAAAAGTATTTTATATTGAAAACAAACTTTCTAGCTGAATGACATAAATTATTTTTAAGGGAGCAAATGGCTTTCTAGCAAGTTTAAAAAAACAAGTATCTGCCCTTTAGTGACTGTGTTAGAAAGCCTTGGAGAGCAACAAGCTCAGCACAACCTTAGAGGAGCCATGGGCACATGTTCTGAGGTGCTGGAAACCTAGTTTATGCAACCAGAATTTTGGGGATCCTGTTAAAATTTAAATACATGCAAAAAAACCCCCTAAAGCTTCATAAATCAAGACAGGACCTTCACTACTTTGCACTGCTCTGAACAGAGGTTGAAGGTGAGTGATGTGAACACTTCATCCCACAAGTTTGGTGCTTGGGGCTTTTAACAAGAGAAATAATCATGGGTGATATCCTGCCTAATGTAAGGCTTTGTATTTTAACAAAGAAGGATTCTCCTACTTTTGTGTTTTGTTTTAGTTATTGTAGCAGTAATAATTGTGTGGTTTCTGTAGTCACCTTCCCAAAGCAGGGAGCCATCACAAACAAACAAGCTACTTCCTCTGCAGTGCTATTTCTGTTTTGGTTTATTAATGAGCTAAAAAAAAGAGCTTTGATCTACCCTCCAGCTTGATATGTTATGAAATATTTTCATCAAACTGTGCCCTTAATTGAACTCATATTAATCTCAGCAAGATGAATGCAGATCTATGCTCTTAGTGGTTTCTGGACAGTCAGATGAGAGATCTTGCAGTTGGTGTTGAGTTCAGTGGACACCACTGGAGGGGCAGAGATATTTCTATAGAAAATTCATTTCAGGACTGGGGCTAAAAGCAAATGCATTTGGCTTGAAGCATGAATAATGCATTGCCTAAAGTTTGCCAGTATGTGTTGGTCCTTCTCCCACTGAAGTTGATGGCAAAACTCCCATGGAATTCAGCAAAGTGGGGTGGAATCTATACAGAAATTATTTTTCCCAGAACAGCTTTGCAATAACCAGTGGATTTGCAAACTCCTCTCTCTGACACATTGAAATAATTTGGGACTTTCATTCCATTTTGCTTTAATTGGACTTACCCTGCATCTGAGTCTTCCTAAATGGGTTGCTATGCCTAAAATATGTGCAGGCATGTTTGCACTCTCTGAGGGAACATGGAGGTTAAACTGGAAGGCGAGGTTATGTTAGCAAGGATATTTTCTTTTTATACTGCTTCCAAAGGCAACCCTGTTTTGGGCTCCCCACTCTGCCCTGACCACTCTGTGCCTCTGCATCCCAAATCATGCTGGGATTTGATGATAAAGCACATCCTCTTTCCAGGAGCCCTGCCAACCCCTACATCCTAACTCACTGGTGTTCTGGTACCTTAGGCACTTTGTGGTCAGAAGGCAGACTGCAAATGTGGGTATGTCCAAACCCTCTGGAGGGAGAGAAGAAATTTCTTACAGAGCTGCTGTTGTCCATTTGATTCCCAGTTCCTTTGTTTCAGTGTTTCTCAGGCTGTGCCAGCTCAGACAGCTCTTAGCTGGATACCAGCACTTGCAGGGCCTGATTCGGTTCATGTCTTCTATAAAAGTTTTCCATCTCTGACCAAGGTATTTCACATCAGGGTAAAAATGTGAGTAAATCAGAGCTGGCATCTCTCCCAGACATATCAATTCCCTTAATTCCCTTTTTCCTGTGGCTTTGGGACAATCAAAATAGGGAATGTTTCCATTGCTGTACCTTTATGAAAGTACAATATGTGAACACCATCTCCTGAGTGCATCCAGTGCATTTCCCTGCCTTGGTTACAATAGCTTTCCCTGGAAATTCTGTGGGAATCAATCCCTTGGCAGGGCTGGGCTCCAGGGAAAATCAAAATCCCCAACCTGACAGTTCATGAAACAAGGAGAAAGAAGATGGAAGCTGTCACTCCCAGCTGGCCAACACCAACACAGTCCCAAGGCAACGGGAGGTGCCAAGGTGTCTGCTTGAAAAATTTGGAGAGCCCTGGGGGGGTCACAGAGTGGGCTGCTCTGAGGCCACTTTTCGTGGCAGGAAAATCCATTTGCAGCAATGGAGGAGCAGTGCAGGCCACTCATCCTCTCTGAAGGGACATGCACTGCCTTTTTAAAGATTCAGGACAAGCTGGCATTATCCTGTATCCCTGGGGAGAGGGTGCTTTGCCATGGAGCTGAGCTGGGGGGAGTGCAGGGAGCAGGGCGTGGGTCCAGGGGTAGAAACTGAAGGATCCAGGGGTAGAAACTGAAGGATCCAGGGGTAGAAACTGAAAAGGCACAGGATCAAGGGGTATAAACTGAAGGATCAAGGGGTATAAACTGAAGGATCCAGGGGTAGAAACTGAAGGATCCAGGTGTATTGACTGGAGAGGCACAGGATCCAGGAGTATAAACTGAAGGATCCAGGGGTAGAAACTGAAAGGGAACAGGATCCAGGGGTAGAAACTGGAGGGGCACATGATCCAGGAGTATAAACTGAAGGATCCAGGGGTAGAAACTGAAGGATCCAGGGATAGAAAGTGAAGGATTCAGGGGTATAAACGGAAGGACCCAGGGATAGAAAGTGAAGGATTCAGGGATATTAACTGAAAAGGCACAGAATCCAGGGATAGAAACTGAAGGATCCAGGGGTATAAACTGGAGGGGAACAGGATCCAGGGATAGAAACTGAAGGATCCAGGGATAGAAACTGAAGGATCCAGGGGTATTAACTGGAGAGGCACAGGATTCAGGGATATAAACTCAATGATCCAAGGGTATAAACTGAAAAGGCACAGGATTCAGGGGTATAAACTGAAGGACCCAGGGGTATAAACTGAAAAGGCACAGGATTCAGGGGTATAAACTGAAGAGGCACAAGATCCAAGAGTATAAAATGAAGGATCCAGGGGTAGAAACTGAAGGACTCTGAGATAGAAACTGAAGGATCCAGGGGTAGAAACTGAAAAGGCACAGGATCCAGGGGTATAAAATGAAGGATCCAGGGGTAGAAACTGAAAAGGCACAGGATCCAGGGGTAGAAACCAGAGGATCCAGGGGTATAAACTGAAAAGGCACAGGATCCAGGGGTATAAACTGAAGGATCCAGGGGTAGAAACTGAAAAGGCACAGGATCCAGGGGTAGAAACTGAAAAGGCACAGGATCCAGGGGTATAAACTGAAGGACCTAGGGGTATAAACTGAATAGGAACAGGATCCAGGGGTATAAACTGAAGGACCCAGGGGTATAAACTGAAAAGTCACAGGATGCAGGGGTATAAACTGAAGAGGCACAGGAACTGCCAGGACAGGGTGGCACAAACAGAGCCTGTTTATCTCTAAAGCAGTGTTTCTCAGACCCTGATCCACAGGCCTTTGGTGGGCAGTGAAATATCCAGCAGTGGCTCTTGAAACAATAGGAAACCCTCTCTCTCCCCTCCAGCAGCCACAGAAGCATGCACACAAACAAAATGGGAGAAAATAAAAGCCACTGTAGGTTAGCTTTCAAATTTTAGTCTTTTGTTTATTTGATTTGATATATAAAATATATACAAGTTGGTCCTCTGATTATTGTGCTTTTCCTGAAAAAGGTTAATCCCTGGACTTGAGAAGTTTAAAAAAATGTGGCTCTGAGGATGCTATTTTTGGAGCCAATTGCAACAGCATTGAAATGTTGAAAGATTCCTTTTATTTGTTGAAAGATTAGGCTGAAGCCCTTCAGTGTATAAAAGAATAATAAACCCTAGCAGGATAAAATCCTTCATTGCAATGAGGATACAAAAGCCACCTCACAGTGCTGTGTGGCCTGGGTGGAGGCACAGGGCTGGCAGAGCTGGCATTGGTAATTACTGAAGTTATCAGTGCCCAGAAAACAAGACTGTGATCTCTTGCTTTGTTCATACCCAATCTCATCTTCCACCTCCTGCCCTCATCTTGGACAGCATCTGCAGAATGAGATGTGTTCACACAGTGTGCCCAGTCCCTCTTAGTATCCTTCAGTCTTGTGCAATCCACTCCAAAATGAGTTGCTAGAATGGAAGGATTGGCAAATTCTTTCCTCCTGAAGTCCTGGAGAGAAAATGAGCTCCACTGACCTTTTCTTCCTGGCAAGTATTGTCAGCTGGGCTGCCTGGGGCTTGGGACCAGGCTTGCAGCTGAGCAGGGTTGGGTTTTCAAATAATCCCACTGAGATGAGCAGTTTCTGGGTTATTTGCAAACCACCTTGAGAGACATCACCAGGACAGGGTTGAGCAGCTGTGCCTGCCACTGGTTTCACTGGCTGCATGTGCAGGAGGGTATGGCTGAGCTGAGGAGCTTTCCAAGGGAATCAGCTTTGAGGAGAGCCCAGAGTGCAGAGATTAAATGGAAAATAAACCTGCACATAAGGACCAGGCATGCCTTTGTCTTGTCTGCCTGGAACAACACAGAATCAGCAGTGGGAATGGCAAGAAGCACCTTGGGGCAAGGGGGTTGTGGCACAAACAGCAGGTGACAATGTGCCCTGGCTTCTGGGCTGAGAGCCACTGGTGCCTGCAGTCACAGGAGCAAGAACTTCTCAAGCAGTGAGTGATCCTGATGGCAGCTGTGATGGGACATGTCCAACAAGTCCTGTCCAGCCCTTTCCCTCCCAAACCGAGCACTGATCCTGCCATCCCAGCCCATTCTGCTGGGATGCTGCATGACCTGCCACACTGCAGTACTAGTGGAGCCCTAACAGAGCCTGAAAATAATCACATGGTGCCTTTCACTGTTGTCTTAGCCAAGTTTCAGTGTGATTAATCACACTGTTCCTGCCCGAAGTTCCCCTCAATCAGCACGATTTTAATTCCCTCCATCTAATTTCTGGCTGGTGTGTCCATGGAGCAGCACTGTTCTCCTCTGTTGGACACCTCAGTTTCACCCCAGAAGGTGCCCCCACCCCACAGCAAATGAGCTGATCCCCCTGTGCCTCTTATTCCTTCCCAGGACCGTGGTGAGGATTAATAAGCAGGGATTTGCAAAGCACTGTGTGATCCTCTGAGGAAAGGGTTTATGCAGGGGTGAAGTGTTGCCCTGAGCAGAGGTGGGCTGTGTGAGCAGGTCAGCCCAAAGCTGAGTGTGCCTTTGGGGCTGGCAGCAGGCACAGAAAGGAGAATTCCTCATTCCCCATTTACAGCTCACGAGTCCTTGGCATGGGAGCTTGGCTTGGCAGGCTGGTGGGGATATGGATGTCTGTCAACACCCTGGGAGGGTGACAGACAGCTGGGGTCCATGGCACCTTCAGGTCTTACAAAATCAGCCCCACTGTGGGTTTGAGAGGTGAGAGGGAACCCACTTGGGGCTGTGAATTTGTCATCAGAGTGGAGGGGCTTTGGGGCAATGGGGGCAAAAAAGAAACTCTAAAAAAAAATTATTTCTACCCCAAAAATTTAGAACTCTAAAAAAACTGATTTCTACTTCAGCAGAAATGGAAAGCAAGCCTAATCAGAAAGACCCCTCAAACCAAAAAACCTGAAGCTCCTGCTCAGGTGGTGTCTCTGCCTCATGCTTGCAAGGCTGTTTTGGGCAGCTGTTCCCTGCTGATGTAACCATCCTCATCCATTTCTCACCAATGGGCTGATGATGACCTTAAGCTGAGTGTGTGATGTTTGGATGGCTGCAGTTTTGTGGACAGGTCCTACTTTTATCAGGATGCAGGGGTGGTGCTCCAGGGGCAGCCAGGAGCCACTTGTGTAACTCTGACCCTTCAGATGGAGAGGATTTGGGATTTCCAAGCATTCTGATGAATGAGAACAGACTGACACTTCCTGCCACCTCTCCTCCTGGGGCCATCTTGGAGAGAGAAAAACAGGAAGGATGGGACTTCATGGGCTGGAGCTGTAATTGGACAATGAACTCCAATACACAAATGCACCAGAACTCATAAAAGTGAGAGACCCCATGACCAGTTGTCCATTTTGTGACCATTTTGGTTCACCTTGGGTATAGCCCAGGCTGGGCTCTTGTGCTGCCCAAGGTGGCTCCATTGAGGCCTCCTAATAAATCCCTACTTCATTCTTTAGCTCTGTCCAGCCTCTGTTCTAGCTCAGCCTGCACAAGGCATCACTCTCAGCACATGGAAGCACACACAAGCCCGGGCTGTTTGATGGACTGCAAGGCTCAGCCCTGCCTGGGTGAGGGAGTCAATCACCTCAGCCAGGAGGAGCCATGGCCAGAGAGAGGCAGGATGAGTCAGACACTTTGCCTGGGACTGGGAAATCAGAGCAGAAGGCAGGGGTTTCCATGACTCAGATTAATTGCAGGGAGGGGGCTTTCATGGAAGAAGGAGAGGTCAGTTACACTGGATAATGCTTTGACTTCAGCTTTTCTAGGAAGCTGCAGCCCAGAAGATGTCTTTTCCCTGCCAAACAAGGGCCAGTACAATGACACCCTTCCCCCAGGGCCTCCACCCACTGTCATGCAATCATTGAAAAGGAAGATTATTTCTGCTGTGCCACACATTAACGCTGGAGCTGCCAGAGCAGCGTTCCTGTGCTGCCACGGCCTGCTCCCAGCCCCAGGAATGCTCCAGGAATGCAGGGGGCACTGAATGGGGCAGCTCCACGTTGGACCCCAAAAACTGCTGTGCTGGAGACAGCAGCAAAGGGTGGGAGCTGCCTGTCTGCAGCTCACATCTCTGTCCCCTTAGCTCACAGGCGTTGAGCTCAGCCTTTTCCGGCCCTGTTGCCTTCCCTGTCCTTTTTATCACTGCAGTGGGTCCAGGCTGCACGGATCAGAATCTGCTCAGGATTAACAGCACCCCATGGGGGCTGCAGCTCAGCCCCTGGCAGAGTCAGGCAGAGTCAGGCAGTGAGGTTTTCCTATCCTATGTGATTTCCAAAGATGCAAGCCAAGCCTGGCTCCCCATAACCATCCACAGGGTCCTGAGAGAAGATGGAATCCACCCTCAGGGACTGAAATATGGCAGGGGGATCTCTGGAGTAGACCCCTCTCCTCTTGCCTGCAGGGATGCAGAGAAGGTGCCTCTCAGGCACCAAGGAATCATCACCTTTAATTTCTCCACTCTTCCCCAGAACTCATTTTAGGGAGCTGAGGAGAGGCAAACATCTGAGTGGGTGCTACTGTCCCCTCAAAGGGCAGCTGTGCTTGCTGATCCCCATGTTTCATTTCAAAGCAAGCTCCTCTCCAGGGCACTCTGGGTGCATGAAAATACCCTGAAGCCTGTGGATATGGCAAAACACTTCATGGCTACTGTACAAAGAAATGAGATTTACCCCTGACCACTGCCCCCGTGGAGAGCTCCTCAAAGCACTGCCAGGAGGGGAAGCAGCTGCAATTGTTCTCTCTGTGCCCAGAGCTCCCTGGGCAGCAGCCACACAGCCAAGTGCTGCCCATTTTGTCATGTGCCATCCATCAGGCTGGAGGGACAGGCAGTAATATCACTGTGGGCACCCCTGGTGTGGCACAGCCACTGGGACTCCTTCCACCCCCTTCCTCAGGACCCACTGCAGCATGGACAAGGGTGGAAGCCATCTCCACAGCTGCTTGTGGCCAGTGATGCTTTTATCATCAAAGCAGGCATTTGTGAGGATCAGCAACAGATCCTGCTCTCGGACCAGCAGCTCCAAGGTCTCCCAGCTCCACCCTGTCACCTTCACCAGGTGTTTGCCCGAGCAAACTGTGCTGTTTCATTCCCTGGAAGGAAGCAGGATCACTGCAGCTTCCTGGGCCACCAGAACACAGGGAGGGATGAGGATTCGCCATCCTCTCCATTCCCCATCCTCTCCATTCCCCATCCCCTCCATTCTCCATCCTCTCCATTCCCCATCTTCTCCTTTCCCCATCCTCTCCTTTCCCCATCCTCTCCTTTCCCCATCCTCTCGGTTCCCCGTCCTCTCCATTCCCTATCCTCTCTATTCCCCATCCTCTCTATTCCCCATCCTCTCTATTCCCCATCCTCCCCATTCCCAACCTTCTCCATTCCCCATCCTCCCCATTCCCCACCTTCTCCATTCCCCATCCCCTCCACTCCCCATCCTCTCCATTCCCCATCCCCATTCCCCATCCCCTCCATTCCCCATCCTCTCTATTCCCCATCCCCTCCACTCCCCATCCCCTCTATTCCCCATCCCCTCCATTCCCCACCTTCTCCATTCCCCATCCCCTCCATTCCCCACCCTCTCCATTCCCCATTCTCTCTATTCCCCATCCCCTCCATTCCCCATTCTCTCTATTCCCCATCCCCTCCATTCCCCATTCTCTCCATTCCCCATCCCCTCCATTCCCAACCTTCTCCATTCCCCATCCCCTCCATTCCCCACCTTCTCCATTCCCCATCCCCTCCATTCCCCACCCTCTCCATTCCCCATCCTCTCCATTCCCCATCCTCCCCATTCCCAACCTTCTCCATTCCCCATCCCCTCCATTCCCCACCTTCTCCATTCCCCATCCCCTCCATTCCCCACCCTCTCCATTCCCCATTCTCTCTATTCCCCATCCCCTCCATTCCCCATTCTCTCTATTCCCCATCCCCTCCATTCCCCATTCTCTCCATTCCCCATCCTCCCCATTCCCCACCTTCTCCATTCCCCATCCCCTCCACTCCCCATCCTCTCCATTCCCCATCCCCATTCCCCATCCCCTCCATTCCCCATCCTCTCTATTCCCCATCCCCTCCACTCCCCATCCCCTCCATTCCCCATCCCCTCCATTCCCTATCTCCACGGCGGCGGCGGTGCGAAAGGGTTAAGCCGCGTTGTCGATTGTCACATGGTGCTGGGAATGCAAAGGCAGCCAGAGGAGAGAGAGAGAGGCACATCTTGAGTGCACATGTGGCCTCTGCCACAAACACTTCAAAGTGCTTCCCTCAGACTGACGGAACAGCCTGACGCCGACTGTAAATGCCCTTGACACGCAGAGTGGAAAATATCAAACGCGGCGGCGCTGCCCCGGCCCGCGGCCTGCTCCGAGCGGCGGGGAGGCCCTCAGGAACCTGCCTGGGAGGTGCCACGGGTGGTTCTCATTTACACCCTGCACGGGTACACTGCACTTCATCTGAGGCAATCCCAAGCGCTTGAGGACATTTTAAAACAGGCTGGGACATCAGTTTGAGGCCACGCCATGTCAAGATCCCGCCACACCTTCCCCCGCTGCCTTGCTGGGTTTCCAGGCTGGAGGTTTCTCCTTTTCCTCAGGGAACCTCTATCTCCTCCTCTCCTTGTGCTACCTCTACTCCACCACCCCAGCCCTGAAATGCCCTCCCTGAAATGCGCTCCCACTGCCTTGCTGCCTGCCCCACAAAAGAGTATCCAGGCTGGAGCTTTCTCCTTTTCCTCAAGGAACCTTTATCTCCTCCCGTTGTCCTTGTGCTACCTCCACTCCACCACCCCCAGCCCTGAAATGCCCTCCCTGGTCAGGTGCTTTTGTGACACTGGAGTCTGTCGCCACATTTCACTTCACAGAGAGAAGCAAGGCACAATTCTTCCCCAGAATATTTCTAGGTTTCACGTTCTCTGAACCTCAGAGAAAGACATTTTTATCTCGTTTGCTGTGCCTGTGTTGTGCAAAAGTAGAATGCAATAATGGAGATTGTTTACCCACAGTCATGGTGTTTTGTTTCCTTGGCCTATCAGGGCCAAGAGTGTGTGTGTGTCAGGACTGTTGGGTAACAGTCACGAGATGAGTGCAGTGGAGTGCAGTGGAGTGCTTGGCACATTCAGTTTAGATGTAATGTAATATAGTGTAATATAATATAGAATAATATAGTGTAATAAAGTAATTAATCAGCCTTCTGATAAGATGGAGTCAGATGCATCACTCTCTCCCCTCACTGGGGGCAAAACTATCCACTATAGGAATCCTTTCCAACCTTGGCACAGAGCAAATACCAGAGGAAACCTCATGGTGGCCGTGTCCCTCTCCTGGGGCTGTGAGATGGAGCAGACAGACCTCTTTGCCCCATCTTCTCCAAGCAGGACAGGCCTCTCCTGGGACACAGTCCTGCTCTGATGCAGGAGAGGAAAAGCTTTGAGGATTGCAAGAGCAGATCTTGGTCACCAGTAGCATCATGGAGTCACTGGGGGTTGTCTGCTGTAACCTTGTCTGGGGCATCATCTGCCCCTGGGCACACTTGGCTGGCCAGGACACGCAGTCCTGGTGGCTTTGGCTGCTGTGGCTGGGAAGGTGACATCAGGGGAATGTGCCCCACATCTCTGAGGCCATTTTCCCAGGACAGGGGCCCTGATGCAGGGAGGAAGCACCACATTCTCCTTGCTGCATGGAAACCTGCAGGCAGAGGCCAAAGCTCTGCCTGTGCTGGTGGAGGGACATGAGGTACTGGGGAGTAGCCAAGATACAACAGCTCTTGACCTCTGGTGAGAGAGACACAAAGAGTCTCTGATGGCTCCTTTTGACCATGATCCCTGCAGACTTAAAGGGGGTTTGAGCACGAGTGATGGCCATGGACCAAATGTGTGCCGGCAGGCAGATCCAAATGTTCTGCCCAGCAGAAGAGGGGACAGAAAGACAGCAGGCCTGTGTGCGGTCTCCTTGGCTCCAGCACAGCACACATCACTGAGAGGGCTCTGATGACTGCAGGCAGGGATCCATTGGTTATGACACATTTGGCATGGATGAAATTGCCTCATAAAATACTTCTCAAATCAGCAAGAACTTGAGAGATCTCAGGAGGGAATTGAAGGAGAGGAAAGTTCAGACGGTCGGCAAGAAGACCCCACCTTGCATTTTGGGAGCAAAAGCAGACAAAGGAGGAGTCCACCAAGGGGCAAAAAGTGTAAAATGGAGGTAGAATAGAAGTGTTGCAGGTCATGGAGCACTGGGCCCACCTCCTGAAGGATCATATGAGCTGGACCACCTCCATCTCGTGGGGAGAGCAATTAATTTTCCAGATAAAAAACAAGGTAGAGCCATTAAGAGGGTTTTAATAGAACATCTTTGGAGAACACTGTTAATAGGGTAAGCAGAACATGTAGGTGCCACCAAAACTGCTGAGTTGTGGCAGCACAAATGCTAAAAAGCAAACCCAGAAGCCTGCAGCGAACAACAGGAGGTGAAAACCTCCACTGATGGCAAAAAAAGCAAACAGCTTGGGATTTATGAAGCCTCCTGGGAAGGTTTGTCCATGAGTAAGCTCTTGGTGTACCCTCTGCTTGGAAAAGATGCTGTTGCCTTCTTTAGAGCTGTTGGTTTCTTGGAAGAGCAGGAGGTGGACTGCCTGCTCTCTGATGGACCACGGGAGGAGACCTGGAGGGTGAGTTGGCTCAGCTGGCTGCAGAACACCAGGGGATGGGGCCTGGCAGAAGGGGACTCTGCTCTGAGGGAACAGGCAGCAAGGGGGACCCAGGACATTCCTCTGGCTGCCCTGGGTGATTCCAGACCCTGGCAGGGGGCTCAGAAACCTTGGCCAAAGACACCTGTGCCTTTGATTTTAGACCATGGAAACAATTACCAACTTTGTGTGAAGATTTACAAGACACAAGAGTTTGAGTAGAATGATAGTGAATTTGTCACAGGGTGAAAAAGTAGAATTTTGGGGTTTTTAGAATGGGGGTTCAAGAGGCAAGAGGAGGAACCTGGGCATGTCCTGTCCTTCATCTCCTTCTTCTTGTCCTCCATCTTCTGCTGTGATGGTGACACTTCTGGATTGGTTTAGAGTAGAGACAGACTGTCTAACATAGGTGATGGGTATTGGAAAATTATTGTAAATAAAGTAATGTAAAAATTAACGTAGTTCTTAGTATAAAAAGGTGACACCACCCCAGGGGCAGGGACTGTGCCACAACCCAACCTGCTGGACAGATCTCAGCAGGTCAGAGAAGGAATGTGACAGATAAGGGAAAATAAACCAACCAATAATCCAATAAGGCCAATAAACAACCTTGAGAACCAATGAATCTCGACTTCTTCTTTGTTCATGGGACTGGGAGAAAAAGACTTTCTGATACCTTGGAGATCATCTCAAGCACAGAAAGCCGAGAGGGGACCATCCTGGGTGCCACCAGGGCTGGCAGGGCTGGCAGGGCACAGCGGGCTGGCCCAGCCGGGGGAAGATGGATTGATCGCTGAGTTGTGGATTGATGGCTGCTGTCAGCTGGTGGCCTGCCTCGCCAGCCAGGCAACGGAAGCAGACTCCATGCCCAGTCTCTTTAAAGGCTTTTTGCCTCGGGATATGATTTATTGTTAGAAAACAAAGGATGTTTAAGGGGGAAAAAAAGCCAACACAAAATAAAACATCACAATTGATGAAAGCTGTCTTTGGTCCCCAGTGGCTTTTTTCCTTCTTGTGAGCCTGGGAGCAGAGAAGGGATGCATCCCCCACAAATAACCCCAAACCAGCTTCCTCTGCCTTTTAGGTATGCAGCTCTCCAGTCCTGTGATGGGCAGGGACTCCACTGTCGCCCTGATTTTTTAAGATTTTCTAAGCTTTCTGATGTTTACATTCTTGTAACGAACATTCTCACACACTTTCTGTAAATAACTTATTGTTTTGCATTCTTTTATAGAAGAGGAAAAATTTGACAGACTGTTGGTTTGTCCAGGGTCATTGGAGAGGTGGCACTGTCATCCTCCAACCCGCTGTCACTTTTGAAAATCTATAAATGTTGGAGCCAGAAATTAAAAAGTCTCTTTTTACCTTGAAAAGAGCAGTGTGTCTGTGTCATGTTTTTTCATGTCCTGCAGTGACACTCCACAACCTATTCCCAGGCTGTCTCCCTGCCAGTGGGCACCACACTATGTGCAAACACAGAAAAGCTCTGACCAGAGCTATTTATAAGTGGTGAGGGACCAGATTTTTAAGAGCACAGAGGTGCCCAGCTGAAGCCCCTGGTTCTGGAAAAATAACAGCTTCCCTGGGCTGAAAATAATTGGGAGTACAATTAAGGAGTGGAAGGAATTATTTTAACAAAATTGAGCAGAGGATAATCAGGGAGTGTTTGAGGCTGTTTGGTGAGATGCTCCAAGATTTGTGCTATCCTGGAAGCCTGAACAGCCCAGCTAGGAGGGAAGGTGGAAGCTATTTATCTATATATACATAGATAAAGAGCATTATGAGCATAAATATGTGGCAGTGAAGTGCATATTGGTATTGATGATTAATACAAAAGGAAGAATCTGATAGTGATGAGTAGAAATCAGCAAGAACCTGGGAAGGGAAGCTAAAGGTAGGAGAGAAAAGCCTTTTGCCACTGGAGTTAATGATAATTATTTAAATGTATCAAGAAAAGCCAAATCCTGTAATGAGATCCCTGGCAATAATGGGAAAACACTCATCCTGTGTTTAAAAGAGACAAAGTTATTTGTTCAACATTTATTTTTCCCTTTGGAAGGAAGTGGGATGACACAACCATACTTTATGGAGAAAATGAATTACTTTGTATTCTACCAGTGATGAAGCTGAATGTTAAAGAGCAGTGATTAAAGTTAGACATTCTGCAGGATCAGATAACTTGCATCAAAGGATAAACAAATTGGCCTGAGAGCTCTCTCAACCATTAGTGTCGATTTTTTAAACAAATCTGGAAACTCTGGGGAAGTTCCAGAGGACTGGGGGAAAAATCTAACACCAGACTAATAGAGCAGTAAATAAGATGGGCCATGAAAACAAGCTGTGTTTGGCAGGACGTGGATCCAGAAAGAATGATCACAAGGAAAACCTTGATGGAACACAGTCCACATGGACTCACAGTATGTTGCATAATTAACATCAATCAGCAGAAAATAAAGACTTTTTACTGTCTGTGATGGGGTAGTGACCTTAATTTACAAGGTGGCATCATCCATGGAGGGCTTTGCATGATTCTTGGCTTACCTTGGCATGGCATCTCAAGGAAAAAAAGGGAGAAAAATAATCCCTGTGTGAAACTAGTCCCATTGGGATTACTGTAATGAGTCAGTGGGAAATCTGGAGATGTTTTCTGGTGGGGTGTTTCTTGTGAGACCTTGCAGGGCTCTGATTAATGAGAGGGCTGATCAGGAGAGGGCTGAAGCTTTGCATGGGCAGGCAGGTCCCTGAGCTCACTCTGTGCTCACTCTGTGCTCACTCTGTGCTCACTCTGTGCTCACCAGCCCTCGTGTCGTGGTCCCCAGCCCCTGCAGGGGAGGGAGCTGTTGCAGCACTCCAGCATTCCCATCTGGATTTCCTCTCTCTGAAGCTCTGGGGCTGCTGCACATCCCCAGTCTGGAGCTGGGATGCAGCCAAAGCATGCCTCTAGATCTGAGATTTGGGAAGCATTCTGGGATAACCTCATCTAGGCACAGCTTGGCTCCCTTGGCCAGGAGGACTCCCCTCAGCAGTGTGTGCATGCAGGGTCTTCTGCAGCTGGAAGGTTTGACCAGCTGGGATCACAGCAAGCCAGCCCAGACCCTTGGAGCAGCCTCTCAAGAGCTCCAGGATCCATCAGCCAGAGCAAAGGTGTGTGTGTGACAGAGAGGGCTGTGCACCCTTCCTGGGGCTGCCCCACAGCTCCAGAGCAGCTGCTCCCAGGCAGGCCTTTCAAGTGGTGATAAGGATCAGAGTGTGTGACAGTCTGACTGTCCCTGCAGCCAAGTTTCCACCAGAGCAGTTCTTTACAATCCAGTGCTCACACCCAGAGACACGGGCTGAAATGCTGACACAACCCCTCATGGAACCTGAGTCCAGTTACTCCAGCTTGGTTGTTGCCAACTTATTAGGGTTTTTTTTGAGTTCTGACTCTTTTTCTTGAGCGTTGAAGACCCCCCTTAGATGTTTCTAATCTGCCTGTGATTGCCAAGCATATATTCACTCTCATTCCTTATTCACTGTAGGAGTGGCTGCAGTGTCTTGGGGCACAGGTCATAGCCCCTGGTTTAAAAAAGGGAATTTCTGGCCCTGCAGGGCATGGAGAAGGTCAGGCTGGGAAGCAGCCTGGGTTTCACACAGGGCTTGAGCCTGGGGTTTCTGGCAGTTTGACATTTTAGAGATACCACTCTGTGCATGGCTGAGGCACATCTGCCCACATTGGGGAGCAAATGCAAGGGGAAGGTTGGGTCAGAGGAAGGTGACTAACCCAGCACAGCATCTCCCTGGGGGTGACCTCCTTCCCTCAAGGAATGGCCTGGCCCAGAGCAATGTCATTTCTGGGGAATGGTGGCTATGACCATGCAGCTCTGTGGTGCATTTGTGGGGTCAGCAGGAGAGGAAACCAAATTCCCTTTCCTTTGGTGAGCTGTGTGCTCCATAACTCAGGAATGTGAACCACCATATGTTTGATTGAAAAGTGATCATCCTCAGGAAAGGAACAGGTCTATCATGGTAAAGGAAGGGAACAACTCAAAGCTTGATGTGCAGAAATGACACCTCAGGGCTTCAAATTTGTTCCCTGTCAATGCAGAGGAAGAAAGCTGACCTAGACACCGTTGAGGTTGACAGGTCTTAAATTCAATCTGCTCTAAAGGCACGATATGACCCTGTGTTCCTGTGCACTGTAGGGCTGCAGCTGTTTTACCCAGTGGCTTTCCCTGCTCTCTGGCCACTTTGTAAGCAGCAGAGTGGAGAAATATTCCTGTCTATGCACTGTCAAATGTGGGACCCTTCTGACTGAAACCGAGCCCCAGAAAGGGGGCTGTTGCCAGAGGCTGCCATCCTTTCCAGGACCTGGCTGGTCTCTGCTGTACAGGAGCCTGTCCCAAGCACTGTGGTTTTCCTGCCCCCGTTGTCCTCCTCTGTTCACTGCTAAGCTCCTCAGAAGAGGCCTCACCAAGCTGGGCTTTTTCAGAGCCCTCTCTCAGCCTCCCTCGAGGCAGGCACATTTCTTCCCTTTTAGTTTTCCTGGATCCCCAGGCTGGGATTTCTGGGGTTGGTTTGTGTGCTGTTGCTGCTTTTGCCTTTTTCTTCCTCTTTGTTACACATCACCAGGCAATTCTAATTTCAGACCTTGGTTCCTGCAGCCAAAACTGGACTCTCAATCCACTCAGAGCTGTGCCAGGGGTCTGACCCCCAAGATCCTGGAGGGTTATTTCTGAGGTCTGTACAATGCTCAGGCACCAGACCTGGCTGATGGTACCATGGAGCCCCACAGGTTTTGCAAGGCATGAAGATTACCTGGATCATTCTGCAGCTGCAGCCACTGGAATTATGATAGTGTTTTTTAGTTCTGCTGGTGGAGCCAAAGCCTGGAAGAAGAAAAGGCCCTGCCAAGCCAGCAGAACACATCCATCTTCCCAGGGAAGCAAACAAAAATGGGTTTCAGGTTAATTGATCTGCCCCAAACAAAGCCTTTTGGTTTGGCCTTCCTCACTTCCCCATCTCCTCCTCTCTTCTCCCATTGCAGATGTTTGGATGTAGGATCTGCTGGATTCAACCCAAAGCCACAGAGGGGTCCAGTCCACTCGAATTAGTTCTTCCCTGCAGACAAAATCCATCTCTGAAAAACTTGCGTGAGCTTCAAGGTTCAATAACTTCCCCTATCGCGAACTCCCTCCTTTGACCTTGGTCCAAACCCTTGGGCTGGGCAGGACCTTTGTTTATTTGAGTAAGATTTGAGTAAGATTTGAGTAAGATGCTCTTCCCTTTCAGCGCCGATTGTTCACGGAGGCTCTGTTCGAGCCATGCCCTGTGTTTACACAGTTGGCAGACGTGCTGTTGTGAAACTGTTGATTGAGGCCTGTTGGAAGATGGGGAGCGCTCGGCACAGGCGGATTTTGGGCTTCATCCATCTGCCAAACACCAACCAGGCTCTGCTGTTTCCCAGGCTCGTGATCCGACCAACGGCGGGCGCCGTCACGAGGATGGAGAAAGGCCATCTCCTCACTCAGGGGACACTTCTTGCCAGGCCTGCAGGCACTGCTGCTCCCCACTGAAAATGGTTGTAATAATGTCTGAGCATGGGCAAGAGGGGAAAAAAAAAAAAAAAAAGAAAGAAAAAGACCTCCCTAAAACTCGTTCAAAGGGCTGGTGGAAATGGAGTCATGGAATTTTTTTGACAAATACAAAACAAAACACAGCCCAGGGCAGGAATCCAGCATGGAAAATTGGAGCCCGGTTAAAGTCTGGCAAAACTGTAAGTGGAGAAACTTCTATTCTCTTCTATCCTGATCCTAAAAAGCTGCCTGGTGTCTCTTCTCAGCTGGGAGGAGAGAGTAGGGGCATGGTGGGCTCTCACCTCAGAGTGCAACTGGAATGTGCTTGGCTTCATCATGGGGATGATGATAAAAGAGGCCTGGATTACAGGAGAGTGTGAGATGTTCCCCAGGGGCCAGAGGCCTCGTGGAGGAAGTGGGAAATGAAAAACACAAAGTCCTTGCTCTGGTTCAGCCACTGATCCCAGGGTACTGAGGAAAACATCAGAATTCACCTTTCTGTCTTCCCCCCTGCCTCTCCTTTGGGCACAAACTAAGGAAAGGACCTTCCTGTCTGCCTGGGGCTGCTCTGCAGAGCTGGTGGGCCAGGAGAGGACTTCAGGCATGGCCACAGCCCCGTGGCCATCTGTGCCACCATGCAAACTGGACGCCCACACCCCATCCCCCAGCACATCAAGATGGTAGGGTGGGGGCAAAAACTGCATAATGGTGGTGGCAGAGGGGATCTACTTAGTAAATCCAGGGGGAAATGAGTTTTATAACTATAGGGACATGGAGGGACCAAATGATTTTCCCTGCTGGGATCTCTGTCTGGGCAGTGCCATGTGCTGATGGTGAGCAGTGCTGACACTGTGCCCCAGGCCAGGCTGGCCACGTCCTGCTTCCTCCAGCTGGGACATCCCTGGCCAGTGACTCAGCCCCCAGGGGTGTGTGTCTGAGCCACTTCCCCTCAGCCATCTGGGGAGCATCCTCAGGAGGCCTTTGCCATCACAGACCTTGGCACTCTGCTTCAGGCACATCCACACCCAGCATCCCTCTGCCTTCTGCCTCCTCAGCTGTGTCCAGAGGCCCTGGCTTGTCCTGCATGGATTCAGACAGGGCTGGACTGCTCCATCACCCTGGCAGAAAGAGACTACTCTCTTGGTTGTCCCAAATCTGGGCCTGGGAGAATCAGCCACGGGAAGAGACTAGGCAGGAACAGCAAGCTGCATGTGGCCATGGGATATCTCAAAGAGAAGAAGGAAGACCCCCAAAACTGCCTGGGCTGGGGAAGGTGAGACAGCAGAGAAGGCATGGCTTCAGTGGATGGATGCACAGAGGAACTGGCCAAGGGGGCAACCTGTCACTGCAGAGGGCTGAAGTGAACCCAGTTTGAGGCTCATATAAGACTTGGTGGATGCCATTTCATGCATTTGGGTTTCTATCTCAAATTCAGATAAATCTGCACTGGAACCAGCATGGTGCCATTTGAGCTGCTCCTAGTGCTGCAGCATATGAAGATGGAAATGAATTATCAGTCTCCTGGCTCTTTAGGCCCTGGAAATAGAAAGCTTTTGAAGAATAAAGGTAGGAGCTTTAGTTTCAGTCTCACCTTTTTTAGGTGTCCAGCTCCAAAAACCCAAGTCCATCCACTGTGAGAGCCTTTATGGACTCCTAGATCCAGGAATGATTTCCTGCTTTTTTTTTTTTTTTTTTTTTTGTTTTTTTTTTTGTTTTTTGTTTTCTTAGGACATTTTTTCAGCATTGTCCTGACCAGCCAGGAGGACTGGGCCAGTTCTTGGTGCTTTTCTGCCAAAACCATCCTTTAGTCTCAGGTAGCTCCTGGATGCTGGTGGCTGGGATGAGGACAGTGGAATCTGGGAGCAGACAGACCCAGAGCTCTGTGCAGTACCTGGTGTGGACGGAAAGGGGACAGACTGCCAGCTACAGCGCCTGGACAGACACACTGTGGTTAGGGTAGTCTTGATTTTGAGATGGCAGCAGAATTAAATGTGTGTAAAGCAGACAGACTGGTGCTAAAGCACTTACTGGGAACATTAATACACCACGGACCACCCTTCCTCATCATGTGATGTGGTTCTGTCTATAGGCAAGATATGTAAAAACAATTTAAAATTAATTTAGCTTTTAAACCTTTTAAAAACATATAAACCCCCCAACCTTTTGATATGGGATTGGACTGTTTTTCCAAGTGGGAAAACGTTCACATCAGGATTGACTTAAATTTTTTTTCCCCCTTTTAAATCATAAACAGTCCCGGTACAAGAAACAGTAGCTGTTATTGATTAAAAGTTCATTTGCCTTGTCTTTGCTGATGATTGATATTTGGTAAGGAAGGATAGAAGGAGGAAAGGGTGTTGTACTTTGGAGAGGAAAGAAAATGTGTCACATGTTACCTGCATCTCAGAATAATGTTGGTGTTGGAAGGAGCACTATCCCAAAGAATAACAGTTGTTTTAAGGTTCAGCAGCTCCTGGTGCTTTCTGCCTGTGTGTGACTGAGTTGGACACACCCTGCAGGAGGGGAGCAAGGCAACTGCAATCCCAAATGGGATTTTTATGGCTGTGGAAGGAAAGGAGCTCCCCATGGATCCCACTGCTCTGCTCCAGCTGGAAAGGCTTCCCTAGGGAGCGCGTGTGCTGCTCCGGAGGGTGCAGGAGGTGATCAGGAGCTGGTGGGTTTGCCTTGACACCTCAGAAGTTTTATTTCATTTATTTTATTTTTATTGGGCTCCCCAAAGCCCCAGCCTGGTGTGGGTGCAGCTGGTCCATGCAGGGATTGTGGCCTTGGTTCCTCCTCCCAGGGATGGGGGTGTGGGTGCTCCCACTGCCCTGGGGGCTGCTCTGCAGGTGGGAAGGGGGAAGCCCAGAGGTTTTAAAAAATCTGGAAATCTCTGTTTCTGTATTTGTGGGGTGGCCTGATGAAGGAAGGAATAATGAATCTGACTCCATGTTCTCAGAAGGCTAATTTATTATTTTATGGTACTATAATATATTAAAGAAAACTAAACTATACTATACTAAAGAATACAGAAAGGATACTTACTGAATGCTAAAAAGATAATAATAAAACTCCTGACTCTCTCCAGAGTCCTGACACAGCTTGGCCCTGATTGGCCAATAAGTCAAAACAATTCCTTGGAACCAATGAAACAACCACCTGTTGGATAAACAATCTCCAAAGCAAATCTCCTCATTCCAAAGCAGCAAAACACAGGAGAAGCAAATCAGATAATTATTGTTTTCCTTTTCCTCTGAGGCTTCTCAGCTTCCCAGGAGAAAATCCTGGGTGCAGGGATTTTTCCAGAAAATGTGAATGCCACACTCTGTTTTCAGACAGTTTACATGGAAACCACAGCAGGATGCTGGAGGTTGAAGACCCCTTCACTCTTAGGCCTTCAGAGGACTTGGACTCAGTGGGGCAGGGAAGGCATTTCTCTGTCAAAACATTCTCCAGGCTTAAAAAAGGGTTGGAGTCAGAGAAGATGAAATTCTGTGAATTCATCTCCATTCCCCAAACTGTTGAACTGGGGAAGAGGGGAAAAAGGAAATGTTTTACTGAGACATTTTCAAAGCAGAATGTTTCTGAGGTTTCTTTTCTTGGCCCAGTCTTTGGTTTCAGGACCTCCTTCAGTTTCAGTTAAAAAAATGAAATTCTTTAAAAAATATTTAAAACATCTGTCAAAACACTAATTTCTCAGTAGAACTGAAATCTGCTTTTTCCAAGACTTCATAATTTGCTGAAAATATTTGTGGCAAATTTTCTTCCCAGCTCATTCCCAGTGCTAAATGCCTGTGAACTGGCAGGGCAGGAGCACACCCTGATTTGCAGAGAGCTCCTGGGCAGCTCTTCCCAGCACTTCTCTGAAGGTGCCTCAATGTGTGAGGAAACTGTGGCAAAAAAAAAAAAAAAACAACCAACCAAAAACCCAAGAAACAACAAATTTTCCAGTAAAGGAGCGCCGGGGTTGCATCACACGTAGTTTTAGACTTTTTCATGGAAATTTATTGATTATAAATAGATATGTGATCCCATGGGAAGGTGGGACTTGTCTCCATCAGCTTGGCTTGTTTAAAAGTTGAAGACTTCATGGAGGTTTTGCTGTCTGGAGTGCTCCTGCCCACCCTGGTGCTTATGTTTAAGGGTGATGCAGTCACTGCTGCTCTGTCTCATGGCAGGAGGGACCAGATCCCCACAGGGGATGGCTCTGTGGTGATCCTGACATGTGTCACCCACCTAATGCACCCCTTAGTGGCACTGATTTACACCTCAGCACAACGAGGGTGTTTTCTGGCCCACTACCTGTGAAAGGGCAGGTTTCCTCACAGCCTTGATTTTACTGCTGCCTTTCCCACAAACAGTGGGCCCTGCTACTGCTCCCTTATCCTGGGAACCCCATCCAGCTCTTCTGAAGCAGCTTGCAGTGGCAGGAAGCAGGAACCCATGTGAGACACAGATCCAGAGCCAGGGTCTCTCCAGGGATCCAGTCTGCCCTGGTGTCAGTGGTACTGGACAAGGGGGCAGATTAAAATTGGTTATTTACAGCAACTCAGCCACACTTTCCATGGGAGAGGAGGCTTGGCCACATCTGTTCACAGGCCTGAACCTCTCCCAGTTTATTTAGATGATGCAAAAACCCAAGCCCACAGGGGTCCAGGGTCTGGGATTTTTCAAAGTAGGACAAGTTGGACCAGAAGAGCTTGGGAAGACCCCTCCCCTCCAGCTCATTAATGACTTTGTCGATTACCATTAACCCCTTACATGCCTGGCTTTATTCCCAGTGCCTTTCATCCCACCAGGACTGTGTCCACACTGCTGCATCCCTTTGCATGTGGGATGTGTGCACCTACCCAGTGACCCCCAGAGAGAGAGCAAAGCAAGGATGAGAGATCCCACCCACCACTGGCTGGGTCTCAGTCCTACAGGCAGGCATGACAGGGGACAAGTGACACAGGAGAGACCCTCCCTCTGCAAGGAATCACCCAAGGGGCTGGGACTAAGCCTGACCTGCCAGGACATCAACCCCCAGCTCCCTGCCTCTCCAAGGGATGGAGTTTCAGGCTTTCCAGCCTTGCCAAATCCCCTCTCCCATGCAGGCGTTCCTAATCACACATAAATACGGCGGTGGATATCGCCGTCTGTGTTGCTCCAGAGACAGCCTTTGATCCTGGATTGAGAGCTCATGTTTCAGGTGTTTGGGCAAATCAAAAGTACAAAATAGAAACTCCAAATTGCCTTGTAATTTTTAAGAGGCAGATCAGGAAGACACTGCTTGCTGGATGGGGAACAGATGTCTCCGTGCCGGCTTCTCCGCTGTCCGCGGGCAGCCAGGCTCCCCTTCCCTGTTACCTGCAGTAGAGATGGAGGGGGTCTGGGGAATGTGTCCCAGAGCTTTATGCATCCTGTCTGGGGAGGGGGCAGGTCTGCTTTTCTCTGTTCAAGCCCCAGTTTTGGTTCAGTGCTAGCCCAGCCATCCTTCTTTTCCCCTCTGTTATTTTGGGACTGGAGCCCGTCAGCAGTGCTGCAGGCCCTTGTCCCAGGGGTTTCACCTGAGAATCAACTCCACCTGGGAGTAAATCAACTCCCTGGGAAGCAGGTGGGGTTGGCAGCTGGCTGGTCCTTGAGGCAGGCAGCAGGGAGAGGCTGATGGAACCACCTGAGGGATGCTATGAAAGGGAAGAGCCTCTGTCCTCCTTCAGCTCTAGCAACAGTAGGAGCCAGGGGAAGGTGGAGTGAAGGAGGTCGCAGCCAGCATCACCGAGGAGGGCAGTACATGGCCCATTTCCAGTGTCATTTTGTGGGCTTTGCCTCTCTGGAAGGGAAGCCCTTATTTAGACATGATTTTGTTTGTAAGCTCCCTCCAGCAGCCTGGGGAATGCAGGAGGGGCACCTGGGGCAGGGGGTGCTCAGTGATGCCTTGAGGATTCAGGGATGCACCAAAGGGGCCAGCTGGCTGTGTTGGAGGCAGACAGTGTGTGGGGTGATGTACCTGGACCCCAGTACTGTTTGGGGGTTGCTCCTGGTGCCACAACCTGGTCACCAGATGATGCCTCAGAGCTGAGTCTGCTGAGCCCCCAGGGGCGAGGCTGAGGCTGGCAGCCAGGCTGGATGCTCCAGGGAGCATGGTGCCTAAATCCCTTTGCTTTGGTGCCTTGGCTGGGTCTCCAAACCACTTGAAAGGAGCTGAGGCTGGTGCTCATGGCTGCCTGAATCAGAGCAGGAGGCAGGAGGGAGCCTGAGGCTGGGGCAGAGCTGTGAGTCATGGCTGGGGCAGCAGCCGAGGGCCAAGATGATTTTGGACAGAAAACAGCAAAAAAATTGCATTTGGTACTGAGAGCAAACCTGAGCAGGGCCAGACCAAGAGGCTGCTCAGGAGCTGGGATGGTTGGGTTTCCCCCTGAGGGCTGGGGGCCAAGGGAGGTCTTGGTGCCTGCACAGCCCTGAGCTGACTTGGTGCTGGTGTGGTAAAGGGTTTCCTTGGGCAGCTGGGTCCATGGGGCTGGCCCTTAACCAGGCAGAGCAAGCCAGGGTCCTGTAGAGAAATGGGGTGTAGGGGCAGATTTCTGAGCAGCAGTGATTATTTACTGCCCTTCGCATGAGACTCTTGGCTGTGCCATGGAAAGCCCAGGTGGTTCCCCAAGACATGAGATGCACTGAACAACCCAGCACGGAGCAAAGGTGCCTGGACACAGGGACTGGCCTTGCTGATGCTGTGGAGGGGTGTGGAGGTGCTCCAGCAAAGGTTTTCTGTGGGTTGGGAAGGGGATGGAGGCAGAAGGCAGGTCCTGGAAATGGTGTTTGCTGTGGCAGAGCTGTGGCCACCAGCACTGGGGTCACAGGATGGCCTTAGGGATGTGTTGGGAAGCCAGTGGAGGGAGGAGACTTGGTCTCAAAACATCCCTGATTGTATCAAGAGGGTTTCAGGGGAATTCCTAGGCTGGGCTGGAGAGGAGGACCTCAGCCTTGTCCCCTGTGTGTCCCCCACTGCTGGGTGTGTTGGGGAGCTTGGGTCCATGGCCCAGTCCTCTTCATCAGCCACCCTGCACCCCCCAGCCAAGAGAGGTGCTGTGCTGTCAGCAACCCCCTGAGCATGGGATGGAGCTGGGTCACAGACATCTTTTCATGAAAAATCCTTTCCTTAGGATTTTTCCTCCTGAGAAGCTGAGAGGCCTCAGGAACAAAATGTAACCAATGGTTATCTGCTGCTGTGGAATGCAACAGGTGCATCTGGGATTGGGCTCATGTGGTTGTTTCTAATTAATGGCCAATCACAGTCAGCTGGCTCAGACTCTCTGTCTGAGACACAAACCTTTGTTATCATTCTTTGGTATTCCTTTCTATTCTTAGCTAGCCTTCTGATGAAACCTTTTCTGCTATTCTTTTAGTATAGTTTTAATGTAATATATATCATAAAATAATAAATCAAGCCTTCTGAAACATGGAGTCAACATTCTCATCTCTTCCCTCATCCAAGAACCCCTGTGAACACCATCACAGATCTGCTCATGCTTTGGCCTTCAGCATCTGAGATTTGTGCTCTGGGCAGATTTGTGCATCTCTGGCACAGAGATGTCACTGAGAGCACAGCTTGGCCACAGTGCCCCTATGGGAGTACACCTTGCAGCATGCTGGGTCTGACCTTGAGCTGATGGGTGCTTGCTCCAGCCCTGTGTCTGAGACCTCAGTGCTGTGTTCCCCTCAGTCCTCCCAAGAGTGGGGAGGGTGGTGTGGGATGTGCTGGAGCAACTGCTGTCAATTAGTCCCCTCTGCTAAATTGCTTCTGAGCCCACCCCCTCCCCAAAAGGAAAGCTGCAAACCCCTCTGAGTTTATGATCTGTGAGTTCATGCAGCCTCCATTAATTTTATGAGGAGATTTTCCTATATTTACTCTCATATATCAGCCCAAAAGCAGGAGGTGGTGGTGGCAGGGGAGTGTGATGTAACCTGCTCTGACACACATCACTGCTGGGAGGGGGAGCACCCAGCCTCTGCCTCTGCCACCTTTTCCCCACAGTTCCAGGGAAGCTTCTCCATGCAGACAGGAACCCTTCTGAAGTGGAGGCAGAGCAGCTTTTCCCTGAGGAGCACCAAGAAGGGGCACTTGATGCTCTTGCGTGAGGGTGGGGGAACGTAGAAAACTCCACCCCTGATCCAGTCAGGATGAGGAATGGGAAAAGATATAAATCACTCAGGAAAGCAATCCAGTAGGGAACCCAAAAGGCTCCAAGTCCCAGAGCATGGATTGCTGACCCAAGCCCCATTTTGCTCAGCTGGAGGGGTGTGACCTGTGCGTGCTGTATCCGTGTGTCTTTAGAAAGACCAAGGTATGGTGGGAAGCTGGGATGATGTGCTGAGCCCAGAGTGTCTGTAGAGGTGTTGACCTGGGCACTTGCCATGGAAGCCAAATGGGTGGTTCAGACTGGTTTATTTTCCTTAGAAAATCTTGAGAGCCTTCCCCAGTGAGCAGCAAGGAGGGGCTGGGAAAATTCCCCTTTTCTGCCCCTTTTCTGCTGTCGTTTGCCCAGTGTGGGTGCCTCTGGCATGTAGGGGGTTGTTAACCATCCCACAGCTCCTGGGGGCAATGGGCTGCCTGGGCAGAATGAAAAAGGGATGTAAACCATCAGGGCTCCCTATAAATTTGTGGGGTAATTGGCAGCATTGCATTTGTGATGAAATCCAAGAAGGAGCTAAGCCCTCAAACAGGGGAGAGCTTTGGGAGGAGGGTGCAAGGGAGCCTGATGGAAACCCTGGTTTTATTTCAGGCTTGGATTCCCGTATTCTTTCCCCTGGGGACCAGCTGCTTGTAAGGGTCCAGCCCAGCTGGGACTTGTTCCCCATCCTGGGGAGCTGCAGGTGTGGGGACCCCTGATGTGGGTCCTGGGCCCTGAGAATTGCCAACAAGTCCTTGTCTAAAGCTTTGCTTTTTCAAATCACTCCATGTCTGAGCAGTAATCCATCAGTAAACACTGTTCTAAGTTTTTGGGCAGTAATTTGTGCTCAGCTGTTCCAAGAGGATCCCAAGAGGCTGCCAGGACCCTGGGGTGGGCTGGGACAGGTTATGGGGTTTCAGCCCCACATTTGGGAGGAGGTGCTTGGCTTTGCTCCATGGTCTGTGCCCAGGCCAGCTCTAAGGTGGTGCAGAGCCCTCCCCATGCTGCTGGAGTCATTCTTTTTGAACAAAGTCTGACCATTTTTGTTCATCTTGCCTGTGCTTTGTGTCCGCCTCCCAGCTGGCAACACTTGGGAAATTTTTTTTGCAACTTTCTGTTGAAAGACTTTGGGATATTTTTTTTTCCCCAGGATAAATTTTGCAGTGGAAAAATCCCATTTTTCAGCTACCTCTCTGCATGGCCTCTGACAGAGCACCCTCTCCCAAACCAACAGTAACCAGACCACAAAAATTGTTCTCAAAGAAGCAATTAAAAGGAAAGAAAAGGGTACCGACCAAGATCTCTTTTTCTGTCTATATTCTGAGAAAGCATGTGAATTTCCCTGCTCCCAATCCTTCCCAGAACATCGCAGCAACGTTACAAATTTAGTCATAAATCTGCGGTCGAATTACAGTTATCATTGTAAAACAATAATAACTATGCAGATCCTTATTATGGTGCATTAAGTTACAATGATAGTAAATCTGTCACAATAACCATGGCAACTCTCTCAGGCACGCAGCAGGGCTCCGAGATGTTATTGATAAAATCTGCTGAACTCTGCTGTCTTACCCTCCGCAGAGCTGCTTTATTGGGGATGCTGATGAAGTGATGCAAACCATCTCCCTCTCCCCTGGCACTCATTTGTTCTCCTCATTTGTGTGCAGAGGTATTAAAGGCTCTGGCACAGAGCACAGGGGACTCACGTTTGTAGGATGGGTCCAGGCTGAAAGGAACAGGACAGGGGGAAGGGTGGGTCTGGCTTGTTGAGCATTTTTTGGGGTGTCAGGCTGGTCTGTATGGGATTTATGGGATTTTGGTGGGTGTTGGGAAGGATGAAAGTTTGACAAGAAAGTCTCACACATATGTATGCTTAGCAGAAAGATTTTTGAATGTAAAATCTGAAGAAGGAATAGAGATGGAAGCAAGTTTTGATATAGAAGAAAAGAATTGCTGAGCCAGTCTCACTGGGTAACCAAGGAGGCAAAGGATGTGTTAGTTAGAAGGGGTTTTTATGGCTTAGAGCAAAGGATAAACCCACCCCAAACAAGAAGATGTTTTTACCAAGCAGAAAGACAGCACAGGCAAACAAGGCAGCAAATGGTGCAAGTAGAAAAAAGGTCTCAGAATTTTCCACTGCAAGAAAACTGAAAAACAACTTCCAGCTTAAACTGTAATGTACTAACTTTTAGTGATTGGAGAATAGTAACATGGATATGGTAATTATAGCAGTTATGATAGGCTATAGATAAAAGTTAAGGTATAGATTGGTTCTCCTGTATTAAGATGCTCAGCAAAGAAAAGTATAGAATGCAATGTAACCTAAACTAAGGGTCTGCAGGGCTGCCTGCAGCTGGAGCTGACAGCTGTGGGCACAGCTCTGTCACCCACCACCCTGCACTGCTGTAACACCTTGGATGGAATAAACTGCATTTTGGAGAGCTGCCTGGAGTCCCACATCTCTCATTCAGGCTCTTCCAGGTGGGCTCTGGGCCAGCTGGTGGCATTGTAGGGTGGTTGGTGCCTGTAATACCTGAAAGCAGAAAGTGGCAAGCAGGGGGTGGTCCCAAAGGAGGGCTCAGTGGGGGATGCTGAGCCTTCCCTGGAGCTGGAGCTGGTGATGGCCCTGGGGTGTGCTGGAGGCAGCTCAGGGATGGCTGACTCAGGCTGTGGTTGGGCTGGAGCACCCAGCACAGACTCTCATCGTGTGCCTGCTGCTCTGACATGTTTTATGGCCTTGTGTCATCTTACTCCTGCTCCTGTCCAGCCCCAGTTCTGCCAGAATAACCCACAAGAAAGGCTGTTCTCATGAATTTCCCTGACTTGTTTTGGGGCAAGGGAAGATCACACTTCTCTGGCTGCCTCTGGGAGCCAAACCACAGCAGCTCCTTCCTAGTTTCCATTGACCTCATGCATGTGCAATCTTACACAAACGCTTGGGGCCATGCCAGGCAGGGGCACCAGTGTGCCCAGGCAGGGATGTGTGTGGAGATGAGGCCTTAAAGGAGCTGGAACAGAGGCTGGATGGAGTTAAGAGGAATAAAGTGGATATTTATTGAAGTGCCTTCAAAAGCCATACCCTGGCAGTACCTGGATGGCTCCAAGATGGAAGAAAAAGAGGGTTTGGTCACAAGATCTCACATTTTTATAAGTTTTAGTCCATTTGCACCTAGCAGTTAACTGTCTAATTAATAGCATCAAATGATGAAGTTTCATCCTCCTTGCTTGCCCACCCTCCTCTTCTCACATTGTTTATTTTGAAAATTGTCCTTGAGTCTCCAGCTAAATCAGGATTGTTTTGTCTTCACCACCCTGTGAAAAGATCCCAGTAACACTGAATATAAAGCTAAAAGCTGCACACCACAGCAGAAAGAAACACTTAAAACCTAAGGTATCTGAAGCATCAACAGCTCCTGGTCCCATCTCTCCAGGCTATGACAGCTTGGAGGACCCACCTGCAGCCTCTCCCTCTCTGTTCCATGACAAAGTGAGGCCATTTCATCCTAGAATAGCCTTTGGATTTGTTAACCCAGTTCCCTGTGTGAGCTGCTGCTCCTTGGGGCTTATTTCAGATGAGCACAGCCCAGGCTGCAGCTGGCAGAGATTGGGGGAGCCAGCAAAGTTCTGGGAGGTTCAGGCAGAGATTGGGAGCCATCAAGGCTCTGGGAGGTTCTGGCAGAGATGGGGAGGCAGAAAGGTTCTGGAAGGTTCTGGCAGAGATGGGGGAGCCAGCAAGGCTCTGGGAGGTTCTGGCAGAGATGGGGGAGCCAGCAAGGCTCTGGGAGGTTCTGGCAGAGATGGGGAGCCAGAAAGGTTCTGGGAAGTTCTGGCAGAGATGGGGAGCCAGCAAGGCTCTGGGAGGCTCTGGCAGAGATTGGGGAGCCAGAATGGTTCTGGGAGGTTCAGGCAGAGATTGGGGAGCCAGCAAAGTTCTGGGAGGTTCAGGCAGAGATTGGGAGCCAGCAAGGCTCTGGGAGGTTCTGGCAGAGATTGGGGAGCCAGAATGGCTCTGGGAGATTCAGGCAGAGACTGAGGAGCCAGCAAGGCTCTGGGAGGTTCTGGCAGAGATGGGGGAGCCAGCAAAGCTCTGGGAGGTTCTGGCAGAGATTGGGGAGCCATCAAGGCTCTGGGAGATTCTGACAGAGATGGGGAGGCAGAAAGGTTCTGGGAGGTTCTGGCAGAGATTGGGGAGCCAGAAAGGCTCTGGGGTGCTGGGAGAATGCCTTGGTGGAGGGCAGGGGGCTCCTGAGCCCAGCTCAGCTGTATCAGGCTGTGCTGGGCTCTGCTGGAGCTGGTGACAGGGACACCCTGGCTTGTGCTGGCTGCTGTGCCCAGGGGTGGCATGGGCTGAGAGCCCCCAGGTGAGGGCACACTGGAGAAAAGCCACTCTGCTTGCTGGGCTGGTTCTTGCTTCCTCATCCCCTCCTCTTCCCTGCCAGGGCTGCCAAAAATGGGCATGTTTCTCCTTTTGTCATTTTTCCATTGTAAGGTTTCATGCTGGTTTAGGAAAAAAAGGCTACTAATTTATCACTCTAATAGGGTTTTTTCTGGCTGAAGAAAAGCCCATTAAAGTCTTGCTAAGTATAGGAACCCGAGTTTCATTGTGAGTGTTTATATTTTCTAATTGCTTGCAGATGATGCCAGTGTGTAGCTGGATGTTGGAATGTGAGTGCTGCCTGGTTTCTGTGCCATTGCTTTGCTGGCTGCTTTGTGCAAGTCTGCCATGGCTGCAGGGTCAGAGCTTATTTTGGGAAGGAGTGAAGGTGCTGGGAGGTGCCTCATGCAGGATGCTTTGGGGTTTGCTCTTTTCCAAGCACCCTCTGTGCCCCAGGACGGGACAGCCCAGGATCTGCTGCTCTCTGGGTGCAGCTGGTGAAGGTCAGTGAGGGTGCTGTGAGGTGAGGCAACCCCAGAAAGGCAGCTGGCCCTTCTGAGGGCTGCTTATTCTACAAAATATAGCATTTAAAAAAAAGATCCTTGAGGAAAATATCTGCAAATGGTCCTGCTGAGGGATGCATCCCGAGGTATGCTTATTCTACAAAATATAGCATTTTAAAAAACAATTCCTTGTGGAAAATATTTGCAAATGGTCCTGCTGGGGTATTTCCAGTGCTCCAGTGATGTTATTTAAATACTAAGTTGGGTAAAATGTGTCTAAGACAGCCTTCTCCATCCACATACTGGGAAACTGCCCAGCCCCATGGGAAATCCACCTGGATCCCTCTCTGTCAGCCTTCAGGATGAAGGGAATGTCAGGGATGTTCCCATCCCAGCATTGTGCCTGCCTTTGCCCATCAGGTGAGAGGACTGGAGAGCCTGGCATGAGATCAGGCGGAGGGCAGGGCTGGCACAGGATGGTCCAGCAGGATGGAGACAGAGTCCTGCTGCTCCTCACCTGCAGCCAGTGCCCATCTTCCCTTCTGAACCTCTCTGTGTTCTGCTCCTAAACCCCCTCTGCAAATCTGCTGGGATCGTCTCAATTCTGTGTAAGGATCTGTGGACAGATTTTTGTTGTTGTTGTTGCTGATTGGAAACTTATCAGTATAATTACACAAGCATATGTTTTATAGGTTGCATCTTAACACTGTTAAACATCAATCTGGTATTTACTGTGAGTTATATTAACTGCTAATGATGACTATTACACCAATGCTGGCAAAATTATTGAACAAGAGCCATCTGAAATTTCAGGCTCCCTATCTGTGCCACTGTGCAATGCTTTTCTCTCTTACTGAACTGAGAAAAGGGACTTCAAGTACCCAGACCCCTTGATGTATTTGTGTGGCTAAAGGCATGATGGATTTCATATGTTGCAAAACCTGAGCTTTCATTTAAAAATAATAACTGGGCTCTCCAGGTTGCCAGCCCTGCTCAGGGCCTTCATTCCCCCTTACCTTGACAAACAGGAACCCCACAATGGCCAACACACCTTCCACAGACTCTGAACTCAACCTTTATTGTGTGGTTTGGGTTTTTTTTTTTGGTTTCCCCAGTCTGCAGACACTGTCTCAAGACAGCTGTGTACTGCAAGGGCACAGAGAGATGTGCCATGGACAGAGGGGACATGGCCACAGAGCGTGGTGGTCTCATTCTGCCATCCCCATGGGAGTGTTCTAAGGCTGGGATCATCCTTGATGTGAAATGGGTGGAAGTGGGGTTGATGTGTCACCTTCTCTGTAGTGGTACCTAGGAGCAGCTTCAGTGGGATTTCCATTGGCTCAGATGGGGAGGGAGGGCAGGGAAAGGTTTGGTGTCAGGAGGAGCTTGGTAAAGTGGGGTCAATAATCTTGGTTTTATAAAAAGGAGCAGCTCTGAATGACTCAGGATGCAATAAAAGCTCCATTTCCAGCTGAGTGGATTGGGTTACACTTTGGCTTGTGGAGTTTGGGGGACAATAACTCTGTGCTTCTCCTTGGGTGTGTGTGCAGAGATGGGGCACGACCTTGTCCTGGCCCAGGAGGCCTTGGAGGGGATGAGATCTGGGGGCTGGAGCTGCTCTCAGGATCCCTCGTGCCCTGGTTCATGCAGCATGGCACAGTGCAGCCTCTGGTGGCTGCTTACCCAGGAATGTGCCTTTGATACAGGACACCTGGGAGCACTAAATACTGACTAATAATGGGCCAGATTAAAAATAAAGGCTCATTTTGTTCTGGCTGTGGCTCACAAGTGGAAGTTCTCATCTCTCCAGCTCTCTGAAGGGGCTGGGAATCTTTTGCTGGCTTAGCAGTTGGGCCACAGAATGGGAAATGAGGAGGGGACTCAGGTCTTTTATGCTGCTGCTGCGAAGCCTTGAATCTCTTTTGAAAAATTGTTTCCCTTAGTGACTCTCTGAGTGGGGAAGATGGATCTTGAGGAAGTCTCCTGTCCTGAAGCTGCTCACCAGGGATCTGCTGTGTGGGGCTGCTCTGCTGGGAAGCTTGGAAAGCTGCTGGGAAGCTTGGGAAAGCTGCTTTTCCCCATGGTGTCTCTGTTTGTGGGATAGAGCAGGTGATGGAGACAAGCACCACCCAACAGGGCACCCTGCCCACAGGTGATGGGGGCAAGGTTTGCTGCTCTCATGCTCTCTTCCCCCTGGGTCTGGCTTCTTCAGGTGCCCACAACAAACTGGATTTGAGTGTCCTTGGTCACCCAGAGAGGGAAGGGCTGCATGGGGAGGCAGAAAAGGGCAGGGAGGGGGTAAGGGAGCAGCCCTTGCTGCTTCACATGGTTGGGAAACCCTCTCAGAACAAACAAACCACAGAGGGGGGAAGTTCCAGCACAGCAGTGTCCCTAAAATGTCCTTATTGTAACCAGGGAAGGAGCATCCAGCTCCTGCTACCCCTCAGGTGTCCTCAAGGTGCATTGAAGGCAGAGCTTGTTTTGTCCCCTCTGTCCATGGCACATCTGTCTGTGCCCTTGCACAAAACAAGGGCTCAAGATGTGAATCAGAGCTCTCTGTCCCTGTTGTGCTGCTGCTCTGCCTTCCCAGCTAAGGGAATCCTGCAGGCAGCTCTCTGCCTGCTTTCCCCTTGCCCACCCAATAATTTGCTTCCAGATTGGGCTCAGCTGGCAGTAAGGCAGAGGTTGCTGAGGTTTGTGGGGAGCAGGAGGTGAGCAGAAGGATGCTGGGGGTGTCCCCAGTGGGGACAGGCTGCTGTGGCAGCTCAGCACCCAATGCCCAGCACCCTGTGCCTCCTCCTGCTTGTGCTCTCAACCACAGGCAGGTGCTGGTTGTTCTCAAGGCAGAAATAAAGCTGGATTTTACTGCCTTTAAGGAAAAGCTGCTTCCCTGCCTGCACCTTCCTCCCTGGAGGAGCATTGAGGTGCAGAACTGCAGGGGAACAGGACCTGTCAGGCATTGCCTGCCAGCCCCAGGGCTTGCTGGTTTAATATTTTTTACATCTAACAGGAGCAAAGAAAGGCAAATAGTCCATGAGGAGAGTCCCACAGCATAAGCTATTGGAATAACAGATGGAAATATTATATTTTTTGAAACATTCTTGCTGCAGAGATGCCTCTTTGAAGTGTGTTTGAGCAGAACACACCGTGCCAAGAGCAGGGGGAGAAATTATTTGTGTCAGCAGAGCTGGGAGCCTCAGATGCTGCAGAGCCCCAGCTCAATGGAGCTTGCCAGGCAGGGGATGAGGGTCTGGCAGGACCTGTGCACTGCAGACAAAGCCAGCAGCTGTGCTCAGGTGAGATGGTCAATATGGGCTTCCCCAGAGCTGCTGCTGCCCAAGAGTGGTGCTCATGTCCTGTGCTCACTCACAGCACTGCCTGACTGCATTTGCACTCAGATTTTTTTTCTCCCAGATGATGAATGATTCTGGGGAAGGGAGGAGGATTAAAGGTTTATGGGATTTTTCTTAAAAAAAAGTGGAAGACTACAGTTTTTCCTTCCACCTGATTCTCTTGTTCCCAGAATGAAAAATTCCATGTTCAGTCAGTTTAGGGAAAGTTCAAGAGGGAGTGTGGCACCCCCAGTGTCATAGACATCTTTTATGGAAAATCCTTTCCTTAGGATTTTTTCTCCTGAGAAGCTGAGAGGCCTCAGGAGCAAAATATAACCAATGGTTATCTGCTGCTGTGGAATGCAACAGGTGCATCTGGGATTGGTCTCATGTGGTTGTTTCTAATTAATGGCCAATCACAGCCCAGCTGGCTCAGACTTTCTGTCTAAGCCACAAACCTTTGTTATTCATTCCTTTCTATTCTTAGCTTAGCCAGCCTTCTGAGATGAAACCTTTTCTTCTATTCTTTTAGTACAGTTTTAATGTAATATATATGATAAAATAATAAATCAGCCTTCTGAAGCATAGAGTCAGATCCTCATCTGTTCCTTCAACCTGAGGCCCCTGTGACCACCATCACTCCCCCCCCAGGGCTCTGCCTGGGGATGTGCCATTAAACAGGAGGCTGTGAGGAAGAGGTGAAGGAAATGCTGATGGAGGCAGGTTGCACAATTAGCAGGGAGAGGTTTCCCTTGGAAGAAGCTCCATTCAAAGCACGCAGGAAGGAATCAAACCAGCTCAGGCAGAGTGACAAAGCTCTCAGCTCAGTTTGGAGGCCCCTTTGGGTGAATAAACACTGCTGTGATCTGCAGGAGCTTTTCCTGAGCCTGGAGGGAGGGAGGGGGCTCTTGCTGTGGGCTGGAGGGTTTGCTCCTGAGATGCTGGTGGAGGGCTGCAGCACTGCTGGGTGGTCCTGACCTCAGAGCAGGTGTCTGGGGCAGGCTGGCCCATGAGGGCAGCATCCTTGTGCTTGCAGGTGAGTGCTTGGTGCCTGCCATGGACAGGAGAGAGTGGCTGAGTCCCCCTGGAGCAGGTCAGCAGGGAAATGTGTGGGAGAGGGACAGGGCAGTGCCTCTTCTGGCTTATGCTGAGTGGGGAGGATGTTTGTGCTAGGGGCAGAGAGGCCACATCACTGTGGCTTGTCCCCAGCTCAGCCTGGCCAAGCAGTGCTGGCTTATATATCAAGAGTTCTATTGTCATTATAGTGCAAGGATTCTATATCACCAGAGTTTTGTACCGCCTTGATGTTTCTCACAGGCAGCTCCTCTGAGTACTGACTGTTCCTGGTCCTTGCAGCAGCCATCTGACTCCAGACCCCACCAATCCACTCTTTTATACCCCTATTCTTATCGGCTACAGGTGTGGCCTGTTCAGATCAGGCCTGCTCCTAATCTTTAGTAATTGGTTCAGCCCCAACTCTTTGGAGGATAAGATTCCATTCTATACCACCTTCATTTACCCATACTGTATCCCCCTACAAAGCAGGACACTGGCACTGCCCAGAAGTGTTTTTGTGCCCCTGAGCAAGCAGATGTGACTGTCCTTAGAGCTGCCACATGCTTGGGGAAGTGGAAATGAGTGCACCCCTAAGCCTGCTGTGCCTCCAAAGGTTAGCAGGAGAGGCTGCCTTTGTGCTGGGGAGTTCCCTGAGCTGGTCTGGCTCAACAACACCAGGGTGATGAGCATCTGTGGGTCTCCTGCAGCTTCAACATGTTTTGTCTGCCCAGCAGGGAGCAGGCCAAGCTGCTGGGGGCCGTGCTGTGACAGCAGGCTGTGCTGCCATCCCATACCTGTTTGATCTCGTGGTGCAAAGACGTGTGTGTTATGAGCTTGTGATAAAGTTCCTGTGATAAAGCAGCCAAGATGTGACAGCTCCAGCCAGGCCCCAGCCCCTGCTCTGGGACACAGATGTTGGCACTGCTGGAGGATGGTCCCAGCAAAACTTCACCAAGGACTTGCAGAGGCATTTGGGTTTGGAAACAGATTTGGAAATCTGTTTCCTTTGTGATGGGAAGGGAAGTTTGTGGTGCTGTAAGGTGCTGTGGGGCTCTCCTGAGGGGAATTGGGGTGTGAGAGCTGCCTGCTGGGTTGTGCCAGCCCCACATCCTCCATCCCCCTTGCCATTCCCAAGGGTGGACAGAGGAGCTTGAGTGTGGATACTGACAGCCTGGTCAGAGGGAGAAAGGCAGATAAACTTTCCCAGGAATTGTTCTGGGGAGTTTTGAGAAGGCTGAGAGAAAGAATTAAAGCAACATTGCAGCTGGTGTTCTGGACAGTTGTTTTCTCATAAGATATTTACCAAAGGGTGTCTTCTTCATTAGCCAGTGATGAAAGGGTGCTGATTAAATGACCAATCAGGTCCACTTGTATAGGAACAGTGTATAAAAAGGAATGGGTTTTTAATAAAGCCAATATTAGCCTCCTGAAGAGAGTTATGTGTCACTTCATTGCTGTTCCTGACTCAGTGGTGATATGTGAGCAGGTTTCCATTCCTGCCCTGGGCCTGTAGGCAAAGGCTCTGCTACTTCAGCAAGGAGATGTGATTTGGATTGGCTTTGGAGATTTGGATGAGGCTGCAGGGTGTGTGTTTGCTCAGGGCCTTCCCTTCCAGCTCTGACCATCATTCTCCCTAATGAATGGGGAAACTGAGGCAGGGGACATCAACATCCCTGCAGTGCCAGTGTGGAGCAATGCCACACCCTGTGTCCTGCTCCTGGTCCAGTGCAGGGGTGGCTGCACAAGCTCTGCTCCAAAGCAGCCTGGAGTTCCCCTGAGCTCTCAGGCAGCCTTGCTTCCACCAGCCTGATGGCAGTTCCGCTCCTAATAAGTTAATCTGATGGGTTTTGTCATGAGCAAAACAAGAAATCACGTTTTTAATAATAAAAAAAAAGGGTCCTGCATCTTGTTAACATCTGGAGTTCAATCATTTCTGTGCTCAAAACTGTGGAATGCTTCAGCACAATATAAATCTTGCCACTTGCTGTACATGGGCTCCAGATGGGGAGGGAGAGTTGATGTTCACTTGTAACCCAGATGGGTGCTGGGGGCTCTGCCTGGAGCCTGCAGGGCGTGTGGATCCCCTGCTCCCATGCTGGCTGAGAGGCCTGAACCCCCCAAAATGGGCTTGGAATGGCAGGGCTCTATCTGGAGAGGGGGATTTCTCCTCACTGCCTAAAATCTTGTGCCAAAGCCTTCTCAGCACCACAGGGTGATGGAGCCAAACACCCCCACAGCAGGGCCAGGCTGGGCATCTCCATGGGGGATGCACAAAGCACCCCTGGGAGGCAGGGGCAAGGCTGGAGCTGTGTCCCCTGGCTGCTCCCAGTGCCACCAGACAGGAGCACCTTGGGCTGGTGCCATCCTGAGCCCCCATGGCTTTTGGCCTCTGTGCCCACCTTGTTTTGCACCCAGGTCACTGATAAATACACAAAATCTGGAGGCTGGCTGTGAATGTAACATCAGCATTTATCCTTGCTCTGCTCCTTTGCCAGGCTCTAACCAGTTCCTTCCCTTTTGCACAACAGCTAGTTTCCTTAATAATCCCTGGAGGCACACTGTTCTGAAAATCTGAATGTACCCATCACACCAGGAACAATTTAATGAAAGCAAGAGAATTTCAAATTTCACTAAAAAACCAAAAAAATTGCATTTTTTCCTGTTTAAAACCAAGAATTTTGCAGCTTGAGACCAAAACTCTGTCTTATTTTTCTAGTTCTTTTGACATTTCAGACAAGTCAGGCAAATTTCCACAAAAATATTTTCTGTGCTTTTTTTAAAAAATCAAAAAATCTGCTTTTGACTGAAGAATGACCTGCTATGAACTGTTTGGATGGAAATTTTTCAAGCAGCTTAGTCAGAGTATTGATGTGAGAAAGGCAGTAGCAGAACTGCAGGCAGGAGTAGGAAATATGTGCTCAGAAATTTGGGGAAGGTCTGTGCTGCTTGTGGCTCTGTTGGGGTGTAGGTGAGTCACAGCAGTTTGGCTTTTCCACATTTTTAGAAGTTTTGGGGATGTCTAGAGTGGAGACACCCCAACCAGGCCGGAGGCTGGGTTTTCTGGGATAACAGGAGGGTTTACAAGCACTGATACACAACCTGTGTGTCTGAATCTCTTCAGGAAAGCCACTAGGAATGTTTTTTTTGTTTTTTTTTTTAAGGCACGTGTGCACTTCAAGACCCTGCTCACAAAAATAAGCTCTTAATTTCCATTAAAAGCAGTTTGCCTAAATACCTTCTGAAGCTCTGGGTTTGCCCTCTAGGTCTTATCTGTCCCTTTAGGCTTTTAGATATCTTTAATTGCCTGGCTCTCAGGGCTTCAGCAGAGAGTAGGGATGTGCCTGCTGGCTTTCCTAAATAAAGTTGCTTTCCTGGAGCAGGGTTGGATCAGCATTCCCAGTGTGCCTCTGATGGATGACCTACTGCTCTGACAACCCCCTTCCCCAATTTCCATCTTATTTATGAGGAAATTGAGTCCAGGCATATGAAAAACGTTTTTCTTTTTATCAGTTTGGCTGGAAAACTCAATGTGGTCTCAAGGGTGGGTTGTGACAGTGTTCACAGGGGTCTGAGGATGAGGGAAGAGATGAGGATCTGACTCCATGTTTCAGAAGGCTTGATTTATTATTTTATCATATATATTATATTAAAACTATACTAAAAGAATAGAAGAAAGGACTTCATCAGAAGGCTGGCTAAGAACAGAAAAAGAAAGAATGATAACAAAGGTTTGTGGCTTGGACTCTCTGTCTGACCCAGCTGACTGTGATTGGCCATTAATTAGAAACAACCACATGAGACCAATCCCAGATGCACCTGTTGCATTCCACAGCAGCAGATAACCATTGGTTACATTTTGTTCCTGAGGCCTCTCAGCTTTCTCAGGAGGAAAAACCCTAAGGAAAGGATTTTCATTAAAGATGTCTGTAACAGTGGGTTGCTGCAGGGAATCACAGAATTTCCTCTGTTGGGAGGCTCCCATGAGCATCATCAAGTCCAACTCCCTGCTTCCTGCAGGACTACCCAAAACTACTGTGCTCCATCCTGCTGGGTTTGTTGGGTGACCTGGAGAGAGGTTTGGGATCTGCACGAGCTGAGATCACCTGTGGGGTTTTAAGCAATGTGTTTCCCTGTGTCAGTTCAAGTCTGCAGAGGGAGGTGTTGGAATCTGCTGTGAAATATGGAGCTGTTTTAAGGAGGAGAGGTGATGATTGGCATGGATTGATGCTGGGGTGATGGTAAGGAGAGTATGGGCATGTCCCTGCCTCGAGTGGAAGGAGGATCTAGAGGTGCATGAGGAGGCAGGTGTTGGTTGCCAACACAGCCAGACTGATGTGTTAGCCTTTGAAACTCCTTTTTCCACCCAAGACAGCTGGACTTGCCACAAAATGAATGCTTCTACATAAAATGTCAGGCCTCTTTTCAAAAAAAGCTCCAGCTTTAACTGAAAAACCCAAAAGAACCGAATGGAAAATTAAAAGATTTGGATTGTTAAACACTGGATTCCCAGAAATTAAAAAAAAAAAAAATCAGACTGGATTGTTTTGGTTTTGGTTCCCAGATTTGGGGTATTTTTCCCCTTGGGTAACCATCTACCCTTGATTTGACAGAGAAAGAAAGAGGCAAAATAAATCCATGGCAATCTCTGCCAAGCTGATTGAGGAGGGGGTGAATATTCCTTCCTGGGGTGGTTTTCCAGCACCCCAGGACTCCCACCAAACCCCTTTAACTATCTTAGCTGGGAGAGAACGGGGAGAAGATGGATTGGAAATCATCTCCCTTGGATCAAAGCCCCTTGAGGCGTGAAAGTTTTATCTCTGGCTGCCCCGGGGTGGGTTTGTTGTTGCTGACCACTCTGTGGCCCTTCCATGCTCTGATAACCCAGTGAGGAGGAAGGGTCCCAGCTCCTTCCTCCGCTCCTGTAACAGAGATGCAAAAGGCAGCTCCCTCAGTTTGCTTTTCCCCCTGTCTATGGTTGAATTTCTGTAGCTGTTGTTTGCTAAACAAGAGCACCGGTGGCAGAGGAATTAGAAGAAATCCCTTCTTAATTGGAAACAGTGAGTCTGTGTATTTTTTCAGTTGTCTATTTTGGGCCTTGTAAAATTAAAGTTATTAACTGTAATGCAGTGGTTTCCAGATTCCCACAGCCCTTTACAATAGTGGGGAAATTCATCCCAGGTCACTGGGAGCCTTTAATGAATACATTAAGGCTTATTATTAAAATAAAGTACTTGCAGCTTTATGGGAGACATCTGGCAGGGCTGCTCGTCTCTCTGAGGGCTCCCTGAGTGTCCTCTCCCGGCATGCACCACGCCAGGCCCGGCTTCCAGGAGCTGTTCCCTGCACAAGGATTCCCACAGGAGGCTCTGGGAGATGCTCAGAGCACTGCAGGATGTGATGGAGAGCAGCTGTGCCAGAGCTGCCCCTCTGGTGGCTCCATGGATGTTCCTGGAGCCGAGCTGGCGCTGCAGGCACCGGAGTGAGCCCTGCTGGGATCCTCTCTCAGCTTTCTGTGCTTGAGAAAGGTTCCAAGGTATCAAAAAGTCTCTTTTTTCCCAGCCCCATGACTGAAGAAGTCGAGATTCGTTGGTTCTGCTTTTCAAGGTTGTTTATTTTCTCTTATCTGTCACATTCCTTCTCTGACCTGCTGAGATCTGTCCAGCAGGTCAGGTTGTGGCACAGTCCCTGCCCTTGGGGTGGTGTTAACTTTTTATATAAGAACTACCTGTGCTTTATTTACAATAATTTTCCAATACCCATCACCTATGTTAGACAGTCTGTCGCTACTCTAAACCAAACAGTGTCACCATCACAACAGAAGATGGAGGAGAAGAAGAAGATTAAGAGGAAGAAGAAGATGGAGAAGGAGAAGAAGATGGAGAAGGAGAAGAAAATGGAGAAGGAGAAGATGGAGAAGGACAGGACATGCTCAGGTTCCTCCATCTTGCCTCTTGAACCCCCATTCTAAATCCCCAAAATTCTACTTTTTCACCCTCTGACAAATTCACTATCATTCTACTCAAACTGTTGTGGCTGGTAAATCCTCACACAAAGTTGGTAATGGTTTCCATGGTCTAAAATCAAAGGCACAGGTGTTTCTGACTCCATGCCAAGGTCTCTGAGCTCCTTGCCAGGGTCTGGAATCACCCAGGGCAGCCAGAGCAATGTCCTGGGTTCTGACAATGCTCCTGCTCAGAGAGAGGATGCACAGGCCTAAAGCTGCCTCATTCACCAGTGGGATGGGCAGGCAGAGCTGGGCTAACCCTGGGCAGAAGGAGGAGAGGCTGGGCAGAGCCAGCTGTCCTGGGTGCAGGCTCCAGCTTGGAGCCAGCTGCTGGCCAGCTGTGCTCACCCAAAGCAGGGCACCACTGATAAGCAGCTTCGTGTGGCATCTCATGGCTGCACCCACCCAACCCTGCACAGCCACGTCACACAACAACTCCTTGGTGTTGCATGAAGATCTGGAAGCCAAATCCTTGGGGTTTAGGGCCAGAAAGTTGCCCGGGGCTGTCGGAACCCAGGACATTCCTCTGGCTGCCCTGGGTGATTCCAGACCCTGGCAAGGGGCTCAGAGACCTTGGCACGGAGTCAAAGACACCTGTGCCTTTGATTTTAGCCCATGGAAACAATTACCAACTTTGTGTGAGGATTTACAAGCTACAAGAGTTTGAGTAGAATGATAGTGAATTTGTCACAGGGTGAAAAAGTAGAATTTTGGGGATTTAGAATGGGGCAAGATGGAGGAATCTGGGCATGTCTGTCACAGACATCTTTTCATGAAAAATCCTTTCCTTAGCATTTTTCCTCCTGAGAAGCTGAGAGACCTCAGGAACAAAATGTAACCAATGATTATCTGCTGCTGCGGAATGCAACAGGTGGGTCTGTGATTGGCCCATGTTGGATGTTTGTAATTAATGGCCAATCACAGTCAGCTGGCTCAGACTCTCCGAGACAGAAGCTTTGTTATCATTCTTTCTGATTCTATTCTTAGCTTAGCTAGCCTTCTGATGAAACCTTTTCTGCTATTCTTTTAGTATAGTTTTAATATAATATATATCATAAAATAATAAATCAAGCCTTCTAAAGCACGGAGTCAAATCCTCATCTCTTCCCTCATCTGAAACCCCTGTGAACACCGTCACATGTGTCCTCTTCTTCTTCTTGTCCTTCTTCTTCTTCTTGTCCTCCATCTTCTGCTGTGATGGTGACACTTCTGGATTGGTTTAGAGTAGAGACAGACTGTCTAACATAGGTGATGGGTATTGGAAAATTATTGTAAATAAAGTACACATAATTTTTAATATAAAAAGTTAACACCACCCCAGGGGCAGTCATGGTGCCACAATCTGACCTGCTGGACAGATCTCAGCAGGTCAGAGAAGGAATGTGACAGATAAGAGAAAATAAACAACCTCGAAAAGCAGAGCTGAGCAATCTCAACTTCTTCTTCGGTCATGGGGACGGGACAAAAGACTCTTTAACACCTCGGGAGCCATTCCAGCCACACAAAACCCGAGACTGGGCTGGCCCAGCTGGGAGCAGGTACTGGCAGCCAGGGTGCTGAGGAGAGAGGAGAGCACGGCCGGCTGTGAGGGGCTGGAATGACTGGGATCTTATCACAACAACTCCTCGGTGTTGCCCAAAGAGCTGGGAGCCAAATCCTCGGGGTTTAGGGCCAGAAAGTTGCCCTGGGCAGGCCCAGTTGGATGCAGGTACTGGCAGCCAGGGCGCCGAGGAGGGAGGAAGAGAGCACGGCCGGCTGTGAGGGGCTGGAATGGCTGGGCTGGGATCTTATCGCTGCTTTATCTGCATCCAGCCCCGATGCCGGCACAAAGCAGGGCCACGTGGCAGTAATTGTGTTAGGAAAACAAACTAATCTCCGAAGGGACAGAGAGCAGCTGGCGGGCTATCGGTGCTATCAGGGAAATGGATGCGGGCTGCCAGCTCCCATCGGGGCAGGGGCCAGCCGCGGGTGGAGGGACAGGAAGGGAAGGAAAATGGGATTGGGCTGCCAGGCCCGACTGAGGGAGTGTTTGTGGTGGCACTGGCTGAGAAGCTCTTTGCTTGCCAGAATGTTTGTGAGATGTGATCTGGCAGGTCGGGTGTGGCAGTGAGGAGAGCCAGGTTAAGCCTGGCAGATCCCTTATCACCGCCTGCTCAGTGTCTCCTCTGTGCTCCTTGTCTAGCTTAGCAGCATGTTTGAAGAGCTTTCTCTTCACGTGCTCCCCCCAAGGATGGCTCTGGGCCCCAGGCACCCCAAACCTGCTGCTGATGCCATCCCAGGGTTGGCCTTGCTACCCTGCTCCCTGTTCAGCCCAGCCTGGTGACCCCAGCAAGGTGCAGGGGCCAGACCCCAGCAGTGTGCTGGGGAGACAGAAGAGTTCCTGCAGAGGGACATGGAGATCAGGCTGCAGCAGGAGGAGCCTTCCCCTGCAAGATTTCCCCAAATCTGCAAGGCAGAGGAACCATGCAATGGTCAGGCTGGTTCTGAGCTGGTTCTGTCTCCTGTGAAACCATTGGCAGGAAATTATTACAAAGATCCTCCAAGTGTTGTGCTTGGCCCTCCCCACACCTCTGCTCTCTGCCTGGCTCTCTAGCCCGGGAGCTCAGCCCCGGACATGCAGGGAAACACAGGATCTTCCCCCAAATCCTGAGTGTGAGCATCTCTGGGTGCTGGAAGGTGGGGAGGAAAGCAAATGGCAGAGGCAGAGCAGCCCCGCAGGGCTCACATGTGCCCCTGTCCCCAAAAAGCTGAATCAAAGGCTCTGGATGACCCCAAACCTGGGGAAGGTTTAAATCTAGCTCTGAAGTGTCTGGCTCTGAGCCAACACAAACATTGTTGTTTCTGGATTATATGTTTAAGAGAAAAGAAAATCCTCTCATGAAGTAATGCCAACAAGATACACAATTGTGTCTTGTATTTAATCTGTGCTCAATACTCTGCTAAGGCTCCAATTGAGATGGACCTGAAAAATAAAAATAAAACAGAATTGCACAGCTCCCAAAAGTGTTCTTGAAAATAAATTTTGGCCAGGTTCCTCCCCAGCAGTTAATTAAGACTTCTATTAAATGCTGACAGGAGCTTGATAGTGTTATGTGTTGCAGCAGGCTCTGTTCATGGTGTTATAATTATGGCAGTAAAACAGTTTCCATTATAGTTCTCCTTTTCATAAGTTCATAACTTCTGAAAACATTTACTTTTCACGTTGAAATTTTCATGTGCCTGGCCTTAACCAGGTGGGATTTTTTTTTTATTTATTCATTTTTTTTAACTCTGAGAAAAAAAAAGTCCATGTAGATCTTTTTGAGTTATGGGGAAGAAAATATAAGGTTTTTTCAACTGGAATATAGGTGAGGGGGAAAAGATAATGACATCATTTTTCTAAAGAGATGGATAGCAAATGCCTGTGATACCTGATGCTTGCTTTGGAAATGGATGGGCTGGGATTTGCAGAGTGCCTGGGGCATTTCCCATCCAACTAAAATCCTATCTCTGATTTAAAAGCCTTGCTGAAGCCAATGGCAGAGCCTCGAGGGAACCCACTTGTCACCCATTAGAAGTGACTCTTGGTTGCAGGTTAAAAATAGAGGTTGGTAATTAATAACTCTTCCCTTCTGGCAACATTTTTGAGGTACTGACAGTATTTCTCATCTCTCAGGGGGACAAGGAGTCAGTTCTGAAAAATTTTGTGAACTAGAAAACCAAAGGCTAAGATCTTTTAAGGTCAATGAAAATATTTTTCTTTGATAATTTCAAGCTTCCTGTTTTGATAGGATTTTTTTTTCCAACAACAGCTTAATTCTGAAGAGAGAAGACCTTTTCAACTAAAGCCCTGGGATGTGTCACTGGAGGAAGTACAAAAGCCAAACATTTGGACAATTTGGACAAGGGTTTGAGCTTTTTTCCCAGTTGAAACAACTGTCCAAACCACTCTTGCCTGCAAAAAGTAAAATGGGCATTTTCCCACTGTTCCCCTTCCCAGGCCCATTGCACAGGGAGTGTCCCAGCTGGCCCAGGGAATGCTGGGCAAATGCAGGGATGGGGCAAATGGGATGGAGCCACAGCTGGAGGAGCAGCTTGAACCACTGTGAGATCCACTGGGCTCTTGATTTGAATTGTGGCTCCAGGATTTTGTCCTCTTTCCCACCATCATGGTCCCTCAGCAGGGACTTCAAAGGCACAGGAGTCCCTTGGGACACTGGAGATACAGATGAGTTTCTACTGCAGCCTTCAAAAGCATTTAGGATGTTAAAAGTTTGCCTCCTGATGGGGCCTTTAACCACATGGAAGGTGGGATTTAGGTGCTTAAATTGTTTCTCTGCTTTTGAAATTTGCTTTTTTGGGACTGGTGGTTCTTAGTGGCCAGTCCAGGAAGGACAGCTGGGAGTGAGATCAGGGGGAGTATGGCTGGAAAGCAATGTTTTGTCCCTTGGTGCACTGACATGCAGTTTGTCAGGCAGAGCCAAGAGAAAAGGTGTCCTGGAGGAGGATGGAGAGGATGAATGGAGGCACAGACCCATCCCTGAGGTCAACACAAATGACTTTTGATAAAGCAGGAGTAGATTGGCTGCCCCCAACCCTCCTGGTCCTCAAAATTGGCTCAAAGAGCACTGAACACAGCAATGACATTCTTTTCCTCCTCTCTAAAACAGCACCATGACCACTAAACTCGGTTGTACATTTCTGTACATTTCTGTAGAGCTTCACATTCCCGAGTGATGGCTGTGGGGAGTCCCCAAAGGCTGGCTGGGATTCCCACAGCTCCTCTCCCAGCCCACAGAAGAGGGATGTGATGTGTGTGTGGCACAGAGGTGGCAGTGCTGGCTGTCCCCTGCCGGGGGCTGTCTCAGACATCTTTTATGGAAAATCCTTTCCTTAGGATTTTTCCTCCTGAGAAGCTGAGAGGCCTCAGAAACAAAATGTAACCAATGGTTATCTGCTGCTGTGGAATGCAACAGGTGCATCTGGGATTGGGCTCATGTGGTTGTTTCTAATTAATGGCCAATCACAGCCCAGCTGGCTCAGACAGAGTCTGAGCCACAAGCCTTTGTTATCATTCCTTCTTTTTCTATTCTTAGCCAGCCTTCTGATGAAATCCTTTCTTCTATTCTTTTAGTATAGTTTTAATATAATATATATGATAAAATAATAAATCAAGCCTTGTGAAACATGGAGTCAGATCCTCATCTCTTCCCTCATCCTCAGACCCCTGTGAACACGGTCACACGGGGCTGCTTTGGGACTGCTGCCCTCCCTGTGCTCTGCACAGCCCCTGGCCAGCCTGGCTGCTTTCTTTGGCGTGCTGGGAGCTGGCTTGGCTCTGCCCAAAAGCTGTCTTGACACTGATGTCATCGAAATGCAAATATCTCTGAGGGAAGCTTATCTGCAAACATGCCCAGCCCCAGAGCCAGCACCCCCAGGCTGATGCTGCTGCCAGCAGGGTTGGGGTTCATGGCTGGTGTGAGGTCAGCTCCAAATGATGGTGTGTAGGCACACAGCTGAGACCTGGGGAGGAGATTAGAGCTGGGAAAAGCTGCCTGCATCTCAGGATCTCTGCTGGTCACAGTGACTCCGAGATGTGTACGAGTCTCTTTTCCCAGCCCAGCAGTCAAAGAAGGAGTCAGGATTCTTTTATTCTCGTTTTCAAGGTTGTTTATTATTTCTTATTTATAAAATTCTTTCTCCCACCCGCTGCAGGTCTGTCTGGTAGGTGGGGTTGAGGCACACTGGTGTTATCTTTTTATACTAAAAACTACACGTACATTATTTACTATAACTTCCCAATACCCATCACCTATGTTAGACAGTGAGCTTCTACTCTAAACCAACCCAAAAGTCCCAGCATCACCCAGAAGATGGAGACCATCCTGGACATGCCCAAATTCCTCCCTCTTGCCTCCTGAACCCCCATTCTAAAAAACCCCAAAAATCTATTTTTCACCCTGTGACCAACTATTATTCTACTTAAACTCTCTTGACTTGCAATTCTTCATTTAAAGGTTGGTAATTGTTTTTCCATGGGTCAAGATCAAAGGCACAAAGGGGGTCTTGGGCTCTGTGCCAGGGTCTCTGAGCCCCTTGCCAGGGTCTGGAGTCCTCCAGGGCAGCCAGAGGAATGTCCTGGGTTCTGACACCTGCACTGCCAGACCCAAGGGTCTTTGCTGACCTGGACCCTTTGTCTTGAGGTTTTGCTCCCTGGGGCATCCCCAGAGGGTTTTCCTGTCAGGGAAGAGGGATGTGTACACCAAGTTGTGAGAAACAACTGCTCACTTGGAAATTTTAAAGAGGTTTATTAAACCTTAACAAAAATACAGCAAAGGACTACATAAGGAAAAAGCTGCAGCAGTGGGAACTGCCCTTGTAGATACCATGGGGCCAGTTCATCTTCAAGATGGATGCTCAGTCTTTTATACCCCTGAGGGTTGCATCAGCCAGCCCTGGCCCTTCCCAAAGTCTGTCAGTCAGCTCTTCTTTGCTATTTATCAGTGCAGACTGCTTTGTAACTGCATTGGAGCTCAGGTGTTGCCATGCCTCACCCCCTGAGCACCCCCAAGCTTTTCCATTCCCACCTGCCCCATGCAAGGGACACCTGTGCAGCTTCTTTGTACCTGTCCTGGACAGCCCAGGCTGTCTGATGGCAACAATACAGGGGGGAAAGGGAACTGTGGGGAGAACAGAGGACAGCTAAACTACAATAACATAACTGTACATCACTAAAGCTTCTCTTAATATTCACACAATAGTTATCTTTTAATTGTGAGAGCCAATCATCTCATTATCCATCTATATAACAAAGTGCTGCTCAAATACCCTCTCTGGAGCAACTCCAAGGAAAGCCAAAGGCACAGGCAATGGAAATCTTGGTCTAGGTAGCTGATCCAATGCATATTCTTGCTAAAGACTGGAGCCAAGGAGAGATGTAGGCTGCTAGAGAGGATTCAGGCCAAATGTACATACCAGCAACAAAAGAGAAAAATTCTCCATTGGTTGGAGAAAAAAAAACTTTCAATGCTCGAAACCATTGCTCATGGTATTGAGCTGGACAAAAATGCAATCGGGGGAAAGGTGTCAGAGGGTAAGAAATTATTACACCAGAGCTACTCCTGTTGAGGGAGAGGCTTACTCCAGAAAGTGAAATTTTCAAAAGGTTTGTGAAGCCTACAAACACCTTTGAGTGAACAACACCACAGGTGTGGGGTGGTGGAAGGGAGCTCCAAAAGGAAGAATTCACATGTCAGGATGATTCAGTCAGAAGGTTCTGGTGGCTGTGCACTGGCAGCAGTGGCTCCTTGGCCATAGAGCATGGCTGCTGTGACCTTTAGAGCCAAGGGTTGCTCCTGACCTGGAGTTTTCAGCTAGCTCCCAACAGACCAGCTTTCTTCAAGGGTGAATCCTCTCCTTCTCCATGCCTCCATGCCATCCTCTGGTGTCACACACAATGGCACCCTGTGTCTGTAGGAAGCAGTCTCTGGCCTTTGGGCTGCTGGCAGTGGCCCCAGTGCCAATTTTCATCTTCTGACCCCACATTTCCAACAGGAGTGGAAGGAACTCAACTCAGTGCTGTTGTTGGTGTGTCCATGTCACTTGGTGCACTCTCAGAGGGTTTGTCACTGGGTGCTTGCCCTGTGGCATGGGGCTGGCTGTGCCTTGGGTCTGTTATAGATGGATAATGAGATGATTGGCTCTCACAATTAAAAGATAACTATTGTGTGAATATTAAGAAAAGCTTTAGTGATGTACAGTTATGTTATTGTAGTTTAGATGGCCTCTGTTCTCCCCACAGTCCCCTTTCCCCCTGTATTGTTGCCATCAGACAGCCTGGGCTGTCTAGCACAGGTACAAAGAAGCTGCACAGGTGTCCCTTGCATGGGGCAGTTGGGAATGGAAAAGCTTGGGGGTGCTCAGGGGGTGAGGCATGGCAACACCTGAGCTCCAATGCAGTTACAAAGCAGTCTGCACTGATAAATGGCAAAGAAGAGCTGAGTGACAGACCTTGGGAGGGGCCAGGGCTGGCTGATGCAACCCCCAGGGCTATAAAAGCCTGAGCATCCATCTTGAAGATGAACTGGCCCCATGGTGAGCACGAGGGGCAGCTCCCAGCACTGCAGCTTTTTCCTTATGTAGTCCTGTGTTGTATTTTTGTTAAGTTTAATAAACCTCTTTAAATTTTCCAAGTGAGCAGTTGTTTCTCACAGGTCTGTGCTGGTGCTGGGTTCAGCCTCCCCTGCTCCCCCACTCCTCTGCTCCCTCCACCCCAAGCGTTTTCCCAGTCTGCACCAAAAATCAAATGTGCAGAGCAGCAGGGCACGGATCTGTCTGAACCCTGCTTGGCTTCAGGACCCCGGGAGAGAAGAGGAAGAGGAAGGGGAGAAGGGGAAGGGGAAGGAGAAAAGAGAAGAGAAGAGAAGAGAAGAGAAGAGAAGAGAAGAGAAGAGAAGAGAAGAGAAGAGAAGAGAAGAGAAGAGAAGAGAGGAGAAGAGAGGAGAAGGTGGGGGAAGGCTTTTATTCCCTTTTAAAAAGCAGGAACATGGGATGTGCATTAGGCTTCCTTCTTCAGGGAGCATGGCTGCGTTTCTCCTCTCCCAGCTGTCCCTCCCCGCGCATTCCTGCACAAACCCCTTTTGTTCCTGCCCTCAGCCAATACACAGGCAGCAACAGCAGCCCAGATGTTCCCTATCAAACTCAGAGCCATGCCAACAAACTTTGGCACACATGAAAGTGTGCTGAGGAATGGGCCTCCGCAAATACCATTTCTTTTTCTCCCCCCTTCCCACCCTTCCATTCCTGTAAGTGTTTTTAAAGGCTGATGCCTTCCACGCCGCTGCAGAGCCACAGTCCCAGCCCCAGCCCTCTTTTTTAAAAGATGGAATAGTCTCCAAGCAAACCAGAAGATTTTGTTCCTGGTCGAGCAGAATGTTTTTGGTTGACCCAAAATGAATTGAGCTTTCCTCGTTACATTAAGGCTTTCCTCTTAGTTCAGCTCCAAAACCAGAATCTTCCACCACTGGAAGAAAGCAGCCATCCTTGTTTTCACCTTCCTGCTGCCTTTCCAAGGCTGGGGCTGTGTTCCCCTGGGTGATGCTGTTTGCAGGCAGAGACCTGAGGGGATTTGCTGTCAATCTGTTTTCTCCCAGCACTGGCTGGGTTTGACATAGAAAAGCACAATTAAAGATGTCTGGGGGCTGAGTGGCCCCTTTAAGCTTGGCTTTGCCACAGTCCCAGTGCTTGGTGGGCGTGTGGAAGTGAGTTGTGTTTTTGGCTGGGGTGAGATGCAGTTTTTCCTCATCTCTTTCTCAATATCTTCCCTGCAGGCAGTTCCTGCTGCTGCCATTCAGCTGTGAGCCCTGGGTCATGGTGCAGATGGGGCCACTGCACATGCCAGGAGCTCTGCTGGCACCACAGGCTGACAGAGATGACCTGGAGGAGCAGGAGCTGAGGGCCAGCCTGGCCAGGACTCAGCTCTGCAAACCAGAACAAGCCTGGCTTTGGCCATGAGCAGATGGGTGAGCACACAAATGAAAACCTTCCTCTGTGCACAAGATAAGAACTACTTATGCTGAGTAAAACACTATCCTAAGGCTGTGCACGGTCATGCTTTGATGGAGGAGCTCCCTGTTGCACCCTGATGTGCAAATGTGGTTAAAAGTTGCTGCCACCCCTCTCTGCTCCTGTGCAGGCTCAGCTCTGGCCCTCACTGCAGGTCTCAAATGGCACAGCCAGGTTCACCACATAACTCCATGGGGTCAGTGCCAGGTTTGGTGCCAACCACCCCACCCGTGGGGAGATGGGCTTGGGCAGGAGGCAGCAAATGCTGCCCCTCCCTCACTGAAGCAAGCAGAGGCCATTTCTGGCAGAAGAACCATTCTCATCTAACTTAAACAAGAGAAGCCCATTTGTTTCAGCACCAGGCTTCTTCAAAGACAGCTTGAACTACTTTTTTTACCCCTCCACTATAATGGCAGTGATGTAGTTTTTCACTCCTCTCTCACGCTGTAAAGATTGAAGCATTTTTGGTCAAATTTAAATTTTAAAAAAAAAATCTCATCTGGATGAAAACCAGAGCTTGCAAAGTTTCCATGGAGGGTGGTGAACCTCTCTTCCCCAGCAGTGGGCTTATCTGAGATCATCTACTTGAAGAGTGTGCCAAGATTTCCATGCTGGAACAGGAACCTTCTCAGAGGGTTTTGCATAAGAAGGGATGGAAGGATCCCCTGCACAGTGAATTTGGTGAGGAGAGGAGGATGCACTCAGGGTCCCAGGGGAGGGAGAACAGCTCCATTCCAGCCTGGAGCTGAGCAGAGATGAAGCAATGATTGCAGAGAGGTTCAGAGGAGCCACCAGATGTGCAGGCAATAGCCAGGGCTGGGGAAGGGGGAGAAAAGGAGTTTGCACAGCTCAGGGGCAGGACTCAGCTCTGGCTGCAAGGACATGATGGCAGCAACTCCAGCTGCTCTGGAGAGGCCTGACTGGGTGAACTGGGCTGGCTGAGGGCTGGGACCATTTCCATCCTTCCCCCCAGGCTTGTGCCTCTTGCAGTGGTGACAGTGATTCTCAAAGGACAGCATCAGCTGCACCCTCTGGATCCTTGTCCTGGCTGTGGACCTCAGAAAATAAATGTAACCTTTGAGAAAAGGCTAAGATAAAGAGGTGGTGGAAGAAAAATAGTCTGAGCTGATGAAAACCCCATCTCAGGGGGGAGAGAGAATGGGGGGAAAAATTGTGGTTATTTTTCTACAAAGGATTTGTAGGTACTATTTCTAGAAAGTAGGAGAAATGGAGCTCTGGTGAATTTCTCTGGTTCCCCTCATTAAGGAGGGAAGGCAGCACACTGAATTTGCCATTGAAATAGTAATAATAATAATAATAATAATAATAATAATAATAACTATAGCCCCTAAATTCTCCTATTTAAAAATAAAATAAAATATAAAATCAAGAGGTAGTTTCTATTTCACATGTGGTCTGGTTTAAGTCCTGGGAGCAAGGTGGCCCCTGAGATCCAACCTGTTGGAGCAGAGCCCTGCTGTGTTCAAAGGCAAGGGCAAACCCTTGAATTTGCTTTCAAACTTGGGCTGGGGCTGCTGAGGTTTTCTCTGAGGTTTTCTGAAGCCCTGAGCAAGTTGGGGAAGATCTCTTTTCATGACCAAACAGTCTGTGGGAAAATCCATCGGTAGATTTGCATGGAGGGAGCAGTTTGGGATGTGAGGCAGATGCTCGCTGGATTGTTTTGTGGCTTACACAGAAAGTCTGCAACCTTTGGGGCTTCAGATAAAACCTGGAGGACAAAGGTCTCCTCTGTAAAGTCAGATTCCCCAAATGAGGCCGATTTCAGCAGTTGATCTTCATTTAACACTCCCAAACCAGATGAAAAATTGCAGACTGAATGTGACCACATGTACTTAGGAGGGGTTTCTACTTGCTGGTGCACAGGTGTTGCTCCAGGCAGGGCACAGATGAAGAAATACATTGCTGAATAAATAATCCTGTTTTTCTGAGCTGGGCAGCCCATGCTGGACTCAGAGTTAAGGCTGGCTTGTTCTCAGAACTCAGGATATCTGCTTGTCCTCCCCAGCTCATCTCCAGTTTCTCTGTTGGTGAGTGCATTGCTACACTGAGCACGTGGACAGGGATTGCAGAGCCTTTTCTCCTGCTAGCAGAGGGGTCTGGAAACAATTACAAGCTGCTCATGCTTAATCACTGGGGTAAATCTTAAATGCCTGGCTTAATATTTTGCAGGACTGAAGATGGCATCTGAATTTTTTGTGGTGTGCAGGTTACCCAGCAGAGCACACAGGCTTTGACAGTTCTATTCTGTGCATGTTGTGGGGGTCTTGAGAACCCCCCAGCTTCTTGAAATTCAGGTACAATTTCAAAGGAAAACTAAAATGCAAAGAGGGGGGAAAAAAACCCCTGAAGTTTGCCTGATATTTGTGCAAATTGTCAGCTCAGCCATGTTCTTATGAACCGTTGCTGAACCTGACCATTTGTACCTTGAACTGCACAACAAGAGAGCATTAAATGAGTTGGAAAATAAAAAATTAAGTCCCCTATGAAAATGAAGGCAACTAAGATAACTCACAAATCTGGGCTGAAGTCAGTCAATGACAAGAGAAAACAATAGAAGTCTTCCTTTACTTCCTTAAATATTGAAATGTTTCGCTTCAGCATTTTCAGCTGAAGCAGTTTGCTTTATTGAACATTATTTAGTTTGACGCTTTCTTTTTTCTTTTCATTTTCAATAGACCTAAATTTAAAAGGAAAAGGGTTGTGTTTTTTTACACTGACTTTTTTAAAAGATAAAATAGTCTCCAAGCAAACCAGAAGATTTTGTTCCTGGTCAAGCAAAATGTTTTTGGTTGACCCAAAATGAATCGAGCTTTTCTCATTACATTAAGTCTTTCCTCTTAGTTCAGCTCCAAAACCAGAACCTTCCACCACTGGAAGAAACCAGGCATCATTGTTTTCACCTTCCTGCTGCAGCAGTCAGGGATCGAATTTTGGTTACTCCTGCTCCAGTCTTTATTCCCCTCTGGATGCATTGCAGGCTGAGCTCTGTGATACCAGAGTTTGCAGCCAGGGTGTGGCACAGATCTCTCTCCAACTATCTCAGATACCTCACCAAAGAGCTGCTAAGCCTCCCTGGCCAGCAGCCTGCTTGTCTGCAGGCTTTATAGCTCTGCTTCAAACCCTGCCAGTGACACCAACACTTGGAAATCCTCATTAGTTCATGGCCCTGTGGGTGTCAGTTGGTGTGCAGCCATGGCATTGTTCAAAAACTAAAGTAAACACTCTCTTCTGCTGAAAGTGCTGGGGAAAAAAAAGCTTCTACACAAATATTGTGAAAGGCAGCAGGCAACTGATGGGGGAAACTTTCCAATGCCATGGCAAGGAGCTACCCACTGAAGCCTTGGTGAGATCCAAGCACAGCAATCCAAGCACAGCAATCCCCTCACAGATCCAGCCTTGGCACAGAGCAGCTCACTGAGAGCATCTATAAACACGTGGGGTTTTATATCTTCTTTTTGTGTGCTTGTTACACAGACAAAGCATCGACATTTTGTGAACTTTATTGCAGGAAAGACACAACGTTTCCTCTTAAAGACTTCCAAATTGTAGCAGGAATTATCTGCAGAGGGGCTGAGGCTGCAGGTGGAGGCAGGAGCTGGGGGGGCACAGCCCCTCCAGACATGGGCAGTGTTGGGAAGGATGAAAATTTGACAAGAAAGTCTCACACATATGTATGCTTAGCAGAAAGATTTTTGAATGTAAAATCTGAAGAAGGAATAGAGATGGAAGCAAGTTTTGATATAGAAGAAAAGAATTGCTGAGCCACTCTTACCGGATAACCAAGGAGGTAAAGGGTGTGTTAGTTAGAAGGGGTTTTTATGGCTTAGAGCAAAGGATAAACCCACCCCAAACAAGAAGATGTTTTTACCAAGCAGAAAGAGAGCACAGGTAAACAAGGCAGCAAAATTGCAAGTAGAAAGAAGGTCTCAGAATTTTCCACTGCAAGAAAACTGAAAAACAACTTCCAGCTTAAAGTGTAATGTACTAACTTTTAGTGATTGGAGAATAGTAACAAGAATATGGTAATGATAGCAGTTATGATAGGCTATAGATAAAAGTTAAGGTATAGATTGGTTCTGCTGTATTAAGATGCTCAGCAAAGAAAAGTATAGAATGCATTGTAACCTAAACTAAGGGTCTGCAGGGCTGCCTGCAGCTGGGGCTGACAGGCAGAGTTGGTTCAGGGTGACCCTGGAGGGCTGTCACACAATTTGCTGGGCTGTCTCTGAGCAGTGCTGAGGAGATCCTGGCTGGCCTGGGCTCCCCTCACCTCTCCTTGTGGCTGCAGGGCAGCACCAGGCAGCTGAGGGATGGAGAGGTCCTGACCCTGCACATCTGCCTGCTGCAGCTGAAGTGTTTGCAGGATGGGGAGGGGAAGCAAACTGGTGCATGTCCTGCAGCTTGCTGGTCTCCAAATGGGTTCCTTGATTCTTCTGCCTTGTATTTCTTCTTTGTGCTTGTGTTGCAGAGATGCAGAGATGCTGAGTGAGGTGGCTGTGCTCTGAACAAGGCTTCATGGAGAGTGCCTTGCTGCAAGGATACAGGAAAAGCAAGGGCTTGTTTGCACACAGGTGAGGTGGTGTCACACCAGAGTCCTCCTTTGGCACTGCACACCTGCTGTCCCTCCAGCCAGGTGGGCTGAGGAGAGCCAAGGCAGCCGGCAGGGGTTGAGACACCAACAGCAGCACTTGTGGGGCTCTTTGTGGGAATGCAGCAGGATGGGAGCAGCATCCCCTGCCATTCCCTGAGGGTCAGCAGCATTTCCCTGCAGAAGGGACTTGTGTAAGCCCAATGTGTTGTGTTGCAGAGCTGGGAGAGGTGAGAGGACAACTTCCTCCTTGTGCAGCTGGAAGGAGAGACATGAAGTGGCCAACAGACACCAGGCTGGGCTGGCACATCAGGGCTGACTGGCACGTGATGGTAATAAAGTGATTTTCACATCATATAATACCCTGCTGCAAATATATCTTACAAGCACTGCTGGCTCTTGTGTTTGGCAGCCATCTGTCCTTCTGTCTTGCCCTGAAAACACAAGAATTTCCCCCACAGACTCACTCTCTCAGAGGTGAAACTTGTCTTTTTCACAGACTTTTTCAGGGCTGCAGGGCTGACTGGCACCCAAAGTGATCCAGCTGCTGGTGCCCATGTGAGTGCCCATGAGGAGGGGATGGGGCTGTGGGAAGAGGTGGGAATGGTATGGGAAGCACCACAGCCACAGGAACAGGGCTAGCAGAGGTGTCAGGAGCTGGCCAGCACTCAGACCAGAAATGATGCACAAAGCAATGTCCAAAGTTGCAGAGCAGCCTGAACCCTGAGTCTGTGGGTCCCCATCTCCTGTGGAACCTGCCTGGGCATCCATACACCTGAAATCTCCAAAAACTGCATCTCGCTCTCCCAGGGCTTTACTGACCTTGCCCAGAAGATGTTTATCCTTAAAAGTACCTGAATGGAGATTCTGTGCTGGTCTTCAGTCAATTCTCTCCATGTTTTGCTGCCCTGACTCCTCCTCTCTAGCCTGAGTCTCACTTTCCTCTTCACCTCTATCCTCCACAGGCCCTGAAAACACATCACCCTCTATCTTTACAGCTTGCTTTACATATTTAAAGACAATTATCATGTCCTCTCCCCTACACTTCTCTCCCATCCAGACTAAACAAGCACAGTTCATTCTCTGGAGCGTGTAACAACAAGAAGTTTGTTTGATGAATACTCAATTTGTTTAGCACAGCGGTTCTAATCACTCAAGTTATGCCAAAGATAACAAACCTTCAGGAAATTTCTCTTCAAATCTTTAGTTTTATCAACTGTTTTGACAGCCAGATTATAATTTTTACACAAAGGGTTAGAATGAAAGCAATTGCTTTCTAGTTTTTCTGTATAAAGATTTGAATTATGACTTTTACATTAGGCAAGGCAATTAAATGCATTTTAGAACTGTCATGAAATATTAAACTTGGGGTTATAAAAAGTATTCTTTTTATGATTTGTAGTATCTTTTAAAAGGAATTAGCTGCTACAGTATTTCTTAAACTATATAAAAATATATATCAGTAATTGCTCATTTCCACTTGTTTTACTGTTCAGCTCCAGTTGTGCCAGCCAAAATGGTAAGTTTATAATCTTCAGGATATTTCTGGTAGTAATGAAGTTTATTTTGTTTTCCCAGCTTTTTTTTTATGGTGTTTTTAATTAGCCAGTGTTTAATCCTGTTTAGATTTTCTTTTTCACAAATATTTTAAGATGAAGAATTATTACACAATATGTTTGTCTGTATGGAAAATTTATCTTAAATACAGCAAAGAAAGAAAGACTCAAAAATGTCAGTAGGAATTAAAAAAAAAATTTATATTGCATGCTGAGCTTCCTTCCAGTTCAGATTTTAGTTTCTGAAAGTCAAACTTATCTTAAGGTAAAAGCTCAAAAGTTGAAGCAGGAAAACACAGGGTGGGGGCCTGAAAAGCTGAGAAGTTTTGAGGCTCAGTTTCAAAGCAAACACATCACTGTAATGAGAAGTGTGCTGCAAAAACAGCCAGCTCTGCACAGGATGCAGGGATGAGCAGGTTCAGCCCTGCAGTCCCTGTGGGACCATCTCCCCCCAGGTTGGAGAGTGCCCTTGGGAAGTTTGCCTCTTCCCCAGAAAATGTCTACAGACCCACAAATCAAGAGATGTTGAAAACCTTTGGTTTATCTTGTGTAAAAAACAGGGAGTTTTATGTCACCTTTTTTCACTCAGTAGCTCTTTAGATAAGTGGATTTTGGTTTTCCTCTATGAAATTCTTACAAACCAAAAGATTGCCTTGGTCCCAGAAATGACAGTGCTGACTTAATCCCACTTACCAGGCAGTTAAGGGAACAGAAACTGAGGAGAAGGAATAATGCTGTACTTTTTAATTCAGTCTTCTGCAAAGAAATTAAATTGTTCAGGCTTCAAAGCCTGAGATGGTCCAGCAGAAAATCAACAAAATAAATATTCGTGGATCTCAAAAGTGATTTTAAAGGACAAATTAAATCCTGATTTATTATCAAAACAAAAGACTTGCTCCTTGCTCACATAGTGCCATAGCTTATCTGGACATGCTGGTTCTTCCTAAGCCAGCCTGTGTTATTATCTGGGAAAGGATGGGGTAGTATTGACATGGATACAGTTTGACAGATTTGGTTTTTTTCATTAGAAAAAGGGCTAAATTGATTTAGGAATTTTTGGCTCTGTTATTCTCAGGATGTTTTTTTCCCTAGGTCTCTTGAATTGTATGCCAGAGTCCTTGGAAGCTCATGATAGGGTGTGAAATGCAAGCAGAAAGGAAACTCTCCTTCCCTATGCAAGCCTTTCCCTGTCTCACATCAGGCTCAGTCCTTTACTGGGAAAATGTTGCTTTGTGTGTTTCTGTGGCAGTCTGCAGAGCAGTGCAAGAATGAACTTTTAAATATACATCTAACTCAGGGAGCCCTTTGACAGAAGATTTTATTTGGCTCCTAATAACCCCACAGGTTTTCAGTATGAACCATTACAAATTGATGTTATACCCTGGTACAAATTGCTCCTGTCTTGGGTTGAAATGTCACCTGAGGTCTGACCCTGAGCTCTGACCTGGGCAGCCCAATTTGCCAGCCCATGATGACATTTCCACGTTGATTTGGGAGCTGCACAAGAAAAGATGTTTTTGTGATCTGTTGGTGCTGGCTGCTCCTACTCAGCAGACTCCAGGGCAATTAGGCCAAGAGCAAATGGATGCAGCAGTCATGGAGGTCTCCAGGTCTGCTCGTGAGAGAGCAGCTCTTGAAGCACAAAAAGATTCAGGACTCAAATCCAGCCCCAGATGTAAGAGGAAGGTTTGTGGGGATATCTAACCTGGGGAAAAGGTTTCTCTTTTCCCCTCATCTTACCTCCTCTAGCCTTTGCCTGGAAAACATTTCATTCCTAGGTGGCAAACGTTCAGTGCCCTGTTCTGCTCACAGGATTTTAATCAGCCAGAGAACATGGCCAGCCTCTGTTTTCTGAGCCTGCTGTTGGTAAATGCTCCGTGAAATGACTTCACAATTGTTCCTGGAGCAAGCTGGCCCAATGGCTGGCAATTAAACCCTGGGCTGATGGAAACTGTTAGCAGGGATTGCTGCCTTGCCCATAGCGTCAGAGTTAACAACTCCAAACTCTTTTTACTTTTTCCATAAAACATGTGGGAGCTTTGTGCCTGGAATATCTGCAACAATAAAGTGGATATGGTGCTTTGCTTTTGTTTGTGGTGCTAAAACTTGCAAGAAGAAAGAAGGTTCAAGATGAGATCTGGTGTTTGTACTTGGTGAAGCACATTCAGTCAATATCTCTGGGTTTGGTACTGCCCATTACTGTGATTTAGACACCAGATTTAGACTCATGATTCTTATATAGTCATCTCAAAGGGAATTAGGTGCCTACACCTTGTTGTAAGCCAACACTGTTCCATTGTAAAATTCAAGCTGACACCTGGTTCTGCCATCTGGACTCCCTGGAGTTTGAGAGCATTTCAGTCAAGGTTGGGTTATGGTTCTCATTCAGATGTCTCCTGTGCTCAGTCAGGTTTCCCAGAGAAGCCATAATCCCGTGTGAGGGGCTGCTGGGCATCCCTCTGCCCCAGGCTTACCCAGGAAGGACTCCCTGCATGAGATAACCGTGCTCTCCTTCTCTGCTCAATCAGCATCTGTGCTTGGCACCAACGTGTCACAATCCACTAGGGCAAGCGAGCTCGTGGTGGTTCATTTCCTGATCCCAAAAGTGCAAAAGACAAACAGCAGGGTTTAATCACAACAAATGCACCTTTATTGAGGGCCAACAGCAAATGCGATAGAGGGATCAGAAAAGGAAATAAAGGATAGAAAGGAGAAAGAGGGGAGGGGGAATATGGCTACCAATGAGATGGGATCCTCATGGTCCAGCCACACAGATTCACCATCGTCTGTGGGGGTTCACCAAAGTCATCTCAGAAAGTTCCAGTCTTAACTTTCTGAGATGACTTTTTACAGTCTTACAGTTATATAGTCTTAATCCAAAGGAGTGGCATCTGCCAAAAGGTGGGGAAGATTCATGGGCCATTGGGTTGAGACCCCTTGGTCTGTGAGGCAGGTGCAGGCATGCACAGAGCAGCCACACTTTGCCAGAACCTGTTCAAAGCAGTGTTCTGTGAAAGCACAGCGAACACACCTGCAAGCAATCACTTGGGATAACATCCAAAAACATCCACCTCATCCAGGCCAGTGCTTCTGTTGGGGCTCTTCAAGGCCCTTGCAATGATTGTGAGGCAAATGAAGGAGACTTTGGACCATCTTACACAAGGCTAAGCTGCAGGTGAGAAATGGTGCACTCATGTTTCCCCAATAATGCAGCTCTGCATTAGCTCAGCTGGGTGTCCCCAGCAGGCTGCAACAGGGTCCAGATAGCTCTGACCTGCTCAGCACAGCTTGTCCGAGTTCCCAAGCAGTTCTTAGCCACAGGCAACCTTAGCAAGCTTAAGTGAAATCAGCTCTTTAGTGATTATCAGATGTTGGGAAGGATGGAAGTTTGACAAGAAAGTCTCTCAGATATGTGTGCTTAGCAGAAAGATTTTTAAATGTAGAGTCTGATGAAGGAATAGAGATGGAAGCAAGTTTTGATATAGAAGAAAAGAATTGCTGAGCCAGTCTCACTGGATAACCAAGGAGGCAAAGGGTGTGTTAGTTAGAAGGGGTTTTTATGGCTTAGAGCAAAGGATAAACCCACCCCAAACAAGAAGAGGTTTTTACCAAGCACAGGCAAACAAGGCAGCAAAGTTGCAAGTAGAAAAAAAGGTCTCAGAATTTTCTACTGCAAGAAAACTGAAAAACAACTTCCAGTTTAAACTGTAATGTTCTAACTTTTATTGATTGGAGAATAGTAACAAGAATATGGTAATTATAGTAGTTATGATAGGCTATAGATAAAAGTTAAGGTATAGATTGGTTCTGCTGTATTAAGATGCTCAGCAAAGAAAAGTATAGAATGCAATGTAACCTAAACTAAGGGTCTGCAGGGCTGCCTGCAGCTGGAGCTGACAGCTGTAGGCACAGGCTCTGTCACCCACCACCCTGGACTGCTGTAACACCTTGGATGGAATAAACTGCATTTTGGAGAGCTGCCGGGAGTCCCACATCCCTCATTCAGGCTCTTACAATCAGCTCATTGTGATTTCAGCTCTTAGCTTGCTAGGTGCCACAGGGAGAGAGAGGGGAAGTCTGTGTGAGGTTCCACAGCGATGTCTTTATTGAATCTTCTGTGAAGGTTCCCAGGGACAGCTCTTCTACCAGAACCAGGCCAAAATAGCTGTTTATATAGGTTACAGGGGGTTTGGAAATTGTCCAATAGCCAGGGTTAAAGAAAGTGACCTACAGTCTTACAGAGAGATAAGCAGAGATCTGAAGGTGGAAGAGAGGGGCTTCTAAGGTCCAGCCACCGTGACTTGGCATTTCCTATCTTAGGCTGCTGACCACCAGGGAATTCTTGCAGGCTCTGGGCCTGCTCCACCCCAAGGCACTCAAATCCCATCAGAACCACTTTACAGCCAGCTCAGGGAGCATTCCCCTCCGAGCAGTGTTTATGGGACACATTAGTCACGGGAGCTGCTGGAAGCGCGGCCGCGGAAATCGCGGAGTCCTGCACGGCCCTGGAGGAGTCCTGGATCTGCTCAGGGAGGCAGCAGGGCTTGGGAGCTTGACTAATCCCTCCCAGACTGGAGCTGGGCAGGGATGTGGAGCTGAAAACATCCCTGTTCATGCCCATTATGGGTTATTTAAGCCTCCAGGCCCCTGGGCTGCTGCAGCTAAGCCGGGGCCTCGTGCCCTTGTGCTGTGTCCCTGTGGGAGGTGAACTCCTCTGACAGGCTTGGAGCAGCCACAGGAGTCTGGGATAGGCAGGAAAATTCTTCTTTTCATGGATACTGAGGGGTAATGCTGTAAGCTGTGGGGTCTTTTCAGTTTATACCTAAGGGTGAAAGCGAGTGTGTGCACTCTTGTGCACAATGGTCAAAGCAGATTGTCAGGAAAATTCATCCACAAACATCAGAGGTTTATGTCCTAAAGGAGACAGAGGAGTCCTTTTTGGCTTTATTGGAATAAAGGGAGAGGCCATGGGGCATTCCCCTGGGATCTCTCCAATTTTTGGAGGACACAGCCTCCTTTTTATCCCAATTTCCCAGCTGCATTTCCTTTCTCTCTTTCCCCATTTCTGAGGTACTTGAGAGGTACAGACTTCCTTATACACTTGATACCAGAGATTTCCCTCTAATGTATAACCCTCCCTTTTCATTTTTAATTCTTATGGAATTTAGGGGGTTTTCCCCATTGGCTGAGGTACTTGAGAGGTTCAGACTTCCCAAAACGCCTGATAGCAGAGATTTCCCTCTAATGTATAACCCTCCCTTTTCATTTTTAATTCTTATTTAGGGGTTTTTCTTCCCGATTGTTGCTTTCATCTTCCAATGCCTAATTTCATTTATCAGCAAACCTAAAGTTTATTTGTAAAAGCAAATCTCTTTTTCCATTCATCAATCAGGGCAATCCTTCTCATTGTTCCTTTTATTTCCCAGCAGACCCACAGCTTTTTTGTAAAGACAAAGCTGCTATTCCTCTCAAAATCTTAAAAAACACCAGTATGGGCAAAATATTTTTCCCCGATGGCCTCCCAGTGCTTATAGAAAATGAGGGAGAGTGACTTTTTAAGTGGGCAGATTGTGATGGGACAAGAGGGAATGTTTTTAAACTAAAAGGGGAGAGATTGAGTTTAGATATGAGGAAGTTCTTCCCTGTGAGGTGGCGAGGCACTGGCACAGGCTGCCCAGAGAAGCTGTGGCTGCCCCATCCCTGGAAATGTTCAAGATCAGGTTGGACAGGGCTTGGAGCAGCCTGGTCTAGTGGAAGGTGTCCCTGCCCATCACAGGGCTTTGCAACTGGTTGAACTTCAAAGTTCCTTCCAGCCCAAAGCATCCAGGGATCGCCTTTTTTCCTCACAGTGTGATTTCCTCACGGTGTTGTCACTGTAACTTACTGGACACGCTAGAGCAGGATCTCACCTGCTTACAACTACTTAATTACGAATCATAAATTGCATGGGAGTACGTGTGTTGTTCCTTGAAGTTTGTTTGCTTTTTCCGGGAGCGACTGCCTCTCTCCATTTCATCCTCACTGGCCGGACCCACTGAGCCCCGCTCCCTCACAGACTGGACTCGCTAAGCTCAGAAATCTTTCCCAGCCTAATTGACTCTGTGATTCCTTAGGGCACTGGGTTTTCAGGAGCCGCGGGACGTGCCCGCTAAGGCAGCTTTTCCCGGAACACGGGCGATCTCCAGCCCCTCTCTCTCCCCCCCTCAGGCCGCCATCTTGCCCGCCCCGTTCCGCCCCGCCGCCGCGGCGGCGCGAGGCCCCCGGCCGGGCTGTCCGCGGCGTTCGCCTGCGGCGGCGTTGCGGCGGTGCCGGGGCAGCCGCGGGGCCTGAGGAGGAGGAGGAGGAGGGAGCGCCATGGCCGAGGCCTGGGCCGGCTTCTCGCAGGAGGAGCTGCGGCGGCTGCGGGGGCAGCGCCCAGGTACGCACCGGACCGCGCCGGGAGCGCCCGGGGACTGGGGGACAGTGGGGCGCGGAGGAAGAGCCCGGGTCTCGGCACCGCGTTCGCCCCCGCAGCTGCACCTGCCTCCCATCGCCCCTCAACGCCCCATCTCCGCAGCCCCTCCAGCCGCATCTCTGAGCTTCCCCTCAGCCCCTCCAGCCGCATCTCTAAGCTTCCCCTCAGCCCCTCCATCCCCACTTCTAACCCTTCCCTCAGCCCCTCCATCCCCACCTCTATCCCTCTCCTCAGCCCCTCCATCCATACCTTTATCCCTTCCCTCAGCCCCTCTGTCTCCACCTCTAACCCTTCTCTCAGCCCCTCCATCCATACCTTTATCCCTTCCTTCAGCCCCTCCACCCACACCTCTATCCCTTCCCGGTCCATCCCCACATCAAACACCTGCCCTGTCCCCGGCAGCCCCTCGCTTGCCCCGGGCAGCCCCTCGGTCCCTCCCATCCAGCCCCATCTCTCCCTGCTCCCCTCATGCAGCCCCTCTCTCCACCCGCAGCTTCTCCCACAAAAATCCCATAAATCCCGGGCTCTCCAGCCCCCTGTCCCGCACCCAGATCTCTGCCCAACGCCCCCCTCACGTTCCCAGGCTCCTCTTTGCCCGTGTTCTTCCTCATTCTTCACTTTATTACCTCAGTTTGCCCACCAGCCTGGCAGGGACCCTTCCTTAGCCCTAGATCTGCCTCGCCATGGTTATCCCAAGAGTCACCTCACTCCCACTATGGTTTCTCTTTTAGGCCAGGCCTCTTACTCCTCTCTCTCCTCACTTAGGGATACCAGTATCATTGAAAATTCCTGAATCTTAGGCTAACACAACATTTCCACCTTCCTGAGGTTTCCCCCACATTGCCTTCCCATGACACCCTGCCTCTTGTTTTCTTATTTTGGTTTTTGCTTGCCCAGAACAGCTCTGGCAGAGCTCATCTTTGATACTGTGAAAAATGCATGTATTTTATGATTGGCTTTTCGCAAATATTAAAATGAATATTATATGTGTTGTGATAGAAAGTTACACTGTATTAATTCTCTTAAGTAGTGTGTTAATATAGTTTTAGGTTATAACATAAGGTTAAAATAGAAACCATGCTATGTAGGATACTTCTTTTAAAGAAAGGACTCACAGCAAGATAGCAGCCACAGGACACCTGAATCTTTCAGAGAAAGAGAATTTATTACTCCATTATCAGGAGAAACAAACTTCTTCCCACCTCACTTGGGCAGGATGACACCGGCAGGATTATGAGGAAGAAGCTGACACTGACCAGACAGAATCCTGTGTTTGAATGGAATTTATGCATCATGGATGAGGTGTATGAATATGCAACAGGCTGTTGCTTTTAAGGGTTAATCCTCTGTTAACTGTGGGTCCTTTTTTGGGCTTATTTTGCCCAGAAAGAGGTACCTGGACTGTCTGTAACTCTTTGTTTCTATTGCCTCATATTGTCCTAATCCAAATTGCCCAAATTATTATTACTCTAAAAATAAAAATAGCAATACAATTTTTATAACCATTTTATTACTATTAAACTTTAAACATTTTAAAAACAAGTGATTAGTGTTTTTCACAATACTGAGATTTGTTTTTAACCCTGACAGATCTGTACGAGCCCTCACCCTCCCAGCAGCAGCAGCAGCCTCGCCCCCAGGCCGTGCCCAAGACTCGGAAGCAATTGCAACGTGAAAAAGCCCTCCAGCAGCAGAGCCAGAGGCTGGGGCTGCAGGGAGGAGCAGCCTCTGTCACTCCAGAGCAGCTGCTCTCTGCTCCACAACCCAAACCTGGTGACCCCCAGCAGCCCGGGCCAGCTCCCGGGGATGAGAGGCAAAGGGACAGCCGGGAGCAGCAGGAGGGAGGGACAGCAGCAGAGGCTTGTAATGGCAGGGACAGTGGCCAGCCCCGCCCTGCAAAGCCCAGCAGCCAAGTGGAGAGAAAGAAAGTGGAATTGTTAGTAAGTCGGTAAAATCAAGGGGTGGGGTTTGTTACTCTCTGTTGATTCGTTCTTTGGTTGTGAAGTCAACTTTTGTGTGTCTGATAGGAGGCTCTGAGAGATCAAAGAATTCCATTTTCTACAAGGCAGCATCTCTGTGGAGAAGCACCAGTGGCTTCTCTGAGATTCTAAACTCAGAAGGATCCAGGAGGTTCTGTTCTGCAGAGATGGGCCTGAAGAGGCTGCTGGTTGTGCTGCCTGTGATTCCCCTGCCCAGCTCCAGGCTGGCATCACCTGCCTGCACTCCTTGCACCAGGGCAGCAGCACTTTGAGAACTCAAACTGCTCCTCACCAGTAGGACTGGCTGTTCATCTCCTTTTTGTGGTGGGAAAAACACAGGCACTGCTTGTCTGGGGAGAAAACAGCTGGAGCTTTGCTGAGAATTTTTTCACAGTGGTGAAAGCAAATGGCATTTAGCTGCAACAGTCACCTCCTGAATCTGCTGGATTCTTCTCAGCCTGGATGCTTGAATTTAAATCTTACTAACAGTATTTCTGTATGTGAGGTCTTAGGAATAGGGGGATGAGGACAAATCTGAAGAGATGTGCAGAAATGTTTGTTAGTAGCTGAGCTATTTGGGTATTTTAAAGTTCAGGCTCCTTGATTGAGGGCGTGAAGAACATAGTGGGGTGGAAAGCAGCAAACAGTTCTTTGTTTCTCCTAAGTCCTGCCACAAGTTTTGCCCCTCACTGACACCTGGCCTTCCATCTCTGAGATGGTTTTATTTCTGAGGAGATATAGCCTAAGAAATGGAAACTGTATCAGTCTTTCACTGGTGGCAAAAACAAATACTTGTTCTTCCTCGCTGCTTGTTTTCATTATAACTCTACCAACCTTTCATTTGTATCCATTTAATTATTTGTGAGCTGTACTTTAAAGCAGACCTGGGAAATAATCTGTTTTATGGGAAAAAACATTTCCAAAAAAGAGGCTGTGTTGGCAGACTGAACAGATGGTGACTGACAGCAGCCAGTAAAAAACTTGAAACTGCTTCTACCTGGTAGGGAAGCACATCCTTTACATGAAAAATTCTGGAAAAGTGCTCCATGCAGTCTATTTGGTTATGCAGATTTTAGCTCTGATCAGCAGATTTCATCTGGAAATGTTTTATTGGTCTGAACAGCTTCTTGCAGATGATTCTTCTTTCCTCAGAACCAAAACCTGTTTATTGTTCCTTCGACTTTTTAAAGAGCTTGCTCCAGAATATGCAATGGTGAATATTTGTGTTACAATGTGGGCAGCAGGGAGAGAAATGAACTTTAATGAACTTTCTGTTAATTTTGATGTTCTTGTCAATGAGCAGGCAGGAGAAATCCCGGTGGGAAATCCTCCAGCAGGAGCAGCGGCTGATAGAAGAGAAGAATAAACGCAAGAAGGCACTGCTGGCCAGAGCCATTGCTGAGAGGTGGGGCTGAGCCTGGGCAGGGGCTGACTCTGCATCTGCAACCACTTTCATATCTTGAATTAAATTTCACTTTTTCCTCTTCTCTGTGCTCTGTGAGCAGCTGTGATGGACATTTCCCTTGGGTGACAAGTGCTGGCTAAGAAGTTGTGACTAAGCTTTTCACACTTCCCAAGCTGCAGCGCTGTGCACAGATGATTTCACAACTGGAGGAGTAGCTGAAGTCCTTAAATTTGTTAGTGAGGTCATGTTTGGAAAGTTGGGTGCTCAGATGCTTGTCCATGCTCTGGTCCTGATCTGTTTTTGCTGGATGTAAGGGAAGTTTATTTGATTTGTAACCTGTGAGAAGAAGCTATTTCTGTTTGGACTTTTGGCTCATTAGTGTGTGAAAATGTTGAAAAGAGAAGATGACCAGCTTTAAGAAGGTACTGTTTTACCACTGGGTGGCTAGAAATTATAAAATTGCATATATTCTCACAGTTGTTAGCTCTTGCTCTTCAGGGGACCAGGCTTTATGGCACTGAGGTAGTTTAAGATGCCAGGGAAGGCAAAGTTAGTAGGGAAGGATGTTGGAAAGCTGATAAAACTGGATCAGGGACTGTGACATGAAGTTCTCAGGCTTGCAGTGCTCTCCCAGGCATGTGTTATGTTCTGCCCATCAGAGCCCTTGTGTAGCACAGATGAACACAGCCTGTATTGTGCTAAAGTCCTGAAAATTTCATTTTCCTTTGCCAGGCAGAGATAAAACACAAGCACCTTTATTCTGAGTCACTGCAGGACATCAAACATGGGTGTGGCCACCAGGTTTGGTTCTTCCTCCTGGGAACAAAGCCTGAGGAGAGACAAAACACGGAAGGTGACAGCTGAGGAGTTACTTGTGTCACTCAAAGGCCTTCCTCAGGCTCCCAGCAATGCCACAGGCTGGCTGTTTCCCTCCACCTGGTCAAGTGAGAGATGCTGGCACTGCCTGTCTTGCTTTCAGGGACCTGCCTTGGGTGTAAAGCAGTGGCTGAGAAGCACCATTTTGCTGGTGGTGATGAATGATGGCAAAGTGATGTGGTGTAAAAGCTTGTGGAAAGTCACTTGGCTTGCTTGGGAGTGAAATCCATCAAAGCTTGTTGCCCTTAGTAACATTTCATTTTCAGGACTTAGGAATGAATGGCCTAGTTGAAAAAGGTTACAGAAGGCTTGATTGAAATCCTTTGTGTTTAATGTAAAACTTTCCATTCACTTCATTGGGGTTTGGCTGGGCCTTTTGGGAATAATTTTACAAAATGGAAATCAAGCTTAGGTTAGATGACTTTTTGGCCCCTACTAACTGGGCTCCTTTGAAAGGGGATATTTGCAGGACTAAAAACCCTTCCCCCTCTCACTTCCCCCCAAGCCATTTCCTGTTTCCTTACCCTGAGAACTACTTAGATACAGCAGCTTCTTGTGTGTTTCCACAGTGAAGAAACACAATCCATTTTAGGCACTTTGATTATAGTCATTACATAATTTTGCCCTAGTCCTTTAATAGCAGGCATTTTAGATCCCTGTGGATGCTAAAAAAGATCAAAAGCCCTACACCATAAAGGAGAAACCTTCTGAATAGGTCCTACAGAGGTCACTTGGTCTGCAAGTGAAATGGGGCCCAGTATGTCAAGAAGAGAGGCTTGAAAAGGAAATTAAAACAACAACAACCAAAAAAATCATCTTCTTTTTGCAGATCCAAAAGAACTCAAGCTGAAACAGTGAAGCTGAAGAGGATTCAGAAGGAGCTGCAGGCTCTGGATGAGATGGTGTCTGCTGACATCGGCATCCTGAGGAACCGCATCGACCAGGCCAGCCTGGAGTACTCCTATGCCCGGTGAGCGCACAGGGGAGGGGAACAGGGAGCAGCCCTGCCTGAGGGAAGGGAAAGTGCTGCTTCCTCTCACTGCAGCACTAATGAAGTCCTGTCACTGTAATAACTGTAACTGAAGCAGTCACAGTCTGGGGGGCTTTCAGATCTGGAAGTAAAAGTATGCTTTTTATTTCCTAATTTTTCCCCTGGAATCTGGGAACTGAAGCAGGTTTTCTGACTGGAGACTGCTGTCACAAGATAGAGGTTCTGCTTTAAGTGTGCAGTTGTCCATAAGCCCTGCTTTGTTGCTTCAAGGTTGTTTATTTTGTCTCAGGGGGAAAGAGGTTTTTCTTGAAAAGTCCTGAAATGAAAATCCTGTTCAGGGAAATTTGCTTGTTTCATGACAGCTCTGGTCCTGCTGGAATCAATGGGACCAATTAAACTTAAAACATATAATCCTGCTGAAGCATTTTTGCAACTAGGACCAAAAATTGAAGGAAGAGGGAAGCTTTTAACCCTTCACAATGTGCCTTTAATCACTGTGGGTGTGATGAGTTCCTTAAAGGCAAGGAATTAATGGGAGCACCCCATTAGCTGTGGGTAAACCACAACATCAGTAGATAAACAGCAGCATGTTTGTGCAGCCAGTTCATAAAGCAGAAACGCTCACTCGCGGTTTTTGGTTCACCATTCAATCTGCTAAATGCTCATTTCTCCTTCTGACTTCTGCCATACCACTCTGACCACAGGCCAATAAAGCTGGTAATTAGTCTTGAAAAAAACAGCAGTGGTAGCTAAAATAATTAAGATCTCTTTGGTGTAATTATCATTTGAAATGTCTAAGATTAACTTTAGTTAGCGTAGCTGATTGCATGTGAACCAGAATTTCATGTCCTCAAGAGGAAAAACATTTCAATGGATTTTAGGTTTCATCTGGTTTCTAAAAACATTAAATGCTCCTGAAATCTTCTTACCCAAGTTTTGTAATAATATATCTGTTTGAAATGCTTACTGGCTAAAGAGCACAAGCAGCTCTTGACATTAGGAAAGCTGTTTTTAATGACAATAGCAAAAGGAGATTTGACATTAGGAAAGCAGTTTTTAATGACAATAGCAAAAGGAGATGCTAGCAGGACAAGTAGGTAAACTTCACCAAAATCTTAATGACTTTCATTAATTTAGTAGGTGTTTTCTTGAGGGAGGGATTTGGCAATGTGAGGTAGATACTTCCAGTGTTGTAGTTCTTATGAGCCAAAGCCAATTTACTTTTAAGTGGAGTCTTTTAAAGTAGTTACTTATTATTTGCCTTTTGTTTTAGGGCTAAAACACAAAGCACTTCAGTGTGTAAAAAGGGCAATATTAAATAGTCCTGAGCACACACATAGTTACCAGCATTGGAAAATTGCTGTGGAATAGAATTTTTGTAAATACAGTGTGACTAACAGGTAGGAATTCAGCCCAAAGGTTTAGCTGTGCAGATGTTTCCAGCATAGCATTGCTTTTGCCACTTCAGGTATCTGACCCAGAGAAATCTTGATTTTCTTGAGGAGGAAACATAAGTGGGCATCTTCTGCCCACTGCAGACATTGCCTTTACAGCTGGGTAAAAGTCATGTGGTTATTATATAAAAGAAGATACTTGGGAAGGGTTTTCTATGTCTTATTTACTTCTGTTTCACTAAGCAAAGGACCTCTCCCATCTTTCTGCTGCTTTGTTTAAGCAGGTACTGGAATCTGGTTTTATGTAAGAGCTGGATTCTTTATTCAACCACCTTACTAACACTAGTTTTATGAGTGCTCTGTAGTCAGGCTGCAACAGCCTTTGTGTGTTCCCTTTCCTGATGAGCAAAATTGCATCTATCTTTTAATTAGAATTAATACACAGGTTCACTGAAGTAGTGAAAGATGAATCATTAATGTGGACACCAGCCATTAAAGTGCTAGGAATTCTCTGTTAACTCAATAAATACTTGGAAAATTCCCTTTTTGCTGCATTTGTCATGACAGGAAGTGCAAATTGGCAGGAGGTGAGTGTTGGGACAGATGCTTGCAGTAAAATTCTACATCTGTGTTGATGCCACGTGCTGTGTCAGTCTGTGCTGCCCCTGATGTTGTGAACATGGCTATGGGTGGCCAGAAGAGCACATGATCCAAATGTCAATGTGCTCCATGGAGCATCTGTATCTGTGGGGGGGGGGTGGTTGGGTTAGAAAAACACCCGCCTGCTCTGGGGTGTTTCAGTTCACTGAGTGGGTGTTCATTAGAAGTGTGAAAACACTGCCATTTCTGATGGCTTCTTGCTGCTGCCAGTGATGCAGCTCTTCAAACAGCAGTAAAAATGGGTGCTTGGGATGCAATCTGAGCAAGTTAACTCTTGGAGTACACAACAGCAGAGCCCCCAGTGCCCAGAGAAGTTTCGATCAACTCACTCTTGTTTTCTTCCCTCTTGCTAATGTGGCAGCATGTCACAAACAGCTGGCACAATGCATTGCAGAGCAAATTGCATTCCAGGGCTTCTTAAAGTACCTGTGCCTGTGCCAGATTGAGAGGTACAGTGAGAATTAACCCTCCAGAAATGCTGCTGCTGCTTTTGCAGGAAGCGCTACGACAAGGCCGAGTCCGAGTACGTGGCGGCCAAGCTGGAGCTGCAGCACAAGACAGAGCTCAAGGAGCACCTGACAGAGCACCTGTGCACCATCATCCAGCAGAACGAGCTCCGCAAGGCCAGGAAGCTGCAGGAGTTAATGCAGCAGCTGGACGTGGAGGCAGATGAGGAGAATCTGGAGCTGGAGATCGAGGTGGAACAGATGCTGCAGCAGCAGGAGGCAGAAGCAGGCAGACAATCCAACCAGACTGCCCAGGAGAACCCTGCTCCCAGTGGTGTGGGGCAGCAGAGCCAGCAGGCTGACCATGCTGCTGCTGCTTCTTCTCCTGCAGTTTCTGAACAGTCTCAAAACCCCAGGACCAAATCCCTCTCCAACGTGGACAGCCAAACTCAGGCAGTAAATGTGACTTCAGGAAGCTCCCCAGCTTGTTCTGCCACATGACTACTGGATGCAAATAAGCCAGTGGTTGTGGATGAGGTACTCTCTGCAGGCTTGTGGCTGTCTGTTGTATCTGGGCTTCAGCAGTGCCAGTAATATGCACTTCATTTCTCTTTTCTTTTTTATTGTTTCCAAATTTTAAAGGCTCTTTTCTTTCCACAAGACGCATTTGGGGTTCATCATCTATCATCATTCTGGTGTATGTACATGTTCTACTGCCCAGCTCTTCATGGGCTTTTGTACCTTCCTGAAACAGGACACTTGGAAGTGAACATAGGGTTTGTCCAAATGTTTTCAGCTTTTTGATACTTAAGGATGCCTGTTCTGAGCAGTGTGGAGGAGAAAGATACCTACAGGAGAAACCTGGGTTTCCTTCAGAGCACATTCTGACAACTGCAATAGGATGTTTGTCTTCTTTTGTATCCATAAGGGATTCGTTTCCAACGGTTTCTCCTGCTGTCAAACCCTAGTGCTTGCATTAATTGCCTTCCTAGGGGTTACTCTTTCCTGATTTAAGGGAAATTTGCATATTGAGTCAGTTGGAATACCTCATATTTATCACTTCCTTTCAGACAGTGCTGAATCATGAAGCTGTACATTGATAACACTATTAGCTATGAAATCACAGCTGCTAGGGCTTAACAAAAAGGATAGGTTACAGTTGCAGAATGTAGAAGTAGAAACACACAAAAGAGAGTGTGTTACATTTAAACCTGTTCCATTGCAGAGATTTTCTCTGTTGTAGTTGCCTCAAAGTGCCAATAATTAGCCAATAATTAATTTTGTAATGAATAATCCCCACAGTATATTGGAAATAAGCCTATTTTTGTAGAACATTTAATGCATTTTCCTGCCTGAAGAGCAGGTTAGTACCCCAAAGAAGTTCATTGCTGTTGAAAGGCTTTAAAAAGCTATTCCAGGTGGAGAAAGCCTCAGGAATTAAAAGAGAACATAGGGAAATCTCCCATAGACTGATTGCAGCTGCAAACTCTGCACTCACAGTTAACCTCTTGATACCAGGGAAATGTGGGAATGGTTCCTGGAATACCTGACCTGGACGTGCTGGGTGTGAGTTTATGAATGAGTTGCTGAAGTCTATAAATGGGACAGTGATTGTCTCTATGGCTTGAACAGTGGAAAAACATGTCACTACATTTCAGTTTTATTCTATTAATAAATCAGTGCATCTTCTATGCAGTGTGTTTACTTTCAGTTGTGATATCTGAGCCTAATACAGGGATCCAAGCCTGATTTTCCACAGGAGATGATAAATGGTAGAATCAGATACGTCCTTTGGCAACTTTCCGCTGGGCGAAAATAAAACCTCAAAAAAGGCTGTTCCAAAATATGGAAATGCATGAAGTAAAGGCATGGCAGGATACAGCTTGGCAGGAATCTTTTCAACTAACTGGCTCAGGGCAACAGTGGAAAATCTCTCCTGGTGCCTTCCATACACAGGAGAAAGTGGGATAAATACATCTCCTAGAGCAGCCACTCATAATTTGGGCTAATTGGAGTTAGAATCTAACTCCAAAGCAATATTAGAATTACATATGAAGCATTGCTCTGTTGTTGCTGATACACTGCATTCCCTGTTATTTTGCTGGAAAACCTGACCTAAAAGCAGAGAAGATTTGGTGGTATTGTGAGAAAAATTTAAATTACTTCCTTTGCTGTGTCTGTTGTTGCAGGACACCTTGTAGCAACCTTCTGCTGGTTTTCAGAATGGGATACCAGTAAGTGCAGCAATAATTTAATTGTACCATTCCTGTTTCCATCCTCTGCAGCTGTCCCCAGTTGTTCTCAAGAGATTCAAAGGCCTAGAGGATAGGTCTGTTCCTCATTACAGTTGTGTTCAGCTCATCAGGGACACACAGAAGAGCTTCTGACAGAAGAGTTGAATTGCAAATGGTACTTACAGAAATCACACAGACACCATTTTGCATATGATCTATGGTTCTCTGGTAGGCTAAAATTTGGTTAGAATATTTCTACACCTTGTCACAGGTAAGATTATTGTTCAAACTCTGAAAATGGTGTTCCAAAAAAATTCCAAGTCCAAAGATTGTTTGACAACTGCTTAAGGTTATGAGTTTCCTAAAAGTGAGTAAGTTTATATGCAACAAAACTGTTTAAAGGCTGAAACATTCTTGTGTACCATTCTGCTAATGCTGGTGCTGTTTCTGCCTGAGAGGGAAGATGCTGTTAAAATCAGCAGTTTCTGTTCACTTACAAGTCTCTTGTTGAAGTTGTGGCCAGTTCTCTTTGTCTTTAACTTGTGAGCCTGCAAAGTGAAGTGGACTGGCTGGAAGCCACGTGAAACAGCCACATGGAGTAACAATAGCAGCCCAGCATCAGGCTGCTCTTGCTGGACAGGGAGCTGAAGAGTTAATTTGTTTGATCTCAGCTGTGAAGCCTTTCTCTGACGTGTGATATAAACCACTACCATGGTGTCAGTTCCACTTTGGAAGTTCACAAATGTTTTGATGGGTGCCAGTGTGCCGGTTTAAAATTCCCCCTGTGCCGGAGCCAAGGAGTCCAGTCCTAATTGTAACAACATGTGTGCTGGTCAGAAATGCCAGGAGATGATTTTGGTGCAACAAAAAGCTTGGGGTTTTTTTCTTGTTTCTCCTTGAAGGAAAAAGAACTGTTGGAATTGAGACTCTTCAAGCAAATCCATTTCTACCTTTGTAGTAGCTGATGTCACAATGTTTGTCCTGCTGCCCCAGGTGCATACTAAGGGCAGGTGTGCTGTCCACTTTTGTGTCTCTTCAGGAAAATGGAAAGCTCAGCACAGCTCAGGAATGAGTGGGCAGATTTTTAGTGAGCAACCTCTTGCACAGGTAGAGGTAAAAGTCTGAGTCTGAAGTGGGTTGGGGTTGGACACCCATGGCAGGGAAAATGGAGATAGATGTGTGATGTCTGACAGTAACACTGCAGGGCTTGGCACAGGGCACTCTCCTCTGGCAACGTGGCCATTCCTGTGTTGGATCACCACATTGCCATTATGGGAAGGACTGGGAAACACCAATGTACACCACTGAGAAAGTTACAAAGCACAGTGTAATTATCCATGTTGCATTTTGGCCAGGATGTCAGGATTAGCACTCCCTCCTCTGTCAAGAAATGTTTAAATGAGCACAGATGGTCATGACTCAGCCTGGGGTTCCCATGGATGTGTAGAGCATGGTGTAAAACACTTGGACAACCCCCAATCTGATTGTGTGTCCAGCCAGATGAAACTGGGCTCTCAAGAGGTCTGAGCATAGGGGAGTTTTCTGGGGAGGGACTCAAGTTCTCCATCAGCCATTTTTCTTCCTAATAAGACTCACTGTGATGCAGTGGAGTCTTCCTTTGGGCCTGGATCCCACCTGAACTGAATGAGGAAAAACTAGTAAGAGAGAAATGTAGGGACTGGCCTAGTGGTGGGGGGTACTGTGTTACCTGATCAGCTGCATTAGGGACATGCTAGAGAGGGATGCTCATGGCAGCTTGACCTCTGGGGAAGTTCTGGAGCCCTTTCTGCCTTCCTGCCTGCCTGCCTGCCTCCCTTTTCCACTTAGGACAGTAGGACCTCAATATTTACTGTTCCTAACTCCCTTCCCTTCTGTCAAGGTTCATGTTGGGATTAAACACCCACACCTGAGGCCTGGAACTTCACCAGGTGCACCTTGTGTGGGATCTTGGAGCATCTGCATGTCCTGGGCCGAGGCTGGTACCTGAGTGGGGTTCCGTGTCTGAGTGTCTTGGGTATCTGTGCTCCTGTCCTGCACATGCCTGTACATACATAGCTGTGTGCAAGGCTTCATGCAGTTGCTGAGAGAGAGCTAAAATTTTTCTGCAGGCCTGATCCATCCCAGAAATCCTATGTTCAGCATTTATATGGTGTTATATCACAATCCCTTTCCTAACTCCATGGATATCAGGAGGTATGGCATGCAATGGACAAAGGGTTTTGCCAGTGGCAGTGCAGACAGGGTGTAGGGATGTGGGCTGGTATTATAGAAACCATATGCTTGTTAAGTGCCCTATTTAGGCTGGTCTGCATGGTCCCATTAAAGCCAGTGCTGGCTGCTTTGATGGGGCACAAGACTGGTTTCCTTCATGGTTTCCCTGATTTATGTCCCAGCAGAGAACTTGGACATCAGTGAGGAAAGACCAAGTAACAAGAGAAGCGAGCCAAGCCTTACCCCCTCAGCATGATAGGACATCAGATCCTTCAAATCCCTGCCTTTGGCAGCCTGTTAGTTACAGGGTTTAAATCATGCCTCTTAAGGCTCAGGTAGAGACACTAAAAAGCCTGGGCCTTTCTGAATTAGGGCCTGGATTGTGTAGTTAGGGTCATTTTCTCAATTAGCTAAACATAAATCAGTCTAACGAGGCACTTGGGAGCACTGGGCAGGTTTAGTACCTTGTCTCTCCTGCCTCTGTCCTTACCACTCCCACCTGCTTGTTTGGCTGATCAGCCAGTGATTTTATTTTTCCATGCTGCCAGTGCTGAGCAGTGGGTTTTGATGTCTGAGCTGGTTTTCACACCTGGCACATGAGTGCAGGAGGGGAGAACTGGGAGAAATTGCTCTTAGGCAAGAAAGTAAAACAGCTCTTATGAGTGGCAGGGATTCAACAGTCTGAGCACTCCAAGCCACACCATCCTTCAGGGGCTGGGAATGGTGTCCTATTGAACAGGCAGTGCTGGGTAGTGACAGAAGGGCAGAAAGTCCAGCAGCAGGAGGATGTGATATCTGGGACTGGAAAGCACATGTGGGGCTGCAGCTCTAGAGCTGAGTAATGGAACACATGATGCCTTTCCCAGGAGCCTTTTCCTTGGCTCTGCCATGTGCTGTTTTCTGGATTCTGATGGAAATTTGGGATGGGATAGGTTGCCCTGTACCCAGTTCAGCCCAGTGCTCTGTGGAGCCTTGGGATCCATCTCTGCAGGCAGCAAGAGAAAAGCTTGGAGGTTCCTCACAGCAAAGAATGAAACCCATTGCAGGATTTGTGATGCCATTGAAGTGGATAAAAAACCATCCCAAGGGAAAGCTGCAGTGTTGGGAATATCCCTTCAGTCTCTTACATTGCTCAGAATTGGGGAGGATGTAGCAGAATGAAGAACAGAGTCACTTCACCCAGACCCTCCCTCAGTCAGCTTTCAAGGGCTGGAGCCAAGTAAGACAAAAACACCCAAAAAAATGCTTGGTGGGTAATAAAAGTGAAACATGAGTCACAAATAAATCCCTGAGTGATGGGCCTTTTTAACTTTGCCAGACAAGGTTTCTTTACTCTAGCAGTTGGTAAGGGCTGGTGATGTATCATGAACATGACTGATGTGATCCTCTCATGTCCATGTTACCAGGGCTGAATCCCACCCTTCAAATGTCTGTCTGACATTTTTCTCTGCAGTAATTGGTCTCTGTTCTGGTTTCCTGGTGTTTCCTGATTATTCAGGGCCAAATTGAGCCCCAAATCTCAGCCTGGGAAAGCATTGTTCTGAACTTGCTGTGCCTTGGGAGCCCTCAGATGCTGTGATGGATTTGTAATGGAACAGCTGCAGACAAAGAGACAGCAGGGGCAGCTCTGAATGCACCATGGGTGACCTTGTGTTGCTCCTGCATTGGTCCCTGAGTGTCCTGAAGGAGACTCACTGAGTTATTTCAGCTCCACAGCTTCCTCCTTCATGGAGCCAGTAAAGGAGGAGTAGAGCAAAGCACAGGGGCACTCCATAAACTATGGAGTGGTTCTCCTGGGCAATGGTGCCTGCCTGGTGATGGATTCTAAGTGAGGCTGTGGCTGCCCTGCGCTCCTAAATCCAGCAACTACAGAAACCGGAGCCCTTCAGCTGCCTGCCATGTAGCTAAAGGGCAGCTGACCTTCTTGGCCACTGCCTCCACGTGGACCACTGTATTCCCAGGAGCAGTGAAGGGATGGAGAGCTCTGGGAGTCATTCCTAGGCAGCAGGTACCAGCAGCTCCCTGCTGTTGTCCCTTCACAGGTAGGAGCTGAGTGTCCTGCAGATGGTGTCTCAGCAAGCTTTTGCTGAGTTACTTTGCTCCCTTCCTTTTTCCATGTGGGAGGGAAGCCCTTTGTACTTCACTGCCCTAGGAGGTCATGAGCCCTCAGCCCATCAAGGATACCTCACTAGAGGTGTTTGTGGACTGCATTTAAGAGTCACAAAGTGGCTGTCCCTTGGATTGTTAGCTTGGGCAACAAACCCCTGGCAGAGCCATGCTGTGAGCCCCTGCCAAAATCTCTGCTGAGTACACTCGCTGCCTTGGGCACATGAGCTGGGTACAGCTCTGCCTTTGCAGGCTTAGCTCACTTTGCCCATTCCAGTGTAGACATACACTGTCCCTGTCCCAAGGAGGGGTTAATCCAATTCAGACATCATTTTCTTCAAAGTTTCCCAGTTTGCATCTGGAGTAGGTTCCTGAGCCTCACCCAAACCCGCATCACGTCCTCAATAGTTCTGTAGCTGTTTAGGTGATGACTCTGGTTGCTGATGGTGCATTTTTCATTGTCTGTGGTGCTGATGGTCTCCTAGAGGTTGTGTCTCTGGCTTGGCTGTCGTGTGAGCTGCAGCTGCTCCCACATTTTGGTGGTTTGCTTCATGGAGAAGATGATTCTCTTTGGCGTGAGGATGTGCTCATGAAGATCCAGGTCCATTCCAGGGTTTTCCTAACGTGCTTCTCTGAGCCTCCAAGAAGAACATCCTGCAGCTGTTTTAAAAAGTCATGCCTCATTCTCTGCAGGATTTTCTTCTTGCTTCCAGATCTCTTTTTCCCCCATCTGCTAAAATGCCAGTTGTTTTCTTTTCTTCATTCCTCAAATCAAAATATTTAGCAGTGGACTTTTCTCCATGACATCCCACTGCATCCTTTAACTACTGTGGAGTGTTCATCAGTCTCAGTGACATTAACCAGTTCTGCAGGAAAACAGCACTGCCAAGCAGGCAGGCTCCACTCCTGGACAGTATCTGGTACTGTCAGTGACAGTCCCCCTGTGAGTCTCTCAGGGATGATGCTTTTGCTGGCAGAACTTGAGAAGCTGTTGGAAAATACTTTCCTTGGCCTGGCAAGCTGCACTTGGGCCCTCATGGTGCTCCTTCTGTGCTCCTGGCCTCAACATTAACAAAGCTCAATCTGCTTTTCAGAGAAGGGAGTCACCATTTTCTTTCAAGGACTAGTCAGTCTCCTCTGCCCCAGCTGCCTGCCACACTGGAGCCTTTCACTGCTTGCACCCTTCAAAGCCACTGGTTTTCTTTTCTCCTGTCTTTCAAACAGTTTCCCTTTCTACTTCCAGCAACTGCCAAGAAACTTCTTGGACCCATCTGTCCTCCAGGCCAGGCAAACAACCAGGGCTCCCCAGAGCCACCAGGAGATGGGTGAGCACAGAGTGGTACTGGAAATGCTTTAATTCATGGAACTAAAACTCAGGAGGATTAAACTCACAGCCAGTTTTAGAAGCCCACATCCCTGCTGTTCTTCCCACTTCTCCCAGGCTTTGGGGGTATCCATCTTCACCAATACATCCTAAACATTCAGAAATCATTGCTTTCACCTGCAGTGTCTGTAACCCCAGAGGTGGCTGGTTTGAGCTGGTCACCTCTGGAGAGGTGACAAATCATAACCCAGCTGGGCATTCCTGGGGAGAGCCAGAAGGAGACTTCCTGGTGGAGGCATTTGGGATGGCTGCTATCCTCACACACATCAAAGGTGTGAATGGCTTTTATCAAGAGGCAGTAAAACTAATCCAAAGCCCACTTTAATGTGTTTGCCACATATTTGAAAGGGAACGGATTTCAGAAATGCTTTCAAGAGTTTTAAAAATTCTTCTGGACCTGTGTCTTAGAGCTCTTTCCACTCTGGAAACCTGATGCTTTTGTTTCTGGGATCCCAGATGTTCTGGATTCAAGAATGAGGGAAGACTGAGAACTATATTTCTAAACCTCTTCTGAAATATGGGCACAAATAGTTTGGCTTTTTTTCCTAGCTCTAACCCCGGGTGTTTTTTTTAAAACCCAGGCCATGCTTACAGTAAATACCACCTCCTCAGTCAGCAAGAGAGACATCTTCCCATTCAGTTGTCAAAAACCCCTCATTTCCACCTCACTAAGCCTGCAAGACACTGGCCTTTTGACCTGCTGGGGTGCTTGCCCCTAGTCTGGAGCTTCAGGCCGGTCCTGTTCTGCTGCAAGGAATCGACCTTCAGTGTTTAAAACAGGAGCAAATCCTTGGCAAGATCAGAGGAACTGTAGTCTTTCTCATTTTCTTTCTTTTTTTTTTTTCTTTTTTTTTTGTCCTGCAGGAGAGTTTAAACATCTCTGCTTTCATTTGGGAAGGGCGAGTGACTTTCCCATGCTGTAATACCCAGCAAGTGTTGAGAGAATGTGGTTACATAAAACCATATTTTTAATACAACCGACAGACTGTCTTGAGAGCTAAGTGTTTTTTGACAGTTTTTATGCACCTGTTAATTCAAAGCTCTTAACATGTGCCAGTTAAAAAGAGCCAGGCACTAAAACATCCACCCTGTGGACGGCCAGGGCTCAGCTGCACACCAGAGCACAGGGAATCCATGCAAGGGAAACACAGCACCAACTGGTACAGAGCTGGTGCAACTCTGAGCTTTGCTTTCCCTGTCCTGCTTGGCCTCAAAGATTCCTGCTTCTGCTTTGGACCTGAAGAACAGCTGACATTTCTTTGGGTTTCTTCTGTCTGCTTTTCTCACCTATGTCAGGAAGAAAAGATGCCAAGCTTTCTGTCAGGGACACATCCTTAAAAGACCATACTGACAATACTTCCCCAGGCTCCTCTGCTAAATTTGTGCCTCCTTGTTTTCCTAAAGTGGGGTGGTTTTGGTGAGCAGGTAGAGCCCAGATGGAAACCTGCTGCTCTGTCCTCCAGTGTGTCTGCCCAGGTATCACCTCCACTCCACTGCCTGCTCAGACAGAAAGGAAGTTCTCCTCCTCTTCTCTAATATTTTCCTTCCTCTTCACTCCTTCAATGTTACAAACTTTCAATGTAGAGATTTCCTCAGGGTCATTTTAAACCTCTCACAGCCAGGTCTTCCCTCTTCCTTCTGTGACTTTCTCTCCATACTGTATCTGCTGCCATCACAACTCCCCAGTTTTAGGGTTAGGGTTAGATTTAATGTTAGGGTTAGGTTTAGGGTTGGGGTTAGGGCTAGGATCTGGCTCTGCACTCTGTGGATCACCCAATGGCCTCATCCCTGTGGAGAAAAGCTTGAAAACTCAGCACCATCTGACATAAAGCCTCAAAAAAGCCCTGAAGGCAAAAACAAGAAAGCCTGAGAATTTTAAATACTTGCAGATGCTGACACAGTCATTTCTGTGGTAGAAATGACCAGCTAACTCTAAAATGAGTGGCCACTCATTTTTTGTGCCTGTGTCTGTGCATTTGGGATGTGTTTCTGTGTAAGGAAGGGTTAGCATTCCTTCTGTGGAAATTTAGTCAAGCTTAATCAAGCCTTCAGCTGATAACTTGAGTGCCTTGAGGAGATGGGGCTGTGGCAACTCTAGACCTTCCCTTTATCTCAAGGCCAAGAGGCATGAGGAGAGTCTCTGGTGTTAAGCCCAAAGCTTAACAAAGCAAACATCAATATTCCTACTCTGCTGAGTTCCCTGCAGGCTGCACTGACAGATTTGGCTCATGGTGAATAACCTGTCAGAACAGAATTGCTGTCCCTGGATGCTGCACATGAGCTTGAGCTGACAGGAGGGTTCTTCAGGCAGGGAACACGAGGTGGGGCTTGTCAGGACCATAGATGGGGCTAGGATTTCACCTCAGTAACACTCAGGCTGTTTATTGCAAAATCACCTGGCAGGACAAATCCGCTCCACGTCAGGTGTGTGCACGCTGCTCTTTGTGTTCAATTAGCTAGAACATGGTTATATAGTGTTTTTATTGGCTTTACATTTTACACTGACTGCAGGAAGACACATTATACCCCATCTGGCATAAATCCTGTTGGAGCACAGTTACCCTGTGACAATTCAGATGATGAATTGGACCAGGCAGAGTGGTATACACTCCATTAGTGTTTTGCTGCATGGGATCACAACAGTTTTAATCACGTCCTGGGTACCCTCAAACAAAATTTTCTGTCTCAGTACTGCCTAGCTGTGCTGGTATGTGTTATGGTTATGATGTTTCCCTGAAAAACATGACTCTGCTCCTGCTGAAACATTGCATTACTGTTATTTCTTACTCTGCTACTTCAAGAGCTGCTGTGCATGGACTTGACCTGTAGCCTGTCTTTTCAGGGTGCACCTTCCAAGCAAGATTAAGGTGTAGCTGGGGTGATCTCCTGTTCTGGAATGGCAGAACTGGAAAGGATCTCAACACATCCTCCAACTCATAGCCACTACCAAGTCCACCCTGTGTGTCCTGAGTGGTAAGTGTGTGATAGTTCCTGCTGTGGTAATCACACATTCTCTGAACAGAGAGAGACATAGCTCTCCCAGGATTTTCCTGGGAAGCTGTGAGAAGCTGTGAGAAAGCTCAGAGAAAGAATTAAAACAATTATTATCTCAATCTCTGCACATGGCAGGCAATGACTGTCAAAGATGTTTACAAGGAATTGTCCCTTCTTGACCAATAGGTGAGAGAAGATTCCTAAAGGCCAATCTGGTCTTTGGTCCACCATTGTTTCTATAAGAACTGTGTATTTCTAATAATAAAGTGCTTTTTCATGTCTTCAGAGGATGGAGTCTCAGTCTCACCTTTGGCTGTCCCCAGTATCCCTTTGGTGATATTTCCTGCCTCCTGCAGTGATGGAGAATCTGTCTCTCAGCAGTGGAAGCTGAGTGTTGGGACCCAGGACATTGCTCTGGCTGCCCTGGGTGATTCCAGACCCTGGCAAGGGGCTCAGAGACCTTGGCACAGAGTCAAACACACCTGTGCCTTTGATTTTAGCCCATGGAAACAATTACCAACTTTGTGTGAAGGTTTACAAGCCACAAGAGTTTGAGTAGAATGATAGTGAATTTGTCACAGGGTGAAAAAGTAGAATTTTGGGGATTTAGAATGGGGGTTCAAGGGGCAAGATGGAGGAATCTGAGCATGTCCTCTCCTTCTTCTCCTTCTTCTTGTCCTCCATCTTCTGCTGTGATGGTGACACTTCTGGATTGGTTTAGAGTAGAGACAGACTGTCTAACATAGGTGATGGGTATTGGAAAATTATTGTAAATAAAGCACAGGTAGTTCTTAGTATAAAAAGCCAACACCACCCCAAGGGCAGGGACTGTGCCACAACCTGACCTGCTGGACAGATCTCAGCAGGTCAGAGAAAGAATGTGACAGATAAGAGAAAATAAACAACCTTGAAAAGCAGAACTGAGGAACCTTGACATCTTCTTTGGTCACAGGGCTGGGAAAAAAGAGACTTTCTGATACCTTGGAGATCATCTCAGCCACAGAAACCCGAGAGCTGAGTGGAACCCAAGATCTAACTGGAAACTCCACTGCCACACTTGGACCTGGCTCTCCTTGCCCCATGAGCTGTGTTTGAGCAGAGTGGTTCTTCTCTTCCCAAGGGCCAGGCCTTTCTCTGTGTTACCTCTTACAGCACGTGCACAGCAGGCTCTGCAGTGAGGCAGGGAGTGAAGAATTCGTGGTGGGAAGCATCCCAAACTCCCTCAGATCTGCTGAGATTCCAACAGCACCCCAGCCATCTGTGACTCATCCCCGTGTTTGTGCGTCAGCTCATGGAGAGATCCTCAGAGCAAGCAAGGATCTGATCCCAGGCTCTGATTCCAGGCTCTGATTCCCTGCCTGCTGTCCCAAAACCAGCCCTGGGTTCCTGGTGCTTTGTCCTCACGAGGGGACAGGGCCATGATGCAAGATAAGTTCATGAGAAAAGCTTGGTCGTTGTTTATTGCTCTGAAATACACTCCATTTTCAGCTACAGGAAAATTATAAGAGTCATAATCCTTGCTGAGAGCTGAGCTACTTCTCCAAACTCCATTTCCATCTGATTTAAATTTGAGAGAGCTGTTCGTGTCCCAAAGCTGAATGATTTTATCACCCCTTCACCAGCCCCAGCATATGATGACAGCTTTTTTTGATTGAACCAGAGAATAACTTTGCTGAGAGATCTCCCAGTTTTCACCCATCTGAGGAGCCCTGATGTTTCCTTAGAATCCCTTTGCCCTTTTGCTGCAAGGATGGGTTGCTCTGAGGGCAGAACTGCTCTCTAGGGGTTGAGAGCAAAGGGAGGCTTCAGTCCAGATCAAGCTTGAAATAGGAGCTTCTTTCCTTAAGCTCAAAGAATATGTGTAATTTTTCATTTTTTTGAAAGTGTGTGTTAACTACACTCAGTTAGAAGAACTGCTCATGGGGCAAAATGTGCAAACCTGTGTTAGGATGCTAAAAGTTAATTGCATTGCTCAAAAATGTACAGAGTAAAATCTAAGGGGCCTTTCCTTTGGCATGCTCTTTCTTCTTTAGAGAACTTTCTGAAAACCCCTTTCTTGGATTGGTGACTGTGCCAAAAACTGTTTGGCAGAAAGGTAAATTCAATGTATCAGCCAGCAGCAAAGCACTCAAATGCTGCTCCAAGGTCTCCAAATTCATTTCCAGGACAGATGCAATAACTGATCCATCCTGGACAAAGATTTTCCTTTGCCCAGCCACGTGCAGCAATGAAAGCAGCAATCTCCACTGATATTTCTGCCCAAGAACAGATCTGTTGCAGACTTCACCTGCCCTCGATGAAAGCACCTCCGAGTCCAAACTGGACAGCTTGGTTCCCTGGAATGTGGCTGGTCCTGAGGATCCTGGGCTGGAATTCCTCCCTGTCAGCCATAGAGGGAGCCGTGATGAGAGGCTGGGATGTGGAAGGAGCCTCAGCACAATGGGAATTGCCCGTTTGGAAGGGAATTGTGCAGTTCTTGCTGCGGGGAGAGCCGGGCTGATCTGATCTGATCTGATCTGATCTGATCTGATCTGATCTGATCTGCTCCTTAGGGTTTCTGGCCAGCGTGTTCTGGGGTGAACGACAGCGACCTGGGTGGATAAAGGATGCTTTGTGCCAGATTCAGATACCTGGGGGAGGGGAGCAGGGAATGAAGCAATTCTGTTTGTTTGGAACCAAAACAGTCCCAAAAAAAAAGAAATGGGAGGGGGAAAATTATATATTTATATATATATATATAAAATAAACGAGAAATCCTGAGTCAACTTAGGACATGGTGTTTGATCTGAAACACAATGTTCCATTTTAGAGTTGAAATTCATTTTTTTTCCCTAAAGTCGGGTTTTTCAATAAAACCTCCAAAAGGCTCATTTCAGAAACACCTACATGAAGTCAACCCCTTTGCTTTGAAAACACTTTGGAATGAAATGTTTTGAAGTTTAAAAAAGAGCCTCCTGTATTAGGCTTGTTGGTTTTGTTTGGTTTTTTGGGAAAGAGTGCTTGTCAAATTCAGCCCAATTTCGTGAGTGGTTTATGTCCCTCCAAAATTAAACTCTGGTCAAAATTACAGTTTGCTGCACAAATTCACCCACTGTATCTATGGATGTGCCCAGGGCAAAACGGAGCCTGTGATTCCACCTGGAGCTGCTGGAGCCAGGGAGGAGAACCCAGGGCTTTGCACAAAGGAAACGATTCAGCTCTCTGCAATCAAACCCCAGCTCGTGCTTCCTTTCCAAGGGCATCTGGAGTCCCCTGGCTCCACGTGGCCAAAATTCCCATTGTCTCCATGAGGAGTTAAAACACGACATGAAGAAAACACCAAATGGAGAAAGGAGAAGAGCATAGGAAGAAATGGCTTTGACCCATCTTATTTATCTGCTTCCAAGAAAAAAAATACGAGTGTGAGACATGGAAGTTGATTTCCAGGCACTTTCTAATGACTTGGATGATGCAGTGAAACAAATGAGAGCAGCCAGGAGAGTGCTCTGCTCCGAAAGGGCAGGGAAATATTTGCCAATGCAGCAGCTCTGCAAATGTGTGAGGCTGTTAAGCTCCTAATCCCATGTCTTATTTTTATGAATTTTCACACTAGTGGGATATAATGAACGTTGAACCCAAAGACATTAATTACTCAGGTCCTTTTTTTGAGAGGAATTTCGATGGAGTGTAACGTTTTAAATTACAAGGTGTGAAATAAACTCTACAAAACTTACAGCTTTAGTGGAGGAACTCCAAAATCAAATAAAAATGCAAAACCGCTGATGAAGTCCAATTTACTGTAAAATGCCCTGGATCATGGTGTTCCAGTAATTTTTTTTTTTCATCCCTACATACTTTGGTTAAAATAATTTATATCCGCTGCAGTGTTTATGTACCTTAAGCTTTATTTATTAAAGGATATGTATATTTCAAGCCCAGTTTTAATGAGACATGCTGAAATCTGTAAGGTACAGTGCAACTTTTGTTCTAATCAGCACTAAATCTCTTCTCTTTACTTTTTCTGTGTTGAAAATATTCATGTTGGACGGAAAGGGCCGTGCGTGTATATAAATTTCAGAAATGTATAAATATATGTGTAAAGTAATAAGCAAAATTTATTTCTTTTTTTTCCTATCATCAGGGCAAATACTTCATCATTGTTCAGTCTGAGCACTTGAAATCACGGATGGATTTTATCCTAGTTCTTAGAATGGGACAATTACTTCTTTTTTTAGGCAAATTATGTATTTGCCAAAGGCTGTGCTTTAAGTTGGCTGAAAATGTTTGGGAATTCACATCAGCTTGAAGAACTGTTTTGGCAAAGGAATAAAAAGAAGTCCAAAGGTTTTGGCTTTGTTTTCTAATGAAAAGTTTTGAGATTTCATTTTGAACCAACACCCTTAAAGTAATGTCAGCATGAACTAAAAAAAAACACTTGGGAAACTGAGAAACTTCTTAAAATTCTGAATTAAATGGGGCCTTAGAGATGTTCCTTGGGGGAGTTGATTTGAAAGTTTCTTCCTGTGTTTTTGTTCTTGCAGGGAAACAGAAAATGTTTTTGCTTAAATAGATGAATTTGAAAACTGTAATGTTTATGGCTGTTTCAGTGTAGCATTAGCAGTAAGTTTGAAAATTATATTCAGTTTAAGGAGCTTAAACTTGAGTCATATTTTCAAGACATTGTAGAAAGCTTGTCTTTCATTGACACCTCAGGATGAGATAAAAGCTATTTCACTGCTTAACATTTACTGATAGCTCTCAAATATGGATATGAAGCAGGTCATGCAAGTGTCCCATGCAGTCCCTAAACCACTACTGAAAATGGTACAACAGTTCCTAAATCCCTTTAAATGCAGTAAATGGTACCATGGGCAGGAAAGTGACTCTCTTTCCATAAAAAAAACAGCCTTTGATGAAAAGGAAAAAGTCCATTTTGCTAATTTTTGTTTCAATTTAATGAAAGAAGGAAACAGAAAAATCTTTTAAGATTCCTGCCACAAAGAAGGCAAAACCTCTTCTGTTTTAAGAGATGTGACAAACGGAAAAATTCTGGTAAATACCAGTTTTGCTCAACTTTTGCCCAAATATCTGTTTCAGAGGAAACCTGTAAAATACAGAAGGTTTCAGGTCTGATGAGCCTGATTTCCTCACCATGCTTCCCTCTGCACAGAGAACCACACCATTTTCTGATGAACCTGAAGTTCCCAGCAAAGCAAAGTGAAACCTGGGAGCACAGGGGGGAGGCTTCACTCCGTCTGTCCCATGGAAAATGTTTGCTTTAGAAATGAATGCATTTCTCAGAAGTGAACCCCCAAGCCCAGAAATGGCTGAGCAAAGGAATTTAAAGGGAGAAACACTGGGAATCAGGGAGCAGAGTAATAAAGTACAGGTTTGTTCTGTAACAAATTCCAGCACTTGCAAGACTCTTTTAGACATATGGAAGTCCATTTAGGAGGAAAATTGGTTGCAGCCGCTGACTCAGAACCTGTTGGAATCAGTGGAAACATTTCCATTGTCTTCTGTCCTGAAGAAATGGTGTTTCTGTCCTTCCTTCCATCCCTGGCCTGTGCTCACTCTCTGGGCCATATGGATTTCATCTCCCTCAAAGACATGTAAGAGAAGAGGGTTTGGCTGTTTAACAGCACCATGGAGCTGTGTGGACAGGAATGGCTGATTCCTACTTGATTTGCTACAAATCAGGTAACCAGCACCTTCAGAGGAGTCACCTGGTGCATCTGGCTCTCGTATCCCAGAGCTGAACGTGGCTTTAATCACACCAGCACGTTAATTGTGCCCCTCAAGACAAGCTCAGAGGAGTCAGGGTCTGTCTTTCTGCAACCATCTGATTCCTGGATTCTGACCATAATTGCCAGGCTATCCCTGGGAAAGAGCACTGGGTAATTGCTTATCTGGTTAGTGCCTCCCTTCAGCTATTTCAGACTCTTCCAGGGTTAAACCCAAAGCTGCCTGCAGGTAATGAGTGAACCAAGCCCATCAAGAACTGATCTTAAAGGATTGACTCCTGTTTCTCTTTCTGCAAGGCAGGCTCCCAGAAATGGGGGCACACAAGGGGATGGATGCTCCCAAGCACTCCCTGTTCTCACAGGGGTCACCTCCAGACATTCTAGGGGTCCCTCTCTGCCTCCTACCACCGAGACCAGGACAAGTCCCCATGGAAGGGGTGACAACCTGCAGAGCAAGAAATGTTCAAGTATTTCAGCCTCTTGAAGAAAACATGGATGTTTTCAGGCCAGAGCTGGGCTTGAGGGAGTGCATGAGAAGAGATGGATCAGTTCTCCCCCAGTGCCACCTCAGACCCTCTGTGTGGTCCAGACAGGTCCCTTCCCTTCCCTTCCCTTCCCTTCCCTTCCCTTCCCTTCCCTTCCCTTCCCTTCCCTTCCCTTCCCTTCCCTTCCCTTCCCTTCCCTTCCCTTCCCTTCCCTTCCCTTCCCTTCCCTTCCCTTCCCTTCCCTTCCCTTCCCTTCCCTTCCCCTCATTCCCTTTGGTTCCCTCTGCCTTTCCCTTCTGGTGCCTCATGTAGGGTAAGAAGTGCCTTGCCCAGAGGTGCCAGTCTCCTGTTTGTAGTGACAGGCCCAGTGTCACTACAAACCCCAGCTCCAGCAAAAGTGGATGTGCCACCACAGAAACCTTCCCTGAAACCACTTCTGGTATCAGCTGGCTCTGCTCTCCTCCTCTCACCACAGAACTGTGACTTTCGTGGCAATCTTCTCTGGGTATTTTGGACAATGAATGTGTTTCTTGCCATGTAATTAAATTATCCACTTGAGAAAGAAAAAGATGTGGTTTTGTTCCCATTACAAAAACAAACAAACAAGGACTGATATTTATTACAGGCCGAGGCTACTCAACAAGTGTTCTCTGGAACTCTAATAAATTGCTGAAGAAAGTTTACAGCTGAGCCCTAAAGATGGTTTAGTTTTCCAAGGGGCTGGGATGTATTTATTTCCCATTTTCTTAACCCACAGTATGGTGAACAGCTTAACGTGCTCCTTCCAGGGTTTAGATGGTGTCAGCCCAAACCCCTGCTCTTCACCCCGAAACAGTTAACCACTTTTTAATTAGAACCACACCAATTATTCATTTGCAAGTCTCACATTTATTTTTCCCCGTTTGCTCAGGCTGCTATTTGGTTTTGCTCCCACTTTGTTAAAACAGCTTCCAAAAAAATTTTTTTTAAAAAAATAAAAAATATTAAAAAATAAACCTAAAACCTCCAGCCACACACCAAACCCAAACAACAGAAGCAGCCAGCAAGGAGCCTTTCAGCCAAAGTGAGGATCTTGTCCTGTGCAGATGCTGTGGGCTCTCTGTCCTGTTGTGTTGCCCATGCAAGGAGCAGCCCAACAGTTCAGCAGCCAGGGACTCTCACCCTGGCACGGTTTAAACCCTCTCCTCCCTTCAGGCACATCATTTGTGCCCAGAGATGAGTGTGGACAGATGTGGGAGCAAGGCACTTAAACACAAGTTAGTTGTTAAGCACGTGCTTAAGTATTTGGCTGGATTAGCAAACTGGTTTTGAAGGGTTTGCGTTTAGAGAGAGCCCCCAAAACATTAGAAAGTTGATTTTTTTTTTTTTTCAGTTCATTACTGGGCCTGCCAATGACATCATTCGTTTGCAAGATGAGAAAAAGTGTTTAAACGAGATTAAAAAAAAAATTAAACAAGACGCAATTTTAATGGCCACTTACAAAGGAGATTTATGGACGTGCATAAAGCTGCTTTCCATGGGAGAGGGACTAAGCTTTTAACAGTTACCTTCCTTTGGATTTTTTTTTCCCCTCTTGCAATATAATACCCACAAATATTTGTGAGTTGTGACTGTGCTCTGAAGGGTTAGTCCTCTTGCAGAAAGGGGGGTGGAGGGAGAAAAGAGTGGTGCCAATTTGTCTGCCCAGACTCTGATTATGGGAGGTGGTGGGGTTTTTTTTTTCCTTTCCTGCAGGGGAGAGAAGCTGGTGGGACATTTTCTCTCTCCAGGGTTAGGGATATCTGATACCCAGCCCAAGAGCAGTCCAGCAGACTGAACTTTCATCTCCAGCAGCAAGGGATTTAAAATAAAAAAACCCAACCAAACCTTGTGGATAAACGTCTTAGTTCAATTTGCAGGAGATCTTGGACTTTCTGCTGGGGAAATGAGGGCCATTTGAAGGCCTGATTGTAAGGAGCAGAGTGTGTACATGGAGAAGGGGAGAGAGAGAGAGAGAGATCACTTGGAGGAAGGTGGTTTAAATACATCTATTTATTTATTTGTGTGCCCTGGGCCCTGCCCTCCTCCCTCCTATCCTGCTATCCAATGACCCTCGGTGCTGATTAAAGTTCCCGGGTGACCTCTGAGTGCTTTTGTTCCCCTGCCTGGTAATAAAACCCCGGTTAAACGGCTGGCTTATCCAAACCCAGGCTCCTTACACAGCCAGCTCTGGAGCCAGCTCCAGTCTGAGCCCTTGGGACAGCAGCTTAGCCCTCTTGCAGCCTGGCCAGCCCTGCCTAGCTGCCCTGGGGCAGGGGGAGTGGCTGCAGCTCCTGGTGGCTCTCTCAGTGTCACCAGGTCGCTGTCATAGGAGAATAGGAACCCTGGAAGTGGCACAGCCTGGTTTCTCACAGGCAGGTAAATCCACTAAAGCCTCCAAGGTGCTGGAGCAATAAACATCATCCACTGCAGAACTGTGCCCTGTGCTCACACAGCTCACAGCCACTGCAGCAAATCTGTGCTCAGGAGGTGTTTGTGCTGATACCTGGTGGAACCCACGGTGATGGGTTGTTCTGAGAGGCCACAGTGTGTGACATCTGTCCCCTGCAGCCCAGTGGTGCCAGCCCCATGGCATCCCTGGCAAGAGCAAAGCCAAAGGAGGGAAGAGCTGAACTCTGATTCAGAGCCACAGCCAGCCAGGCTGGGATCAGGACACTCCCCACAGCCCCTCTCCCACTTGGTGCAAAGATGATGGAAGAAGGAACCAGAGAAGCAGTTCCTGCTTTTCTGGTGCTGGAGCAATAAACACAGGCACCATCCACTGCAGAACTGTGCCCTGTGCTCACACAGCTCACAGCCACTGCAACAAAACTGTGCTCAGGAGGTGTTTGTGCTGGTACTGCTGTGGTTCCCTGGTGGAACCCATGGTGATGGGTTGTCTTGAGAGGCCACAGTGTGTGACATCTGTCCCCTGCAGCCCAGTGGTGCCAGCCCCATGGCATCCCTGGCAAGAGCAAAGCCAAGTTCAGATCCACACCCAGCCAGGCTGGGATCAGGACACTCCTCACAGCCCCTCTCCCACTTGGTGGAAAGATGATGGAAAAAGGAACCAGAAAAGCAGTTTTTGCCACTGGCAGCTGGTGAATGTGCCTGTCATCCCTGCTGAAAGCTGGGTGACAGCTGTGGCAGCTCTGCCTTGCAATCTAAAAACCGGGTCTAGTGCAGACAAACTGATAAACAAATTTCCACTCTCTCAGCCCCCTCCTCCACTTGTGCTTTAGAAATGACAAGGCAAGGGAAAGGCTCCAGCCCAGGCTGGGTCAGAGGAGGCTGGGTCAGGCAAGGCAGGTTGGAGTCCTGTTAGTGAAATCTCCAGCCCAGGTGCTGCACAGCCAGCCCAGCTGCCCTACTGTGAAAATCAAACCTCTGAGACTTAGGGGTACTCCCAGGAGCCATCCAGAGGGGGCTTGGCAGAAATATTATTCAGGAGGAGTTGTGCCTAGCTGCATTGGGCACAGAACTCCCTCCCCTACCCTCAGCTGAGCTTGCTGCAGAGTGCCAGGTCCCCTGAAGGTTCTGTTGCTGTGAGGTGGCTCCATCCCCACAAAGCTTTCCATCCTTCCTCCCCACACAGGGCCAGGACAGATGGCAAAAAAACCCCTCAGCTGCTATCCTGGGACACCTCCCTTATTACACCTGGTGCACAGCAAAAAAATATAAGTGCATGGCCTTGCCCCAGCATCCACATGGGCTGCAGCATGTGTGCAAGTGTTCTCCTGCCTCAGGTTTTAAATCTTGTACAGTGTCAGTGCTGTGATATTCCTAAATAAGTTCCCAGAGCCAAGTCTTTATCACCCCCATGAACCAGTAACAAGGCACCTTGCTCTGACTGGAGATGTGATAGCACTTCCAGGAATGATTGTGTGTGCTGTGAACTCAGCCTCTGGTTCAAAATATTGTGCAGAGGAATAATAAATCTCAGTACTAAATTGCTGCCCCATTTAAGCTTTGATTAGACTCTGATGGTCTGTTCACCCTGGAGCTGCTGGTATTAATCTGCATGCTAAACCCTAATTATAAACTGCTCATGGCATTTCCAGATGACATCAAGATGTTTGGGATTAAAAGAAACCCTGATGCTGAGTTTACAGCTTGGAAGGACTGTAGACTACCTGATCCCCACAGATGTAATAACACACCTCAGTGTGGGGAGGCAAGAAAAGAGGGAGGCTTGGTCCAAGTGTGTAGCAGGAGTTTGTGGGGCACAGCCCTGGCTGCACACCCCAATATGAGCACACACACCCAAAATCCCCCCAAAATCTGTAAAGGGATACGAGATGCACACAAGGGGCCCTGCAGGTGCTCTCTGTGCTGAGCTCCAGGCAGATCTCACCCAGCCCTGGCTGCACACCCCAATATGAGCACAGACCCCCAAAATCTGTAAAGGGATACGAGATGCACACAAGGGGCCCTGCAGGTGCTCCCTGTGCTGAGCTCCACACAGATCTCACCCAGCCCTGGCTGCACACCCCAATATGAGCACAGACCCCCAAAATCTGTAAAGGGATGTGAGATGCACACAAGGGTCCCTGCAGGTGCTCTCTGTGCTGAGCTCCATACAGATCTCACCCAGCCCTGGCTGCACACCCCAATATGAGCACAGACCCCCAAAATCTGTAAAGGGATGTGAGATGCACACAAGGGGCCCTGCAGGTGCTCTCTGTGCCCAGCTCCACACAGATCTCACCCAGCCCTGGCTGCACACCCCAATATGAGCACAGATCCCCAAAATCTGTAAAGGGATGTGAGATGCACACAAGGGTCCCTGCAGGTGCTCTCTGTGCCCAGCTCCACACAGATCTCAGCCAGCCCTGGCTGCAGCAAGTGCAGAAGGGCTTGAGGCCAGGCATGAAAGTGAACCAGCACCATGGGAGGGCTGGGGGAAAACTTTTCAGAGGGAAAGAATTGTGCTTTGGCTCCACAGCACTGCAGCATCAGGGAGTCCAGCAGTGGATCTCACTGGGCTGGGCAGGGCATGGGACACTGTGGATGCAGGCTGAGAAGAGGCAGAGCCAGAGAGATGCTCTGAATCCCTGCCTCTCACCAGCTTTCCCCTAAGGAGCCCTGGTGATGTTTTGGAGTGCAAAGGTGTGAAGGTGTGTAGGAGCACTCCCTCCCCAAAGTTGCTGGGTCTAGGAGAGGAGTGGACATCATTTGTGCCCTCTGCCCTCTGAATCACCACTCTAAACTGCTTGCACCCCATCCAGACCCTCAAGAGGGCAAAGCTGGAGGGCATTCAGCATGTCTGCAAAGAGCTGAGTGCCCTGCAAGGAGCAGGAATAGATGGTGGGTGCATTCTGGTCAGGTTTCCTGCACTCTGGCTGTCAGCTCAGCTCCTGCTCCTCACTGCCCCTCTGCATTTTTTTCTTTAATTTCTAGGATGAAACACATTTGGCAGATCAAAAAAAAAAAAAAGGCTCTAAGAATTTAAACACTGAAAATGAAGTAGGGGAGACCCAAAGGACTTTCCCTCACTGAGCAAAATGTTTCTTCACCTGAATGCCATGACACCATCAGCCAGCTAAGGACACACCTGGGTACTACAGGTTCTTCTGCCTGGTTTCTTTTATTCAAAGTCCTTCTTTTATTTCTTTTATTCAAACCCAGGTGGAAGAAAAGATATTTAGGGCACCTGAAGGAAGAGGGCAATCTGTGCTGATAGAGGCACATGGTGTGGTGGTCAGGGCAGAGGAAGGTTTGGCTTTCCTGCTGCTTTGCACCCTCCTGCATCCCACTAATGCCAGCCCCAAGGGCTGTGAGCTGCCCTGGGGATTTTACAGCTGCTCACCTGCTCTGGCTGTTTCTTGTTGGTTCCAAGACCCCTGGGAGGCTCATCAGGTCCTGTTTGTTGTACCTGAAAAGTGGCAGCAAAACTGTGGAGCTCCAGAGCTGCTGTTCAGACAGATGTGAAGGGAATGTTTCTGAGGGCTTAGAACATCCTTGGAGCTGGGAACCACAGGAGCTGCCAGTGCAGGACCTCATGGGAAACTTCAAGAATCAAAAATACACTCCAGTTAGGGGCTTTCTCACTGGCACTGCAGGGTGCTTGTGATTTTCTATGAGAAGAGAAAGCAGAAGCAAAATGTGCTGGTCATCTGCAGAGATGCAAATATTTGGGGTTCCCCTTCTTGAAATGCAACTAGGGAAGGGAAAATGGGAGAGTTTGTGGTTTTTGCTTCACTTTCTCCCAGTGTTGGACATGATCACAGCAGAGGGGAGGGAGGTTTTGAGGCAAAGCTCACTGGTGAGTCTCACTGATGTCCTTCAAAATGATACCCACTTTTGGGAGCAGAAAGGGCAAAACTGGGGTCTGGCTGTGGTGTGAGGCTGGGTCTTTCAGCTGTGGGTGCTTCACCAGGCAGACTTCTGGCTGTTTCAGGACTTTTGGGCTTTATTCTTCTCCCTTGGCAGAAGTGGCTCAGAGGCTCCTGCCCTGCTGAGAGTGTGAGCAGAAGGCACCCATTTGCTGGACAGCTGGGAGAGGGCGGAATGGGGCTGTGAGCAGCCTCTGGGCAGGTGCACATTGGAGAGGAAAAGTGGGATGGGAGGATGGGGGGAAGGGGAGCTACCTGCTCAGCTTGACACCAGAGCAGTGGTGAGGAGGAAATAAATGTCTGATCACTTCTTGATGGCCTGTAGGATGTTTAAAGGGTGCCTGGCTCTGCTGCCATGGGCCATCTGAGGCATGGCAGCCCTCCCCAGCCTCAGGACTGTGAGAACTGGGGTATCCTGTCACCTCAGCATCATAAACCGAGCTGGCAGCACAGGCACTATCCCTGTCAGAGCCCAGGAGGTCCCTGCTGCACTCATTTCCACATCCTAGGTGTGCCTTGGCACAGGGCCTGTCTGGCCAGAACAGAGATAATTGAGAGATGAACTGCAGCCCTGCTGTGCTCTGTGCAGGCCTTGCTCCCACTCCCCTTCCTTCTGGGACAGACAGAGTTGTCAGAGTTGCCCTTGGATTCAGCTTGTCCCTCCCACCCAGTGATAGAAATCCAGAGTTGTGTTGTAGGAGGGGTTCAGGCCACGTTCAGAATGTGAATCAGGCACCCTGTTCTGGAATGCAGCCTGTGGAATTCACCCAGGCTGAAAGGGAAGGGGAAGGGACCTGTCTGGACCACACAGAGGGTCTGAGGTGGCACTGGGGGAGAACTGATCCATCTCTTCTCATGCACTCCCTCAAGCCCAGCTCTGGCCTGAAAACATCCATGTTTTCTTCAAGAGGCTGAAATACTCGAACATTTCTTGCTCTGCAGGTTGTCACCCCTTCCATGGGGACTTGTCCTGGTCTCGGTGGTAAGAGGCAGAGAGGCATCCCTAGAATGTCTGGAGGTGACCCCTGTGAGAACAGGGAGTGCTTGGGAGCATCCATCCCCTTGTGTGCCCCCATTTCTGGGAGCCTGCCTTGCAGAAAGAGAAACGGGAGTCAATCCTTTAAAATGCATGTGAGGGGAGCAGCCAGGACTCACTTCAGGATGAAGCCTCACTTTTGGAACTGGCTGTTTCCTCTTTCCAGGGGAAATTCAGGCTGCATTCCCAACCCCAGGGCTGGCAGGGAGCATGGTCTGAAGGATGCACTTAGACATGGGGAGACCTCAGCAGGGATGTCAGTGAGGGCATTGCTGTCACAGAGACCTCTTGGGCTGGTTTCTGTGGCTCCTGCTGACATCCAAGGCCAAGAGCAGACCCCACTGCCCGTGGAAAGGCATGTTTATGGCTGGGCTTCTCCAGCACCCACTCAGGACAGCCAGCTGCAAACATGCATCTGAACCAGATCAGGGAGAGAGAGGGTAAACCCCAGCTCACCAAGGGAGAGAAAAGGGCATTTCATGATCAGGGTATGTACAGGTGATCACCCACCCTGCCTTGCCTGAACCTGCAGAGCCAGGGTACAAGATGCCAGTATACAAAAGCCAGCCTTGCACACCCGTGTGAGGGCACAGCTCCTTCCCCATCCAACATGTGGACATGTACCAGAGGACATCACACAAATCGTCCTTCTGATGCAGAAGTCACTCTCTGCTGCATACACAGATGCACCCACAGCATTTTGGGTGGATGTACACTCACGTGCTTCTGTGCACATGCACAACTTGCCCCAAACTTGGGGTTTTTTTTGCCTTTCCACCTTTGTCTACCCTCCAAATCGGGGACAGCAGAGCTCTGCAGCCCTGCCCTGCTCATTTGGGTCTTTGAGACTGGAAAGGGTAAACTGGGACCGGGGGGGGGCCTGAAAGCAAACTAATGATGGAAATGTCTCCTCCATGCCTGTGCCTTAATTAAATGCATGGAGAGGCTCGGGGAAGCACATCTGTTTTCAATCTGGAGCCCTTTGATGGCATCAAATGTTCTTTCCCCAGATCAGGGGGGATGGAAATTCTGGGCTGGCTGTGGCAGCTCGGAGCCCCGGCCTCGGCCGCCGGGAGCTGCGGCCTGAGGCGGCCCCGGCCCCTCAGCGGCCGCACTGTGCTGGGCACGGTCCGAGGGCCGCCACCTGTCCCCGGCCACCGGGGCCACCAGAGCCTGCGGGGACCGCTGTGCTTGCCGGCCTCAGCAGCTCCGACTGTGCCCTCGCGGTTTTTTTGTTTGTTTTTTCCCTTCCCTTCTGTTCTGTTCACTTTACTCCCCTATCGCTCTGTTTCTCTCAGTTCTCCGCTGCACTTTTCCTTCCTCTTTCGCTGGTTTTTCCTCTTCCTTCCCTCTCTCCTGTTCGCACTTTCTCTTCCATTACCCTCGCTCACCTTTTCATCTGCATTTCTCATTTTCGCTGTTCCTCTCCTCACTCCCTCCCTCCCAGGGCCGCGGTCCACCCTCCCCTCCAGGTGCAGCGCCGGCCCACAACGGGGGCCTGCCCGGCTCCCCCCTTCAGCCGCGGGGCCTGCGCTGCCACCCGCGGCCCGGTGCCACGTCCCGGCGGGGCCCCGCGGGCCGCCCTCCCCCGGGTGCCCGGAGCCGCCCCCGCCGTTTGAAGTGCGGGGCGGAGGGGAGGGAGGGGAGGGCAGCGCAGGGGCGGAGGGAGCGGAGCCGGCGGCAGCGGGGGCGGAGGGACGGGGCGCACCCGCCCCAGCGGCCCCACAGCCGCCCTGCGCCTCTCGGCCGGCGGCAGCTCCCCGCGCCGCCGCCCCGGCGCCCCGAGCCGGCCGCCGCCTCTCCCCTCCGGCATGTTTTAAGCCCGGCCCTGCCCGCTCCCCTTCGGGCTTCCCTACCCGCCGCTGCCGTCGGGTCCCGTCCCGCTCGCCCCGCTCCGCTCCTCGCTACTCCCCCCCTGGAAGCGCCGGCGGCTGGGGGGGCGCGGGGGCGGTGGGCGCCCGCGGGGGGCGAGGGCAGAGCAGCCCCGCTCGGCACCATGGCGTCCAGCTATGCCCACGCCATGGAGAGGCAGGCCCTGCTGCCCGCCCGCCTCGACGGCCCCGCCGGCCTGGACAATTTACAAGCCAAGAAGAACTTCTCCGTGAGTCACCTGCTGGACCTGGAGGAGGCGGGCGACATGGTGGCCGCCCAGGCGGAGGAGGGCGGCGGCGAGCCCGGCCGGAGCTTGTTGGAGTCCCCCGGGCTGACCAGCGGCAGCGACACCCCGCAGCAGGACAGTAAGTGCGGGGGCATCCTCCCCTTCCATCTCTCGCCGGGGCAGCCGCGGCGGGCGGTGCCGGCTCCGAGGGGGCTCCGCCGGTGCTTAGCCCGGCTTGCCCCGCTCCCCGAGCCGCCCTTCCCCGCCGCGCAGGGAGCCCCGGCGGGGTCGGCACCCGCCGCAGTGTGAAACCCTTGTTTTCCCGGGAAAGGGGTGACCTGCCCTTCGCCGCCGTGCCTGTCGGGTCCGGTGCCGTGGCTCCTGCACCCTGCGGGGAACCGGAGAACATCCCGGGGAGCACGAGCGGGCAGGAGCGGGCCCGTGGACTCGGCCCCCTCATCCATTCCTTGCCGGGGTGCGCTGAGAACGGCGCTTGGCTGGACGGGGCGAGGCGCGCTAGGCGCTGAGCCTCCATCCATCCATCCATCCTGCCATCCCACCCATCCATCCTATCTATCCATCTGTCCGTCCGTCCGGCCCGTGGGAGCGGGCACGGCGCCGTGCTTAGCGGGACACCGGTAGGCTGCTCAGGGGTCTGGATGGGGTCCGGACCATTGTGCGGTGCCCTGCCGGGAGCGCCGGGGCTCGCCAGCAGCCCGAGGGTGCGTGCGCGGCTCCCGAGTGCAGCTCCCGAGTGCAGCCGCGGATTGCCGCTGCCCCGAGCCCCGCTTCTCCCCGACCCGGGCAGGACAGAGGCCAGACCGGGCTCTGAGCTGCCCATCCTGAACAGTCCGAGCTCGCCGTGACCCAGCAGCCCCGCGGCCGTGGGCAGCGGGATGGGCGCCGGCTTGCGCGGCGTTTTCCAAGCGCCGCGTGTTGTTTTCCAAGGGCAGCGCTGTCAGAAAGGCTGAGGGGGCTGTGCAGGGTCAGTAACCCCCCTTTAGCCGCTCTCTGTTAAAATAATTACATCCTCGGCCGCAGGGAGTTCCGTGGGGGTCCGGGCTGGCCGCGGCTGCGGACACGGGCTCGCTTCCGAGGGAGCTTCGGCGAAAAACGGGGGGAAAAACAACAAAACGAAACGAGAAGCGAACGAAAATGCGAATTGCAATTTTCGTTCGCTTTTCGATTTTTTGTTGGTTTGGTTTTCTGTGTTGTTTTTTTTTTCCCCGCCGGAGCCGCCTCCGACCCTCTTTTCTCCGTGGATCCGACGTGGTTTTCTCGGTATTCCGAAGGAATCCGAGCTGGGGAAGCGGGAAGCCTTCCCAAAGCAGCCGCTCCTTGCAGAAGCGCCCGTGGGATGCCCGGGCTCGGCCCGGCCGGATGCGGTCCCGGCGGGGAGCATCCTCCAGGAGCGCTCGGAACGGAGCGAGCGGAGCGCGGCTGCCGGAGCGGCTCCTCTGCTCCCCGAGAGCCGCATCCACCGCCGCTGGGACATGGCTTTAAAATATTGCCTTCCCAGGACCCGAAAAACTGCAATTTCTGGCTTTAAAGGTGTGTATTTTAGCGGGGAAAACAGCGATTGCGGCTGCCCCCGAATCCCCAACTTGTGCCGCTGGAGAATCCGCAAGATATCAAATGCAGACAACTTTTTTTTTTTACTTCTGCTCTGTACCCAATTTAGTTTATCATATTTTCTTTGGATTCACTCCTGATTTACTCCGATTTACTCCTGATTTTGCCCCTTGCCAACTGCAAGCTCAGTCAGCGTGGAAAAGGAGAACTGTGTTTCACCAATACTCACCTTGCTCTTAAAGCAGGGGGAAAAAAAACCCAAAAAAAAGCTGTCCAAGGGCTTGTTTTCTAGTCAGCACTGCTGAGCAGGGACCAAACTACAGTTTCAAATAATTTAGAAATTCTCTGAATGCTGTAAAAGTTTTAATACCGTTGCGGTGAATTAGAAAGTTTTAGAAGTATTCTAAAGTAAGCAACGACAGAAAAAAAAGAAAGGGAGAGGAATAAATTCTGCTAGGTTTGTTGGGCAGAGCTGTCATGTGGGCTTTCTGGCTCTCTCATGGATGCATTTAGCATATCCCGGGAGTCTCTGTGCCTCAGTTTCCCTATCTGCTGTGTGTGCTCTGTGAAGTGTTAGCAATCCATGCAGGAAAGAGACTGTGCTGGAGCTAGGAAATGCAGCAGAGGTAGGAGCTTTTCTGGGTGAAAAATGAGAATTGGTTTAGTGGGAAACCTAACACAGGGCTCAGTTACTCTGCTTGGTTTTAAGTGAGAAAAGGTAAAAGCCGTTTGAAGAAATTGTGGATTTCTCAAGAATACTAAAAATGTTCTTCCAGGCTGAAGAAAAATCAACTGGTCTGCCCCTGATTTTTGTCCCAAACTGAAGGGGAAAACCAAATTATTGGTGCTGGTTTTGTAAACAAAACTTAAGAAGTTTGACGCAGAAATTACAAAAGGTTTTGTTTGAATGTTTGATATTGAAGGAAATATTTCACCTCTGTTTTATTTGAGAGATGTTCAGGATAAAACATTTCTCTTATTAAAAAGAAAAAAAAACATTCCTGGGAGCAGCTGTGATTGTAACATTTGCAGGGAGAGCTGTCCGTGGGTTAAGGAGCTGAGTTTGCAGCAGCGCTGCGGAGCTGTCATTCTTACCAAGCTCACTTCAACTCGGAGCTCTGAACACCTTAACCTAAAAGCTGATAAACATCAGGGCAAACCTCCCTGCCTCTGCTGCTTGGCTGGGAAGGCTTTGCAATCCCAGTTCCAATTTGTCACCAAATAACCTGTTAAGGTTAAACCAACTCTTGCTGTGGTAGCTCAACTTTTGCTGAGTCCGGCTAAAGCTGGGATGAAAATGCTGAGCTGAGGGGATCCCCCAAACTTCCCAGAAAAGGCAATGATCTCCTGTTGCTTTTGTGCCCTATGAGGGTGACAGAAACCTGTCACTTGCCTCTGGGTTCCCAAAGCTTGTGGCTCTGTAATTCTCAATGATTGTTTGGTTTTTTTTCAAATGGGCATTTTTGACTTGTGCTTTTTTTTTTTTTTTGCTTAGTTTGTTTGAGGCTCACTGTTGATGGCTCATAAAATGGTGTGGAGAAAGCATGAACAGCAAAAGAAAAATTGTTACGCTGGGATTTCTTTCGTAAGGAGTGAATAAACCACGCTTCAGTCCATTACATGCTCAAGTTCTGTGTTTGGGGGTTTTTGCTGTCCTTTAATCTCTCTTCAGTATAAAAGTGCTGGCACTCAGGTGGCTGGCAGATTAAATCAGGCTGATTCCCAATTAAAGCTGGGCACGGGCTGCCTGAGTCCCCCCATTATTTTTTTCCTGTCCCAGTGAGCATTGTGACCCCTCAGTGCTGCTGCTCCTTCTCAAGGAAATCCCAGGAGCCCTGCTGGGACAAGGTGAGTGAGTTCCTCTGCTCAGGCAGGTCAGTCAGTGCCTTCAGCCCCTCTGCTCTGGCAGCAGATTGAGGAAAGGCTTTTTCAGCCTTCTCACTGTTGGGTGATGGGGCTCAGCTCAGAAATAGGTGTTATTTCAAGAAAGGACTGGCAGATTCAGGGAGGGCTGAGCATGGCTGCTCACTGCAGCAGTGTTCGGAGGCACTGTCCGGCTCAGGGAGCCGCCAGTCACAGGCTGCAAGGATGAGCTGGGGCAGAGATCTCTTCCTTGCTGCCTGGGCTTAAACCCTCTGACTGCTGTTCCTGGCTGTCTGAAACAGCATCCTGAGCTGGAGGACTTTGGGTCTGCTCCCACATGGCTTTTCATTTTGCTTTAATTGCCTCTTTTTAATCAGAACAAGTGAGGTTGCTGAGTTGCTGAGGATGAAGGTGAGAAGAAGCACCTGGGACATGTGCAGGGTTTTCTTTGCAAACCTCTGCTTTATCTCAGAGTATTGAGCATCTCTTTTGTTAGTAAATCACAGCCCCTATTCCCAGAAAATGCTGAGTCCGTAGACAAGGGATGTACAACCAATAGATAGAAGAGGGGAAAATTGATTAAACCTTGGAGTTTTCTTCCTGTCTTGTCCTGCTGATGGACAGAGAGTCTTGGGGCAGCAGCTGGTGCTGGTGTCCCCAGGTTACAGCGGCGAGCGCTGGGGAAGCCGCCGGTGCCTCAGTCCCCACCAACAGCGGCAAATCTTCCTCAAGAAAGACTCTCCAGAGTTCTCCACTTCCAGAAACCGATGTAGGAAAAGCCAGGATCAGATCATTACTCTTTTAAGGCGCTTGTTGTAAATTATCTGTGTGAAAAACGCGGTTCTTGGTCGGCAGCATCTTTGCGCGTGCCGGTTTTACTGCGTGTATCCTCGAGGCTTTGAGGAGAGATCACTTGAATGAAGGTTGAGATAACTAACACCAAGCAGTTGTTAGAAGCTTGATTAACTCCTTTCCATTTATGTTCCTTGGGCATATCTATCTAATTTTGACCTCAGGCTGGCAGATGTGTGATTATTGCAGCGACTGTCATGGTGTCAGACACATTTCTTGCATCCCTGAATCCTGCAGTTTGAAGTGGGAAAGCATTTTGGGTTTGTTATGTAAATTTCTGCAGCTTCTGGGCAAAGACAGAAGATGGAAATGTGGCTCTGCCACATATCTGGAGTCTTAAAAAAAAAAAGGCACAAGGAAATAAACGAAAGTGGTCAAGGTACTGATATTAACAAAGTAAAAAGAGCCATGTGAATGTACAGGAGGGAGCTGGCTCTGTTTGAGTGCTTTTCCTTTTGAGGGGGTGAAAAGAAACTTCTATTTGTTTGTGAATTTCACTTTTTTTTGATCATAATCAGTTTTGCTTCCTGGTTCTCATGGTCTCATAATTTGCTGATGGTATTTGTGTTTTCAATCCATCCACTCAGAGCTTCCAACTTTTTAATTTGAAAAAGATTTTGCCGAAGGTTTTTACTTTCCCTCCTTCCCCCCTTAATGTAATGAAAACATTTCCATGAAAATTAGATTTTGAAATCTCTCATAAAACTGAAAGGTTTGGTCTAAACTGCTCGAACGCTTTTAATGAACATCAGCTTTCTGTCATCTGCACTGAGTTTCCACTGCTAGCCGGTCTATTTTCCATCTTTTTGATGATGTATAAAGCAGTGATTGCATGGGAAAATATTATCTCAGGGTTAATTTGTGCAGGCCTTACTCACACAAGTCATTGCATGTGATTCAATGGACCACTTATGTGTGTGCCAGTTGATGAGTATTAGTGTTTGAAGACCTGACCAGCAGCCTTGAGTCATGCAAAAAAGGTCTTTTTTTTCGGCCAGTGGAGTATTTTTGTGCGGGCATGGAGCGGTTTTGCTGTCTGCAGTTGCTGTCTGCATCCTTTTTCCTCTCAGCAGAAGTGCAGAATGCATCAAAATCTGTGATGTGAGGGAGTCTGAAAGGCGAAGAGCAAGAGCACGGACAGAGCAAAACCAGGAGGGGCTGGGAGAGTTGGGTCTTTCACAAGGCAGACACAGAATTACAGGGCTGTAATTCCTTCAAAGATGTATTTTTATTTTTCCCCCCGGTAACCGAGTTGACTCCCATGGTTTTTGACATCACCAGAATGACTTGATGGGATTATAGGTGTTTATTCCTGGTTGGGAGTTGTTTATGATATATTTAATCGTTTTTGAAACCCATATTAAGTGGCCCTGAGGGAGCTGTGTTCCTGCTGGGCCTCTGTTGCATAATGAAGTACATCACGAATATTTACCAAGTGTCACAGTATTCCAGCCTTGGGCCTCTGTTTCTGGGGAGGATGAATCACTGCACTGCTGCTTCCCCACCCTGCTCTCCTTTCCTAAAGGAGCCTTGGATTTTGGGGCGGATTATGGAGATTTGAAGTGAGGCTCAGCACAGTCTGGCTGGAGGAGCTGTTGTCCACGGCTCTGATGTTTGAACTGTCCTCTTGGCTTTACATGCAGGGTCCAGAAAGGCTTCAGCTTCTGCTTGGGTGGTGGAGCAGGTTTTTCGTCTGGTTCCCCCAAGAAAAACCTGTTGTTTGGTCGCTGCATGTGGGAAATATCTTCAGAACCCGCTGTTTGCTCTGGGGGAGAGCAGACAGCTCCAAGGAGGGGTGAAATGGCAGTCTGGAGGGTATGGAGAAGGATGGCAGTAGTGCTTCCTCCTGAGGGGGAGATGCAGCACAAATCCAACCTCTTACCACCCACAGGAGATCTCTACAGAGGCTCTGTGTTACAGACTCAGTGGAAACTCACAGGTGTAGATGTAGGTGCCACCAGCCCTATAATGCAGGGATTTGTCCTTTGTCACCCTGTGATGGGACAGTTTTCCCATTGTCCAGGGCCAGCACAGCTCCCAAAGCTCCTCAGCACTTCAGGGGCTTTTCAGCTATGATTGGTTTTATGGAATTCCAGAATGGTTTGGGTTGCAGGGGCCTTAAAGATCATCCAGTTCCAACCCTGACACTTCCCACCGTCCCAGGGTGCTGCCAGCCCTGTCCAGCCTGTCCTTGGACACTTCCAGCATTCAGAGACAGCCACAGTTTCTCTGTGCAACCTGTGCCAGGGTCTCACAGGGAAAAATTCTGTCCATTTCATTCCTTAGCTGGAGATAATTTGAAGCTTGTCACAGCCCTGCTCACCTTTGCATTGTAAATGTAGGTTTGCCCTGGAAATCTGTGCTGTGTTCCTAATCCATGTTTCTTTTCCTGCCCTGTTCCTGCTGGGCCCTGCTGATCCCTGGAAGATGCTGTGAGGTGGGGATGGGAGCTCAGCAGAGCTGCCCTGCCTGTCTGCTGGCACTTTGGGGGCATCACTTAAAGAGAAGTTTCTTTCAAGTGAGAGTGTCTGGAGGATTCTGGCTGAGAAGGGAAGGGAGCAGAGGTGCTGAAGCTGAGGGCACCTCCTGCAGTGGAAAGCCTCTGCAAGGATGAGTCTGTGAAGGCCAAGAGAGGCCTGATGAGCAAGCCAGGGAGCATCTAATTCAGCTTACATAGCATTCTGGGCTCCTCTCTCACCTCCAGGGGCCGAGAAAAGGTTACAGCACAGTTTAAAGCACTGTCCCAGACAGTCTGGATTTCATACGTGCCCATGTGAAGTGAACGTTTGCCTTGGGGTGGCAGCCCAGGACATCCTGGTGCCTCGTGTTCCTGGAAGGGAAGGTTAGATGAGAGGCAAAGGGAGCCAGCTGCACTCTTAACAAATCACTACATCCTATTGCAGCATCCAGTTCATATTCCACCCAAATTTTCCCCCCATTCTGGCTAGAGAAATTTTCCTACAGGAGAAACTCCAGCCAGTCAGCAAGACTGCTGGGCAGGGCAAACTTCCAAAGAGACGCTCAGGATCTGGCTGGGACCCTCTCCACGTCTTGATGAGCTGCTCAGGCAGCAAAACTGCTTTTGCACCAAGAGCTGGAAACTCATCAGCAGCTTGGGGCCACTGCTTCCTGCTCTGAGCCCACCAGCAGATGAGCTTCTCCTCTGGCCTCCTTGACCAAAGCAAAATCAAAGTTCCCCTTGGTCCTGCCAGTCTGGGGCAAGAGGGAATTGCCAGCAGCAGCAGCTGCTGAGTGGGCAGGCTTGGGAAAGGAAACTGGAATCAGGCTCTGAAGGGAGCAGCAGGGCACTGGGATCAAAGCAGGGTGCCTGGTGCTGATGGAGCAAGGGTGGGTGGCTGCAGAAAGCAGCAGCTTCCAGCCCTCTCAGTGTAGGTGCTGGAGCAGTGAAGGTTGAGGATTTGAACTCGTGGGGTGCCTGCAGTGGTCTGTCTGCTCTGGGCTTTGTTGTTCTGAGTGAGTGGTGGCAGAGCTGGGCTGAGCTGCAGCCAGTGTGCCAGCGAGGCCCTCAGACCTGCTCAGTGCCTCTGGAAATCATCTTCTTTTTTGGAAGTGTCGCTAATACGATCCACATTTGTTTAAAGAAAAAAAAACCAAACCAGGGATGCTTGCAGCTTTCAAAGAGCTGTCACTTCTCCCCGTGTCAGCTCAGCCGCGGCGGGGCTCGGTGGGGATGGATTGGACTTAAAAGGGAAAAGTGCCTGAGCCGTAACAGTGAAAACAGAGTGTTAATGCTCTGGGGCTGCTGCTGCAAAGGGCTGGCCCTGCTGGTGGCTTTGCAGGCAGCTCCTGTCCCCACCAGGCCTGGGCTGGTTTCCTGTCAAGCTTTAGGGCCCTCTCCCTGCCTTGTGGCCCGAAGTGCCGGCAGCGCTCCGTGCTGATCGTCCTTCCAGCAGCATCACCTGTACCCTGGGTGGAGGGCACAGAGCAGGGGTTTGTGAGTCCAGCACAGAGTTCCTGCTCAGGGTGGATGGTTCCTGTGAACCAGGAAGGCTGGAGACCAGGCTGTGTCCCAGGGAAGGCTGGCTGTAGGCACGGGCTGCTAGCGCTGCCTGCCCAGTGCCGAGTACTTGAGCTTGTCAGAGGAAATGTGTTGGTGATTTCACACTCAGGGAGAGGAAGAAGCTCTCAAGACCAGCCCAGAGCCAAGCTCTGCATCCTGCTGCCTTTACTGTGAGTGCTGATGGGGCTCTGTCCATGTGTGTCCAGGGGAGCTGAGGTGAGGGTGGAAGCACAGCGTGGGTTTGATGCACACACAGCAGGCAGCCCCATGAGGAGGGTGATTGCTCTGTGTGTTCCCCAGGCAGTGAGGGCTGCTCCATTTGGGAGAACTGCAGGGCAGGGTTTGTGTGCTGGTGCTGGGAGCAGCCTACCAGAAAAGGCTTACACCCAAAATCTCAGCTGGAACAGAAGGGCTTTTCTTCCCTCAAACATCAGACCAGATGACCCAGCCTGTCTTGTGTTGCTCAAATACACCTTTGTGTGTTGGCCACTGTTTTACTTTATACTCCCTCCCATAACTTGACCAGGATCACCTTGCCATGCCTCAGTTTTCCTACCAATATAACTGGGTACAACCCTGAGCCCTAATTAGGGGCTTTGGAATTTTCTGGCTTAAACAGCAGTTTGGGAAGATTCTCCTCCTTCTGCACCATCCCCAGCAAACTGCTATTGCATCTGCTTGTCTTTGTGGAGTTAGCATTGAGAATATCCCCGTCCAAGACCTGGAGCAACCTCAGCAAGGTTTGTTCCTGCAGGGAACCCACCTGGTGCTGCTGAGTGCACCCCATGCCCTTGGGGCCAGAGCTGTTTGCTGTGTGCACCCACCCATGGGCTGGGCTGGCTTTCAGGTTTAGATTTTTTGCACGTGAATGTGAATCTCCTGAACATCTTGGGGTGCCTGGGCTCTCCACAAGCCCAAGAGATGCAAGGAGCAGCACGTGCTGATCAGCTGGAAGTCCCTGGCGTGTTTGGTGGCAGGCAGTGAAATTCCCAGCGGCTGGTTGGGATGGTCACACTCTTTTTCTTGGCTACAGCCTGCTCTTGAGTGTTTGGCCAAAAAAGATCGTTACTGAGAGTTTGTTTCATTTGGAAAACTTCTGATACGTGTCATGGAAACTAGGAGGACTGCTCAGGAATAAGTGCTTGCAGCACTATGCTTGTTTGTGATTTGTTTTTCATTGTTTCCCCTCAATTTTTTTTTTTAAATCAACTAATCAGTAAAAAGAAACAATCACCTGTGATTTAGGAGAAGGATCTCTCACTGTAAATAATAAATTAGTGTCAGGAGACCAGGCAGACAGAATGGTTGATGAATATCCTGCAGGCTGAAAGTTGTTTATCAAGCCTGTTTGAAGACTTATGACTAACAAGCTCATTTACAGAGCTTGGAGTCTGTTCATGAGCCATTCTCCAGCTGGGAGGATGTGGGAATCATCAGAAAATGTATTCACAAGTTACTCGATCATTTAAAAAAACGATCAAACAAACAAAGACTGGTTTTTGGAAGGGAACTGTAAATTCCTCTTTCCCCCCACTGGGTTTCTGAGGCATTCCCGTTAGGAAAATGCAGGGCCTGGAGAAGAATGCAGAGCTCCAGTTGCTCACTAATGACCTATTTTGGTGCAAAGCCTCCTGCCCAGTGCCCTGCCACCAGCCAAGGCCTCCAGCTGCCGGGGAGCCCTGGAAGGGTGGATCCCTCTGGTCTCCACCACTGATTCCCAGGGGAGAAGTTGGGCTTGCTGGGGGAAGAGGTTGCCCGTGCTCCTCTGGTGAGTTCACAGAGATTTCCCCATGTCACAGTGCAGTGTGGAAAGGAGGGCAGCAAAGAGAACTGGGAGCAAAGAGGCTCCCTTGGAGTGCTGTGGATCCTGCAGCTGTGACTGCCAAATCCACATTTCTGTGACTTTCTAGGTAGAAGTCTTTCTCCCCCCTGCCTTTAATCCATCAGAGAAAGGTGGATTGAGAAAGGAGAGCAGCACAGGATCTGGGATGAACTGGGAGCAGAGAGGCTCCCCTGGAGTGCTGTGGATCCATGCCTTTTGCAAATCTGCTTGTCTGGCCTTGGACCAGCTCTGCTGCTCAATGCAGAACACCACATCTTTATGAGAGGCAGATGTTTTTCACCCCCAGCATGTCCTACAACTTGGCCTTGTTTGTGGGGCATCCTCTCCCTGTGCTGCTTGGCCCTGGGGAGGGCTCCAGGTGGGCTCTGTGTGTCAAGAAGGTGCAAACTGAGTCCAAAGGAGTCCAGAGAAGAGGTAAAGAGAGCTCTGGCTCCAGTTTAGAAGGAAAGAAGAGGTGCTAAGGCTCAAGTAAAAACTGATTTCCAAGCCCACCTACTGCCGTTGCAGATGTGAGGCAGTAGGGAAATCCTCCCAGGTCTAGAGAGGGTAAGGAGACCTTGGAAGAGATTTCCTTGGAAGGAAACTTTGTTGAGACAAAGGAATAAACAGCATAGAGCTCATCCTACCTTGGGAAGGGAATCCTCCCAAGTGTCAGGGACTGTGTGACTTTAGTGGGAACTTGTTTAATCCTGAGATTCATCTGTTCTGGCCAGCACAATGGTGCTGCCTCTGAATTTCCCCCCCATTCCAGGCAGGGTGCTGTGTTCAGCTGGGATGCCTGTGGGGCAGGAGGCACCCATGGAGCTGAGTGTGGATGGGCAAGGATCACAGTCACTGGATGGAATGATGGAAAAGAAAAACTAGGATGTGGTTAGCAGGAAAACCACCCCAGAAAGCTGCTCTTCATCAGTCTGGGCAGGTTCATCTTTGCCTTTGTGCATTTTGTGTATTTTGTGTGTTCCTCTGACCAGAGAGAGCTGATGTCTGTCTTGTTCTGGGGGGGGGGTTGAAGAGCTCTGTGTGGAGCTGGGTGCTGAATCCTGGTTTTCTTGCTTTGTGATGCCAGGATCCCTGTTCTCCCTGCCTGTCCTGCTACACCCATGGTGCTGCTCCCCAGGAATCCTCAGAAGGGCTTTGCTCTCAGCTCTGCTTCCCTGATATCCACTCTTGAGTGGGAGCACTGTAGGTTGTGTGATGGATCACTGTCCCTTTTGGGGCACAAAGTGGCAAGGGTTCTTCCAGACACTTGTGATGATGGAGTAAAATCCACATTTCTGTGACTTTCTAGGTAGAAACCTTTCTCCCCCCTGCCTTTAATCCATCAGAGAAAGGTGGAATGAGAGCCAATGGCTGGGAGCAAAAGCCAGACATGCATTCAGAGGAGGTAGGAAATGCATTTTTTAGCTGTGAGATGCTGTGTAATCACTAGAAATAACTCCAAAGGAGAGCGCTGGCTGCTGCATCCATGAATGTCTGGAAGCCCTTTTGGAAGAGCAGCTTTTGTCAGCCATGAATTATTGGTCTCACCAGTGGGGTAACTGGGTGAAATGCTGTGGCTGAGTCCCACACAGCAACTGAAGAGCTCAGCTCGGCCTGAGGGATGGGAGATGTGCTGCAGGCATGTTCCTGCCAGGAAATCAGAACACAGGACCAGATGGAGAGCACAGATCCACTTGGTACGAGTCTGTTTACAGGTTTGAACCAAAACATAGCGAGAAACACAACAGGAAGGCAATGTCCTCATCTCTGATCATAACTCAGGCCCTTATGTGAACCAGCTGCCTCACATTTATGGGACAATCCCCTTTCCAAAATCCCAAATCTCCAAAATCCCTCTATTAGGAATAAGAGAGATAGGAAAGCCTCTGCAGGGCTGTGAAAGGCAAACACCAGCCATGGGAATAGCCCAACTTTCTCTTATATTTCAGGAGCTCTTTGGAGTTTACTGCAGCTCTGAAGGCAGCAGGCTGTTGTGTGTGATTTCTGCTATTTCTGGCCGGCTTGAGGCTCTGAGTGAGCAGTGTCTCCTGTAGCTGCATCCCTGCCAGCTTTGGGAAAAATGAGGAAAACAGGGAGAGCTGCAAATCTCATCAGTGCTGGGAAGAGGGATAAACATGCTCAGCATCCTCGTGGGACAGAGCATCTCTGAAGTGGTGGGGTGAGCTCCCTGGGGGTGGCTGTGCAGGGCTGGCACCAAGGGAAGGGAGCAGAAGGGTTTGTAGGGTTGGGATGGTCAGAGCAGTCACCCACCCCCTGTGTCCACAACTGTGCATTCAGTTGTCACCAGCAGGGAGAGAGCTGCTAAACCAGGAATGCCCAAAGAGCTGCAGAAGGACAGCTCTTCCAGGAAGGTTCCTTAAACAAAGCCCTCATGGTTGGTTCTCTGCTCCACCGCTGAGCCTGTGGCAATGGGAGCCTTTCTCCACCTGGCTGGCGTGGTCATTTTCCAGCCCCAAAGCTCAGTGTTTGTGGACATGTGGTCATGGATGTGCTGCTGGCCAAGGAGTGTGGAGTTGTGGAGGTTTCCAAATGTGCTCTGTTCCTAGAAGGGACATAGAGTAAAAAGTGTGCCGAGAAATGGTTTGGCAATGGTTTGGTTTGGAGGAATTACACTTTCCTTCAGTGTGATTAATAATGGGGATGTGGGGGAAAGATCAAAATCATCAAACTGCTCTAAAGACTTTGCTGGGCTGGGCCATGTTCAAAACTCAGTCTGGGTGTGAAAAGCCAGGTGGTCTCTGAATTTGTCCCAGATCCTCCAAGCAGGATTCAAGGTTCTGAGTCTATCCTGGTGCCTCCCTAAGCACATGAGACCTGCCCCAGTCAGAGCCGTGGCTGCAGCTCCAGGCTGTTTGGTGCCACCACGTAGTGCCCACACACATCTTGTCACCTGTCACAGCTGAGACAGGGACTAAAAAATGCATTTCCCTGGGAGAATCCTGTCTGTGCTGCAGAGACCATCCCTGGAGACCACCATCATCTTTGCCCAGGTCCTTCTGAAAACATTCCACCTTGATGATCAGGAGCTACCACAAGGCAGGAGTGGGAATAGGATCATCCTTAACTCTCTGTGACATTGATGGATTTTGCTGCAGGATGTGCACTGGCTGTTAATTCTGTTTTGGGGCATCTTCTTTGTAAAGAGAAAAATTCTTGCACACCTGGTGTGCAAGAGAGAGGTGGGTACCTCCTGGGGAAAATGTCTACCCTGGCTGAGCCTGTCCTGTTGCTTGTTTTGAGAGGGTTGAGATGATGCTGAACCCGCTGGAATCAGGGATGTTGTAATTATCTGACAACACAGGAGAGCTGGGGAGGCAGCAGTGGTCTGTCCACAAAAGCCAAAGAGAAGGGGACTTTCTTACCTAAAAATGTAGCCTGGCACTTCACAAGTGAATTGCTTCTACATCAAGAAATGCAGATCCTATTCAAATGCAGCAGGCAGAGAACTTCTGTCAGTTCTGGCTGGATAGGGGAAGCCTTCTCCAAAGTAAAGCAATTATGGAGAAAGCAGCTGCTTTCTCCATAATTAATACTTAATACTGTGTTTCTGTGTTTCATTTAAAAGCAGACCTAAGATGCAGGAATTAAAAAAAAAAAATTATAAGCCTCCAAAAGGCAGGGTACCTCTTAGTTGGAAATCTCTTTTTTTCTCCTAGAGAAACTGGTAGAACTTTTGAAGCCCTGAAGAAGTCAGGCTTTTAAAACTGAGAGCTGAGAGCCATCGTTTGGTGCCAGTGCCCCGTGCTGTGTGTTGGGGAAGGGATGCTGCTGCCGGAGATGGGGGGGGGAGATGCAGAGGGGTTTCACTGTCATTCTGGTGCCATCTACTGGCCCAAGCCCTCAGGAAGGTCTGTGGCAGCGGGGACTGGAGCACGAATGGCCGGGGTGGAGTGGCCAGTGTTCCCCCAGGAGCAGGGGCTGCGTTCCCTCCCTGCAGGGCACACAGGCACAGTTGGTGCTGCACTCCCCGTCGTCTCCAGCTCTGCTTTCCCCACGATTAATAGTTAAAAACACCAAAATCTGCTCAGTCAGCTCCTCCAGTCCTGGTCTGACCAGGAAGGTGAGGGGGGGTTATGTGAGGGTGGCAATGCTGCTCAAGCCACTGTGCACCTCCAGGGATGCCCGTGGAGCAGCCTGGGCTGAGCTCTGCTGGCATTTTCCTCTGTTTTGTTAGAGCAGCAGGGTGAGACTCTGGGTTCTTGTGTCTTGTAGAAGCTTGGGCTCACCCAGCTCCTTGGTCTTTGCTGCTATCATTAGTAATCCTCTTTCCTTTAACTGAGCCACCAGGTTTTCAAAAAACTAATAGGAGCTAAATTACCTTCATGATTTCTGTTCAAATGGTCAAAACATGGTTGAAGTTGGCCAATTCCTCAAAAACTGCCATGAGATCAGAGGCCTTAGAGCATGTTGCATTGTAAGCATTTCCTCTGGTGAGCCAGCTGAAACCAGCTGGGAGAGCTGGGCTGCCCTTCTGGAAGGCACTTCGAGGGATTTGGGATTTGAGGGCACAATCCAAAACCACCCATCTCCTGTGGGAGGCTGATCTGAGCTCTGCCCCATGGCTTCTTCCCCATCACTGCCTGTCTTCTGCTTGCCACACATTCCAGGCTGGCTTGGCTGTGCTGGTGGCCAGGCCAGCCCTGTGTGGCAGGTCCCTGAGGAGAGGATGTCCTCAGCAGGTCCCTGAGGAGAGGATATTCTCTCTCTTTCTCTCTCTCTCTATTTCTCTCTCTCTCTGTTGTGGCTACTTCAAAGGGCGCATCCTCAACTCACTTCACTCCAGCGGGGCAAGCTGGGCTTTGAGCAGGGAGCACAGGAAGCCAGGAGAGGGGAACAGGTCTTTGATGGGGCTTTCCAGCAGCTTTTCCCTCTTTTTTGATTTTGCAGTTTAAGGGCAAGACCCACAGCAGGAGATGGTGCAGGAGCAGCATCTCTGTTCTAGCAAACAGGAGGCATTTCCCCTCCTCTAACCCCTTTAGTTACTGTCAGTAGCAACTTTTAAAGTGTTTGGGTTTCAAGCCTTTGATATTTATTTCCTTATTTCCTCTATTTCCTTATTTTCTCTGATGATTTGAGAGAAGCCAAAGCCCTTTCTATGTGAAAACTGGAAGCATGGGGAGGAGGTGAAGGTGAGGCAGGCTGGTCCCAGTAACCAGGGCTGCCTGCTGGGACAGGACACCCCAAAGCTGTCTGGGCAGTTGCAGGGATTTGGTGTTGTTTTGGGGCAGCCTGGCCTGTTTCAGCCAGTGCTGGTGGAGCTCTGGGGCAGATCTGTGATGAGGGTGGCCATGGGCACCCTTCTCTCTGGGGGAGTGCAGCAGCAGGGCTCCCGAGGCAGGCACTGAGGATGGGACACCTGATTTTGGCCAAAGGCTGGCAGGTAACCAGGAAAGGGTATAACCCATGCCCAGGACTGAGGGTTTTGGTATTTCATCTGTGCCCAGGTGGTAGATTCCATAAAACTGCCAGAGCAACTGAGAAACAAATGCCTGACCAACAGAAGAGGTTTATGGGAGAAATCTGTAGGTTTTATCACAGCCTGGGCTCAACAAGCAAGAGAACTTGAAGTCAGCTGTGCATAAATGATAATCTTTGGGAGTACTTTGGCTCCCCTGAGCAGAGTCCTGTTAGCCAGAACCAAATGTAATATTTGTTTTAGTAACTCACCCATCCTTCATCAGGGATGAGTTTTCCAGCTCAAAAGGAGATTTTCATCTCCAGCTCCTGTAATGCTTCTAATGCTGGGACCTGATTTGGTTGAAATAAAACTTAGGTTTACTTTGTGTGGAGACCTGGGGTTTTGTTCCTGTTGGTTTTGATTCAGGAAAGTGTCTCTGTTCATCAGGGGGCACTTGAGCTATGTGCTGAGTGAAGGCAGGGTGGGAGCTGGGAGGGCAGGATCCATGGCAGTGCTGTGATGCGCTCCTTCCCGTCAGAGCTTGGGAAATAAAGCAGGATTCCAGGACACTCACTTGATGATCTTGGCTTGGGAGAGTCAATTTAAAAGGTCTTATTTTTCCCTAAAGGACTCCAGGGTTTGCCTTCCACGCTCTGCCCTATAGAAATTGCCGTCTGACTTGTGGTCCGGGAAATGGCTGAGATTGTCCTGTGCATTTTCTAAAGTTGAGCATTTCAGCCTTTAGTTCTGTGCCTGACTGGGAGTGCCTAGAGCAACACTTGCTTCTGCAGGTGGATTTAGCTGACACACTTCAGCTTTTAAAACAAAACAGCTGACTAATGACAGGCTGTGGTGTTTGTGAGGGTCCTCAGAATGAGGTGAGAGATGAGAATCTGACTCCAAGTTCTCAGAAGGCTGATTTATTGTTTTATTATATATCATATTAAAAGAATGCTATACTAAAACTATACTAAAGAAAGAGAGAGGATACATCAGAAGGCTAGCAAGAATGATAAAGAAAGCTCGTGACTGACTCCTCAGAGTCTGACACAGCTGACTGTGATTGGTCATTAATTTAAAACAATTCACATGGAACCAATCAAACATTCACCTGTTGGTAAACAACGTCCAAGGCACATTCCAAAGCAGCAAACACAGGAGCAGCAATCAGATAATTATTGTTTTCATTCCTCTCTGAGGCTTCTCAGCTTCCCAGGGGAAAATCCTGGGCAAAGAGGATTTTTTCAGAAAATATCATGGTGACAACAGGCCATTACTGCCAGGATGCCTGGTTCACTAAACAGAGTGCCCAGAGCCTTTATGGGAAGACTGTCACTTACTACCTGAATGTGCAATGCCAGCACAGCAAGAGCAAAGCCCAGTCTCAGCATTGATTGAAGGATCATGGCTTTTAAATATCTATTTGATTTTTATTTTAGGCTTCGGATTCTGGGGTCGTGTTAAAACCTGGGATGACAAAAGCACAACTCTGTCAGTGTGTGTATGGTGGGAGGATGAGACTCAGCCAGCTTTAAGGTTAGAAAGGAGCAGAGAATGCAGTGAGAGAAGGCACAGCCAGTCTGGAGCCTGTGTCCATGCTAATCTCCAGCAGGGGCAGTAGCACAGTTCTGGGAGGATCCAGTTTAGGATGCGTGAATATTTTGGTTGGTCCTGCTTTGGCTGTTCCTGCTGTGCATGAACAACTCTGAGTGGCACAGCCATGGCAAAGCTTTCCCCTCTCCCCAGCCCCGTAAGACACTCTGAATTTGAAGCCAGGTTACAATTGCTGGCCTTGCAGGGGCAGGGGTTAGCTGGTGCAGGCTGGGTTTTACAGGTGCTGGAGCAGGCAGGCTGTGTGCCACGGGCTGCAGCTGCCTGCAAAAAGGACTGGTTTTCCCCTTTCTTCTCTGTTGGTGCTGCACAAGTCCTGTGGATGGCTAAATCTGCTTCCAGGACAAGGCAGACAAAGGGTATCTGCCCAATAAAACCCCATTTCTGTAAGTCTGCAGAAGGAAACAGAAAAGCTTTTGCCAAGCAGAGGGACAGGAATGTTTTACAGCTCACCGAGCAGGCTCCAGGTTTGTGGCAGGAAAACACAGCTCAGGCTGACCTCTCTGGAGCCCCCTTTGAGAGCCAGGGTGGAGACTGTTTCTGGACTGTTTCTGGACTGTCACTTTTTCCAGGTTAACTAAAGATAGCCCTGGTGCAGCGCAGACAGCCAGTGATGGCCTTTCCCTTCCCCAGGCTCTCTCCCCTGCGTGCACTCTGCATGGACACAGCATTCATCCCGAGAAACACAGCAGGGATTCCCAGCTCTGAGCTCTCCTTTGCCAGAGCCTGAGTGGAAAAAAGCTTGAGGGCCTGAGGAGTTTGGTGGCAGAGCTCTTTCGTCCTGCTGGGGAGGTGGGAATAATCCAGGGACAGGGAAGGGAGGCTGCCTTTTGTCCTGGTTTGTGGCTGAGTTGTGCAGGATCAGGAGGTGATGGAGCTCCCAGACCTCCACACTGTTGACTTCAGTCCATTCCAGCTGACCATCCAGCCTGGAGGAATGGGATGATTCCCTCATATTCCTCCTTAATGAACTGTGGGGCAGATGAGTTCAGGGTATCTTTGCAGCCTGCTTAGAGCTTAGCAGCCTCAGCTTAGCAGGCCCCTTGCAGAAACCAGCTCGCTGTGTCCCAGCCCTGTGGCTGAGCTTGCCAGCGAGCTGGAGAGCTGGGGAGAGGGATGTGAGCAGTCCCAAAGCAGGCAGCAGCCTCCTGAGAAGGGGCAGGAAATGCTGAATTCCCAATCCCCCCCTGCTGAACCAGCAGCTCGTGCCGAGCATTGTCGCCGAGCGCCTTCGCAGCGTTTTATGGGGAATAATCTGTTGTCATCAAAGCCCATGGCAAATTCCATACTTTCTGCAGCTGATGCTAAATAGGTCTTTTGAAGGTTGTAATTTCTCGTTTAACTGATGCCAGTTGTGAATACTTTGTGTTGAGGAATAACCCCTTAGTGCCAAGTAAAATACAGTGGAAGTCTGTGGCGTGTTTTTCAGCGTATTGTTAGTTACAGCCCTCCTGACAGAGCACATTCTATGCTGAAGATAAATGCTTGGGAGTCTCTTGCCAATTTATGTCCAAAAGGGCTTTTCTTGGATGTCCTCCTCTCTGTGGAAAATGCTTTTCTGTTTTTCCAGCAAACATTTAATGAGCTGTGCTTAAAAGAAAAAGAGGGCCTATTTCAGGACCAGCCCATGGTGCTTTAGTTCTCTCCCAGCTGGTTTGGGGTTCTTTGGGTGCTCTGATCTCTGTTACACCATGCTGCATGCCACTGGGCTTTGTGGAGCAATTTGCATCTTCCAGGACCTGACTGGGGGATGTTTCAGTGCACACAGCACCATCCTGGAGTATCCCTTGTGCCTGGGATGGAAGGACATTTGCAGCTGACCTGTACCAGAAATCCCAGGCTCTGTGCAGGTTGCAGGTACAGCTGTTGGCACATCAGGACACTGTAGGATTCCCCATGCAGGAATTGAATTCAATTTCTGTGACCACAGGGGAGCCTGGAGAATTGGTGTGAGTGGGCTGGGCTGTGGGGCCACTTGGAGGATGTGCCCACAGGCATCTGGGCTAGTGGTGGAGCCTCTGGTTGCTCACAGCTTGGTTCCAGCTCAGCTTGTCCAGCACCTGGCTGGGCCTGGGGCTGCCCTGAGAGGGTGTTCGGCTCTGGGAGATGTGTGGAGAGCTGCATGAGGAACAGGGAGAGGGAGGAGGCCACCTCTGACAGGGACACCTCTGACCTGCACACTTGCTCACAGGACCAGAGAGGTTGGCAGAGATTTCCTAAGTGAAGTTGAAGGCCCTTGAGGTTTCGGTGAGCAGCCAGGAGCAGCTGAGGTTTCTTTCCTAGGGATGAGGTGGTTTCAGAAGTCCCCTTGAGGGATGCTGCAGTGAAGCAGAGAGAAAGCCCATCCCATGGTATCAGTTTCTCTGGGTCTGGATTGAAGGCACTTGAGATGATAGTTCATGTTTGGACTCAGAGGTTTATTATTTCTTATCAGTGAAACAGTCTCACAACCATGAGTTCTGCAGCCTTTCATTAGCAAGGCACAAAATGGCCAACAATCTCTTGTTACAAGGTCTTTTAAGGCTAAACTATCCAATTAAGAAAGGACACCTAGATTATTTTCCCTTTTAACCCAATAACTGATCCCTCAAAGCCCGCACCGTGGCCTTTCCTGCCCAATTACAAAACATCACCCAAACCCATGGAGAAGAAGGAAGAAGAAGGTAAAGAAGAACAATCTGCCTCCACCCTAAAACCTCCATCTTGATTCATATTTATTACTATATTCTAAACCCCCAAACTTTTAAGTTTTCCACCCTGTGATATTGCACACTTCTAACCAACTACACACCCTTAATCCCAGTGCTGTCTATCGATTTTGGAAGCCTGTTCCACAACCTCATGTCAAATGCAGTGTTCTCTTGTGGGTCTGTTCCTTTAAGCACAGAAAGTTTAAAATTCTCAGCGTCCAGGGTTCCAACACCATGGATGCTTCTGTCTAAATCTGTCTAAATGCCAGGTGTGGGGTCAGTAGTCAGCGAGGCAGAGCAGCAGTGGGGGGATCTGAGGCTCTGTGCCCTGCTAGCACTGGCAGTGGCTGGGAAATGGGGCTGCAGGACTCACCAACACACCAGCTATCATTTGTGTATGCAGCTGAAGTGAAACAGCTGCTCTCTGTACCTTTATACCACACACTGAAAGTGCTTTCATTACTTGCTGTTATTTTATTTTCTGTGCTGTGAAGGTCAACAGCATGAACGTAATGCCAGTGCATCCCACTTGTGATTTATTTGGATTGATTTGATTAAAATCACACTTTTATTTATTTATTTTATTGATTTGCTTTTTGTCTGCACCCCACTTAAGCACGGGGCTGCTGGATGTGTTATGAACAAAGGGAGTTGGCAGTGCACCTCTACTCTAGGGCCATATGGAATTTTAATGTGCTTTTTGCTTTGAGGACTTCTGAGGATGGAGAAATCTGTGTGACCCACACTAATCACCCCTGCAGTCTTGAATCTGGTGGAAGGTAATTTGCTTATTTCAGGGCAGCTTTGATGTGGATGGGTTTAAATCTGCACTTCCATACGGTGTTGGACATGGCCCTGAGGCTAGGCTCTCTCTAAGTATTCTCATTGTTTTTCCAGTGAAAAACATCACCTAACTCCCAAAGGTTTTGCTGAGTAGTATTTTTATTATTTGGAGAACAATTTTTTTCCTGCATTTCCATTGCAAATCATATTCACATATCAGTGTTTCTTGGCTTAAAAATACTTTGTACTCGATTTACTTTATTTTTACTTTAGTTGTTAGCAAAAAATATTTAATGAAATAATTATTTTGCCAGAGGGTTGATAAAGAAAATCTAAGATGTCGTCCTGCGTGTGTGGAGAAATCTGTTTTAAAACTTCTCATTAAACATAATGGCATTTCTGGACGTGAGTAACATTAGGAAGTTTGAAAAAATGCCCATGCTAACAGGCTGGGGGACAGGAATTTGCTGTATTTGACAGGCTGGATGTGAGAAGGATGCAGCACTGCAAATGCGGCAGCGCAGCCTTGCCAATGTGTCTAGACAGCCCATCTCTATGGGGGAGAGAAAAGCTTATTTCTTGGAGCTGCTCCAGTGAGACCAGACCACTTCTGGTCTCCTTTATCCATGGAGACTTTCCATCCAGGCTTGGGGTTTGTGCTGAGCTGGCTCAGCCTGGTGCCTGGTGATCCACAGGAACTGATTTGGGCGAGCTGTGCAACCTTTTTCTGGTCTTGAGATACTCCTGGGTAGGTGAGGATTTGGCTGGTCTGGCATTGGGTGTGATTCCTTTATAAAAGGCTTAAATTGTGTTAAATTTTGCTAGAGCAGCAGCAGCTGTCTGCTAACCCTGCACCAGAGCAAAAGTAGTGTTTTGTGGCTGAGATACCTCACATTTCTGCACAGGTCCCCCAAATTGTCCAGTTGTCCTGTCCGACTCTACAGGTTAGAGTATCTGACATTTCAGGCAGATTAAGGGCAGGAATAAACAGATATCCTATAATATATTCATCACCTGGAGGCAAAAATTATTAGTCCATGTTAAGGATTGTCATTTCCAGTATATCCCTTGTGTGCCTCAATTCACAGGATCTCTCATAATCATTATTTTGCCTCCTCTGCTGGGAGTTGTGCTTTTCAAACTGCGGTGAACTCTGGAAAGACAGGGCTTTCCATTCTTCAGCTTTCTGATTTCAGATTTCTGGATGATTGTTCCACTCTGGCAAGAAACCATTCAAAATACATTCCAAAATATTCATCATTCCAGCAGGCTAAGAAACATAAGATGTAGCAATTTATTAGCTAATGTGAAATGCATTCGCCGTCCAGAAGAGGCAGAGGATGGAGGGGGGGTCTGAGCCTGGTTTCCCTTTGTGTGCTGCAGAGCTGGGGTGTGGAGCATCCTGGAGCCCATGCTCTGTCCCATCTGCCTTCCTGTTTTGCTGAATGTCCCTGTGTCCAACAAAAATCTCCCAGACACCAGCAGCATCCTCCTTGTCCATTCTCCTCAGAAGAGAAGGTTTCACTGTGGACCTGGAAGGGGAAAGTTGTTCTGGAATGGCCCTACATGCTCTGATCCCTTTGCCTCCTGCAGCTGCTGTTAAGGTCCTTTATTCCCCACCCAAGGAGTGTGCTCCTGGTCAGGATGCTCAGCCCTTGCAGAAGGCAGGTGGGCTGGATGCTGAGAGCCAGGCTCAAGTTACGTTATTTCTGGACCTCGGATGCCATCGTTTTTCCAGTTGTGATCAAGAGGGACCCATAAAATCCATTAGCAGTAAAAAAATGGATTTCTAAGTTAAGCTTTGCAGCAGCTCCAGTCCAGTTTGCTCGGGAAGGGGTGGTGGTGGTCCAATTTCCTTGAAACCCATTTGTTCTTGGATGCTAATGAAAGGGGAGCACAGCCTTTGCAGAGCTCGTGGCCGTGTTCTCGCCACCGTTCGCGCCTCCTGTGCTCCTGGCACAGCCTTTCTGTGCCATGCAGTTTGCACTCCTGGATGTTCCAGGAATACACAGATGAAATATCCATTGGGAGCAGTGTTCCTGTCTACCAGAGCAGCCAGCTGGCGTGTGCATCCCACTGGTCATCGTCAGTCTGTTTGTGTAGGTCCCAAAAAAACCCATCCAAGTGAATTTCCAGATCCAGTTGGGAGAGCTGTTGGATAATGGCACTTCTCAGCAACACAGGGGGACCTGGACAAGCAGAGACACTCATGGAGACACTCAGCTTGAGTCAGTCTTTCCCCTTGAGAGGAGCCTGCTGGGGAGCGTTTGCAGACTCTTGTGGCTGCCACAGTGTTTGGAAATGAGCCAGCTGAAATGCCAAGTGGCTCATCTGCAAGGGATATGTGCACTGGAAAAAAATCCCCCCCAAAGCAGCTCTTTTCTGTCTTCACAAAAACTCTTTCTTTTTTCTTCCCCCACCCTCCTTTTTATTTTTGCACTAGTCAGCTTGTTGTAAAAATATCTGATTTTCCTTAGTTGAAAGCTTTTCTAGCTGAAGTTCACAAGGATTTTTTGCCACTTTTTCTAAATGCGAGAATAAATTTATTAAGAGCAGTGTTGCCCAGAGTTCAGGTGAGCATGCAGTGCCAGGTTTTCACTTCATGGCTTCCAGCTGTTCATGGTTCATGGCATGCTATAGGGCTGGGGGGGGTCACTTCTGTACATAAAGAGAAGGGGGCACTAGGAAAATCCAACAGGGGAGCAGGTGGAAATAATACCATGTGCCTTTTGCATAACGTGAAACCCCATGGAGCTCACTCCAGGGGGATATGAGTGTGGAAAATGGATTATTAACCTGTTTGTCCTAATTGCACTGGTGCTTGCCGCCACTGTCTTTGAGGCAGCTTGTGGTTATGTCCAGGAGGATGTGGATATTGGCCTTCCTGACACCTCAGTCTGCTCCTGCATGGAAAGGGTTAATTGCACAGTCCAGTTGAGAGCAGTGGTGGCTCTGGAGGACACTCAGATTTGCTGGTTTGGAGCAACCACGTGTGCATGAAAGGGAGCAAGTGTCCCAGAGCTTGGCTTTTTGAGTCTTTGGAAGAGGGAAAGGAAAGGGTGTTGGACAGGAGAGGAGAAATTTTTATTATGTTTTTTTTTTTCTGGAATGAAGTGGGGCAGGGAGGGGATCAAGAACGTGGACAGACGTTTTTGGGAGTGAGAAGATACGGATGCAGCAGGGCGGAGGTTGGGAAGTTTGATCTGTGCTGAATCTGTGCCATTCCTAAGATGAAACATCAGGACTCGGGAAGGGGAGCTGATGGGAAGAGGTGTTGGAAGCCAAACCCCTGACCCTGCAAAGCCCTGAGTTCACACACGTTCAAGCACTGATCCAGATCTGAAACTGATGCCTCAGGTTTGAGCTTTTATATTTTTCAGATTTTGTGCTGCTTTAGTGTGTGAGTCTGTGCTTCACAGTAGGGGATGGTGAGCTCTGTGCACAGAGCAGGGAGACAAAACAATTCCTGCTCCAGCTAGGGACCAAGGACAAATGATCCAAATCTCAGGCCCAAGAGTATAAACAACGTGGGCTGAAGAGAGAAAACCAAAAAAGTTGGGACTTCATGGCCTGGAGCTGTAATTGGACAATTAACTCCAATATGGAAATGGAGCAGAACTTATAAGAGTGTCAGACCTCATGACTGGTCATCTATTTTGTGACCAAATTGGGTCCATCTTGGGTGTAGCCCAGGCTGGGCTCTTGTGCTGCCCAAGGTGGCTCCATTGAGGCCTCCTAGTAAATCCCTACTTCATTCTTTAGCTCTGTCCAGCCCCTGTTCTAGGTCAGCCTCTCAAGGCATCAAAACCAGGAGTGAGGGAGGGGCTGTGGAGGCTGAGAGGCTCTCGGGAAGCTCTGGGGGTCCCACTGGCACCGTGGCAGCTCAGGGACATTGGGGTGGGACACTTTGGGGGGTGGTGGTGGGGTTTGGTTGGCACAGCCCTGTGAGTGCATTTCTGCTCCTGTGCCATGGCTCCAGTGTCTCTGCATTTCTGCTCCTGTGCCATGGTTCCAGTGTCTGCATTTCTGCTCCTGTGCCATGGCTCCAGTGTCTCTGCATTTCTGCTCCTGTGCCATGGCTCCAGTGTCTCTGCATTTCTGCTCCTGTGCCATGGTTCCAGTGTCTGCATTTCTGCTCCTGTGCCATGGTTCCAGTGTCTGCATTTCTGCTCCTGTGCCATGGTTCCAGTGTCTCTGCATTTCTGCTCCTGTGCCATGGCTCCAGTGTCTGCATTTCTGCTCCTGTGCCATGGCTCCAGTGTCTCTGCATTTCTGCTCCTGTGCCATGGCTCCAGTGTCTCTGCATTTCTGCTCCTGTGTCTTGGCTCTGCCCTGTGGGGCTGATCTGGGGGGGACATGGGGGAGCTCAGCCCCCTTGGATCCCCTGGTGAATCCACACTTCTGGAGCTCTGCCACGGCTTGGTGGTTTGGTCTCTTTGTCAGTTACAAAGTGCAGCCTCACAGAACATGATTTGCCTCTGGCAGGCTTTAAAATGTATGTGTTTGCTTTTGATTATGTCTGTTGTTTTTTTGGGGTTTGGTTTTTTTTTTAAATTAATTTTCCAAGGATCAATGCGGTAATGCATATAAAAATTACAATATGTAAAACAAAGTATAAAAGCATACAAGGAATTCCAAACACATAACATACTGTGCCTTGGAGCTTATGAGATCCATACAGTGCTTATTGTATTATGGGAACACTCTGACCCCAAGACCCATCAGAAAGGCTTGTTAGAAGAGCAGGACTAAGCCATGTGCCTTATGAGCTGTAGGATGCCCAGAAGGAAAACTCCAGTGAATATAAAAGCAGAACTGTTGCAGCAGAGCTCAGACTGGTCTGTGGGATGCAGGGGGACTTTTCATGGCCTTGTACCAATTTCTGGAGGAGGATGTAAACTTCTGCCCCCACAAATGTTGTTCTCCCAATAATTAACACTGAATGTTAAGTCTTTCCAGCGAGACTCTGTGGATTTCCATGGGATCATGATTACTCTTTTTTTTATTTTTTTTTTTCCCCCAAATATAATTTCTTCTGTCAGCTCCAGCAAGTGGGAACACTGAAATGGTTAGAGAGGGCTCACATCTTAGCTGCTGTAACTGCCCATGTGCTCTACAGGTTGCCACCAGATGAGAGACAGAGCATCAGAGCTGAAACCACCCTGAAAAGGAGTTCTGGCTTACAGAGAGGGAGAGGGAGAGGGAGAGGGCTCTTGGCTTCTCATGCTGCCCTGTCTTTGGGTCAGGAGCAGAGCAGCCTGGGGTTTTGATGGGACCTTATCCCATTGGATAGGGATAGAACAGAACACAGGGAAAGCCTCTGCACTCAAGTCCCCAGTGCCTGGTAAGTTTGGGTGAAGATGGTTTGCATGCTGGAAGCTCTTTTCAGAAGCTTGGAGGCATCTCTAGACTCTCCACCTGAAAAGTGACAACCCCAAGACCTCATTCCAGGGGCCAAGAGTCACTGACTGTGCTGTGCCTCAAATCCCACCTGGGAATGTCTCCTTTGGCCACAGTGCAGGTGGGAGCTCCCTCTGCTCCTGAGGGAGGACAGCCAGAGGGTTTCATCCTTCCCGTTGGTGATGCTGTGGCTGTGCAGGACCTCAGCAGGTCCTGGCAGGCTGAGCCAAATTCAGTAAGGTAATGCCTTGAGAGGCTACCTAGAACAGAGGCTAGATAGTGTTAAAGGAATAAAGTAGGTATTTATGAAATTATTTATTCCTTTATTAAAGGAATAAAGTGGGTATTTATTAACGTAGGTATTTATTATCCTATTCCAAAGGATACAGGGCTCTCCCTGCTATCCCAGCCATTCACAGCTCTGTAATAATCTGTAATGGTTTGTGTGCAGGCAGCTAAAAATCACCCTGATAGGTCCCACATTGCAGACACTTTGGAGAGGAACTGCTGTAGCCCCACGGGTAACACTGAAAATATGTATGTTTTTCTGTTTAACATTAAAACTCAGGTTTAGTATGAAAAATTCAGTGTCACCTTTCTGAAGCTTCGTGCTCATGCACAGAACAACTTCTTATTTATGTGCAAAACTTGAACCTGACTGCAAGATAATCACAAGAGATGGCTCTTAAAGGAAATAGAGCATCTGTTTCTTTGTTACTTTTTTTTTTTTTCTGTGTTCCTGATGCTCTTAACAAGACTGGAACTTTGGATATTTGAGTTTTCTATGTAATTGAAATAATTTAAACATTAAGATAATGCAGAAAAAAAAACCAGTAGAGGTGAGGAGAAAAGCTCAGCTGGTGTTGTGTAATGAGAAGAAAATGATAATTCAAAAATCTCTATATTCTGACCTATACTCAGAATAAAAACCTTCTGTTATCGTTGTTGTACAGCTGGGCTCGCTATCGCTGCTGTACTGAAGTACATGACTTAACAGGCATCTCCTACCTTAACATATTTACTTTTATTTGTTATCTTCATTCCATATTGCCTACATTTGTGATGGCTGCTGTGGGATAGCTGCACCTTCTCTGTGTAGCATTTGTGTGCCCTGAAGTTAAACCCCGTTTCCGTTCAGAAATAATTCTCCTGGGCGCAGAAATCCGCACGAGCTGGAGTTCGTTCTCTCCTGGGAGATTTTAGGAAGAAAGATACTTCAGGCAGCTCTGGGCATGAAATCTTCTCCATTTATGTCCCCCTGCCCCTCTTCTGTCCCTGCTCACATCTGGCAAAGTCAATGGATGCTGCTGCTGGACAAGGAGCCCTTGGGAGGAGCGGGGTGGAAAATCAGTGAGCCTTGTCTCAAATCAGTGGGGCTGGGCTCTGTCACCGTGTGGGGTTTGTGTGTCCCCATTGCTCTGCTCGGAGCCTTGGTTTCACTTTGATTAAACATTTTGGGTTTTGGTTTTGGGTTTTTTATGATGCCAGTTGACAAAGCTGCCCTACACGCAAAGTGTTGCAGTGTTTTTAGAGGGATGTCACGAATTGAAAGCAGAGCAGAGCGTGAGTTAAAGTGGACTGGGAGGGTGTGAGGGGCTAAAAACTGGATGGCTGATGCTGGGGAGAGGAGCCTGCCCAGAGCTGGGGGAACACCCAGAAATATTTCTATTCAAGCTTCATGAAATTTAAGTTTAAACCAAATAAAAAACCCTGTTCCTTTCCCTTCTTTTCTCCCTTTTCCTTTCTTTCTTTATCCACCAATCTGAATAAAACTTTCACTTGCTTGCAGTATTTTTTTTATATTTTAAGAGTTTTGAATTGTTTCCTTTTAATTTATAGTTTGAGGGTTTTTCACTGTGAAATAATTTGTCTTGCTTGTTCTTAAATCTGTGTTCAAATGTTAACTTCTTATTTTGAAGGCTGTGATTAGAGTGTGATTCCTTATTTTCTTCCTGGAATCCTTTCTCAGTTTCCAGTTTCTATAACTGATGTGACAAATCTTTGCTGCCTTACCATACATTATTCTGTGGTTAAGTGTCTCTGTCCCTCCCTTAATTAAATCCAATGGTTTACTTTCAATTCGGATCCAATTAATGAACTATAATAGCTGGTTCTGGACATAATAGAACTGGTCAAAACTTTTCCAAACTGCCTACAAATGTAAATCCCATCTGGAAATTAGCTTTTGTTCTGACCTGAAATGAATGCAAGTATGCATAAGCATTCCTGCAAACTGGAAATCTGAAATATGTTGTGGTTGTAAGTATTGATGAAAAAATACCAATCTTGAAACTCCTACGTAGGCATTTAGTTTTCAACTCTGATTTTTTAAAATTTAATTTAATTTAATTTTTGTGGGTTTTTTTGTTTGGGGGGGGGGGCTTGGGGTCTTTTTTTTGTTGTTTTTTTTTAATGTGGTATCCCAAGAAGAGCTGTCTGGTGGTGCCTCAGCAATAGTTACAGGCACTGGGACAGACACTGGACACTGTGCAGTGAGGAGAAGAGATTGGAGTGTCTGCAAGTGTGGATCTGCCTCACTGCAAGAGGAAAAAAGAACAGGATGTTTCCTGCTGAATCATTTAGGAGCACTTGAAAATGCTTTGGTGCACTTGTGTATGACACCAGGACCTGCATGTTATGGGGAAATGTAGAAATAGCACAGGAAAACGCAAATGTGGAAACAGGAAACGTAGTCCCAGCGTGGAAGGTTGGGATTTGGCAATGAAATTCCCAGATTTTCCAGCACTGGGTTCCTGAGAGGAGAACACACATTTCAGTCTTTCTGTGAGGCACATTTGCAAGCTGCTCAGCTTTTGAGAACTCTGCATGTAATAAAATTTTTCTGATTAAAAGAACGTTGACAAAAGACTTCTGACCTACCTAAAAATCTTTAGAGCTGTTTCCCTCTCCTCTCCGTTTCTGCTGACCCCAGTCACTTGTGCTGTCAACACTATTTAGGAATACCATTTTTCAGGAATACTATTTTTCAGGAATACCATTTTCCAGTGTTCAGGGTTGTTTCCTGATAAAGAAATGAATGGTAGAGAAGAAGAAACACCCTTTTGATGTGCTGGAGGCAGCCGGGGAGCGCTGTGAGCAAGGTGACATTTGCAGGCAGGCTGGATTTAGGTGTGTACAGTCCCTCCTTAGCAGCACATGGCAAAACACAAGGATTGACCAACCTCATGCTGCTCTGGATTAATATCCTGTTATTATTTTTTTTCCCCTGCTACCCAAATCACTTCTGTCGAGGTTTGGATTTCGTGCTGTTCCAGAGGTGCGGCCGTGGGAGATACCAAAATTCCAGAGCTCCCCGTCACAGGTCGTGCTTTGCTGTCGCCTCCATGCAGCTCTGTCCTGGAAAAAGGGGGTGACTGACATCTCTGCTCCGTGGCAGCCCAGGCTGGGGGTGCTTTAGCCAGCAGTGACCCAGCCATGAGTCACCCAGCACGGACACTTTCTGTCCTGGCTATTTTTGGGCTCAGTAATTACGAGGTGAGCCGTGAATCACCGGCGTCTCGCTTTACGCCGGGAGGAAACCAGGCAAATTGTGCTAACGTGCTTGGCAGGGGGAATTAATTCTTGTTCTCTGGTGTTTTACAGACTTTGGCCCTTCTTCTTGCTCCCCAGAGGGATGTGCTCACCCCTCCTCATGTGTAGCTGTCACGCAGGGCCGAGCAAGGGCCAGACTCGTGTTCCCTGCAGCCGGGTGTTGTCTTCTGGTCAGAAATGATGCTTCAGAGGCCTGGATGGGATTCTGAAGGGGTCCCAAAGGCTTTTATTGATTTGTTCATATGCTCTGTATAGGCAGGATTTAGGTTAGAAAATAGCATGAAGTGGGTAACTCCAAAGGAGGCCGTGTTGTCTTTGGCCTCTCCAGCAGCTGGCCGTGCGGTGTTTGTGGCATTTGGAGGGCCATTTGTGCCCTGAGGCTCTGTTTGCTGTGTTGTGTGGTGCACAGCAGCACAGCAGAGCCAGGGGAAATAGCTGACCCTTTTTGAAAAGGGTTTGGTGATGAGTCAAGAGAGGGACATGCAGGGTTTTTCTCCTTCTTTATAGGGGATGGAGCCTGTGATGGTGTCAAACCCCCCAGCAGGGAGAAATGTGTGCAGGGTGTTCTGCACAAGCAGCACTTCAATCCCATCCCTCTGAGCTGGTAGATTCACCTGTAGCCCTGCTTTAATTCCTTCATACCTTTGTTTTCCTTGCACATTCCTGTCTCTGCCAGTCCCTTCCCAGCTCAGCTTTACAACTCAGTGTTCCTGTTAATAACCGGTCTCCCAACACTTCCTCTCGGATGCGGGAAAACCAAGGGTGTGTTTTTGCACCCAGGAATCCCCAGGCTGGAAAGGAGCCTTCTGGGGATCATCAGGCTGTTGGAGGAGGATTAGGGATGGAGGCACTGTAAACCTGCAGGAATTTGAAAGCCATGCTTTAATTTAAGAGGAATGTCCTTTTGTTCTCAAATGGATGGGCCTTGCTCCAAAGGTGTTCAGGTGCAGTAACTGGTACCAGATGGGCTGTGAAAAGCAACACAAACAGGTGGTGAGGACAACAACTGCAGACTTTAATTTCCTTGTCAGCCCCTCCCTGTGCCTTACATACCCCCTGGAGAAGAGAGGGATAAGGGGAGCTGTCATATTTGTACATGGCAAAAGGAGTGACTGTTGAGGGAGTGTTCTCCTTCTGTACATAGCAGGTCAAGCCCTGGCACTCTCAGTGGTGACACTCACCTGGGCCAAGGTGTGCAGGGATGAACTTAGAATATGATTCCCTAGCTTGTGCATTTTTATGGATTCAGGGATCAATACACTTTAATGCTGACATGAATATTGCCTCAGGTCCCCCCCAGGGTAATGTGGATTTTTTGGTGGCACACGCACATACTGGCATGATCCAGATGTGTTGATTAATTTCTGAGTAAATGCAAACCAGGTCCAAAACAATACATGCTCTTATGGGTGGTTGTTCAACACCTTGCTGGGCTCAGCAAGGCCAGGAGGATGCTGCAGAGGGCACAGCTGCTCCTCACTAGCAGCATCCAAGAGTGTGCTCTTACCCCAGAGAGCTGTGTTAATTCCCAGTCAGAGCAGTCCTTGGAAATTGAAGCAGAGAGAACAGGGCTTTGTGATTCTTTGCCATCAGAAAAGATTTCTGGGATTGTGAGGAATGGGGAGATGCATTTTGGGCTTTTTTTGCTGCTTTTTAGAGAAAAGGAAGCTGAGACCTGGCGTAGCTTAAGAGATCTGGCACAAGTCTTACGCAGTAGAATTGAAAAATGAATGCTTGAGATTGGTGCACTTTGCACCTCCTCTTCATGTGGGGAGTAACCCAGCATGGTTAATGTATTAAAACTGTGCAAGCCCCTTCCTAAGCCCTTTCCCTCTTGAAACCACTGAGGTCGTTCACCCCTCAGTGGTGGCTCTGGGCTCTTGGCTTTTTCACTTTTCACATCCCCAATTGTCTCTCATAGATGATCAGCTGAACTCAGAAGAGAAGAAGAAAAGAAAGCAGAGGAGGAACAGGACTACCTTCAACAGCAGCCAGCTGCAGGCACTAGAGAGGGTTTTTGAGAGGACTCACTACCCCGATGCCTTCGTACGGGAAGACCTTGCACGCAGAGTCAACCTCACTGAGGCCAGAGTTCAGGTAATCCCATGATTCAGGTAATTCCCACCTCACCTGGGGGATCATCAGGCCACTCCAGCAAGGCAGCAGAAATCCTTGGGGTCTGTGTGGCACAAAAGAATCACCAAGCTCCTGACTCCACCGTGCCTTGAGGGAAACTGCCAGGCCTGACCTGCCCCTCCATTCACCACCTGCCCACTCAGATGTGTCCATATGGCCAAGCTGTTGGATGCTCAGGCTGCTGATGTTACCTTGAGCTCTCAGCTTGCAGGCCTGCACCTTCTGCAGGTGAAAGCAGACTGTGGAACACAGGGTGCTGGACAGCACTGCCAGGCCTTGCTGCCATCTCCTGTATTTGTGGGGTTCCCTCCCAAAAATACAAGAAGGGAGGAATGATGAATCTGATTCCATGTTCTTAGAAGGCTAATTTATTATTTTAAGATGTAATATATATATATATATATACACATGTATATATAATATATTTCACATATATATAATACATATTATATATATTATATATTTTATATATATATAATATATATATATATATTATATTAAGGAATTCTATACCAAAACTATACTAAAGAATACTAAACTATACTAAAGAATACAGAAGGGATACTTGCAGAAGGCTGAAAGATACTAAAAAAGACTTGTGACTCTCTCCAGAGCCCCGACACAGCTTGACCATAATTGGCCAATAATTCAAAACAATTCACATGAAACCAATGAGACAATCACCTGTTGGTAAACAATCTCCAACCACATTCCAAAGCAGCAAAACACAGGAGAAGCAAATGAGATAATATTGTTTTCCTTTTTCTCTGAGGCCTCTCAGCTTCCCATGAGAGAAATCCTGGGCAAAGGGATTTTTCCAGAAAATACGACTGCCACAGCCATCTGCACAGGACACACCCATGTCCCTCAGCCAGCCCCTCACCTGAGGCCTTGGGTCAGAGCAGGCACCAGGGTTATCCCATCCTCAGGGTTCCCAGGGCCAGCCTGGGAAGCAGCCAGCTTTGGGGATGGGGATGGGATGGAATCCCATGGGAATGGGGATGGGATCCCACGGGGATGGGGATGGGATCCCATGGGGATGGGGATGGGATCCCATGGGGACGTGGCCAGTGGCAGAGCAGGTGTGATGGTTGGTGGCCCTGTCTGTCCCCTGCAGGTGTGGTTCCAGAACAGGAGAGCCAAGTTCCGCCGGAACGAGCGCGCCATGCTGGCCAGCAAGAACGCCTCGCTGCTCAAATCCTACTCCGGGGACGTGGCGGCCGTGGAGCAGCCCATCGTACCCCGGCCCGCCCCCAGGGCCACCGACTACCTGTCCTGGGGCACTGCCTCGCCCTACAGGTGAGGGAGGGATGGAGGGAGTGACTGACTGAGTGACTGACCCCACTGCACCACCCCAAAAGCGCCCTCAGACAGCTCTGATGCATCCACACCTGGAGGATACAGCAGCCTGACCATCCCACTGGTTCTCCTCACCTGTTCCCACCCCATCTTGTTGTATTTGGGTTGCCCCCAGATGTAGGAAGGAATGATGAATCTGATGTAGGAAGGAATGATGAATCTCACTCCATGTTCTCAGAAGGCTAATTTATTACTTTATGATACTATATTCTATTAAAGAATACTATACTAAATTATACTAAAGAATACAGAAAGGATACTTAGAGAATGCTAAAAGATAACAATGAAAACTCGTGACTCTTCCCAGAGCCTTGACACAGCTTGGCCCTGATTGGCCAATAAGTCAAAACAGTCACCTGTGGGTAAACAATCTCCAAACACATTCCAAAGCAGCAAAACACAGGAGAAGCAAATCAGATAATTATTGTTTTCCTTTTCCTCTGAGGCTTCTCAGCTTCCCAGGAGAAAAATCCTGGGAAAAGGAATTTTCAGAAAATATGACTGTGACACCATCTCATTGCCAGTTTTGTAGTGTGATCCCAGCTCAGTGTTGTTGGTCTTTCTGACAGCTTCTGGGGGTCTCTCTCTGCAATTCAGGGAGTTTCTAGAGAGCCTCAGTTAGAAATGCATGGAAACAGAAGGTTTTCCCCAGTGCATCTGGTTTATAGCAAGGAGGAAACCTTTCCATGGGACACAGATCCAGGGGAGGGGGCTCAGAGCACTTGGGGAGGCTCAGCCAGCACGCAGTGGCCAGAAGAGGGAGTTCTGTGGCTGTCCCACTGCTGGGGATGGCAGCAAGGCTGGGAGCTCCCTCCATCCCCGTGGAGCTCTCAGCACCGGGCTGGTGAGCAGATCTTTTATTGCCTGAGACCAGGTGTGTGTGTGAGCACTGCACTGTGGCCAGCCTGCAGGAAGGGCCAGGTGACAGACTGGTGCTCAGTGTCCAGCCCTGTGCTCAGTGCTGCTCAAGGGATGGCAGGAAAGGAGCAGGGATGTGGCAAGCCCAGCCTCAGAGGGTCTGGGATGTCTGTGCACATCACAGCGCTGCCTGTCCTCTCTGTGCCGTTGCTGGCTCTGCAGGAGCTGGGTGTGGACACGAGCTCCACAGGATGTGTTGGTTTGTGGGGAGCCAGCTGGCTCACAGGCAGTTAAAAAGGAGGTTGGAGGGTGGTTTTTAGCACAGTGGCTTCATTGTTGGTCAGGACCATGAAGCCTTTGGCTGGATTTCTTGCTGTTCATCTGGCCTGGTCACTGCCAGCTTCCCACTGCCCTCCAGGAGCCACACCTGGTGCTCAGGACCTCTCTTGCTGGGTCACCTTGACCCCCTTTTTGCTCCAAGCATTGTTTGCACAGCAAGAGCTGCAAACACATGGTCTGGTCTTCCTGCTTGTTGCTTCAGACCAGGGGGGTCCTCCTCATCCACCCTGTATGTCCAGAACAAGTCATAGACCCACCCACTGCAGATATGGGAAAGGATGCGCCTGGTGGCCACCAGCTTCATCTTAGAAATGGCCCTTACCCTTTGGAGTTTTTTCTGATGACTGCTGCCTGTCAAAATCCCTCTTTTATGGATTAATGCTTTCTCCCTGTGCAGTGTTCTTGCTGTAGCACTCTGGGGAGGTGAGATCAGGGAAGGGAAGAGAGTGAGTTCCTTCCCCACCCCCGTGGGGCTGCACTCGTCACAGTACCAGACCCCTACTCAATGCTCATGGCTTATTTCCACCTCTTACACTTTTTAAAAGAGATCATCCTTCCTTGAGATGATGTTTACACAGGGGGCTTCATAATCACTGCTGGGGGAACATGAGCTAGGAGATCCATAATCACTGCTAGGAGAACATGAGCTAGGAGATTCATAATCACTGCTAGAACATGAGCTAGGAGATCCATAATCACTGCTAGGAGAACATGAGCTAGGAGATTCATAATCACTGCTAGGAGAACATGAACTAGGAGATTCATAATCACTGCTAGGAGAACATGAACTAGGAGATTCATAATCACTGCTAGGAGAACATGAGCTAGGAGATTCATAATCACTGCTAGGAGAACATGAGCTAGGAGATCCATAATCACTGCTAGGAGAACATGAGCTAGGAGATTCATAATCACTGCTAGGAGAACATGAGCTAGGAGATTCATAATCACTGCTAGGAGAAGCCCCTGCAAAGGTAACTCCCAAGGGCACCTGGGAAGGGCTGTCTGAGGTCACCTGCAGCACCTGGGATATCCTAATGAGAACAGGGGAGAAGGGACAGCCTCAGGGATGGTTTCCAGCCTTGGGGATGGTTTTCCAGTCTCAGGGATGGTTTTCCAGTCTCAGGGATGGTTTCCAGTCTCAGGGATGGTTTCCAGCCTTGGGGATGGTTTTCCAGCCTTAGGGATGGTTTCCAGCCTTAGGGATGGTTTCCAGTCTCAGGTATGGTTTCCAGTCTCAGGGATGGTTTTCCAGTCTCAGGGATGGTTTTCCAGCCTCAGGGATGGTTTCCAGTCTAAGGGATGGTTTCCAGTCTCAGGGATGGTTTTCCAGCCCCTCAGCCCTAGGCTGTGCCCGTCCAGGATGCAGACACACCTTCCCCTTGTCTTGTCTGCAGCCAGGATGTTTCAGCAGAGGCATTTATTTGCAGCTTCCACCTCCCAGCAGGCTGCAGTGGCACCCTCCCACTGCCCTGCACTGGCAGAGGAGCAGAGCAGCTGCTTTCCACACTCTGGGATGCACAGCACCCTCAGACACTCCGTGCTCCCCTGGGTTTCTGATCCTTCTGATCCTCTCCTGGCAATCACATTCATCTGAAAAGGTCTCAGCCTCATTAAAGCTTTGCAGTAAGGTCATTCAGATATTGAAATAGTGAAACCCTGCAGCCCTGTGGAGTGTTTGCATGGCCCCCTGCCCCCTGCCCATCTTCCCAGCAGTGCTGGAGCAGCCCCTGATTAGCAGCCACTCCTGGGGAGGGCCCAGAGCAGCATGGCCAGGGCTGGTTTCCCTCTCAGATCTGGGAAAAGTTTGCAGTCCCTGTGTTTATTCTCCAAATACACTCAGCCACAGGTCAACCAAAGCTATTTGCAGATCTCTGTCACACAGACAGCCAAGTAGATACTATGCTTTTTTTTTTGAAGTTAAGAAATGTTTTACTTAGGCATTTTTTAGCCTAGGTTCCTAAGAAAACAGGACTGGCAGCCCACACTTCCCACTCCAGCAACATTTGGCTCCACGGGCCACTGAAAACCTTGTTTGAAAGAAGGATTTTAGGCCTCGGAAACATGATGCTCCTCTGTGTTTCATGAAAGCAGACAGCTGAGTGGAGGAAGGAGAATTTTCTCTGCCTGAATGGGGTGGAGGGAGGGGGCAGCAGGGTGACTTCAACCCTTCTTAGACCCTGGAGAGTCTCTGGAGCAACCCTCAGGCTGTTCTGGTGTTTGGACACAGCCTTCTTGTGCACTGCTCCTGCTGGAATAACCTGATGAAAGGAAGCATTTCTAGAGATTTTTGGTTTAGCAGGGATTTCACTTGGCATCAGTAAGTGAAACCACCTTCCCCACACCTCCGGGGAGCTCCCAGAGGCTCCCTGGAGTTTCAGCCCAGACTTGGCCAAGAAACTGGTTTAGAATGGGGACAGTTTGCAGCCCTGACTGAAAACTCCTATTTTATCCAGTTTAGGGTACCCTTGAAGGTCTCCCAATTGCTTCCAGCTCAAAAACACGGGAGAGATGCACCCTGTGGAAGCAGATGGGCGTGGGGGATTAACCTGAGACCTTGTGGAGCTTTGCATCCTCCTGCAGGCAGCACTTGGGGGTGAGGAGAGCAACCAGCCCAGCCATGGAGAGGGAATGAGGGTGCAGCTGGTTGAGAAGAGCTCCAGAAACAGCACATCCACGTATGCTGGATGCTGGTGAAATGCAGATACTCCCTGCTCTGGATCTCCTGCAGACTGAGGGTTCACACAGCACTGGGTGGCAGATAACCTCCCAGAAAGTCAGAAATACTCCTGGAATACTCCAGAAATACTTTCTGACCTTCTGGGAGGTCAGAAATACCAGCAGCACCTTGGGGTGAGCAGGCACAGCTCCAGCCTGGGTCTGTGCAGCAGTGCCCCTGTGCCTGCAGGGAGATTTGCTCTTTGCATTTCCAGCTGTGGAGATCAGTGCTGGAACAATTTAAAAAATAAAATAAAATAAAATAAAATACAATAAAATAAAATAAAATAAAATAAAATAAAATAAAATAAAATAAAATAAAATAAAATAAAATAAAATAAATAATGGATAAAGGAAAAGACAAAAAGGCAAAAAGATCCCAGCCCATCTTGGTGTTTTGGTGTGTGGATGGAGCAGAGCATTTCCCAGAGCCTCAGCTGGGAGCCAGCAGGGCAGGCAGATGGGAAAGGTCAGCACCAGAGCTGAGCTGGCCTCCAGCAGAGCATTTGGGGGTTCCTCCTGAGCATTCTGTGTTAAATGGGCACCTCCACTTCATGTGGTGCTTCTCAACTGGTTGTGATCTGTGGGCCATGCAAAGGAAATGCAGCAGGTCAAATACTTTGGGGTTTTGGGGAGTTGGCAGGGGGAGCTGCTTTTCACAGAAACCCAGGGGACACATGGATTAAACAAGTTTTCTAGTGGTCTGGAAAGCAGCTTTGCAGATTTTTTGGTAGGATAAGAAAGGAGTTGGAGATCTTTGTTCAGGCTCTGCTGTTAGAAGTGATGTTTTTCATGAATAAAGTCGCAGTTTGAAGGGAGAAAAAGTGGTTTATGTTTTGGGTTTCTTCCTTCAGCCTTCAGGACATGCTCTTTATAATCAGCTGAAGTTTTGAGGGGGGAAAAAATGTGGAAATTTTCATTCCAAAAGGCAGAAACAAGAAAACATCCCAATTGTTGAAAGGGGTTTTTCCCAGAATGTTTCTTTAATGTCACATGTGTTTCAGAAGTGACGTGATTTCACAGGCTGTAAAACCAGCAATTGGTCTCATCAAACAGACACTGCTTCCACTGGGAATACTTTTAAGGACAATGGTCTAACTGGCAGGCTGACCTCATTGCAAACCTTTTCTTGGGTTAGAAAATAGGAAGTGGAAATTTTTCCCGTTGATTTCAACCAGCTTTGGTGCTGGGTGAGAGAAGAGCAGCGGAAAGATTTGCTAAATAAAGGGGAGAGGTAATTCCCTGCTGACACCACAGCAGGATTACATCCCACAGGTATGGAAAAAACCAGGCTTTAGGCTCTGCTGTGGTTTGGAGGCCACGTGTGACATGATGTTTCTCTTTCCATCCCTCAGTGCCATGGCCACCTACTCTGCCACATGTACCAACGCCAGCCCAGCACAGGGCATGAACATGGCCAACAGTATTGCCAACCTGAGACTGAAGGCTAAGGAATATAGTTTACAGAGGAATCAGGTGCCCACAGTCAATTAACAGCTGGGGGCAGCTGCCTTGCAGGAGAAGACACAACATCACCCGTCCTGCTTTGCAACTGTCTGTGCTGAAAGAGAAAATAAAAGAAAAAGAGAACAGCAGCAACAACAGCAACAAAAAAACAACACCGTCAAAATAAAAGAGAAAAAAAAGAAAAAAAGAAAAAGAAGGAAAAAAAGCCAACCCTCACCCAGAACTGAACATGGGGAGCAAACAGAACCTGTGAGTGATCAGGTTCCTCCTTCCTTTTGGGATAATGCCACCATTTTTTATTTTCTTGTTATCGTCGGGTTTATTGCTTCTGCTCAATATACTGCGAGCTTCTTCAGTAAAGGACAGTCTCACCCTTGCTGGTGTCCATTTTTGTGAGGGACTGCAAAAAGAAACCTCTGCCAGTCTCAGCCCATGGACCAGTCCCAGCCCCAGCACGCTGAGATCCAAAGCTTGCTCATCTCCCTGCTGCCCCAGCTCACCCTAGAAGAAGAAGAATTTGTTTGGTCACCAATTTCCACGATATCCACCCCACCCTCATCCCTCCAGTCCCTTGTGCCACAGAGGCAGCACGTTCCTATCAGCCTGCCAGAAGCCCCTTTAGTGCAGCAAGATGGATTCCTGCTGTCTGAGTTGCCTGGAAAACCTCCCTGGGCTCTGCAGAGCTCCATTGTTTGGTTGAGTATTCCCTGCACTGCTGCCTCAAAAAGCCAAAGAAGAGAGCCAAGCCAACGTGGGTGTGTGAGCAGGGGGATCTCTCTGTAGTGCCAAGATCAGGACTGTCAGGACACTCCTTCCTATGCCTTACAGTTTTTGCCACAGGGAAAGGCATTGTCCAGATGCATTTGTTTTATATATACTGTATATATTTATATATATAAGATAATACATGCAAGCTTGGTTGGTGTTTTTTATTAAACGAAATAAAACCCGTTGAAAACGTTCAGGATGTTTGTGCTGCATCCAGGTGGAGCTGTGCATTGAAATTCCAGCCACAGCCTCTCTCAGCCTTGCCAGAGCTCTTCCCTGCAGCCTTGGGCAGCTCTGGGAAAGGCAGCTCGTGAGAGTTTCCATGAGGAACCCCAAAGAAGTGGTGCTGGAGGGAGCCACACTCCTTTTTGCAGGTTTTCCCCATGGGCAGCTGCACAGAACACAGCAAGGCTCTCCTCTGCTGGTTCATGTGGTTTTTGGGATATCCCAGGGAAATCCCTCTGGGCACAAGTGATGTCTCAGCAGGGAGCATCCCACCAAAGGTCCCTTAACTCTGCTCAGTGAGGCTTGTCCCATAACCTTAACCATTCCCCCTACCTGCTGTCCTCCCTCTGGGCTCTGGAGACCTAATTAACCCCTAATTAATTTATCTCCACCAAGAGCAGAGAGATGCAGCCCAAAAGGCATTTCTTCCACGCAGATATCCTGAGGAAATCAGGATCTTTCTCATTGCTGGTGATGCTGCCTCTCATGTCAGGGGGAGGAGGGGTTGGTTGATGCCAAACAGCACTTGTGTCCAAGCTGGGATGGGCAAGGCCATGGCACAGCCACACTGAAGGCAGCAGAGCTGCTCCATGGCCCAGGCTGCACCACCAGGGAAGGAGAATGGAGCTCAGCCATGAGAAATACCAGAGTGGCTTGGATCTCCAGCCTGGTGTTTGCTGCAGACACCCTGGGCGTGTGGAGATGTCTGACAGTGGGCTCTGATAGCCTCAAACAGCAAGTTGCAGGAAATGAGGAATAAATCTCTTTAAAGTGTAGGTGAAGATTAAACTGGCAGAGGATGAATGGAAATCCAGCCAAAATGTTTGAGCTAGCACAAGGGAAAAAGCCCCAAATCCAAACTGGAGTGAGTTGTGCCTGTGATTGTATGCATTGCTACTGGATTTATTTTTTTTTTCCTCCCAATGTGGGTATTTTTGAGGAAAAAACCCCTAATTTTGATCAGGACAAAAAGCTGAAAGTCACAGGCAGAACACCAGGGAAAGGGAGGCAGGGTGAGGACTGTGCTTTAAGAAATCCATCATGTTCTGTCTGATCCCTTTTCTTGGAGAAACTCACGTGTGTAAACCAAAATATTTCTGCCCTGCACAGGGCAGGTCCAGCTCCTAGAGCCAAGTGATGATGTTGGAAATCTCAGGCTGCACTTAGAAACTCACTCCTGCTTCCTGTGCCTCCACAAACACAGAGCAGAATTGGTCAGAAAGGACCCAGTGCCTTTGAGTACCATCACTCAGAGGCTGAAGTGGGTGTTGAGTACCTTGAGCTGGTGCTCTGCACCCCCTTGCCCTGCTGCCCTCCTCCAGAGCCCACCCCATGCCAGCCTGGCTGGATTCCCCTGGGAGCCCTCAGAGCTCTCCCTGGAGTTTCAGCTCTTTCCTTTTCACCTTTCAGCATCCCTCTGGCCTATGGCTTTCCCCCAGGCTTTGCTCAGCTTCTCTGCAGTAGAAAAACCACCCTGAGCAGCTTTTGCTGTTGTCTGTGTAGGGACAGCACTTTCTGAGGGTATCAAGGGAGCTTGGAGCTCCTGGTACCCCATGACCCAGCCATAGACTGAGATCTCCATCCCCACGCTGGGATGCTCACATCAAGGGGCTCACAAATCCCTGTGCCAACCCTTGCTCAGCCTCTTCATTTGATCTGGACTGTCTGGCATGGGGCTGCTCCTCAGGGAGGCTCTAGGAGCAGCTGCACCTCCAGTCTGAGCTGGATCTTGCCTTGGGTTGGGCTGCTTGGTCAGGGGTGCCACCACAGCTGGCTGGGCTGTTGGCAGTTCAGATAAGACCTTTACATCCCCAATATTGCTTTGTTTACATGGATTTGTTAACCAGAGTCCAACTGGATGAGCAGACAGCTTCTGGTGTTTATTTGTTGATTGCTGATGACCTCAGCCAAAAGACAGCGACTCCTCGTCCATCAAGCCAAAGTGAAATTTTAGAATTGCCTGTGTCTAATCTGTATTTTATTCAACCATGTAAATATATGTGCAAATCAAGGGCCTTATCCTCAAAGAGTGGAGTTCTCCGGGGTTTCAGCAGATTTCCAGTTGTAGCTCTGGGAAGTTGCCATGGTTACCATGGTTAGCATTAAGTTTGGGTACCATTCAGGGCAGAAAATGTGTCTTAAGCATTTTCCTCTTGCCTGCTCTGTACAAGCACTGTTTTCTCAGGCTCCCCCTCTCCCAGCAGAGAAATAGGTGACTGGTTCCCTCCAAGTGGGAATTTTGTGCATGGCAGGGATGGTTGACATGGCATGGGATTTCCAGATGGGAGCTAGCCTGTAAATTATCTCTTGCTTTGTGATGTAAAATGTACAGTGTTTGCACTAGAATAGAAATGATCATTTTCAATAAAAGGGGGAAGAGACTCCTCAATCCTTTCTATGAGCTGCCACATCTGTGTCATGTGTTGCTGTCCTGGGGTGTCCTCAGCCTTGGCTGGGGCTGGGAACTTTCTGGAGCATTTTCGGGGGGGAACGGGAGCCTGTGGAGCTGGGCTTGGGGTTCAGCAGCAGTGCAAGGCAGGAAACATCCACAAAGCCTTCTCCTAGAAGAGATGCAGTTCAGGAGGGATGGAGACACAGCCATGGCTTTGTCCCAGCTCCCTACACCCCCCAGGGCTGGTGAGGCACCAGGTGGGGCTGAATGTGGGGCAGAAAGGGAGCAAGGAAACGAGGGGAGGGAGGGATGGGCATCCCCCTGTGGGTGCTGGGGATGGCTGACCAGCAGAGAGGGAGAGCAATAAATGAAGATTAAAAAAGGTTTGAGTCCCATCTCTGTGCAGGAGTGAGCAGAGCTGGGCTCAGCAGGGAGATCCCTCCTCACAGCAAGGCAGGGGGGCAGAAGGAGCTCAGAGGGTCCTCAGGGCTCATTGGTGAAGGCTGGTAAAACAGGGTGGGAGTGCTGCTGGTTTTGTCTCCTGAAGATGTGGAGCTGGGCTGGAGTTGGTGAGCTGTGCTGGGGGGAGATGCTGGGGGGCTTCTGCAGCTTCCCCTCTTGGTCACTAAAGGATGGATTCAGGTTTGAGCCAACTGTTGGGGAGCTCTGTCTGGCTTGGCATCCTATTCCCTGCTGATCTGCCTTCTGAGCCTCCCTGGCAGATAAATTTCAGCAGGGCAGTCCCCAGAGAGAGCTCAGAGTTAAGGGGAGATGGGTATCTCTGCATGGCCCTCAGCACTCAGCCAAGCTTGCATTCCTTGGAAAGCTGATTATTCCCTCCTCTGAAGCTGAAATAATAATAGTATCACCCTCTTGCTTATTATTTCTTTTTGCCAAAAGAAGTAAGCTTGTAAATAGCATCGCTTCTGAGTTGATTTAGAGACTGGAGTGGTTTGGAGAGAGTTGGAACAAGCCTGGATGTCCATGCAGACCTGCAGCCAGCTCCTCTCAGCCACACCTGGGCAGGTGTCCATCTCCTGGCCTGGCACTGCTGTGCTGTGGCTCTCACCTGGTGGCTCCAGCTCTCAGTTTGGGTTGGATTTTCCAGCAGGATCCCCAGGAGCTGTGGCCCAGGCAGGTGTGGCAGCCTCCCCTCTCCCTGCAGGCATCTCCTGGACATGCACTGCACACTGTGGTGCTCCCACCACGGGCCTGGGTCCTGCTTCAGAGCAAAGCCACATCTGCTGCTCATCCTCAGGGACAGCAAAGTGTCCCCATGACTGAGGGTTTGTGTCACAGACATCTTGTATGGAAAATCCTTTCCTTAGGATTTTTCCTCCTGAGAAGCTGAGAGGCCTCAGGAACAAAATGTAACCAATGGTTATCTGCTGCTGTGGAATGCAACAGGTGCATCTGGGGTTGGTCTCATGTTGGTTGTTTCTAATTAATGGCCAATCACAGTCAGCTGGCTCAGACAGAGAGCCGAGCCACAAACCTTTGTTATCATTCTTTGCTATTCTATTCTTAGCCAGCCTTCTGATGAAATCCTTTCTTCTATTCTTTTAGTATAGTTTTAATGTAATATGTATCATAAAATAATAAATCAGCCTTGTGAAACATGGAGTCAGATCCTCATCTCTTCCCTCATCCTCAGACCCCTGTGAACACCATCACAGGTTTGCCCACAGGGGCTTTGCTGTTCACCCTTCCCCTTCCTGCCCCTCCAGTGAGATCCAGGTGAGCTGGGGCAGTGCCCAGCACCTTGCTGGGGTCTCTGCAGCCTGGATTTGGGCTTAGCACTGCTCCTGGGCTCTCCTTGTCTTTCCCAGCTTTCCATCCAGTTGTTTTTGTGCCCCTCAGCTGCCTGGAGCACCTCTGACTTTGTCACCTTCTCACCCTGACAGTTCAGCCAGCTGTGGCACCAGTGGCTCACTCTGTGTCTCTGCCTGTCCATCAGGTGGGATGAAACCACCTGAAGCTGCCAAGTTCAGGAGAACAGGAGGAGTGGAGAAGGCCCAGGTCCTTCCACAAGCCAGGAGGCCCCGTGTGTCCTTCTAGCAGATGTTCAACAGATGCAGAGTGCACCAAAAATTAGGTCTTGCAAAAAAGAAAAGTCTCTGTGAGGGAAGGCAGGCAGGCCAGCAGTGATTTTGGGACCGTGTGCTGTGTCCAAACCTTCTGCCAAGCCCCTGATGGCTGCTGGGGGCAGGAGGGCACCTCTGGGGCTGCAGGGATCAGAGTGCCCTGGGTGGGAGAGCTCTGGCCAGGCTGGGTGTCAGGGTCTCTGCTGCTCACAGTGACCCCAAGATGTGCCACAAAGTCTCTTTTCCCAGCCTGGTGCTTGAAGAAGGAGTCAGGGCTCTTCATTTCTCGGTCTCAAGGTTGTTTATTGTTCCTTATCTATAAAAAATTTTCTCCTGCCCTGCTGAGGTCAGCTCAGCAGCACAGTCCAGGCACTCTGCCTGCCCCCAGGGCAGTGTTATGTCTTTATACTAAAAACTACCTGTACAATATTTACAATTACTTTCCAATACCTATCACCCATGTTAGACAGTGAGCTTCTACTCTAAACCAATCCCAAAGTGCCACCATCACAGCAGAAGATGGAAGCCAAGAAGAAGAAGGAGAAAGGCTGGACACACCCAGTTCCCTCCATCTTGCCCCCTGAACCCCCATACCAAAAACCCTAAAATCTACTTTTCCACCCCGTGATAACTTCACTAATATTCTACTTAAGCTGTTGTGGCTTGCTGATCTTCATACAAGGTTGGTAACTTGCTCCATGGGTCATAATCAAACCCACAGGGGCATCTTGGGCTCTGTGCCAGGGTCTCTGAGCCCCCTGGCAGGGGTCTGGGCTGCTCAGGACAGACAGAGGGATGTCCTGGGTCCTGACACCTGGGGATCATCCAAGAGCCAGGTGCTGGCTCTGAAATGACATGGAAATGACACTGAAAGGTCATTGAAAGGAGTGGCCCCTCCCAAGGTGGGGCTGGGGGGTGGTTGTGTCTTGTGGACACCTTGGAGCCCTGAGGGCAGGGCTGGGATGGGCCCCAGGGTCTCCAGCTGTGAAATCAAAGCTGAAGTGACTTTGTTGGGGCAGGGATGGACATCTCTGTGGCATGGCAGGGAGGTGGGAGTTCACAGCAGCCTGGAGGGTGAAGAATGGCAACCAGCACCTTATGATGTCTCATTCTTTTTTATTTGAATAACTTTTTTAGGATCAGAGTTACTCTTTCCAGCCTCCTGGCCAAATGCTGCTCAGTCTGGCTGCAGTCCCTGCAGGCTGCTCTTTTCCTTTGCCTCCTGCCTCTGCCTGTCCCAGCTGTGCCAGATGTTGTCCCACAGCCCAGAGGTGGTTTCAGAGCAAGGCCAGGTGGATCCCTCCTTTCAAATGGGATGTGCTAAAATCAGCCAGGCCATAAACCCATCCTGGGGCATCACCAAGCACCATAAACCCATCCTGGGGCATTATCAAGCACCATAAACCCATCCTGGGGCATCACCAGCTCCATAAACCCATCCTGGGGCATCACCAAGCACCATAAACCCATCCTGGGACATCACCAAGCACCATAAACCCATCCTGGGGCATCACCAGCTCCATAAACCCATCCTGGGACATCACCAAGCACCATAAACCCATCCTGGGACATCACCAAGCTCCATAAACCCATCCTGGGACATCACCAGCTCCACATTTCAGTGGCCTCAGATGTGCTCAGTGCCACTGCCCAAAGAGCTGCTGTGTGAAGGAGGTGAGTGCTCTCCACAGCCACCCCCAAGGAGCAGAGGAGCCTTCCTCAAGGATGTGGGGGGTTCTCAGTCCCCAGAGGAAGAGCTCAGGTGGGAGCTGTCCTGTCTGGGAAGCTCAGCACAGACCAGTGTGTTCAGCCAGGAGAGGAGACAGGGGGAAGTGATGCCTCATTTTAACTTTTATATTTTTCAGGTTCTGGGCTGCTTTAGTGTGTGGGTCTGGGCTCCATATGGTGAGATCTGTGCACAGAGCAGGGAGACAAAACAATTCCTCCTCCAGCTGGGCACCAAGGACAAATGATCCAAATCTCAGCCCCAAGAGCACAAACACCATGGGCTGAAGAGAGAAAACCAAAAAAGTTGGGACTTCATGGCCTGGAGCTGTAATTGGACAATTAAAACTCCAATATGGAAATGGAGCAGAACTTATAAAAGTGTCAGATGACCTCATGACTGGTCATCCATTTTGTGACCAAATTGGGTCCATCTTGGGTGCAGCCCTGGCTGGGCTCTTGTGCTGCCCAAGGTGGATCCATTGAGGTCTTTAATAAATCCCTGCTTTATTCTTTAGTTCTGTCCAGCCTCTGTTCTATTCAGCCCTCACAAGGCATCAGAGCCACCCCACACTGGAAGGAGGGGACTCCCCCAGTTTGTGGGACTGAACCCCCAGTTTGGGGCTGCACGCCAGAGTTTGTGGGGCTGCCCCCCAGCTGTGCCCAGCTGCTGCAGCAGTGCAGGAAATGCTGTGTCTGTGCCAGCTGTGCCAGCTGTGCCAGCTGTGCTGGGCACTCCTCAGCTGCCCCCTGGGTTGGTGTGGCTGAGCTGGGGCTCGTCCTGCCCCAGCCCTGGGAGCTGAACCATTTTCCAGTCAGCCCCATCAGCTCCTCCCTTGCCTCAGCAAAGAGATGTGAGTCTTGGAGACCCAGCACCCTCAGGGGATATCTTGGGGGAGAGCTGAGCTCTTTGCTCATCTGGATGGGACAAGGAGCCAGGGAACTCTGCCACGTGCCCCCTCCTCTGCTGCCTCCCACCAGCATCTTGTGGGAACATCCAGCCCATCCTGCAGGGGTGGGACAGCAGCACCTCCCCAAACTGGCTGCAGGACAAAGACCTCCTGGACCATGCTTGAGCCCTTATCTGAGAGGTTAGAACAGCTCCCCAGGCTGGCAGATGATTTGTTGCTGTGGCTGGAGGCTGTATCTGAAGCTGGTTGAAAAATGGAGTTTCTTTTCCTGTGGCAGCTTCCAAGATTTACATATTTGACTTTGTCCCAAATCAGGCTGGGGAGTGGAAATCTCTAAAAATACTGCAAGGAAAATGCAAATATGCACAGGCATGGCAGAAGAGCTGACACTGGAGATTTTGAAGCCTTGCTGAAGTGGAGCAGGTCGAGCTTTTGGAACAAAAACACCCCAAGAAAATTCTTGCATTTCAGTGATGTCTGTGCCCCCAGTGAGGGCTCCTGAGCCTGGCAGGACCTGGGCTGTTTTCTGCCTTGTGGGGCAGTCCTGGTGTCTCCTGGGAGTGCCCTGGGGCAGCCCAGGGGTTGGATCTTCACAGGAATGGTGGGCATGGACAGCACAGCTTGGCAAATCCAGGGGCAGCCGTGTCCCTGCTCCATGCCCATCTCCCAGGTGTTTTAAGGCCATGATGACCTCCCAGTGCTGTCCAGACTGAAACTCTGGGTGGGAAGGGCAGAACCCCAGGGGGATGGGCTGCCCAAAAGCACAGGAACCATGGTGAATGTGCTAACTGCCTCTTCTGGCAATGCATGATACTATGATACTTCCTTTTTTTTTTTCCTTTTTTCCCCCTTTTTTTTCCTTTTTTTCTTTTTTTTTTCCTTTTTTCCCCTTTTGTTTCCCCTTTTTTCCATTTTTTTGGTTTTTTTCCCTTTTTCCCTTGTTTTTCCTTGTTTTTCCTGGTTTTTCCTTTTTTCCTTTTTTCCCCCTTTTTTTCCCTTTTTTCCTTTTCTTTTCCTTTTTTTCCCTTTTTTTGCCTTTTTTCCCTTTTTTTGCCTCTTTTTCCCTTTTTTCCCTTTTTTCTCCTTTTTTTCTCCTTTTTTTCTCTTTTTTTCCCTTTTTTCCCCTTTTTCCCCCTTTTTTTTCTCCTTTTTCCCCCTTTTTCCTTTTTTTCACTTTTTTCCTTTTTTCCTTTTTTTTCCTTTTTTCCTTTTTTCCCTTTTTTCCCCTTTTTTTTTCTCCTTTCCCCCCCCCCTTTTTTTCCTTTTTTCCCTTTTGTTTCCCTTTTTTTTCCTTTTTTTTCCTTTTTTTTCCCTTTTATTTTTTCCTTTCTTTCCATTCCCTTTGCAAACCATTTGTCAAGGTGGGGTTTCACTGATGGAATGCAAATCTCCAAAAGGAGATTTCCCGAGGTAAATGGGAGAATCCTTCCAATGCAATGGCTTGGCTGTCACAGGAGGCCGGAGGGGAAGGTCCTGGTGCAGCACTGATGCATCTCCTGCACCACAGGGTGGCTTCTCCCTCCTCAGTCTGCAGCTGTGGCCAGCCTCCCTTCTCCAAGGACAGCTGGCTGGCCAGACATGGCACCTAGGAGCAATAAATAGCAATAATCTGCCTCTGATTTCACCTCCATTTTCCCAGTGATGAATGGCTGCGTGGAGGAGAAGCAGCTGCTGGGAGGGCAGGGTGGCTTCTCCAGGGTTTGTTGTTTTAATCATGGCCTGAGTGGAAATGACAGCCTGGAGATGAAATATCTGCTGAAAGGAAATTGTAACTCTGGGTGACTCCACTTAGCTCCATGCCTGTTACTTGTTTTTGTTGGACACAGGAACACAATTTCAACCAACTTTGCACTTAAATGCCATTTCTGCCTGGCTTGGTGCTGTTGGTTTTGCAGTGTCTCTGCTGCCTGTGTTGGGAGCTCCGAGACCAACCTGGAGCTCCTGCTGGGGCCTCCCAGCCTTGCCAGGTGTGGTTTTTTGGTGGATCTGTGCTCCTGTGAGGAATGGAAGCCAGGAGGACACTGAACAGGGCTTTACCATCCCACAGGGACAAAGGAAGATGTGGGAATGAGATCTGCTCCCTGTCCCAATAGCTGAAAATCCAGCAGCTCTGTGAGAGTCAGGGGTTTTCGGATTGGGGAAGAGATGAGGATCTGACTCCATGTTTCACAAGGCTGATTTATTATTTTATGATATATATTGCATTAAAACTATACTAAAAGAATAGAAGAAAAGGTTTCATCAGAAGGCTGGCTAAGAATAGAATAGCAAAGAATGAATAACAAAGGTTTGTGGCTCGAACAGAGAGTCTGAGCCAGCTGGGCTGTGATTGGCCATTAATTAGAAACAACCACATGAGACCAATCCCAGATGCACCTGTTGCATTCCACAGCAGCAGATAACCATTGGGTACATTTTGTTCCTGAGGCCTCTCAGCTTCTCAGGAGGAAAATCCTAAGGAAAGGATTTTTCATAAAAGATGTCTGCGACACAGCTCTGACAGCTCAGTGAGGTACAGGATGAAAAACCATGTACTGATATGGTGGAGTAACAAATAATGGAGCTTTTGACAGCCTGGGTAGCTAAAAAAAAGAAATAAAAGCCTTTCTGTGCCAATATTTTACCATCCCAGGCTGCAAATGAATCCTTGTCTTGAGCTGGGGCAGTCATGGACCTGCCCACAGAGCCAAGGATTTCCAGCATCTCCTCCCTGCTCCCCTCTCCTCCAGCAGGGTGCCTCTCCTCCCTTGCTTCTCTCACTTTGCTTTTCCTTGCAGTGCAGGATGTTTTCCCCCTGCTGGAGCACAGCAGACACGGATTCCACACCATTCTGACCCACTGGCTGTGCTGGGAGCTCCTGGGAGCTGCTCCTTCTGAGGTCAGGAGAGGGGAGGATTTCAACCCCCTTCCCTCCAGGAGTGGAAGCACCACGTTGTTAAAAACTAAATTACTAATTTTGTTAGTAACTATAATTATTACTTTATATCTCCCCTACCTACTTGGATTTTTACAAAGAATCCTTAACAACTGTATTCTCCTTAAAAACTATATTTATAGCTGAAATACAAAAAGGGGGAAGTGTGGATGAGCTTAGCAGCTGGTCTGCAAGCCAAACAACCAAGAAATTGATAAATTATGAGTTTATCCATAGCAAGGAAGAAAGCAAGGCTGTTAGCATGGAAACCAATAAAATAGACACAAAAGGGATATTTGCAGTTAGAGATCCATGCCTTAGTGAACAGCCTATGTGCCTTAATAATTTGTAAATAATGTTGTAAATAATGTAAATAAATAATGTTGTAAACTCTTATCAATTAATTATTGACATTAATTGCTTCGTACCAATAAAATACAATATATAAATCTTGTACAAAAATACAAAATACAATACAAATATTGCTTTGCCCAATGAATAGAATGAGCTGGTTTGATGTAAGTAATGACTTAAGATCACACTTTGTTAAGGGTATAAAATTTAAGAACAACTTGCAATAAAGAAGAAGCCATTGTTGGCTTCCCCCATTGTTGGCAGTCTCCAGGGGGATGCTGGTTTTGGGAATTCTCCAGGGATGGACCAGGACTGGTACAATTACCCATTCAGGATGTCTCACCAGCCTATCCCATCCCACAATTTCCAAGTGGACACTCACTTATGTAAGCCATCAAAACCAATAAATGCTTCTCTTTCATCTGTGCTTCTCTCAAAAAAAAAAAATATTTGCAGCATTATTGGAAGATCTCAGGAGGTCAACCCATCAGTTAACCTGCTTGGTAGCATGTCCAAAATACACAGGGCCAGGTAATCAAAACATTTTGTGAGCTCACTGGTGCATGCAGCCACTCTCAGTTCCTGAAAGCAAAAAAAAAGGACTTTTTTTCACAGTTAAAAATAAACACAAGGATTGCTGATAACTTGATTGGCACATGGGGCCCTATCCAGTGCCTCAAATCCTTTCCTAAAGGGAAAAGGGCCTGGCACATGGAAATGTCAGCCCTTTAAAGACTGTAGTATAAAAGTGGAGCATCTTGCAAATGCCCCAAGAGCTCCAGGAGGCTGATTTCGAAATTCTTCTCTTTGAAAAGTCCCTTTGAGACAACACGGTCAAAAACCAACTGGTTTTGAAAGTGGAAGTTGGGTGTGTGCAACAGGCTGTCAGACAGCAGCCAGAAAACCACTCCCCAAAGCTGAGAATATTGGGAAAATACTGAAAATATGTTCAAAGGAGACTGACATCATCCTGCCCCTTGCTCAGAGCACACCTGATTTCTCCCCACCCTGTGATAAATGCTTCCATAATGCTTCTCTCCTTCCCAGATCTGGCCTCTCCTTCCAGCTCCCCAGAAGGGCTCAGGCTCAGGATGCTGTGCTCAGATTTTGGGGTTTATTAAAAGGAGCTGCTGTGCCTCTCCTTCCAGCCCCACAGGAGGGCTCAGCCTGGAGATGATGCTCAGATTTTGGGGTTTATTAAAAGGAGCTGCTGTGCCTCTCCTTCCAGCCCCACAGGAGGGCTCAGCCCTGGATGTGCTGCTCAGATTTGGGGTCCAGACCACCCAGCAGTGTCAGGGGTTTTACCAGCCAGAGCCAGGTGCTGCTTGCCCAGAGGATGCCATGCCAACATTTTGAGCACAAGGAGCCCCAGGGACTGGCACTGTGGGGGCTCTCTGAGCAAGGGGCAGGATGATGTCAGTCTCCTTTGAACATATTTTCAGTATTTTCCCATTAAAGCCCAGCTGGGTGGGAGGAGCAGCTCCTTTTAATGGATCCAAAATCTGAGCACAACATCCAGGCTGAGCCCTTCTGGGGGGTTGGAAGCAGAGGCACAGCAGCTCCTTTTAATAAACCCAAAATCTGAGCATCACCTCCTGAGCCTGAGCCCTTCTCTGGGGTTGCAAGCAGAGGCCAGATCTGGGAAGGAGAGAAGCATTATGAAAACATTTATCTCAGGGTGGGGAGAAATCAGATGTGGGGCACTCAAACCCCAGCCCTGAGGAAAGGGGTGAAGCCCACAGGGTAAAGCCCAGCTGGGTGGGAGGAGCAGCTCCTTTTGATGGACGCAAAATCTGAGCCTCACCTCCAGGCTGAGCCCCTCTGTGGGGTTGGAAGGGGAGGCACAGCAGCACTCACTGAGTGGGACTGAGCTCTAGGGCCAGACCTGTTATCCCAAGTAAAGTAAAAGCCCAGCCTGGAGGATGTCACCAAATTAACAAACTGAGCAGTTTGCCCTCCAAAAAACTCTGCTGGCTGCCTCCCACCCAGCTGGGCTTTACCCTGTGGGCTTCACCTCTTTCCTCAGGGCTGGGGTTTGAGTGCCCCATATCTGATTTCTCACTGCCCTCTGATAAATGTTTCATGATGCTTTTCTCCTTCCCAGATCTGGCACCTGCCAGAGCTCAGACCCTTCTGCTCTTTGAATTCTCATGTGTTCTCCACAGGAGATTTCCTGGAGGAGCCTTGAGAGAGGCTGCCTGACCCTGCAGGGAGAGGAGCTGCTGCTGGAGGGGCCCTGGGGCTGCTTTGTGACCCTATAAAGGCTTGGCAAGCACCAGACATGACTCAGCCCTTGCCAGGCTTCTTTTGGTTTGTTTTGTTTTTTGTTTTTGTTAGGATTGAAAGTGTTTGAGACTGTATTTTGTGTTTGGACTTTGATGTTTATTATTTTTATTTATATTGGACTTAGATATTTAATATTTTTATTTGTATTATGGACTTTGATATTTATTATTTTTATTTATATTATGACTTAGATGTTTATTATTTTTATTTATGTGACTTTTACAGCATTTTACTAACAAGTTACAAAAATGGTTTTGTGTTTGTTCTTACAATCCTTAGTCTTTTAAGGAAAAATTAATTAAGAAAAGACACTTAAATTATTTTTACTTTTAACTCAATAACTAATTCCTCGTGTCTTGTAATGGGGACTTTTTTTGTCTAATTATACAATACTACTTAAACTCATGAAGAAGAAGGACTAGTTACTGCTTTAAAACTCCTATCTTGGCTTTATATATATTACTATATTCTAAAACTTTAAACTCTATGTTTTCTACTATGTGACATTACACACTTTTATTTAAACTGCACACCTATAATCTTAGATATATTATCCAATTTTGGAAGCCTTTTTCAGGACCTCAGGTGAAATGTAGTGTTTTCTTGAGTGTTTTTTTAAAAACACAGAAAGTCTGAAATTCTCAGCATCCAGAGATGCTGAGAAACAGCTGGGATTTGGTGCAGGGTCCTGGTTCAGGGCTCAAGGCACCCAAGAAGGGTGAGAGAGACTGAGAATGTCTGGAGATGCTTGGAGGAGAGAGGTGAAACAGCAGCTCTATGGAGAGAAGCTGGGGAATGGGCTGAGGATGGACATGGGGACATGGGGACAGGGATGGAGCTGCTGCCTGGAAAGAGCAGCACAAGTGGGAACCACAGAACTGTCACCTGCAGCTGGTGGCTGTGCTGGAAACCTGGGTCAGGAGGGATTGACAGCGTGGGGGCACCCAGGGGGCAGGGGAAGCTCTGTGGAGCAGGGGGGCTGCTGTGTCCCCTCTCTGGCTCTGCTGTGTCCCCTCTCTGGCTCTGCTGTGTCCCCTCTCTGGGCTTTGCTGCCTGCTGCTATGAGGACAGGGCTGACCTCAGGTCTGTTGGGGGAAGATGAAACAGGAAAGCCTTATAAATATGATTGTCTGGCAAAAGATTTTGAGAATATGGAAACTATAAGTGAGATTGAAATGAAAGCAAGCTTTGAGATCCCTCAGTTACTGAACAACTGGAAAACAATGGCATGGCCAGCTGAAGGTGATCCCCTTTTGATGAAACAACACCCTCTGCTTGCAGACAGCTCCAAGGGTCAGAGCAGACCCTACTGGCTTGGCAGAAGGGGTCCAAAGAGGAGTTTTTAGGGTTTAAAATGTAACACAGTATGGTAATGTAATGATTCTTACAGGCTGTATGTAAATGCTATAGGATCTGTATCTTGTACTAGATTGGTTAGTGAGAAATAGAATATTCAGCACAGAAAATTTATGGTATTGTAAGGGGAACCTCACTCTCTTACCCTCTCATCCTCTCTCCCCCTCTCTTCTCTGGGGCCTGCTCTGAGCTGTGGCTGGCAGCTCCAGCAGGGCCCTGCACCCAGGCCCTTTGCAATAACCTGCAAGTTCCAAGCCCTGGCTGCAGAGATCTCTCATCTCCGTCCATCCCGACACTCCTACACCCCAATGCTCCTACAAGGTCCCTGGAAGTGTCATCAGGGTCTCCATGAGAAGATGCTGCATTACCCACAGGAGAACTGATGGCACTATTGATGAATCCCCCTGGATTTTACAGGGGGTGGAATGCTACTTGTGGAAAGAGCCCTTTCCCAGCCCATGCTGCTCTTTGCTTGAAGTATCCATTTTCTGTCCCCATTTTTGCAGACATGTCCCCTCCTGTCCCTGCTGTCTGCCTCCTGGGTGACATTATTTTTGCAGGTCTCTGTAGCTCACAGCAGAAGCTGCATCTCCCAGTCCCTGCTTCCCAGGACTCTGTGTTTTCCTCTCAGGTGCTTTTAGCCCAAAAGTGTGAAATCCCCACATGTCCAGGCTTACTTGACACAGTCTGGAGAATGTTGTGGTGTTGTTGAGGGTTCTCAGGACAAGGTGGGAGATGAGAATTGACTCTAAGTTCTCAGAAAGCTGATTTATTATTGATACTATATGATATTGTATATATTATATTATATTATATTATATTATATTATATTATATTATATTATATTATATTATATTATATTATATTATATTGCATTACATTGCATTACATTGCATTACATTATATTGCATTACATTATATTGCATTACATTATATTGCATTACATTATATTGCATTACATTACAGCGATATACTAAAACTATACTAAAGAAAGAGAAAGGATACATCAGAAGGCTGGAAAAGAATGAATAATAAAAACCTGTGACAAACCAGAGTCCTGACACAGCTGGACTGGGATTGGTAATTAATTAAAAACAAGTCACATGCTGAGTAAACAATTCTCCAAATCACATTCCCGAAGAGTAAAACATGGAGAAGCTGAAGCTTCCCAGCTTCTCAAGAGAAGAAATCCTAGCAAAGAGATTTTTCATGAAATATCCCAGTAAGAGGAGTGGTGTGGCCTTTCCTCAGTCCCCCCAGTCCTTGCAGTGTGCCTGGGGGCTTTGTGGGTCAGGGGGAGCCCTCTGAGTCCCTGTTGCTGTGGGAAGCTGCTGCTCTGGAGGTGTGGAGCAGTGTGGGTGCCCCCGTGGGTTCTTTGGCCCCACTGGCATGGCAGTCCAGCCCTTCCAGCCTTTCCACTGCCTGCAGCTGCTCCAGGAGCAGAGCAGCTCTGGTGTGCTCGTGTTTGGAAACCCCTCTGGAGAGGAGCCGTCTTCTGGTGCCTCTGCTGTTGGACATCCCTGCAGGCTGCTGATGCTCCTCTCACATCCCAGAGGCTGAGCTGGTGCCAGCAGCTCTGCCCTCTGACATGGAAGTGGCCAAGCTCTGGTTTTGGTGTCCCTGCTGCCTTTGAAGTGCTGCCGGCTGCCCCCAGCCCGAGCTATTCCCTGAGGTGCCCCCCTCTTTCCCAGCAGCCATGAGAAACATCCTCCTTGTGGTGCTTCCAAAAGGACAAATATGTGCTTGGGTGCTGTAAATAGCACAGAGGAATGGTTTCTCATGATCCTGCCAGGGCCAGGGTTTGTGCTGCTCGAGCCTGGGCAGATGTCAGCAGAGCCCTTCTCAGCAATGGCCTCTTGCAATGCTGGGATGGCCCCAACGAGGGGAGAGAGTGATGAATCTGACTCCATGGGTATCAGAAGGCTAATTTAATATAATGTTGTATAATATAATATAATATAATATAATATAATATAATATAATATAATATAATATAATATAATATAATATAATATAATATAATATAATATAATATAATATAATATAATATAATATAATATAATATATAAATAATAATAGAGTAATTATAATATATTTATAATAAAGGTAATATAATATATTATAATATAATATAAATATTATATAATACAATATATTACGATATAAAATAATATATATTATATTATATTATAATTATAATTATATATTGTTTGCAAATAATATAATATATTATTATAATAGATATAATATATTGTTATAATATATATTATATAATATATATTATATATATTAATAATATATATTATATATATATATTATTATTTCTGTACATCTAAACTGAATCTGCCAAGCCCTCACGTGGGAATTTCCAGGCAGCCCCGACATGGGAAGAGATGAGAATCTTGACTCCATGTTTCAGAAGGCTGATTTATTATTTTATGATATATATATTATATTAAAGCTATACTAAAAGAATAGAAGAAAGGATTTCATCAGAAGGCTTGAAAGGAAAGGAAAGAATGATAATAAAAATCTTGTGACTGACCAGACAGTCTGAGCCAGCTGACTGTGATTGGCCATTAATTAGAAACAACCACATGAGACCAATCCCAGATGCACCTGTTGAATTCCACAGCAGCAGATAATTACCATTTTTCTTTTCCTCTGAGGCTTCTCAGCTTCTCAGGAGAAAAAATCCCGGCAAAGGGATTTTTCAGAAAATATCATGGCTACACACTCACTCTGCTCATACTGCACTCATCTCGTGACTGTCACCCAACAGTCCTGACACACACACACACTCCTGGCTCTGACAGGCCAAGGAAACAAAACACCATCACTTTGGGTAAACAATCTCCATGTTGCATTCTACTTTGGCACAACACAGGCACAGCAAGTGATAAGAATTGTCTTTTCCCTTTCTCTGAGGTTCAGAGAATGTGAAACCCAGAAATATTCTTGGGAAGAATTGTGCCTTGCTTTTCTCTGTGATGAGAAATGTGGCCACAGTGGCCCTTCCTCCCCGTGCTGCTGCTGCACCCAGCCCCTGGGAGCCCCTGGGAGCCAGGAGTGGCCCAGGTGCTGTGAGAAACAGCCCTTTCCTCTGGGAAGGCAGAGGGAGGGTCCATGTGCCTGTTCTGCACGTGCCAGATGAATCCTGGACCCCTCATTGACCTCAAGCTGCTGGTGGTGAGTCTGCAGGAATGGCTTTGGGATCCTTTTGCATGGGTAGCAACTGACCCTCCTGATTGTTGTCCCACCACAGGTGTCTCAGAAGGTGCTCAACAAGTGCTGCTGTTGGATTCTGCTCTTTTCTGACCCAGAGATGGGGCAACTGAGAGGTGTTTTAAAAATTTTTATTCCATTTTCAGTCTCACGTGAAGGGTGAGACAGTACAGATGTTATAATTCACATCATCACAATCAGAAGCCAATTATTTCTGAATTACCATGCATTATAAGCATTTCTTGGCTTATCATTTTTTGCAATGCTGTGTAATAAATGCCTTAAAGTCAATTACCTAAAATTACCCTTTATAAATCCTACTACAATGCATCTTTCATAGTTCTATTTCTCCAAAGTATCCAGTCTTATTTGCAAAGCCATGTTTTAAAACTTGTTTCTAGTTCCATTTCTCTCTCAGCAATGTCTGTCCTATTCCATGGCATTTCTAAGTCAGCATTTCTTAACCTCAAGATTTACAAACAGATGTGAGCCTTCAGTCAAACTTTAAGAATTCTCTACAAATCCATTTCCCACATGCTGGCAGTGATCTCTGTGGTGGGGTGAGGTGGTCCCTGTCCCACCTGGGGACAGGACAGCACGTGGAGTGTGGCTTCCCCTCTTCAGCTCCACGGGTTCCACACACCTCAGGCTGGCAAAGGAAAGTAGAGCAAACCCCTCTCACCCTTTCTGCCCCTGTTTCTGCAGAGCTGCAGCCCAAGGAGGGCTCCCAGCACGGCCCACAGGTGCTGCCTCACTGCTCCAGTGCCATCCCTTCTCTGGGATACAGCCCCATCCTGGGAGAGGCAGAGATGCAGGGAGCTGGGCTGCACTGCTGCTGTGACAGTGACAGCATCTTCCAGGCCACCTGTGCGGCCCCTGGCAGGACAGAGCATCCCAAATTCCCAGCCATGAGCTGCGCAGAGGTCCAGCAGCACACCAAAGCTGTCCTGGCCAAGGAAGGCACAGGAGCAGTGGAGCCACCACTCCCTCTGCAGGAGGGTGTTCATTCCCTTCCCAAGGCAGTGGCAAAGTGTTCCCAGAGCAGCCCAAGGACAGGCTGGCACCAAACAAGTCCCTTGTAGGGTGTTCCTCGCTTCTGAGGCTGCCCTGGGCACTTCCAGGCCGGCATGGAGAGAAAATTGGCAGGGGGAAAAGGAGGGCACTTCCCATATGGAAATAGGGCCATGCACAGGAAGCTCTGCCCCTATGGATCACCCTCCTCCCAGCCCTTGGGGGAACCTGCCACCAGGGGCAGAGCTGGCACATGGGAGTTTCAGCCCTGAAGTCAAATATTATTTAGAAGCTAATGACAAACAAAATCTATTTTTGCAGTGGCCTTGTTTAAAATATTTCCCCTTAATCCCCTTGCAATAGCAGTAATTGAAAACGGGTCCCTGCCATGCCAGGGCACACTTCTTTAATTACATCCTGCACTGCCTGTTTCCAATGAAAGGGCCCTATCTGTTTGCACTTACTGGCCTTATGAAAACCAGGCTTGGCAGGAACCCAAAATAAAAAACATTTCCCTTCAGAGGCATCATTTGAGCTAATCAACTTCAATCAGCCCAGAAACATCTCTGAGATTTCTTCCTTCACCTTGGAGCTGGGGCTGTTCCAAGCAGCCCCAAGGGTGATGGTGATGAGCCTTGACTTCCCAAAAATGCCCCAAAAATGCTAGGACTGGGCTGGTGCTGTCACCCAGAGGCACGTGGGGCTGTGCCACAGGTTATGGGGTGATGGGTTCAGGGGCTCAGCCAGGGTGGGAGGGGGACAATGTCTCATCCCACTCCTCCCACCTTGGCACAAGCCCAGGGACAGCAGCTCCATGCTGGACCACAGTCAGCTCATCAAAAACCTCAGCCCCAGAGAGGATTTGGAGTGAGAGACAGGGCTGAAGAGCAAACCAAAGTGAATTAGGAGCCACCACATCTCCCCACGTGGCTTGTGGGGGCTGCTGGAGGTGCTGGTACCCAGACAGGGCCTGGCACTTGGAGTCTGCAGGTGAGGAAAGGAGGGGGATGCTGGGTGTCTGCTCCATGTGCCTTCCCCTTCCCCAAGTTTGGTGCCTGGGCTGTGCATGGGGTGGGATTTGGGGCAGAACCAACAGGTTTCCCCATAGCCCAAACCCCAGAGCTCTGGCCTGGCTCAGCAGCACAGCTGTGGGCACAGAAACCTGGCATGCCCTGGATCCCTGTGCCCCAGGAGCTGGGGGAGGAGAGGAGAGATCAGCCCTGCTGAAATGAGCCTGGGCTGCTCAGCCTGGACCACCCTGGCTGCAGCTGGGACAGGAGCTGGGGTATCTCACCAAAATGCTGCTCATTAACCTGTGCTGGGATTAATTCACAGAATTCACAGCATGACCAGGTTGGAAGAGACCTTCAGGATCATGGAGTCCAACCCAGCCCCAGCAGCTCAACTCAACCCTGGCACCCAGTGCCACATCCAGGCTTGGTTAAACACACCCAGGGATGGGGACTCCACCACCTCCCTGGGCAGCCATTCCAGAACTTTATCACCAAGGGAAAGACAGGTTGGATATTAGGAAAAAGTAAAAACTTTTCCCTAACATCCAACCTGTGTTTCCCTTGGTGCAGCTTGAGGCTGTGTGCTCTGGTTGTGTCAGTGCTGCTGGAGAAAGAGCCCAGCCCCAGCTGAGCACAGGCACCTTTCAGGAGCTGTGAGAGTGATGAGGGCACCCCTGAGTCTCCTTTTCTCCAGGCTGAGCACCCCCAGCTCCCTCAGTGGCTCCTCACAGGGTTTGTGCTCCCAGCCCCTCTCCAGCCTCGTTGCCTCCTCTGAGTGTGTCCAAGCCCTTCCCAAAGTGAGGGCCCAGAGCTGGGCACAGCCCTCAGGGTGTGCCCTCAGCACAAGGACAGGGGCACAATGGCCTCCCTGCTCCTGCTGCCCACCCCCCTGAGCCTCAGGGAAAAACTGAATTCATCCATTGAGGTTCTGAGGGACTCCTGGGCTTCAATTGCCCCAAGAAGACTCAGCTGGGCCCTCCAAAAGAACATTCAGTGCTGGGAGTCTGATGGGAGCTGAGGCTTAGAAATTTGTCTCTTTCCTGAGAATTTTCTCAAGCCAAAAAATTCAATTCTGGATTAATTTTGAGTGGAAGGGTTCAGTTTGACAGACTTTCTACTGCTAGGGGTTGTTTTTCTTCTCAAGGATAGGGTGCCTCCCCAGTCCAGTGAGAATAATTTTTTGGGAGTTTTTTGTTTGGTTGGTTTTGGGGTTTTTGGCTGGTTTTGGTTTTGTTTTGGTTTTTGGGGTGTTTGTTTGTTTGTTGGGTTTGTTGGGGGTTTTTTGGGTTTTTTTGGGGTTTTTTGTTGGTTTTTTGGGGGTTTTTTGGGTTTGGTGGTTTTTTTGTTGTTTGGTTTTTGGGGTTTTTTTTTGTTGTTGTTGTTGTTTTTTGGGTTTTTGGGGGTTTTTTGTTTGGTTTGGTTTTTTGGTTTTTTTTGTTTTTTTGGGTTTTTTTTTGTTTTTTGTTTGTTTTTTGTTTTTTGTTTTTAATTTCAGTGGTTGTTGAGCATCCAGAGATGTAAAGGATCTCCTGGAAGGGAACAGGAAATGCTGTAGCAGCCCTGTGAGTCCCTGGCTCTTAGTTTCCCAGGCTGGTGATCCAGGGAAATCCATCAGCAGGAGATACTGGCTGTGAATAGAAACCACTGGCACAGAAAATGGGGGGAAAATATTCTTGTGAGCTTGTTGGCAGGGCATTTAAAAGTAGTTACAGGAGCAGAAATGAGTGATTGCTCACTTTGCTGTCTGCTCCCTGAGCATTTGGAGAGATTTATTGACTGGTAGCAGAAGATCAGATCCCTTCATTCCAGATTGTGTGTGCAACTGAGCACTAATTATGGTTAATGGTTGTACTGAAGTGGATCATTTTTTTTCTAGCATGACAGCAAGAATAATATGATTTAGCAATATCCCTACAGCAAAAAGGGCCAGTGACTGTTCTGAGGTTATTTCTGCAAGCTTTGCACAACAGGCAGAGCAATGGCAAGGAGACAATGGGAAAGGGCACTGGCATGGAAAGAAATCAGTCCCACTCCTGTGGGGTTTGGGATGGGCTCAGCCAAGAGAATTGCTCATCCAAAGCTCTTGGGGCTACAAACCACAGAGGAACAGCCCAGCGGTGCTTTCCCATGCAGAGATGTTTCTCTCCAGCCTCTGGGCTGCAGGGGCTGTTCACAGAGCAGGGAATGAGGGAGCAGTGACAGCCACAAGTCCTCCCCACCCAAAAGCTGCCAGCTCCTCCTGTTCAGTAGGAGACAAAAAAAAGGGGCAGAATTCTCTAGGTGAGTAGAAGTGCAGGTCCCAGACCCAAGGGATCTGTGTTGCACCCATTGCTGGTCAAAGTGTTCTCTTTGTGCCACCAAGAATTTGGTGGTTTTGCTCAATCCCCATCTGCTCATTGGGACCATCTGGGAATGGGGAATGGGAAATATAAACAGGCTGTGGGTGTTGAGGTGAGCAGAACAAATAACACAACACAAAAACTTCCTAACAGTAGGGATATTCCTTTTGAGTGTGTGATTAGGAGAGGTTATAGCTGCATAAGTACATAAATCAGCTCACAGAGTTATGGGGTAAACACCCAAACACAGCTTGGAGCAAGCAACCTGCAGGGCAAATAAAATGTGTGTTGGGGAAGCTCCTCTGGGCTGCCCTCCCGGGGGCAGCAGGGATTTAACATCCTAAAGGACAGACCCAGCTGGAAGGAGAGTGTGGACAGGAAAACCCAGATGCAAGGTGCACTTTGGGGGATAAGATCTGGCTTTGAAGGGGAAAGGCAGTGGTGTTTCACCTGCTGATTCAGAGCTTCTCCCAGGTTTCCTGGCACAGCAGCAGGACAAACTGGATCCTGTGTGTGATGTCAAGGCCCGTTTAAGCATCTGGACCCATTTTACTTTAATTGTGTGTTAAGTAATGCTAACATATGACTGGGAGCTATAAATATTCCCCCAGTGACAGTAGGAAAGCTTTATCCAAACCCGGATTAGAGTCTGGGTTTGGACAGGACAGGAGTCACAAGAGGGAGCTCGAGGTGAACTTTAGGGGTTTTTTAAGGTGTAAATTTTTTTTCCCCTTTACAGTAGGCCAGGAATCCCTGGTGTAAAGAAAGGTGATGCTCCTTTTTAACAGCTTTTCCCTCAGAATGTGAGGGCCAGGCTGGACATTGTGCCACTGTCTCAGAGGAAGCAGCAGGAAAGCACTGAAGGTGTCCAGCTTGCAAGAGCCCATCATCCTGGCAGCCCTCAGAAATTATGTAATGGGGAAAGCTTGGGAATTCTGGGTTTGCACCAACCTGCACCCTGGGTTATTGTATTTGCAGGGTGCTCTGATTAAGGAAGGAATGATGAATCTGACTCCATGTTCTCAGAAGGCTAATTTGTTATTTTATGATACTATGTTATGTTAAAGAATATTATACTAAAGAATACAGAAAGGATACAGATAGACAGAAGGCAAAAAAGCTAATATTGAAAACTTGTGACTCTCTCCAGAGTCCTGCCACAGCTTGGCCCTGATTGGCCAAAGAGTGAAACAACTCACACCACAACCCAATGAAACAATCACCTGTGGGTAAACAATCCCCAAACACATCCCAAAGCAGCACAACACAGGAGAAGCAAATAATTATTGTTTTCCAGTTTTTGTTTTCAGATTGTTTTCAGATAATTATTGTTTTCCTTTTCTCTGAGTCTTCTCAGCTTCCCAGGAGAGAAACCCTGGGTGAAGGGATTTTTCCAGAGAATGTGAATGCCACACTGGGTCTCATCTCCACTGGAGGAGCTGGGACCAGAGCTGCCCCCATGGAAATGCAGCCCTGGAGGTGCTGGGCTGCCTTCTTTGGCAGCCCTCATCCCACTGAATGTCCCAAACCCCTGGAAAACTTCTCTGCTGAAGCCAGGAGGGGATCCTTGCCTTTGACCCTTGAGTTAAAGGCAGCGATTCAAGCCATGGATGGCAACTGCTCTGTGTCCCCGGGCCTGGGAGGCAGGAGTGGGGGAGAGGGGTTTGCCCTGGGTTAGTCCCTGCTTAGCTCCAGGGGCTTAAACCAGACCCCTCCTGCTGGGAACCTCTCTCCAAGGCCAAAAGAGGAAGCACAGATAAAATCACCAAAAAACCTGGGAGTGTTAAATCCACAAAAACTGTGCGGGTTGGTAGAGCCACAAAGCATCCTGGAGCAGTTGGGTGCCAAAACTTGAGCTGCTGGTGTCCTGCTGCTGAGCAAAGGCTGTGTTTGTTCCTCCTGCAGAAAAACAGGGCAAACCTTGAAATCCCAGCCTCACCAAGACCTGGGGCACCAAGCAAGGCTTGCACATGAGTGACAGAGGACAGCACTTACCCTGGGGCTGACAAAATCCTTTTTGGGCTTACTCAAAAACAGAGGCCAGACAAAATTAAGGGAATAAAAAGCTGTTCTATTTATTGATTTTTATATTTATTGTTTGATGTTTATTATATTTATTAAATATATTATATTTCTTTACCTTCAGGTACATTTAGTGCACACAAAGCTCCCCAGGGCTTTGTTACACCCAAAAATGGATGATGGGTCACAGATTGTCAGACTTTTATAAGTTTGGTCCATTTGCATATTGGGGGTTCATCTTCCAATTCCAGCTTCAGGTAATGAAGTCATTTACCCAAGTTTGCTCCCCCCCAACTCACTTTGTTTTACATTTCTCAGGGCCTGAGGCAGTGAGGTGTCCTTGATTGCCAGGCCTGGAGAGGAATTGTTGTGTCTGCCCAAAATGGGAGAACAAAACTGCATATGGAGTTTAGAGCTGTACACTAAAGAAGTGCATGATTGCAAATAGATGAAAAATATACAGGCTGAAATCCTAAGGCATCACTGGAAGACATGGGTTAGAGAAGCCAGCAGGGGAGGAAATGTATTTTACTGAGGGGAGAGTAACCCTTGGCAGATTTCCTGTGTTTGGGAGGAGATCCCATGGCCTCTCCATGCCTGAAGCCCCCCTCTCCAGGAGAACTGGAGGCAGCCCCTGCAGGGCACATGGATGGCTGGACAGAGCTGTGCTCCAGCAAAAGCAGCTCAGACAGAGTCCTGTGGTCTGTGCTCCTCCCAGCTGGGTGCTGTAAGGCTGGGAGCAGAGCCTGAGCCTGCTGAACCCCTTTGTGCCTGGTGATTGCCCAAGGGAAGGGTTATTCTGGAATCCTCCAAGCCAGGTACCCCCAAGCAGTTTGTGCTGTGACAGGGTGGCTGTGGCTTCACCCAATGCTCTCAGCAGTTTCTGCTGCTCCTGCCTCTAGAAAACAACACATGGGCAGGGAAAAGGAAAAAGAGGGAGGACAGAGGGAGGATCTGCCTAAGGACAGACCCCAGAGAAGGAGTGGAAATGGTCTGGAGGTCTGCAGGACACCAAACTCCAAGGCTGGGGAGCAGTGGAGGGGAAGGGGGTTAAGAGGGGAGATGTCTCAGAGAAGATGCAGTGAGATGTGTCACCTGCTGCAGCTGCTGTGTGCAGAGATTCCATGAGAGGCAAGGTTGGGTTTTTGTTTGATTTGTCCTTGTGAGTGATGCCCTCTGAGCTCCTACCTCCACTGAAAGGGTCAGAACAGGTCCCTAGGCATGAAAAATGTGTATTTTATGATTGGCTTTTCACAAATATTCAAATGAATATTATATGTGTTGTGTTAGAAAGTTATGCTGTCTTAATTTTCTTAAGTAGTGTGTTAAATATAGTTTTAGTTTATAACATAATGTTAAAATAGAAACTATGCTATGTAAAATACTTTTTCTAAAGAAATTACTCACACTGAGATAGCAGCCACAGGACACCTGAATCTTTCAGAGAAAGAGAATTTATTGCTCCATTATCAGAAGAAATGAACTTCTTCCTGCCTCACTCAGGCTTGAAGACACCATCAGGATCCAGAGGAAGAATCTGACACTGCCCAGACAGAATCCTGTGTTTGAATGGAATTTATGCATCATGGATGAGGTGCATGAATATGCAACAGGCTGCTGCTTTTAAGGGTTAATTCTCTGTTAATGTGGGTCCTTTTTTGGGCTTATGCTGCCCAGAAAGAGGTTCCCAGTCTGTCCATAACTCTTTGTTTCTGTTGTCTCATATTGTCCTAATCCAAATTGTCCAAATTATTATTACTCTAATTGTATTCCTATTTTTATAACCATTTTATTACTATTAAACTTTTAAACTTTTAAATTGCATTTATCACACTGGGGAATGGCAAAAACCAACTTCCAGGGCAGATGGAAGCCTTAAGGAGGATGAAGAGACACTAACATCTTCTCCCCTATCACAGGGCCTTAGCTTCCCCTTGGGGTGCTGCATTCAAGCACCCCAAAGCTCCTGGGAGCAGCCCTGCAGCCCTTTCCTGGAAGGATTTTGCTGACCAACAAAAAAGGGAGAGAAGGGTGTGGAAAAGCAAATGAAATAGGGACCTTTAGCTGTGCTCAAGAAAAACAAGAGCTGGCTGGGGATGCAATTAGAGCAGAGCCAAGGCCAGGGGAATGTTTTGTGCCTGGCTTTGTGCTGCTCCAGCTGCAGATTTATTGTCCCCTGAGCAGCCTTGGCTGGTGCCGCTGCTGGCAGCTCCCAGGGCTCTGCCCAGCCTCCACCCAGGCTGTTCCTCATTTTGGGCTTCAGAGCTGCTGGAACAATGCAGCTGCATATCAAAGGGCTGAGGGGAGCCCGAGGGATCAGGGAGCACAGGAGGAGCTGCGGGTGTCTGTGGGGCAGAGTCCCAGTGCTCCCAGTGCTCCCAGCTGGGCCACTTTGGAGCATCCCTGGCTGATGGGTTGGGAGCCCAGCTGCAGCTCTCTGGCCAAGGCACCGTGCTGAGGTGTCTTGGTTTAGAAACACAGGAGTCTGCTAAGGAAGGCAGGAGCCTCCCCTGAAATGGAGAATGTAAACCCTCCCCACCCCTCCTAATTGCTATAAATTTTAAATTAAGGGCCTCTCAGGCAAAAAATATGGGAGCAGGAAATAACAGTTCTTTAATAGAGAAGAAAAATAATAAAGGATAAAATAAACAATGCAGTACACCAGAACAACACTGACAGAGTCAGAACCCAGCCTGACACCCTGTGGGTCAGGGTGTTGGTGGCAGTCCCATTGGAAATGTGGCTGCAGCCCTCCTGCAGTGTCAGGGATGGTTCTGCTGGAGCAGGGATCCTGTAGAGAAGGATGGATTCTGCCTCTGAACATCCAGTGGAAGGGGCAGCTGCTGTTCCTCTGGGGAATCGAGGGGAGAAGCCGTGCTGGTGTCTCAAAACCTCTGGATTATATCCAGGTAGGAATGTTTGAAATCTCAGATTATATCCAGGTAGGAATGCTTGGCTCCTCCCTCTGGGCTCACATCTCCCAATGGGATGCTGCAGTTCTTATCAGCCATGCAGTGACATTCAATAACTGTTATCAGCAGATGTCCCCTCCCAGGGAGGTGTGAATGTGGTCACTCAGAGAGAGAGATAAGGCAAACTGCCCACTTGACAAAAGATAATCTGCCATACAGATGGCAATGGAAAACATCTTGCCATGCAATCTTCAGCATGAGGTTTGTTCCTTTGGGGTACAGTGAGGAATCCTTCTGTTCCCAGCTGGAATGCTCCTTGGGGGAGCATCTAGGGTGTTGGGGCAGGAGCAGCACAGCAATGGGGCAGCTGCTGCCCAGCCTGGGGATCCCTGCAGCTGAGCATCCCTGTAGCTCCTGCCCCAGACAGCCTCTGCAGGCAGCCAAAGCATCAAAGCTGGATGGGTTTTCCTGTCTGCTTTGCTTCTGCTCCCAGTGGGAATGGCCAGCCCAGATCTCCATCTGCCCTCTGGGAGGGAATAAGGTGTCCTGGAGCAGCAGCCAGGGCACACAGAGCTGCAGTCACACCAGCTGTGCATGGTGCATGGCCCCAGGGTCACACTGTGCCACTGACCTCCTGCAGCTCCTGCCACTGCAGCTTGTCCCTGATGCCTCAGGATTTTAACTTTTATCTTTTTCAGATCCTGTTCTGCTTCAGTGTATAACTCTAAACTCTATATAGAGTGTCAGCTACTGTCTTCACATTTTGGTCAGACAAAACAACCCCTCTGGGCCTGAAACTCAAGGACATCCTACAGCTTCAGGTCCTGAAAAGTATGAACAAAAGTGAACTGGGGGGAGCAAACTGGGGGAATATGACTTCATTGAAGCTGTAATTAGAGGATTAACCCCTGATATGTAAATGGACCAAACATAATTGTCTGAAACACTCATGACCATTGTTCATCCTGGGTGTAGCCCCTTGGAGGCTTCTGGCTGCCCAAGGTGTGCCTATTGAAGACCTTCAATAAATACCTGGTTTTATCCTCTTAATCTGGTCTAGCCTCTGTTCTAGGTGGCCACTCCAAGGCTCCATTCCCAGCAGGATCCCTACTGTGCTGTTGTGGCACCCCTGAGCACCTCAGGAGGCACCTCCAGCCTCAGCCAGGAGGTTGGAGCAGCTGCAGCCTGGAGGGTGGCAGGATTTTGTGGGTGAGATTTCCATGCCTTTTCCCAACTGTTTGTGCTCTTTTGGATGCTGGGAGCCCTCTCTTTTTGTTTTCTGCCATCATGTGACAAAAATTCCATCAAAAGTTTGCAGATATTGAGCAGAACCATTGCCATTAGGAACGTTGAGGCCTTTGATTTTATTTTTCTCTCTCTCTGGGATATTTGAGCACCTTTTCTTCTTTTCTCTGCCTTCCCACACCTGCAGTTCTTCTTTCCTTTGTTTCTCCTTCTTAGAGAGGAGAGAAGAACATTCAAAATGCAGTTTTTTCTCTTTTGAGGGAAACTGCACTTGGGAAACTATGAGTCAAGAGGTCCATGGCCTTTTCCTGTTTCAGCTGCTTGATATCTGTGTCAATCCAGGTAAATTATTAACTCTTCCTGCAGCTTCTTTCCCCTCCCTCTGTCCTGGGATGACTTTTCCTGTCCCCATGCCAGGGCCAGCAGTAATGGGGCAATGAGACAATGTTCTCATGCTGTGCATCACTCCTGGGTGTTCTTTTCTGATAAATCTTTTTTATTTCATAGAAGTCCTCCTGCAGGTTGCAAATAGGAAACAGCAGCCCGTGGGGTTCATTTGCAGTGGTGCTGAGGAATCCAGGAATTTTCAGTGGTCCCAGGAATCCAGGATCACCTGTGGGTGCCCAGCAGCTTCTCAGATTAATTAGCAACCGGAGGCATGAGCCAGTCAGAGCTCCTCCATCCCATTAATCAGCTCTCATTTAAACTGAGGGAGGGGTGAGGCTGCAAAATGTTCTCAGTTATCCTCAAATGTCAGCCTGGCTTGGATGTGGGGAGAAAAGATAACCCAATCAAAAAACAAAAAAACAAAAAAACAAAAACAACAACAACAAAAAAAACCAAACAAAAAAAAACCACCAAAAAACAAGACAAAACAAAACAAAAAACCAAAAACAACAACAACAAAAAAAAAAACTAAAAAAAAAAAAAAAAAACTAAAAAAAAAAAAAAGGCAAGCCTGGAGCTGTATGGGAGTCTCCAAAACTAGAAGTTCTTACAACAGGTGAAGGAAACAAGGTGGTCCAGGTCAGCTGGAGCTGCACTGGGAGGAGATGGGTCAGCCATCCCTGAGGTCCCTCCCCATCTGGGGGCTGGTGGTGAAGCAGTTGCAGGTGGAAGGTGTGCCAGGTGCTGAGAGCTCCTGCAGCTCCACTGAGGGCTCTGAGAGCACTGCCTTGCTGTGCTGGGGGTTTGTCCTCTTAAAACCCCTCATTTTGGGCAATAAATGCACAGAAGTGCCCCTGGGTGGGAGGCTGGGGGGTGCAGGGGCACATCTCTGCCTGAATTAGGAATATCTCAGCTGTTTCCCTGTGCTGGGCAGGAGTGCCCAGCCTCAGGAGACACTCTGGGAGAGTCAGCAGGAATTGGAAGCATTCAAAGTGCCTGGCCTGGCAGCTCAGTCAATATTTAAGGGAAGGGTCAGCACCGAGTGGAATTTTTGAGGGTCAGCTGAGTGGAATTTTTGAGGCTCAGCACTGAGTAGAAATTTTGAAAGCACTCAAAGGCTGATGGATGACTTCTGCTGGTGGTGGTAGGAAGGCACCTCCTGCTCAGGCTGTGCCTGCATTAACCTTGTGCTCCCCACACAGCTCCTCTTAGGATTGTTCTGCTAAGGAGTTTCCTCAAGTGCTGTTTGCTGTGCCAGTCTCTCCAGCAGCTGTGGTTTATTGCCTGGGGAATATCAGGCACAGACCCCCTGACCCTGAGGAATGGCTCAGAAGAGCTGAGATCCTTCCTAGGGGCATCTCCCTGTGTTTATCCACTCTGAGTCCTGGCTCAAGGATGTGGTGCTAAAGGGAGGGTGTAAATGTCCATGGGCTTGGGAAGATGTAAAATGTACATTTGAAAAACTCCAAAGCCATGAAATTAAAACCTGCAGCTCTGCAGGATTTATTAACACAATAGGTTCAACAACCAGCAGCCTTCTCTTGAGAAATTCCACAGGTTACATGCCTGGAAAACATGGTGACTTATTAAATCAGGTTAAATTTTGCCAAGAATGTTGGAGTAAAACACTTCAGAAACCTCCATGCTTAACAAGTAAACCCCTCTCCCAAAGTCACTCTACAGCCCATGTCTGCTCCAGTACATCCTTTGGATTTCCTTAAAAATGGTACCTTTTGAGAGGTTTCAGGAAAAGTTCAAGATATTGAACATATCCAGCTCAGTTTAAGCAGAACCAGAAGTGTCCTGCCAGTGTTTGTCACTGGAATTATCCTCTGTGTGCTGGGAATAGCAAACAGGTCAGGGGTTTTCTTTGGTTTTGAGCAGGAAAATGCTTTTTGGCCTTGGAAGTGAAGGAAAAGCTTTTTTATTATTATTTTTTTTAAAGATCAAAATCCAGGCTTCAAGAAATGGGGGGGAAATACATTTTTCATTTTTCCAGCAGCAGCTTCTTCCCTCACTCTGTGCATGGCCTTGTGCTGCAGCTCTGCAGCGAGCAGGGGAGGCAGTTTGGGGCAGGAATGTCAATGAAAGCCTCTAAAGGACACTGGGGGAGGCAGTAAGAGCACTGGGGAGGGGACAGTGAAGTGTTTCAGTGATGAGCCCAAAGCTCACATCCCTCCAGGTCCTGAGCAGCTGCCTTGCTCTGAGACCGGCTTAACAAGAAACTCCACTTTTGTTTTCCTTTTTCTTTTCCCCCTTCAGCATGGCACATGCCAGAAGCTGCTGAAACAAACCTAGAAAACAGCAAAGTGGGCTGTGCTGAGACTTGTTTGTGCAGAAATTTGCCCCTCCTAGACCTGAAGTATAATTTTAAACAGAAATTGTAAAACCGGTGCCAGAGTTTTGCAGACAAGGTGAGTTTCCCTCCTAATTCAGACTGAATGGATATATTTAGTTTCTCCTTCCTCCTGCTTTAAGGATTAAAAAGGCTGTTACAGAGCCCAGGTTTGTGCCACAGTGCTGGGGAGCTTTGCTTCTCAAGGGGATAAGGGGCTCACCAGTGGACAGGCACATGAATTTCCCATTCCTGGTTCTCATCCTCAGCCACCCCTGGACATTCACTGCTGCTGGCTCCTCCTGAGCTGTGCCAGGGCTGCAGTGCCCAGCAGAGGTGAGTAAAGGAGCAAGAATGTCTCTGTGTTTTCTGACAAGGCTTTTGCAGTGCCCTGGGCATGTGTGTGCATAATTACAGTAATTGCTCTCTGCTATCTCATCTCCATCTCCTCTGATACTTTGTTCTGCACACCTGGCCCAGACCCTGGCCTGGGATATGTATGGAGGGGAACACCACAGCCCTAAGGCAGATTATTGAGGTTTTGGAGGTATTTCTACCCTTTACTCACATGGTATCACTCACTGCATCCAGCCCTGCACCTCTGAGCTGGATTCCTCCCCAGAATCAGGGCCAGCCTTACTGGCAGCAGCTGCAGCAAAGGCACCTGGTCCCATTTCTGTACCAGCAGCTCCTCTTTGCCAAAAACAACTTGTTCTTTCAGAAAGCTTCCCCGAGCTGCCCTCCTAAAAGCACTAACACCACTCCTGGAGTGCTGCCATGGCATCCCTCTAAGTGCAACTCACTTGAATGCCTGCTGAGGAACTCAAGAAAAGCAGAAGCACATAAAGAACAGAATATTTGCCTTAGTGGATTCCTGACTCTTTTCTGCTGAGTGCTGGTGAGCATCTTTGCAGGAGCAAGGTGCACCTGGGGAAGGGTCCAGTTTTTGGTAAACACATCCCTTCAGCCTCTGCAAGCCAAAATACAGGGCCAGAGCAGACACCTCAGTGATACCTCATTTACCACCCTCTGTTCTGCAGGCCTTGGATGGGTTTTTGTCCTCCTCCCTTGTGGACTCCTTGGTTATTCAAACTGCTAAAAGAGCTGGTACCAAACCTGGAGCCAATGCCCTGGCAGTGTCTTTGTCAGTGACAAGGTGAGATCTCAATGGGGCTGGCAGCCCTGACTGTGTCCCCTGCACTCACTCTGTGAGTTTTGCTGTCACCCCCATGATACAAATACCTTTGTCTTTTTCTAAACACTGCTTTTCCTAAAGACCCAGTCCTCCATCAACTGTCCATCCATGGCTTCTATATTCTCCATGCCCAGCTGGATTCATTTGCAGGCATCTCATACTTTCTTCCCAGCCACCCCTAAATATATTGAATATCTGAATATCCAAAGCCACCCTTATCATTTCCATGATCATTTACTCCTGGGAGATACCTGGATGGGCTCTATGTCCTGCACTGATGTTTCAGCCCTTCCTGTGTGCAGGGGACCTTGGTACACTGGCTTTGTGGCCATTCCCTGCTCTCTCAGGTGGCAGGGGCAGCCTCCTGCCCAGCCCTGGCACCGTTGGCGTGGCCTCTGTGCCCCATGAGCAGTGACACCAGCCCAGCTCTGTCCTCAGAGGTGCCTTGGGAGCAAAGCCCTGACAAACCCCTGCTGCTCATCTGCAGCTTCAGCCCCTTCTTGGCAAATGAAAACATGGAGCAAGTGAAAACATCCCCCAGCTGGAGCTGCCCCCTCACCCACAGGTGCCCCTGGCACGACCACGGGGCACAGCTGGATCACTCCACTCCCTGCAGGGAGCCACATCTGGGCTGTGCAGGGACAGCAGGACACTGCAGCCACTCCTCCCACAGCAGTTGTGTAATGTTCTGGCAGTGGGGTGGCTGCCTGCCCTCCCTGCCCCTGCCCAGCTCCTGTCTCGCTATAAATCCCAGCGAGAGGGACCCTCCCTTCCCAGAGCAGAGGTGACACACAGCTGCCTGGGGCTGGAGGTAAGTGTTCCAGAGGGCTGGGAAGCCTTTTCTTCCCCTCCTGTGCCACACCTGGGCTCTTCTGAGTTTGGCTGCTTGCAGGGTTAGGGTGGAAAGTGTGGCAGAATTGGTACTTCTTGGTTGTTATTTGTAGCTTCTCCTTGAGAAGGTAGGGAATCAAATAGCAAATGTAGCTGGGAGGTGTTTGTGATATAAGTTAGTTAACCATGCAAAAAAAAAAAAAATAAAAGTCTCCCCCAAACCAGTTAACAGTGAGCAGCTCCTGCTAGTGCTTTCTTGATTTATAAAGGGAAAAGTCCAGGTTTTGTTCCAACCTGGCAAAGCAGAGTATTCATTAGGTGTCACTTTATGTCTGAAAGTTGAAATAGTTCTGGTGAATTTGGTGGGTTTTAAAAAATACTGTGTCCAACCCCATTTTTTTTACCGAAGACTGTTTTTGTTTTCCTTTTTCCTGATGATTACACCACCCTCTGTGTCTGGTGGGAGCACCCCTAGTGACATCCTGCCATGCTGAGCTAATCACTCACCTGAGCAGGGGGCTCCCTCCAGCCCTGGGGTTAAACCACAGATGGCAGCAGCACCCCCAGGGCACCTGGGTGAGGGTCCTGCCTCTGGAATTGTCCAGCCCAAGCCACAGAGCCTGGCCTTCATCCCTTGTTTCATTGCCTGGCACTGCCAGGGATTAGGATCCATCGTCCCCACTGGGAGTTTTGTAGGGCTGGATGCCAACCCAGGGGCTGTTGCCTTTCAGGCCCTGCAGGAGACACAAAATCATCCTCAATCCAAGGTGTGCCACACCTGCAGCCCCTCTGTCAGCCCCAATGGCCATGTCAAAGGCAGCCACCAGGGACAGGACCCTGCCAGAGAGGCACAAACTGAACATTCCAGTGCATTTTTTATTTTTTCCTTCTGAGAGAGGAAGGGGAAGATATCCAAAGATAAAATAAAGTGCATTTTCAATTCCAGTGCATTTTTTATTTTTTTCTTCTGTGAGAGGTAGGGGCAGATATCCAAAGATAAAATACAAATATTTGCTAGTCTGATAAGGCGGGATAGTTTAAACCCAGCTTGTAAATACAAACTGGCAGTGAATTGTGGCTCAACTACATTCTTTCCAAGCCAGTTTTCCAGGGCAGCTGCAGGGGTTTGAAAGCAGCCTAGGGGGCACACTGTAAAAGTGGAGAGATTTAAAAAAAAAAGGGGGAAAAAAGAAAATTATTAATTGAGGCATATAATCTAACTTGTAAATGAAGAACTCAGAATGCTGAGAAATGGAATGGAGTTTGGGAGCAGCCCAGGGAGCACACTGTAAAAGTGGAGAGATTTTTTAAAATACAGGGGGAATAAAAGAAAATTATTCTTTAAGACATTTTATCTAACTTGCAAACAAAGAGCCCAGAATGCTGGGAAATGGAATGGCTTTTGGGGAAAGAAAAACTGGGAAAAGCAGATAGAGAAGTTCCCTATGGAAAGCATACCAGGAGCTGCCCCCTGAGAGATTGATGATCATCTGTGGGGTTCTTTTCCAGCTCCTGGGAGCCCAGCAGAGCCCACAGGGATGAGAGTGGCCGTGGTGGGCGCAGGGGTCAGCGGGCTGGCAGCCACCAAGTGCTGCCTGGACGAGGGGCTGGAGCCCACCTGCTTCGAGCAGAGCCAGGACATCGGGGGGCTCTGGCGCTACACGGTGAGCAAGGGGACAAGGGGACATGTTCTCCTCCCTGCCACTGAGAGATGGGGACACCACACACACACACATTTGTGCAGTGACAACAACAGCTTCCACTTTATTGCAAGTTGTTCTCAAGTTTTATACCCCTAAAGTCATTGGTTACATCAAACCAGCTCGTTATATTCATTGGACAAAGCAATAGCTTATTGCATTTTATTTGTACAAAGCATGTACAAATGATATTATATTATATTATATTATATTATATTATATTATATTATATTATATTATATTATATTTCATATTATATAATTGTCAATAATTAATTGGTAAGAGTTTACAACAAATTATTAAGTTTAAGTTTACGACAAGCTATTAATTATTATTATTTACAACAAATTATTATTAAACAGAGGCTGCTCATTAAGGCATAGATGCTCTAACTGTAAATATCCCTTTTGTGTCTATCTTATTGGTTTCCATGCTAACAGCCTTGCTTTCTTCCTTGCTATGGATAAACTCATATTTTATCAATTTCTTTGTCGAGTTTGTGAGGTCCCCAGGATGAGGTGAAAGATGAGGAATCTGGCTCCATGTCCTCAGAAGGCTGATTTATTATTATATTATATTATATTATATTATATTATATTATATTATATTATATTATATTATATTATATTATATTATATTATATTATATTATATTATATTTCTATACTAGAACTTTACTAAAGAAAGAGAAAGGGTACAGACAGAAGGCTTACAAGTATGAGTAATAAAAACTTGTGACTGACTCCTCAGAGTCTGACACAGCTGGCTGTGATTGGTCATTAAGAAAAACATTTCACATGAAACCAATCAAACGTGCACCTGTTGGTAAACAATGTCCAGACCACATTACAAAGCAGCCAAGCACAGGAGAAATGAATCAGATAATACTTTACATTTTTCTCTGAGGCTTCTCAACTTCCCAGGAGAAGAAATCCTGGGCAGAGAGGATTTTTCACAAAATATGACAGTGACATCTCTTCTTCTGTTAGCTCAGTTGTTTGGCCTGCAGACCAGCTGCTAAGGCCATCCTCACCTCCTCTGGCAGCTGCAGCTTTGCAGGGCTGTGGGGTGGCTGGAGTGGCTGTGAGGGTTTGCTGGGTGCTGAGGTGCACCCCAGAGGCCAGGGCAGCAGGGGGACAGTGCCCAGCCTGGGCACAGGGCTGATGCACCCGGGCTGCCGTGGCAGGAGCACATCGAGGCCGGCCGGCCCAGCCTTTACCCATCAGTCATCAGCAACACCTCCAAGGAGATGTCTGCCTTCTCTGACTTCCCCTTCCCCGAGCACTTCCCCGTGTTCCTGCCCAATGCCCTGCTCCTGGACTACCTCCGGCGCTACACCGAGCACTTCAGCCTGAGGCAGCACATCAGATTTGGGGTGAGTGATGCCCCTGCTCTCCACCCTGCCCTGCTCCCCACCCACCCTGGGTGCCCGTGGGCACTTGTGGTATTTTCAGGGTCCTCATCGGAGGAGGAATTGATTAATCTGACTCCATGTTCTTAGAAGGCTGATATATTATATTATATTATATTATATTATATTATATTATATTATATTATATTATATTATATTATATTAATGCTATACTAAACTATAAAGAATAGAGAAAGGATACACACAGAAGGCTACAAGGAATGATAACGAAAACCCATGGCTTCTTCCAGAGTCCCGACACAGCCTGACTGTGATTGGTGATTAAGTTAAAACAATTCACGTGAAACCAATCAAACAACCACCTGTTGGATAAACAATCTCCAACCACATTCCAAAGCAGCAAAACACAAGAGAAGCAAATGAGATAATATTGATTTCCTTTTTATCTGAGGCTCCTCAGCTTCCCAGGAGAAAAAAATCCTGGCGAAGGGATTTTTCCAGAAAATATGATGGTGACAGTGATTTGCTTCACTACCACGTTTCAGAGCACCGTTGTCAGTATCTGTAAGCGCCCCGACTTTGCCACCACGGGCCAGTGGGATGTGGTCACGGAAGCAGGGGGGAAGCAGACATCACAGGTCTTTGATGCTGTTATGGTTTGCAGCGGCAATTTCTCGGAGCCATCCCTCCCCCTGCAGTGTTTTCCTGGTATGGTATACAAGTAAATGTTGTTACCTGCTTCAGGGGCTGGGGAGGGAAGATTTAGGGGTTATTTGGGGAAAATCCTCCCTTCCTTTTCTTGCTTCTGCTTTCCAAACCTGCTGGCATCAACAGCAATACTGTCCCGTGCTTCAGCAGCTTTGTCTCTGAGACCCCATTTTGGAGAGGAAGCATCAATTAATTCTGTGTGCATGGGATGGAGGGCTGGACCTCCCTGAGACCCTGGTGGCCAGAGATTGCACTCTTTGCTCTTACCATGTGGGTTGCTTTTTAACACCAGTTCTCCCAACAAAATCCACAAATGCTGGAGTGCTTCAGAGCTCTGTTTGTTTTTCCCCTGAGGCATCGAGAGGTTCCGAGGGCAGCACTTCCACAGCAGGCAGTACAAGCATCCTGACGTGTTCCAGGGCAAGCGTGTCCTCGTGGTGGGCATGGGCAACTCGGGAGTGGACATCGCCGTGGAGGCCAGCCGGGTCGCTGCAAAGGTGCCACCACCCTGCCACCCCCGGCCTCTGGGGACAGGGACACTGGGGACTGTGGTTATTCATTGTTGTGGTGGTGTTGTGGGTTTCAGGATGAGGTGAGAGATGAGAATTGACTCCAAGTTCTCAGAAGGCCGATTTATTATTATATATTATATTATTATATATTATTTGAAAATTATATACTAAAACTATTGTGACAGTGCCATCTGTGACGGTGTTCACAGGGGTTTTCGGGTTGGGGAAGAGACGAGGATCTGACTCCATGTTTCATAAGGCTTGATTTATTATTTTATGATGTATATTACATTAAAACTATACTAAAAGAATAAAGAAAAGGTTTCCTCAGAAGGCTGGCTAAGAATAGAATAGGAAAGAAAGAATGATAACAAAGGTTTGTGGCTTGGCTCTCTGTCCGAGCCAGCTGGGCTGTGATTGGCCATTAATTAGAAACATCCAGCATGGGTCAATCCCAGATGCACCTGTTGCATTCCACAGCAGCAGATAATCATTGTTTACATTTTGTTCCTGAGAACTCTCAGCTTCTCAGGAGGAAAAATCCTAAGGAAAGGATTTTTCATAAGAGATGTCTGTGACAAACTATACTAAAGAAAGAGAAAGGAGACATCAGAAGGCTAGAAAAGAATGAATAATAAAAACCCATGACAGACTCAGAGAGTCCAACACAGCTGGCTGTGATTGGCCATTAGTTAAAAACAATTCACATGTTGGGTAAACAATTCTCCAAATCACATCCCCGAGGAGCAAAACATGGAGAAGCTGAAGCTTCCCAGGAGAAGAAATCCTGGCAAAGGGATTCTTCATAAAATATCACAGTAACAGGGGACAGTAGCTCAGTGTGCTGTCATCACAAACAGTCTTTCTGAGCCGGAATTTTTTGGTCAAAAAGCTACCTTGAAAGCAAGCTGGTTTTGTTCTTGTCTCCTGTTTCACCTCCATCATCAGCAGCCAGGAGAAATTAAAGATGCTGTTGCTGCTTTTCCATCACATGGCTGTCTGCACCGTGCCCCTCTGAGTTTCTTTATAAAGGAAAAGCAGCAAATTCATCACCTGAAGCATTGGTTCTTCTCTTGCAGGTGACCATTAGCACCACTCGAGGAGCCTGGCTGCTCAGCCGTGTGTTTGAGCATGGCTACCCCTGGGATATGATTTTAAACACTCGCCTGATGAGCCTGATCAAAACCAACTTGCCTGGACCCCTTTCATGGTGGTTGATTAATTATAAGGTGAACCAGTGGTTCAACCATGAAAACTATGGCCTTCAGCCAGAGAACAGGTATTCTTGGTGGTCCCCATCCCATGCTGATGGGCTTGTGGTGTGGGCAGGGGGAGATGTTCAGCAACCAGCATCAACCAATGCCCAGACTGGGGTGATCTCCAGTGGGGAGGAGAAAATAAGCTGTAGCTCCCTTAAGTGGTGAAAGATTGGGTATGCTGGAAAAGCCCAGGAAGGCCCAGAGGAGTGTCTCTGGGTAAAGAGGAGAAGGAAGGCTTAAAGCTTAAAGTTCTGGAAAGAGATGATTTGAAGAGTAACTGAGTGAGGGGAATAAGGTGGCAGGAGATGTCAGTGAATCACTCCCGCCGTGGGACAGGGTGACATTGGTGACACGTGTCATTGCCTGGAGGTGGGAGGCAGGGCTGTTTGCTCAGAGAAAACGACACCAAGAGGTGTGAGCTGGTGGGAGGAGGAGCAGGGGAGCAGCAGGGCTTGTTTGTGGTGCCCCACTCTCAGAGGCCCTGGCTCTCCACAGCTGGCTGGTGCGGGAGCCCGTGCTGAACGACGAGCTCCCAAGCTACATCCTGACAGGCAGGATCACCATCAAGCCAGGTGTGAAGGAGTTCAAGGACAACTCAGTCCTTTTCCACAACTGCCCCGAGGAGGAGCCCATCGATATCGTTGTCTTCTGCACGGGCTACACCATCTCCTTCCCCTTCCTGGAAGAATCCATCGTCAGGGTGGAGAACAAGCACGCGTCCCTCTACAAATACGTGTTCCCACCCCAGCTGCAGAAGCCCACCCTGGCTGTCCTTGGGCTGATTAAGCCCTTTGGAGCCATCATGCCCGTGGCAGAGATGCAGGCACGCTGGGTGAGCCGTGTCTTCAAAGGTAGGGGAGCAAATGTGAGGCCTCCTGTGGCCCAAAATGAAGCTCAGACAAAACTGGACATGGTTTGTCCTTTCATCCAGGGAGATCCCAGAGCTAAGAAGTTCAGAGTGGATGAGGGAGCATTTCTGAGGCTCAGATTTCCCAGGTTATCTCACCTCAGCTAAGCTACAGCAACATGAGTGAGGAAAGAAACCTACTGGTGTTTTGTTTGGGGTTTTTAATAAAAATTGTAAGAATAACCTCGTGGAGAGCTAGGTCAGGACTAAGCCCCAGAGATGAGAAGCTCTGGGGTTTCTCTTTGGGGTGATCCTCTCTGGGGCTTGCACAGCCCATCTGCCCCCACATCACCTGCCTGTGCCCTGACAGCACACATCTGTAAGAGCAGGAGGAGGTGTGGGTGAATTTGGAATACTCGAGGGCTGGTTTTGGGCAGGACTGCAGCACTGCCAAATAAACTGCCTGCAATGAGAGTTTCCTGCCCTCCCAGGGAAGGGATTCCCACATTTTGCATCACTGAGTGAGTTCACAGTTTCCCTCCAGGAGTTAAACTCTGCAGAACACTCTCTCTTCCAGGCCTGTGTCAGTTGCCTCCCCAGGCTGTCATGGAGAAGGAAGTAAATGAGAAGAAGAAAAACCAAATCCAATGGTAAGTCATTCCCCAGAGCCCCAAAGGTTTTTTGGTGGATTGAAAAACCTCTGGAGTTTTTGGGGCTCTCACTCTGTGCCTGTTCTCTGCAGGCAAGAGTGAGAGGGGAGGATTTCTGGATCCAGCTCCCCCTTTACTCATTTGCAAAGAGCCAATGTAACCTTTGATTTAACACTGATATTTTGCCTGTCGGTGACAGGAAAAAATTAATTCAGTGTACTCAAGGCAAAAGCTTGCTTGGGAGTTGGGGAAGAACATCAGGATCCCCACAGACTGAGAGATAAAATGGCAGAGAAATAAATGGAAATAAATGCAAAGTAATTCAGCTTGGGGGGGAAAAGCCAACCTACAACCAGCGAGGTGTACACTGGGATTGTCTCATCTCACAGCATGGAGACATGGAGACCTAACTCACTGTGAACAGGTGTCTGAGCACACTGGTGTGTGGTTCACAGGCAGGCAAAAAGCTTAAAAGGATTAGGGAATGAATGAGCCAATCCCAGGAAACTGGGTGATAGATAAATCCATGGCTCACTTAAATAGCTATAGGAGAAAAGGTATAGGAGAGTCAAGTACAGAATTGCACAGAATACAATACAAGGCTAAGTGGGTATGGGCTTTTGCAGACCTCTGAAGGTGGGACATGAAGCTATGAATTCTGCAGAGAAGGTGAACTGGGAGCAATTCTCCAAGCCACTGTGTATTCTTGCAATATTGGTGGAAATGAACGTGAGGGATACTAAAGGGTGCCACCTTTCTCATGCTGCACACGACTTTTCTGCAAAAAGCAAAGGGATTTGGGTTTGAGGGGTTTTTTGTTTGCCTGCTTTGAAAAAGACCCCAAACTGTTAACCAAAGTCTGTTAACAAAGATTCACCAAGGGGAAGGGGAGGAACAAGTGCAACTTGTGAGTGAGGAAGAGAAAGATTGACTGGAGCCAGCATCCCTTTACAGGAGCTGTGTGGTGGCCAGGAGTTGTGTCCCACGTTCTCACCTACATCCAGTCCTTTCCTAGGGAACCCAGTCATATTCCAGATGCAATAACACCAAGGATGCAGAGGATGTCCACCCCAGCTCCTCTAAGCCCTGCTGACACCAATCTTCCTCCTGCCTCTTCCTCTTCTCTGATCATTCAGGTTTGGTCTGACCTTTGATGAAGTCCTCAAAACCGAGTGGTTGGTCTACCTGGACACCCTGGCCTCCTTCATTGGTGCCAAGCCCAGCGTGTTGAGGCTGCTCTGCACAGACCCTTGGCTGGCTCTCACCATCTTCTTTGGGCCCTGTTCCCCCTACCAGTACAGGCTGGGGGGTCCTGGGCGCTGGCAGGGGGCACGGCAGGCCATCCTCACCCAGTGGGACCGTGTCCTGAAGCCCACCAGAACACGAGTCCCTGCTGCCTCCTCCAGCTCTTTCCTGTCTCTCCTGACTGTGGTGGGATTCCTTCTGCTCCTGGCTGCTGTGATTTTTGGTTTCCTATAGCTTTTTTGTTTGTTTATTGTTTGTTTGGGTTGGTTTTTTTGTCCTGAGGGATTTTATCTCAGGTCAGACAGCCCCATGGGACTAGGGAAAAGGATTTCAGTAGATGGCAACAAACTTTAATCTGCAACCTGCAGCATAAACCTCCCTCTGCTCCAGCTCAGCCCCAAGCCCAGCTTTGCAGGCCTCATTAACCAGGGATGGCAGCCTTGCCCAAGTGTATTTTGCCCCTCTGCTCCCCTGCCTGCTGCCAGGAGCAGAGCAGGGATTGGTGCCACAATTGTGCCTGGATCACACGAGACAGGATGCAGAGAGGACAAGACCAGCAAAAGTGGTGGTGTGTCACAGGAGCAAGAATTATCTGGGAAAATATTCCTGTGATTATCTATCACAGGAATTACCTGGGCTGTGCACACAGGTCAGGCTGTCCCTTCTCCAAACCTAAACACTGCAACCCAAAATCCCAGTTGGGGTTCAATTGGTGCATCTTTCCAGTTTTTTGGAAAGATTCCAGGTTTGTCCCACAGGAGCCTGTGGGGCTGAGCACTCCTGCCTTTGCTTCCCTGTGTGCCTCACCACTGGACAACCCTGAGGCTTTGTTTTGTGCGTGGAGAGACTTTAAATTAATAAAATCTCAGTGGCTGTGGCAGGAGTGTGCTGCAGATGCCTCCCTGTGCTTTTCTTGTGTGCATGGGAAGAGCTGGGGGACAGAGGCTGTGTCTGAGTGGGGGCTGTGCCACCAATTGCTGTGGGCAGCTCACAAGGCTGGGGCTCTCAGGGCTCTCCCTGCCTCCCCAAAATGAGGCTGCACAGTGCTCCATGTCCCACATCCACGCTGTCTGCTGGCCAAGGGAGCGTGTTCTGCTGATCTCCTGGGGATGCCAAGGAATCAAGAGCCCAGCACAGGCACCACAAAAGGATCAGGACAGCCCCACGCTGCTGCCTGGGCTGGGGCAGGGACAAGTTACAGCGTGGGAGTCCTTGCAAGCATGTTCCCTTCGGGATTAGCTCTGAATTTTCACCTGGCACTGCCACAGGGAGGTTGAGAACTTTCTTCCAGTGCATTTAAGCCCACAGGGCGGGGGAATGCAGGTGTAAAGGTCAGTGGTGCAAGAGCTGTGGCTGTGCCTGGACTTCAGCCTTCCCTTCCAATCCACGGCCAGAGGAGGAACTCAAGGGAAATTTGGAGAGGCAGAGCGGCGAAGGCACAGCGCTGTCCTGCAAGGTTTGCTCCTCAATTCTCTTGGGTGGCTTTGGCAGGGTTTAAAAGTGGGCAGACAGCTCTCCAGGGTTTTGGCATTCACTGCTGGCTTTGCCTTGCTGCTGGTGGGAGGAGAGGCGTGTTGCAGGGACCCTCTGGAGTAAATCCATCTGCAGGCAGCCCTGGAAAAGTGGGGTGGCTTGAGCACCCTGAGCTTGCCTGCCCTTTCCTGAAGTCAAGGAAGGCTCCAGAAACGAGGCAGGCAGCTGTGGGCATGTCCTGCCCTGTTCCTGCAGATTAAGGAGTGGCTCAGGCCAGGCTTGTGGATGCCAAAGGGGTTGTTTTGCACCTCCCTCATTTTTCCCTGGATTTCTTCAGTTTCCTACAGTTTCTATTTATGTTAACTTACTTTTTGACACAAAACTGATAGAAAAAATTATAAAATACTCTTTCTGCAGACCCTGCAGTAGCAATTTTTTCTTATCTAATCAAAGTTCACGTGGGTTCATTTTTTCTTAGTTTCTTTGCTTTCCAGGCAAGCTCTGTGCAGCTCAGTTTACACACCCCAGCTTTGAGTTCCTCCCATTTATCCCCAGCGTTTCCCGGGTTCTTTACCTTTTGTATATCCTGTAATCCCAGCCTTGCTTTCACAGAGCTGTCTAACTGCTGAATGGCTGCGCCCTGCTCCTGCTCAGTCAGGCATTGCTTTGCTTTTTTTCCCTCTTTTTAAACCCTTTTTGTTTTCAAGAGATTGCTCTTTAATGGGAAGTTAAAAAGGAGAGCGTGAAAACGAGCCAGCTTAGCTGGAGTTGCTTCTCCCAAAGGTTTCAGAATGCTCAGGCAGAAGAAGATAGCTGCAACTTCTTTGCATGCCCTGGTTTGGGCTGGAAAAGAGAATAAATTGAAGCAGCAGAACAGCGAGGTTTAAAAGTGCCTCCTGTTCCCCCTCCATGGAGGAGGGAGATTCCTGGACCCCCAGAGTGGGTTTGGGAGGGGAATGAGCAGGATCTGTGCACAGCACTTGCAGCAGCAGCTGGCTGTGGGGCTCTCCCAGGACAGTTTTCCTTCATGGACACCTGCAGCAGAGAAGACATGGGGTGTTTTTGTGGGGATGGGAAGAAGGGAGTGGCGTTTCTGCTGATCCCCAGGCTGTTGTGCTTCCAGCTGCTGTCACACCAGCCTGTCACCCGCTGCAGGCCACCATGGTCCAGCGTGTGGCCGTGGTTGGAGCTGGGGCTGGGGGCTTGGCCTCTGTCAAGTGCTGCCTGGCTGAGGGGCTGGAGCCCACGTGCTTCGAGAGCAGCGAGGACATCGGCGGCGTCTGGCGCTACACGGTCAGTGCCCTCTGCGTCTGTCCCCGGGCTTGTTCCTCTCAGGAAAATTCATCCATAGACACCAGAGGTTTATGTCCTAAAGGAGACAGAGGAGCCCTTTTACTTTATTCCAATAAAGGCAGAGGCCATGGGGCATTCCCCTGGGATCTCTCTAATTTTTGAAGGACACAGCCTCCTTTTTATCCCAATTTCCCAGCCACATTTCCCTTCTCTCTTTCTCCATTGGCTGAGGTACTTGAGAGGTTCAGACTTCCCAGAATACCTGGGATACCAGAGATTCCCCTCTAATGTATAACCCTCCCTTTTAATTTTTAATTATTATGGAATTTAGGGTTTTTTCTTCTCCATTTGTTTATTTGTAAAGTTTATTTGTAAAATCAAATCTCTTTTTCCATTCATCAATCAGTGGAATCCTTCCCATTGTTTCTTTTCTCTCCCAGTGCTAGTTTTATCTACCAGCAGACCCACAGCTTGTTTGTAAAGACAAATCCACCATTCCTCTCATCCCCTTCCTTGGATGCTCTTGGACTGCAGCCAAGAGGAAAGGGTGGCCACACCCTCAGGGACTGTCCCTGTCCCACTCGTGGGGCTCCTCCTGACTCCAAGATGGAGAAGGAAATGGAAGGGGTGGGAAATGGATGGAGTTTTGCACCTTAGATAAAGGAGCTTTGCAAAATAGGTTTATATGCATTGATTGTTGTAGTGACAATGTTGGTGATTGTGCCTCGTGTACTTCACTTGCAAACGACAAACAAAGCCGTCAAAGAAGTTTTTTTCCGTTCAAGAGAGAGACGGAAATGTGGGAAATGGATTTGTAGAGAATTCTCAAACCCTGGCAGAAGGTTCACATAGTGTGCATCTGCATGTAAACATTGAGATAAGAAATGCTGACTTAGAAATGCCATGGAATAGGCATTGCTGAGAGAGAAATGGAACTAGAAATAAGTTTCAAAGGATAGCCTTGTCAATAAGACTAAATACTTTGGAGAAATAGAACAATGAAAGATGCATTGTAGTAAGACCTATGAGGTCATCTAGATGATTGGCTTTAAGGCATTTACAGCATGGTGTGGCAAAAACCAAGGCCAAGATAGGCCAAGAAATGCTTATAGTGTATTGTAATTAAGAATTAGTTGGCTTCTGATTGTGATAGAGTGAATAATAACATCTGTATTGTCTCATCCTTCACATGAGACTAAAAATAGAATAAAAGTTTTAAAATGCCTCTCAGTTGCCCCACCTCTGGGTCAGAAAAGAGCTTAATCTGACAGAGGGAGCAGTAATGATTGTCTCCAGGTGCTTGTCCTGGCTTATTCCTTGTACCAAAATGTGAGGAAGAAAAATACTCATATACTTGATGGGGAGAAAGTCTTCCCCTGCCCCCCTGGAAACATCAGCACTGGTTTCACCCAGGACTCCACAGACAGCAGGAGGATCACTGTGTACCGCTCAGTCATCACCAACACCTCCAAGGAGATGTCCTGCTTCAGTGACTTCCCCTTCCCCGAGGATTTTCCCAACTACCTGCCCCACAGCCTGGTCCTGGAATACCTCAGGATGTACGCCCGGCACTTCAACCTCCTGCGGCACATTCGCCTCCAGGTGAGCAGGTCTTGGGTTTTGTGTGGCTGGAATGGCTCCCAAGGTGTTAAAGAGGTTTTTTTTCCCAGCCCCACAATCAAGTAAGCAGTCAAGATTCCTCAGTTCTGCTTCTCAAGGTTGTTTATTTTCTCTTATCTGTTTCATTCTTTCTCTGATCTGCTGAGATCTGTCCAGCAGGTCAGATTGTGGCACAGTGACTGCCCCTGGGGTGGTTTTAACATTTTATACTATTAACTACATGGACTTTATTTACAATAATTTTCCAATACCCATCATCTATGTTAGACAGTCTGTCTCTACTCTAAACCAATCCAAAAGTGTCACCATCACCGCAGAAGATGGAGGACAAGAAGAAGAAGAAGCTCTGGACACACCCAGATTCCTCCATCTTGCCCCTTGAACCCCCATTCTAAATCCCCAAAATTCTTCTTTTTCACCCTGTGACAAATTCACTATCATTCTACTCAAACTCTTGTGCCTTGTAAATCTTCACACAAAGTTGGTAATTGTTTCCATGGGCTAAAATCAAAGGCACAGGTGTCTTTGACTCTGTGCCAAGGTCTCTGAGCCCTCTGCCAGGGTCTTCAATCATCCAGGGCAGCCAGAGCAATGTCCTGGGTCCCAAGAAGCAGGGACCCCAAACCCACGGGGAGAAGAGCCATGGCTAGCTGCAGAGTGGAGGTGGGATGGGACAAGGCTGGGTGCCAGCCCTCAAGGCCCTTTTGAGTCCTGAATGCAGACTTTAGGCCCAAGGTTTCACACAGGCTTGCCCTCCAGTGCCATCACCAGGGGAAATGCAGGGTGGGCTTTAACAGCTTCAGAAGCGGCACACAGCTCCCCAGGGACCCAGCCTTTCACAGGCACATCTCCATGATCCCTGACTGCTGCTCTCTTGGGCTTCTGTGCAAGACCACAGTTCTCAGTGTGAGGAAGTGCCCGGATTTCAGCACCTCAGGCCGGTGGGAGGTGGTCACCGAGAGCCATGGTGTCCGTGAGTCCCACGTCTTCGACGCTGTCATGGTTTGCACCGGCCACTACCAGGAGCCCTACTTGCCATTGGCTTCTTTCCCAGGTAAGGCCTGTCCCAGCAGTGGGGTTCCCCCAGCACCCATGGTTGGATTTGGTTCCCCCAATCCCTGGTTGGATTTTGCTCTGTGAGCCTGCCTGCTCCATGAAGCCCCCACAATGGAGCAAGCAGGACCCTGACCCCATGGAAATGGTGGGGGGCATTGCAGGGAATGGGAAAAAAACCTTGTAAGGGTGCAGCCAGGCTTTTCCCTTAGGATTTGCAAAGCAAGACTGAGCTGAGGAGGTACAGGGCACTTCCATGGGCTTCTCAGCTGCTAGGGGAGGTGGGAGTGGGGAGAGTTGGGGGCTGCAGATGATCTGGGCACGAGCCGGGTGAATAAATGTATCTGGCAGTAGGAAATGCTCCCTGCTCTCTGCCTAGGCATTGAAAGTCGCTTCAAAGGGCAGTACCTGCACAGCTGGGAGTACAGGGACGTGCAGGCTTTCCGTGGGAAGCGCGTCTTGGTGCTTGGCATCGGCAACACCGGTGGGGACCTGTCCGTGGAGCTGAGCCGAGTGGCTGAAAAGGTACAGCTCCATGGTGCCCCAGACAGGGCCTCTGCTGCTCCATGGTGCCCCAGACAGGGCCTCTGCCAAGGGACAGCTCCATGGTGCCCCAGACAGGGCCTCCACCAAGGGACAGCTCCATGGTGCCCCAGACAGGGCCTCTGCCAAGGGACAGCTCCATGGTGCCCCAGACAGGGCATCCCCCAAGGTACAGCTCCATGGTGCTCCAGACAGGGCCTCCACCAAGGGACAGCTCCATGGTGCCCCAGACAGGGCCTCCACCAAGGGACAGCTCCATGGTGCCCCAGACAGGGCCTCTGCCAAGGTACAGCTCCATGCTGCTCCAGACAGGGCCTCTGCTAAGGTACAGCTCCATGGTGCCCCAGACAGGGCCTCCACCAAGGGACAGCTCCATGCCGCTCCAGACAGGGCCTCTGAGTGCCAGTGGCTCTGATGCCTTGTGAGGGCTGACCAAGAACAGAGGCTGGACAGAGTTAAAGAATAAAGAAGGGATTTATTGAGACCTCAATGGATCCACCTTGGGCAGCACAACTCAAAATGGTCACAAAATGCACGAGAGGTCAAGGGGTCTCTCACTTTTACAAGTTCTGCTCCATTTGTATATTGGAGTTAATTGTGCAATTGCAGCTCCAGGCCATGAAGTCCCATCCTTCTTGTTTTCTCTCTTAGGCCCACATTGTTTGTGCTCTTGGGCCTGAGATTTGTTTCATTTGTCCTTGGTCCCCAGCTAGAGAAGGAATTGTTTTGTCTTCCTACTCTGTGAAGAGAGCTCACCATCCCATAATATGGAGCCCAGACCCCCACACTAAAGCAGCACAGAACCTGAAAAATAGATAAGTTAAAACCTGAGGCATCAGCTCAAGGTACCTGAGGGAGCTTTGCCCCCAGATTCCTCCATAAATTCCACTTCTCACTGAGGGCAGTTGAAGAAGCTTTGCAACTCCTGGAGAGTTTGGCCCACCTGAGGACTGGCCATTGAGCAGCTGTGGGAACTTTATCAAAGCCACCCAAGCTGTTTGGTTCATCTGGATGTCATCTCCTTCCCTTGGGGTAACTCTGTGTCAGCTCAAGTGCAGGAGATGGGATTTGCCACTCAGGGCAAAACCGAGGAGATGCCTGGGCAGGAGGCTGAGACCTGCCTTCCCCCCAGGTGTTCCTCAGCACCAGGAGCCACACATGGGTCGTCAGCCGGGTCTCAGACCACGGCTTCCCCTTGGACATGGTCAGCACCACCCGCTTCAACTCCCTCCTGGACTGGCTTCTCCCATCAGCCCTCACAAGGAGGATCAAGTTTCGGAAGTTCAATTCATGGTTCAACCACACAAACTATGGCTTGGCCTCCAGCAAAAGGTGTTTTTTTCTGGTTGTTTTGTTGGGTGCTCAGGGGGTCTTTATAATATGAAATGCTTAAGTTTCAGGTTTGGGGGATATTTGTGGAATAGCAAACCGTTGGAGGGGAATTCTGACTGTAAAAAAAGTCATTTTAGGTCTCTCCCAGATACTAACACCGCTCTTTTCTCTGCTGCAAGCTCCAAATTTAAGATGATTATCAATGAAGAGCTGCCCTTCTGCCTCCTCTCTGGGACTGTGGTGTTGAAGCCCAACGTGAAGGAGTTCACTGAAAGCTCTGCTGTTTTCGAAGACGGCACAACCGAAGGAAACATTGACGTGGTGCTCTTTGCCACGGGCTACAACTTCTCCTTCCCCTTCCTCGAGGAGTCTGTTGGGGGCACCATCCACGACAACCGTTCCCTCTACAACTGCATCTTCCCTCCCCAGCTGGAGCAGCCCACGCTGGCCATCATTGGCCTGATCCAGCTGACAGGCTCCATCATGGTGGGCTCAGAGATGCAGGCTCGCTGGGTCACAGGGGTCTTTGCAGGTAGGAGATGGGGGAGATCTTCTGGCTGGGAGGTTTGGGGCAGCCTGAGCTGCTGCCTACACAGGTTAGGGCATATTTCAGCTCCATGGGTAGCCTCTGTCCACCAGCTGCATCCCACACCTCAGGAAAAGTGCTGGGATCTTGGGAAGGGGCTGAATGTTCTCTTAAGGTGCTGCTGGAACTATTATATACTTATGAATATTGTCTAGGTTTACCCCTGCTAGAATTAAAAACTCTGACATCATTAAATGAGGCTTCAAGCTTTCAGAAAGTGAAAAGATACTATAAAGCTCTAACCCAGCTTCAAATCAGTTAATGAGACCACCTTCTAGACTTAACAAATTGGCTCATACAAAGTACAGATTGAAATTAAATTGAGGCATTTGGAAAACATTTTTCTTTGCATCCGTGGTATCTCTTCCTCATACAAAATAGAAAAGACCACATAGTGTAACAAGAGTTAAAATCCCAAGACTCTGATTTATTTTGATGTCATGGGCAGTTGCTGGTTTCTCTGTTCTCAGGCTGGAACAAGCTGCCTCCCCCCAACAGGATGATGGCTGAGGTTTTGAAGAGGAAGCCAGCAGTCAAAAGGTGTGTGATGCTCCTGCAGTCAGGATGAGACAGGTTCTGTGTGCCAGGACAAGCTCAGGGAAGGGGGGGACTCGATGGCAGACATGGGAGGGACCTGCTCAGCACACCCAACTCTGCATTTAATACCTCACCACCCACAGTGAGCTGGGAAAATGCTCTCGTGGCTCCTTTATGGAACAAGACACCATAAGCTTCTCTGGAGCAGTTTATGACAAGACCAGGGCCTGCAGCTCCCCTTCCCTCTCTTCCCACCTCCTTTGCTCCCTCCCTTTCTCTCCTGTTCTCTGGAGATCCCCCCCTGCCAGGCCTCCCAGCCATGTCCTTGTTCCCAGCACGTCCAGATGAAGGTTTGGTTTCCTCCAGACTGAGGGTGCCATCTCGTGGCTTCTCCCTCCCAAATCCAGGCCCTGGGGAGAGCTGTGATCCAGATTCCATCCAGAACCCCCCTGGAGCTGGGCAGTGTGGGTGGGGGACAGTTTGTGTCACTTTTTGGCAGGTCAAGGTGAGTGTCCCACCAGGCTGATGTGTGTGTGTGTGGGAGCTGGCAGCCTGCCTCCTTGGCACTGGGATTGATTTTACAGGAGGTGGAGATGTGTCCACAGGGATGGGGGATGGATGATGATGGAGCAAGGAGGGGACCTCGGGGTTGGGTCTGCCAGGGCTGGCTCATGGGACACTGGGGAAAAGCTGGGACAAAACAGAGCCACAGGGGTAATGACCAGGAGCCCCAATGACTGCACCAGGGTGCTGTTACACAGAAATATGGAAATTTCTGTTACACAGAAATATTGAAGCCTGAGGTGCAAGGGGAACAAACTTGAGGCTGTCTCAAACTTTCCTGAAGCAGATCAGCACGTCCTTCCTTCTGTGAGGGAGATAAGGTTTCAAGCAGAGAAATCTAGGAGGTCCCTCCCAGCATGGGCAGCTTTTTGCATTTCTCAGATTTCCCCTTGGCATTCTTATCTCTGAAAGTCTATATCTCTACTTCTCAAAATCTGCCAAATCCACACCCCTGAACCTCAGAGAAGGACATAGCAGGCTGCCTGTGGCATTACAATGATGCTACTGTTAAGTTAGAGCTGATTTTGAAGCCACAACTATGCTGCAGAGACAAAACAAGCTTCTGCTTGTCCCGTGCCCTGGGGAACTGCTGGCACCAACCCCACAGAGGCTCCTTCAGTGTTTTTGGCTTTGTTTGGGGCTAAGAGAGCTCTGCCCTAGAGCCTGGGGCTCACCTGATCTCTGAGCCTGAGGCCTTTGCTGCCCATGGAGCGGGGAAATGAAGCAGGATGATGCCACCTGACTTTTATTTCTCATGTCCCATCAAAGGAACCCATCTGAGAGGGAGAACCTGAAGATGAGTTTCATCAGCTACGTGGACAAAATTGCTGCGTGCGCCGGCGTCAAGCCCAGCGTGTTGAGGCTGCTGCTGACAGACCCCCAGCTGGGCCTGGCCATCTTCTTTGGGCCCTGCTCCCCCTACCAGTACCGGCTGCAGGGCAGGGGCAGCTGGAGCGGGGCCAGAGCTGCCATCCTCACCCAGTGGCAGCGCTCCCTGCGGCCCCTGAGGACGCGGATGCTGGGTGACAGCTCCAGCAGCTCCTGGGGCTGGAGCTGGATGTGCCTCCTGGCTCTGCCAGCAGCTCTCACTGCAGCTTGGCTCTGCTCCAAACACCCCCAGCCAGGCTGGAGCCCCCGGCTGTAGGAGGAACACGGAGAGATGTGATGCCAGGTGATGTGGGCATGGTGCAAAGCTGTGCCAGTGTCTCGGTTTGGGAAGACAGGAATCTGCTAAGGAAGGCAGGAGCCTCCCCTGAAATGGAGAATGTAAACCCTCCCCACCCCTCCTAATTGCTATAAATTTTAAATTAAGGGCCTCTCAGGCAAAAAATATGGGAGCAGGAAATAACAGTTCTTTAATAGAGAAGAAAAATAATAAAGGATAAAATAAACAATGCAGTACACCAGAACAACACTGACAGAGTCAGAACCCAGCCTGACACCCTGTGGTCAGGCTGTTGGTGGCAGTCCCATTGGAAATGTGGCTGCAGCCCTCCTGCAGTGTCAGGGGTGGCTCTGCTGGAGCAGGGATCCTGTAGAGAAGGGTGTATTCTTCCTCTGAAGATCCAGTGGAAGGAGAGGCAGCTGCTGTTCCTCTGGGGAATCGAGGGGAGAAGCCGTGCTGGTGTCTCAAAACCTCAGGATTATATCTGGGTAGCAATGCTTGGCTCCTCCCTCTGGGCTCACATCTCCCAATGGGATGCTGTAGTTCTTATCAGCCATGCAGGGACATTCAATAGCTGTTATCAGCAGATGTCCCCTCCTGAGGGAGGTGTGAATGTGGTCACTCAAAGAGAGAGAAGGCAAACTGCCCACTTGACAAAAGATAATCTGCCATACAGATGGCAATGGAAAACACCTTGCCTTGAAACAGCCAGGTGCTGCCAGAGGGATGGAGCTGGTACCAGCAGGAGCCTGGGGCTGTCTGTGTCTGTCACTATAGGACATGAAACAACACAAGTGCACACACTGCTTCTTCTTTTCTCTAAAGTGAAGAAAAAGGGAAGTTTATTTTCTTACCTTAACATTTATAGTTTTCTAAAAGTGACAGTGGGTTGGAGGATGGCAGTGCCACCTCCCCAATGACACTGGTCAAACCAACAGTCTGTCAAATTTCTCTTCCTCCATAAAAGAATGCAAAACAGTAAGTTATTTACAGAAAGTGTGTAAGAAAGTTTGTTACAAGAATGTAAACATCAGAAGGCTTAGAAAATCTTAAAAAATCAGGGAGATATGTGTCTAGCCAACTCCTGCTGATGTTCTGTAGGAAAGGCATTTTGTGCTGTTCTTGTGAGCCAGCAAAGGCTTCCTGAAGATAAGGAAAGCCCTGTATCTCTCTCAAGGAAGACACCAAGGCTGTCCCCATGACAATGTGATGGAAGAGACAAAGTTAAAAGATGTGGACTCGAGCTGGCTCACAGAGTGACGTGGCTCCTTGCTCACCTATTGAGAATTTTGTTTCTTTCTTATGACCAATGGGCAGTGAATGTGTCTGTTAAGTAAACATAAATATCTTGAAAAACTATAAAGGCCACATGTTGCTGTAAAAAATCTCTTATGCACCCCTCTGATGGAGTCTTGGTGCTTTGCACTGCGTCATGCTCTGTAGTGACAACGTTCCTTCTGACATTCCACCAAAGGTGACACAGAGAGCTCACCCTGAACCATTCTGAGCATGAGGCCAGCCTTCCTCCCCCTGCTCCCTGAAATTTGGGCAAGACCCATACCACCTTGAGATTTCATGAAACATGAACTGTCTGAAGAGAGCTACTTCTCTGTCTGGTAACTTGGGATGTGAAGGAGGGAGCCACAAATAAACCTGACAGATCTGCTCTTTGCTGATGGTTTTATTAATGGTTTATTATCAGGGTGTGTGAGGTGGATCCCAAGCTGTGGCAGAGGGGACACTCTTGCCCTTGTGTATGTATAATCTACCCATTGTATAGATAGAAATATCAACAAATAAGGTAGATGAGAATTGTTATATATGTTAATATATTGATATACAATAATAAATTACACATACAGTGACAAATCCAAGCAAGCAAGCATCCCTGACATTGCCCCAGCAGCCTTAGGATTATAGGGTACCCTGAATTATAGGGACCAGGATGGGGGCCAGGATGGGAACCAAGATAGAGCTGGGATGGGAACAGGGATGAGAACAGGGATGGGAACTGGGATGGGAGCAGGGATAGCAGGGATAGGACTGGGATAAGAACAGGGATGGAAAGAGGGATGGGACCAGGAAAGGGCCGGGATAGGGCCAAGATGGGAACCGGCACGGGGCCAGGATGGGAACAGGGATGGGGCTGGAATAGGGCCGAGATGGGAACCGGCATGGGGCCAGGATGGGGCCGGATGGGAACAGGGATGGGACCAGGATAGGGCCGAGATGGAAACCAGGATGGGGCCAGGATAGAACCGGGACAGGACCGGAATAGAACCGGGACAAGACTGGCACAGAACCGGGACAGAACTGGGATAGAACCGGAGTAGAACCGGGACAGGACCAGGATGGGGCCGGGATGGAACCGGGACAGGACCGGGACTGGACCGGAATGGAACCGGGACAGAACCGAGACAGAATGGGGAAGGAGGCCGGGACAGAACCGGGAAAGGACCCGGACAGAACCGGGATGGGGCCGGGACAGAACCGGGATAGAACCGGGACAGAAGCGGGACAGGACCGGGATGGGAACAGAGATAGGAACCAGGACAGAACGGGTCAGAACCGGGACAGGGCCGGTTCCGCCCGGCCCCGCCCTCCGCCCCGCGCCGCCAGGGGGCGCTCCTGTCCCCGGGAGCCCGCGCGACTGCGGCACGGCGCTGTCACGTGACCGACGGCGTGGGGGCGGGGCCGGCTGCTCGCGCTGTGCGCGGTGACGTCAGACGTCGTTGGCGCCCGGCTTGGCCGCCCGCCATCTTGGCCCCTGTGTGCGAGCGGCCGAAGCGGCGGCGCCGGGAGAGGCAGCGGCCCCGCCGGCACCGGGACCCGCGGGCAGCCGAGCGCCGCCCAGCGCGCCCGGTAAGCGGCGGGGCTCCTCCGCTTCACCGCGGCGGAGCGCGGGCTCGCGTGGCGGCACGGCGCCGGCAGGAGCGGGCGGGCGGCCTGCGCCGCATGGCCCCGGGCGGGGGCGGCTTCCGCCCGGGCGGGCCCGCGGCCGGCGGGTGAGGGGCGCCCCGGGCCCGGCACCGCCGCCGGACGGAGCGGGGCGGGCGGCGGCGCCGGGCGGCCGGGCCGGGGTTCGCCGGGCCGCCTGCATTGGCGCTCGGGGCCGGCCGCGCCCCGCCGGGCACGGCCCGGGCCGCGCCCGGGGCCGGCGGGAGAGGCGGCCGTGCCGGGACCGCTCCTGCGGGGCTGCTGCTTCCTTCTCCCGCTCTCCTTTTTGCCCCTCGCTTTTCTCCTTTTTTTAACGGCGCTTGGTCTGCTCCTTCCTCCCTTCCCCTCCTCTCTCTCCCTCCTTTTCTCTCTCTGGGGCTTCCCGGAGGAAGGCGCCGAGCCCTGCGCGCGTTCGCGCTCACTCCGCGGCTGTGATTCCTCTGCAGGAGCGCGGGGGGAGCGCAGCCTTGTCCTGCGGGTGCTGGAGGCAGAGCGCCTCGCTTTTCCAACTTGGAATCCGCATCCGGGGCTCTTTGACTCCTCGCCTACGGTAAAAGGCGGTTCTTGGGTGGTTCGGTGCGGGGCTGAGTGAAGGAAGGCATTGTTTGTGCTCCCGGGGTCGGGGTGGGCAAGCCGGGGGTGCGCTCATGGATAGCGCTCAAAGGATGGGTGAGCGTGCTGAGATGACACGGCTGAAATTCAGGCAGCTGGTCTGCAGTGGGCACCATCCAGGGATGCAGGGATTGAAGATTTTTAGGCTAAAAGATCATTTTCAGGCTAAAAGGTAATAGTTTGGGCCCTCTTGCTGACGAAGGGGACATGCAGAAAGCATGGTGCTGGGCCCTGCATGGAGCAGCGTGGTTTTTCTTCCTTTTTGTGTTTCACGTGGGTGTTCTGTAAATATATTATTTGGTGGAACGTCTTGAAGTCAGTATTTTCAAGGAAGGACCGTTTCTCCTTGTTGCCCTGATTATTGGGATTAAATAGCTATATTACAGCAATATTTCCAACAGAAGGAACGGGGCTGTGATTTTTTTTATAGTTTTATTCCTTGTGCAGTGAGGCACCTGGCCTGCTTGGTGTCTCATCTTAAAGAGCTCTGCTCAGACTAGAAACTGCTTTTGAAGAGGCAGGAAACAGGACATGATCTCATTTGTCCATGTATGAGAAACAAAAGGATTGACCTTAAATACTGACTGCCAGGAGCTCAGTGTGCCTGTCAGGTTTTTTTTTAATTCTATAGTCTAGAGAATTTTGCTTCTGCATTAATTTTGTGGTGTTTTGTTGCAACTCTGCAACCATTCGGTTGAGAATAAAGAATCTCAAAGTTTTGGGAGTTGGACAGGTGTTCAGTGCAGAGGTGGTTTGGTGATGTGGGCTTGAGAGGTCACTCTTTAAACTGAAGTGAGAGCTTGGTTCTCTCTTAGGCCACTTGGAGACCAGGATTGAGGCTCTGTGTGCCAGTTCAAGCTCTGCCTTGCTGGGTGGATGTGCTTGTATGAAGTTCTTGGCTTTTGTAGATAATAGGCCATGAAATATGTATAACTCAATATACAGTTGCTTCTGTGAGTCTTGGTAATATAAATATTCTGTGTCTTGGCAGTTTAGTAGCAATTTATAATATCTTTGCTCTCATTTAGACTTTCCAGAATGGGAGCCCTGGTTTTTTGTAGAGCAGAATGTTACATCAGTCTCCAGTTTTAACTTGGGCTCCTGGTCCAGTGCTGGAGATTTATGGGATTCACCTTCCATAGGTCCTGTGTCCCTGGGAAAGTGAAACAGGCCCCAGCGAGCAAGAGGGAGATGATGCAATTCCAGAGGGAGCTCCCTGTGGGTTTGGGGCTGTCTGGATGAATGCTGGGTGCCAGTTAAGAGAAAGAATGGAAGTCAGAGCAGGATTCTGGTCTGTGGGGCCCATTTCAGCCAGGTGTCCTGCAGGACTGGGAATTGCTTTGTTGCAGGCTGATTCCCAGGCTAGGGAATGGCAGGGATGCGAGAGTGGAGAGAGGGTAGGATAAATACCATATAAGGGGTGGTATGGATAAAATGAGGAGATGAAAATCTCACAGAAGAGCTCAAGCTTTGCACAGTGTGCTCTTACAGAGGAGTAAACCCTTGTGTAGTGGATTGGGATGTGAGAGAAGGAAAAACACTTCTCTTCAGAGGCTCCTGCAGTAGTGGAGGGTTTGAGAGGGAAAACCACCACATGAAAATGCAGCACCTTCCCACTAGCTGAGGATGGATGCTGGGCTTGTAATGACAGCACTGCTGGTGGTGTTTTACTGGTAGAACCAGTTCATCCTCTGCAGGAAATTTTTCCTTTGCTCAGCTTCGTGCTCTCATTGTCTTTTGGGTTTGGGTTTTACAAAACCCAGTGGAAGCTTACGGGTGAAAGTAGTGTGAAAATAAAAACTGGAATTCGTGTGAGGACGTGGGAGAAAATAACACTGAGCATTGGTGAAATGAAAATGGAGTGCACAGGAGTCTTAAAAAATGCATCAAGAGCAGAGGAAGATGAAGTCCTAATAAAAATCAGATGAAGACAGCTTTTATGTCTATGAAGAACAGGCTAACAGAAATAGACTGTTTTTATTACAAATACCTCAGCCATTACATAACATTCTAAGTCAATGCTAACGAGCTCGTCTGTTACAGATTGCAAACACATACTAGAGGGAGAAACTGTTTAACATTCCCATTGTTCATGGTTTAAATTATCTGCCACTGCCTTGATTAACGGGGAAATTAGAGTGCAGAATCAGCCTTACATGTCTTCAGTCTGGAGGATGATGGTGATAAATTTTAACTGATGTTTATTTGAAAAAATGTGGGCTGCATTTCCAGGGTCTTCCAGCATCAGAGACAGGAATGGCTGCACTTTGTGTTCAGCAAATGCACAAGTACTGCCTGAAGAACTGGGGCATCCCCCAGTCCTGGGTAACTGAGAGAAGAGAGGTCTCCTAAATGCCAATTTAATCAATGTACAGCTGATTCTTGAGTGAAATGGCAGCCTTACTGGGATTTTACCTAGTTGGGCTGTAAATTGTAGTTTGGCAATGACTAGGCTGCCCTTTTTTGCTGTCCTGCTTGCTTAAGTTAGCAAACCAAACTTTGTGTGCTTAGAAAAGCAGCCCTTCTCAGGCTGTCCTCATGAAATCAAATAAATCACTACTCCTTGGTTTAAAATTTATATTTTGTAAGCAAGTGACTGTTGCTGGATTTTATTGTTTGTAAATTTTAACTTACAATTTCAATCTACAGTTAAAATGTTAAGGAATGCTTGCAGCAGTAATGATTTAAGATGGACTTAAAATGATTTGTACCTTCAGCTAAGGTGGAAGTGCAGCAACATTTGCTTTTTGTTTGAGAACCCAATAATTTCCTCAGTTAAACACCTGATACTGCTTTAGGACTTCTGTTTCAAACTCACCAGATATTCCACTGAAGGACCTCAGTCTTAATATCAATGAATTTATGCTTTTGTTTTGGAAAAAAAAATAAATACTGATTTACAGGGCTTGTTTTTTAGTCATGTTCAGGACAGTCTGTGCTTTGTATGGGTGCACAGCAGAAGTCCTCTAATGAAAAGGAACAAGAATATTTTTCCTTGATAGTGCAAATAAGAAAGATGTATTTTAGCAAGAAAAGCTTGCCTTTGGCTTGTGGCATTTCTGAGTGGTTGCTTTGCTGCAGTCACCTTGGTTAAGAGGTGTTTTCATGCCACAGATGAAGCCAGCAGCATGGACAGAGCTTTGTGGGACACACAGAGCTTTGGATAACAAAAAGTTCCTTGCTAAGTTTTTTAATCATGTGTTGAGCCTGAATTATTTACTGCATCTTGAAAGCAAAGTGTCAAGGGATGTGTGGGTTGATTTTTTTTCTGAGCAGAATAAACAGAGAAGCCAGAGCAAGTGAAGATGTTAAAGCTCCTCTGCAGCCATTTGGCAGATGCAAGTTAACTTCCATGGAAAATGGATTCTGGAGTGCTGAGAGACAGATGCAGAAAGCTGCCTGTGCTGATAAGGCTTTTTCAACTTATTTCTCATCTTCTCTTTTCCCCTTTTTCTGTGGTCCAACCCAGTGTAAAGCAGAGGTCTGGAGTCAACCATTACTGTAATGAACTGGTGTTGTCCAGAGCTGTTGTCAGTGTGGTGTTGGCAGCTGCATCTCTTCCATGCTGAGCATTCCTCAGTGAACAAGGAGATGTGTCTGTTCCAAGAACTGAGTGAGTCACAGGGAAAAGCATGTAACCAGAGCTCCAGAGGATAATGGGCAGCAGGTAGAAGAGCCTGTGAGTGGCTGGGAGCTCTCTCCAAGCTGGACCAGGCCGAGGAACAAAATTCTGCCACCTTTATTTGCATTGCAGTGAGATTTTTTTACTGCTGCTGACAGCCTGTTACAAGCTGGAGTATTTGGCAGCCCTGGCTCTCACTATCACAGTGGGAGTATCTTAAAAACCTTCAAAATAATGCTGGAACATCTCTTTAACACAGAGAAGAAATTATGTTTATTTTTGATGTACATGAGTCAGGTTAGGAATAATAGAAGTAATGGGCAGCAAAGAATTTGGGCAAGGTGGGAAGTTTTAAATGTGGTGACAAGTAGCTTAAGTCATTACATAAGTGATTAGAGTAACTGTTTTAAACTTTTTTATATAATGGTGAGGTTGTACAAGAGTTCAAAACTGGTTTTTTCTGTAGGTTCTTATTGTTGAGTGCTTTCATCTTCAGGTTGGAGCCTTCACAACAGAAACACCTTGAGAAGATGAGCACAAAAGAATTGGGGGAAAAAGCTGGCAAAGAGGGGAATAATTTTGGCACGTGTGTTCTAAAGAAGAGGGGAAATCCTTAAGGATGTGGCCCTAAAGTTGTTCCTGTGCTCTGTCAAAATATTCTGTAGGAGCTCATGAACAGAGGAACTTGCCTGAACATTATTTCCAAGCAATTAATAACAAATTTCCAAATTAAAACCCTTTAGATGTAATTATTTCTTATTTAAGGATTAACTTGTGAATATGGGCTTTGGAAAAACAAGTATAAAATTTTTTACTTATTTGCAGTTGGGGTCAGGGATACTTTAAAGATCCAGAAAAGCATGATGAGAAATCTGCTCAATGTTGTTGTTCCTGGGGAAGAATGCTGAAAAAAGTCTCACTTCCTCTGTGAAAAAACATTAATTATTTCATGGGGCTTGGAAATTGTGGTAAAGGAGCAGGAAATGGAAGTTTTGAAAGAGATTCCTTGAGTTACTCCCAGCAAAGGAGTGATTTAAGTTTTTTCTCCTAATCTGTCCTGCTCTCTTCCACTGCCCAGGTTTACATGGGGTGGGTAGGAAGAGTTGAAATGTGAGGGTTGGTAATAAAGAGGTTTTTGCAGTAAGTATTAAAGGGAAAAATGAAACAGTGGAAGGATGGGCATTGGCTGTAAATGGCTGCAGCTTCTGCTCATCTGTTGGGCATCTGGTCTTTTTTCATGTATTTATTGATTTTCTTTCACCAGCTTCCTAGAAGGAAGTGTTTTGCACCAGCTTATCACTGGGAGCAGCTTCAGGAGGGGAATCGTGCTGAGCTGTTGTTGTGCTAACTTCCCCCAGGCAGCACCTGCAGAGCCAGCTCACCTCAGAGGAGAGGCTGAGGCTGCTGCTGTAGCCCCGCTGTGCCTTTGTCTTTTGTCCCCCTTTTCTCAGCCTGACACAGCAGCCACCACTCAGGGTGCCACCAAGGAGGATGCTCCCCATGTCACTTCGTGTGTGGGGAGAAGGGATTTGCTGAGATTTCTGCCTTTCCAGGCTTCTGCTGGGTGGTGTGGTTCAGTTGAGCAAGAAACAGAGTGGTGCTTGTGACAGTCTGCTGAGTGTGTTTGTAATTTTTATGGGATTGTTTGTGATCCTAACCATTACCAGATGCCTTTACAGAGAGCTGCTGGGGTCTGGATAAACTGATCTCAATTAGCTATGAAGAAGCTTGGTGAATAGTTGTAATTTTTTCAGTTAAAAATCTTTCTGACAGGTAAGACAGGTCATGGTAGTGTTCTGTATTCAGAGAAAATGCTGCCTCCCAGGCTGCTGCTTCAATCCTAAACTTTGATAGCAGGTACACAGCTTCTTTCTGCAAGAATTTGCCTTAATTTATTCCCTTATCTTGTGCTCAAAAATAGGCAGTGATTCAGTTTGGTGAGCTTTGAAGTTTTCTCATTCTTCCAAATAATGGAAATTTCTTTAATAAATGGTTTTGCAAATCTTAAAAATAAGTCTCATTTGGCATCTGCAAGTTGAAAAGCTAATTGGGCAAAAGCACTTGCATTGTTCTGTTCCCAGAAATAATGAGAATGCTTATCATTATGATGCTCTCTTTAATTCTATAGAAACTGTTTGGGGCTTTTTTCTGGCCCTGGCTTTCTTCCAGAACTTAAAAACTCCTGCCTCAATTAAAAATTTACAATTTATGAAAGTTTCTTAACCAGCTGCATGAAGCTGGAAAATCAAAAATCTGTCTTGCAAAAAATTCACTTAATACTTGATGTCGAAGAAATCAGAAAAGACTTGTAAAGACTTGTAAAGACCTTGTCAGGCTAAAAGTGACCTGCAGAGAAATCTGGGATGTTGGGTTTTCAGAAAAGAATAGATTTTTGGTTGGAACATGTTTGGTAATCTACTGTAACATCTAAATTGTAGCTGTGTTGGGTTGGTGCATTGCCTTTGCCCAGTTTGGTGCTGATCTAGGTGGAGTCTCTTTACTGGAATGTCTTGAAGAATCCTTTGTGGCAGAGAAACTCAGATAATTTGCAAAGGGCTGACATTGAAGGAAGGCTTCTAGGACAGGTATTGGTGGTCAACTCCTCATTTGCACTTGAGCTGTGCTTGTGGTGTTGAGTTTCTCTGCACTGGTGTGGTTTGTGTAGAACAAATGGGAAAAGGAGCTGGACAGCTGCAGTACCAGTGAGGGCTGTGCTGTGTTTGCCATGTTGCCCTGTGCTGCTCCCATCCCACAGGTAGGAGGCTTTTGGGCCTCTGACAGCTTTTCATTCATGTGCCAGTGAGCAATAAGGTTTGGTTTGCATTGCTGCCCTGCTGTGCCTCAACCCAAACTGGGAATTGCTCTGAGAAGAACTGGGGAAGTGTGATGGCTGTTACTCCTGGAATCTGCAAGCAGACATGTGGAGAACTGTTTCACTGAACATGGTTCCACATCACCTCCATCAGCAGTGGGCAGCCCTACAAACCTGTGGGTGCACAGACATACAGACAGACACACAGACAATGCTGCAGTGCTGAGGCTGCTGTGCCTCTGCCAGGACCGGTCTGGACCATCCCAGTAGAGGGGAATGCTGAGCCCAGGGTGCATTGGGCACCTCCAGGCACATTCTGATGCTTATGACTTGGTGCAATCAGGTTCACAACTTCAACCTTTTGGTCCTTTCTCTTTAGTATTTGTATGCAAATTCCATCAGTCTGTTAGCCTAAAGAAATATTCCTCGTGTTGCAAAGAAGTTTGAAAAAAATGACCAAAGTAAATTTTCTGAACTCAGAAACCAAATTAAAATCACTTCTATCTAGATCTTTTAAACCAAGCATCAATTTTTTTTTTAAATTAAGGATTTGAGCCTTAAGGCTGAGTTTGGACATCATGTATTTCACTTCTTCAGGGTACTTGACCACCAGAGTAGGAGTTCTGTAGGAGTCTGACTTGCTTGAAAGTGCTGCTGTTTGAGGTGGCAGATGTTGGGCTTTCAGTCCAGAATAGTAGAAGAGCTTTTGTTAAAACTCTCTGGTGATTCTTGTACCATTTTTCATTATCTAACCTCTGGAAATGCAAAGAATTACCAGACACAAAATTCACTGAAGGGAGTTTCTTAATTTTACCTTGCTTGATACTCCACTTTGAAAATCGATATTTTTTGAAATCAATTTCTGTTTTAATTGTAAAGTTATCATTACAATAGAAATAACAGTATTTCATTATAAAGCTACAGCAGACAGGGTTATTATATCTTCTGCATGTGCAGTAGTTGAGAACTGAACGAAATTTTTAGGGAGAAACTTTCTAATTTCAGCATTTTGTTTTAAGAATAGCTGTATTTATGCTTGAGTGCATCTCTAAATTGTCTCCTTAGCTCCTTGTAAAAGGCAGAGGTCAGTGTAAGGGGTGTCTTGATGAACAGCTTCCCTTAGTCAGTAGGAAGCTGAAGACCAGACTTGGGCCATTGGTGTAAAATATGGAAGAAAGAGACAAACATTGAAAGCATTGAATTCCTGGATAACTGCATTGTTGTAGGTAATATTGAAATAGTATTTGTGAGGACACTGAACAGCTTTATTTTATGCTCTGACTATAAACATGCAAAAAAAAATTCCACAAAAAATGAAATTGAAACTGCTTTATTTCCACCCAAAGTTCCTAAATAGCTGCACTGGCATCATTTCTGCCTGTGAGGAGAGGGGATGGGACCAGAATCTCTCAGTTACCTAAAAGGAAAAGATTTCATAAGCACTAGAAACACCAGATGAACAAAAGCAGCTGTGTGACACCTGAAAGTATTGAGTGCATTTTTGACAGCTTTATTGCCAGTGTGAGTTTAACCTGTCTGTGCCTTTTTAATCCCTTGTTATGTGGACACATTTAAGTCCTGCTGATTCTGATTGAGCCTGCTGATCAAGCTTCTTTTGTCAGGGCTGTTCCACAGGAATATGGTTGCATTGAAATATTCATGCACATACTGTTAAATAGATATTTAAATCTGTGGATAGAGACAAATTTAAGGTTTGCTGTACTTGAATCTGTGGGGTTTTTAATTATTTTTTCTTTTATTCTCAAGAAAAAAAAATGAATAGAACTGACATATTTTTTTTTTCTGCAGTAATCATCCTAAAAGTTTCTTTAGTGCCATGTTAGCCTTAAAATGCTCCCAACAAAAATTCCCTGAGCTGTTGTGGCTTGTTGCTGGTTTTCCTGTTGGGAAGCCAGGGTTTAGGTGATCAGTATTTCTCCCAAAAATGGGTTCCACAAGCTGCCTTGCAGCCTTTCTAAGGCAGCACATTTGCTTGCCCTGTAGATTGCTGGTTCAAAGGAACATATGCTTTGAAGTAGTTTCTGAGTAGAGGTTTTTTTTGTGGGTGGCTAATTTGGGTTGTTTGTCATTGCTTAGCTCTATTTAGACTGTTGTTGCATGTCTGTTAGAATTGATGCTGACATATTTGTGGATGCCCATTTCTGGCATCCCCAAACTGCATTTTTATAGATGCATTTGTGGGGATGATGCCCTAAAATGGCTGTCTAGTGTCATGGTGTGTTTCCCACCTGGCACACTCAGCTTTGGTACTCTTCTGGAAAGACTTTTTTTAGCCTTTAAAGAGGAGCTATTTGAGGAATAATTGAACTAGCAAAGCCTGCTTTGCTCCAGCTTTGTCTCAGGATGGAGTGTCTTGCTTCTGAGGAGCCAAACTAATTTTGATTTTTTTCCATTTGGTGGCTGTTGAACTCCTCTGTAGATTGTGCCCATCCCACAGTTCTCCCACTGAGGTGATGGGTACAGAGGAGATGGTGATTAAAGGGGTTTTTGGTCCTTCTTGGCTGCCAATCTCCATGGATTTTACAGAGTCCATGCAATCAGTGCTTTGTACCCTCATTCAAGCTGTGCTGGAAACCAGTGAGCCCAAAATCTAGAGATGGGAGAGTGTATAAGTGAGACTTTCTAAGGATAGTAAACTTGTATAGAATGAACTGTACTGAGATCTACCCTAAACTCTTCAAAACTCTGAGGAGTTTCTCCTCTTGTAGGTCCTAGAGCCTTGATGGACATACATGAAGGAAAAAAGATTGGAATCCCCAAAGTTTTCCTGCAATTTTCAGCCTACTTAGCAGAAATCTGCTCGATAATAAACCTTGCTGCAAGTGGCTCTTGGAGGGAAGGGAAATCCTGATTTGAGAGGTTTTATTTATTAGATGCTTAGATTTGACAGAGACTTCTTTGCTACCAAGCTTGTTTTTTGGGTCATATTAAGCTGATAGTGCTGCAGTTCTTAAGAATTCTTAATAGTGGGATAAATGACCAGAGCTTTTGTATATTTGTTTTGTTATGTTTTTGTAAATAAAAATTGGGCTAAAAATGCTGGTTCCAGAGGTGAAAGTGTGAGGCCATCAAGAAGAGATTGTAGATAAACATCCATGTCAGAGGAATGTTTAATTGGAATTCCATTTTTTATCTGTGTGCAGCCTTCCCCCTTCAAAGCCACATCCAAACCCCATGTACTCAGTAATTGCACAGTATTTTAGAGTGTCCTTTTAAAATAATAGGATTCCATGAGACTGGCTTACAAAAAGCACAAAAAAGGCTTTCTTGGGTTCCAAGTGCTTTCACTCCAGTATCCTCTGTTTCTTTGTTTTAAATTGGCATTCTCTTTCTGTAATTGATTTAAACTGGTCTCTTTTCTGAAGATCACACAGTTGTTTTTCAAAAATTCATATCTAGCTGGAGATTATGCTTAGATTTTACAGCAGTGGGCAGTTTCTTCAGTTCTAGAATCTAAATATGCCAGACTTACAGTTGAAATGAAAACTTTGTCTAAAATTTTTAATGCCACATTTTTATGTGTAGTGAATTTTTTTTTTTTAATTACTAACACTGATTTGGGAGCATCTGCCTCTACAACCAATGGCATATGTGGTTAAAAAATTTAATTTTATATATATTTTTTAAATATATGTATAAATGTATATATTTTTATCTATTTTAAATATATGTATAAATATATATTTTTATATATATATTAAATATGTGTATAAATATGTTTTTTAATATATTTATATATAATTTTTAAATTTTTTTAGTAGTTGTATTTAGTTCCAGGATTTACCAGAACCACATTGTTCAGTGTCCCAGAAACAAAGCTATTCTTAGAAAAGTGAAGTTATGGCTGGATACAAATAACAGATTTGTATAAGATGGTTTTTACCCTTTCACTGCTTTTAGTGTGCTTAAAATAATGTATGGAAATTCCTTCTGGATTGGTTTCTGTTTTGAGAGAGGTGCTAATGTGTCCCAGTTATGAATAAACTTTCATGTAGTGTTTTTGGTGATGTTTCCCACTTCACAGATGGGCATTTGAGGCACTGAGAGTTCAGATCTTCACCTGGTTTGAGTCTTCAGTGGTGCTCTTTGCCTTAAATCATTTCAGTGCATCTTTCTCCAAATGTGGCCAAAACTCAGCCCTTGGAGTAGAGCTGACAGGGACTAGAGATCCTTGCTGTGTTGAATAGGAATTGTGAGAATTATTCCAGTATTTTTAATGCTCTAAATCCTGGGAAGCTCCTGTCCAGGTTTCCTGTTCTGATTAAGCTTGTAGGCTGAAGAGGTGTGGGCTAGGGGGTTAAGATGGAAGGACTGCATTAAATCTGACTGTAATACTGCTGAAGAAGGCTCTTGACATGTTGCACTAAAAATCAGACCTTTTTTGTCTAGGTAGGAGTTTAAAAATGCAGTGTATAAAATATTGTTTGTCATCTGGTCTGACAAGAACTTAGGAGTCAAGCTGTTAAATGTTTTCTACTTCTTGCAACTCAGTCCTCAAAAGTGACCTCAAAATACGCAAGATTTTTCCCTTGTTTAAGTAAAACTTTTTTCTGAAGCAGAGGTGACACCTTTTCAAGGCTGCAATTGTTCCTAATGGAACACAGTGCAAAGTTTGCAGGAGTAACAAATGGTATCAGTAAATTCTAAACAAGTCCTAGAGGTGAGTTCTAAAATGATCAGGAGAGCTAAGAATTTAGTGGAATATGTGTGGGGGTTTGTTTGTTGGGGTTTTACTATTAAAAACATGTTTTTGTAATCTGGAATCCACTTCATTCAGTTTGTTCTTGTACCAGCTCTAAATGTCTAAGAGGGCACAAGTAAATATTCCTTAACAGAGACCAGGATATTTAGAATTTGTGGCAGCCTCTTTGAGTGCTATTTTCTGTACACAAGCTTCTGAGTTCCTTGAAGGATTTAAAACAGTCAACCAGTTGGAGTCTGAAAAAATAGTCTGGTACAGAAATTAGAGTAATAATTTTTACTTTAAAATCTTCAAGGCACAGTGAAGTTCAGTTAACTTAGTAAATAACATTGCAGAGCAGGTTTGCTCCAGAATTTTGGGAGCACTGTGCTCTCTGTAGTTGTGCATGATAGTAACTGTAATCATTCCCAGTGAGCAGCTGACTTACTTAAGTTTCTTGATGGTGCAGTGAACCCTGCCAAGTGCCATTGTGGCTTGTGCTGTCCTGTCCTGGTGGCTGTCACTGTGCTTTCTTAGCTTGGAAAGTGCTCCTGATGCCTTGTGTGTCCTTAGGGGTGCTCACAGCTGCCTCTGCTACAGCACACAGCCTAAACTAGTGCAGAGCAGCACTTCACTGTGAGGATTTGACTAACAATAACATGGAAATGCTGGGCAGATAGGGACTCACCTCGGGAGGAAAGGGCTCCATGTGTCCTGTGGTGAAACACCTCAGGTGTTCTGTACAGAGGGGGTGATTCCAGTGCTCAGGTGTAGCAATGTGGCACACACAGCTGAAGTTTGGATGAAGTCTTGGAGCTGGATGGTTTCACATGGCTCAGAGTCAGGCATTTGTCTCTTCACAGCTGATGTCAGGTGGCTCTGAGTGCTTGTTTAATGTGTGACTCGGCAGGATGTTTGTTCAAGGCTCTTCAGAGGGAGGGTTTGTCATCCCTGGCTTCAGTACCTGGTCTAAAGTCTAATTTTGTAAGAATATCTTCTTTGGCAACCAGTATCAGGTCTAAATGTACTTAAATATATCTATATATTGTATATTATCGAATATATTGACCTGCCTAATTGAAATTATTTATTTTGTGCAAGTCAGATTACTGAGGAATGTGCAGTTTTAATCATTGTAAAACAGTTTACTTTTCTGTGTAATACAAGTTGGGAAAAACTTGTCAAACAGCATGAATTTTAATAGTATAAAAGGCTTAGAGCTCAGTTGTAATGAGCAGACTAATTTTTCTCAATTAAACATAAAAAGAGGTATTCAGGGAATGTGTTCACTGCCCTGTTCTTGAAGCTGTCAAATGTTCTAGAAAGAGCAGTTGTTACAGTGAAGGTCTGCCCAAGTATGAAATCTGTATTGCTCTGTAAAAAAGTGTTATTATGATTAAGATTTCCCATATTTCATCTCTACCAGCGGTGCAGGCTTTGGAAGAATATGACAGAAGATTATCTTAAACCACCCTCAAACTGCTTTCTGCTTGCTTTGTCTGTATCTGTTAGGGCTTTGCTGCTGTTGACAATTTTGTGGGTAAAAAATGACCCAAGTTGTCTTTTTTTAATTTATTTGTTTTGTTTGCCAGTTTTTAGATTATTCACCTTTGTGAAGCTGCTTCTTGTTTACAGACTCCTTGGCTGGGATGAGTCTTGGGCCAAAAATTAAAACTCTGGATGAGCTGTTTGCACTTGAAAGAATGTGTGAGCACAGTGATTGTAGTTTATGACTTGATACAGTTATAGGCTCACCTCAAAGCTGGTTTTTCACCCTCTGCACTGGGCAATTACTGCCCGGGACCTTCTGATGCTCCAGGATGATTGTGATGGACTCCTTATCATAAATACAGAATCTACATTCCAGCCACAGACTTGGCTGCTAGGCTGTCCCTCATCTATCCCAAAAAACTACACTGCAAGGTTCCACTGGGAGCCAAAGCTCAACACTCAAATATCTTTACAGGAAAAAACCCCCCCAGTCTGAAACATGAATTGAGACAAGCTTATCTTTGGAGTTATCAAGCAACCATTCACTCTTCAGGCTGCCCCAGGAGTTGCTTGCAATCCAGCATGTCAGGCTTTGCCCATCAGTGTTATTCATGGCCAGACTGCTGCTTTCAGCCTGTCTGGAGACCTGAATCCAGGCAGACTCGTTTATCAGGCTGGGTCTGCATCAGACATGAGCCTCTGCATTGGCCTTTCCTTCTGGAAGGAGATCCAGTTCACCAGAAGGAGTTCTGTGAAAGAGCCTGGCAGACTCTGTCCCTTCCACTGCTCTGTTCCTCTCTGTTCCCAGCCTTGTATTTATGGAAAAGAATCCATCACAGTCATCCTGGAGCACCACAGAAGGTGCTGGGCAGTAGCTGCCAGGAGCACAGGGTGGCAAAGCAGCTTTCAGGTGATCCTTGAACTGCAATCCCTGTGCTCACACGTTCTGTCAAGTGCAAACAGCTCATCCAGAGTTCTGATTCCCAGCCCTGCTCCCGTCCTGCATTTCGTATTTTTGGATGACACATAAAATAACTGTTGGTGGAACAGTTGCTGTTGAAATAGCCAAGTGCTGACTAATCTGGAAGAAGAATCTGGGAGTTGCTGCCTTTTTCTAAGGGGAGAATATTTTCTTGGCCCCATACAAGGCTGGAGATTATCCCCTTTGCAGCAGCCTGCATGGATTGTAATAGAATAGCTTCTGGCCCAAGTTATGCTGAAGCTGAGCCATCCCAAGGTTATTTGCCATCTTAATTTCTTTTCAATCATGCCTTGTATATTGAGGTAGAAGGCAGAGGAGGTTGGGAGTGTTATCATACCTGTATAAATTAAATTTCCATGGTCTTTTGACATTGCTGAATGTCTGTCATGCCCAAGTAGGTGCTTTGGTCTTTAGATTGCTTGTCCTTGCAGACTCTTAAATCCATGAGCACCTTGCATGTGAATCACGTTCCCTTTGAAGATCTGCAGCTCTGGGTTTGACATGGGAGTTTGATCACTGAAGGGTTTGAGCAGGATGTCTTGCTTCTTGCTGCCTGCTTTTAGACTGAAACACAAGGCTTTGAGCATGTATAACTCTTCTGGAATTCATGTAGAAACAGATTAAAAATTGTTGTGAAGAGGGTGGCAGGATTTTTGACTGTTAAGAGAAATCAACATGTATAATAATGCTCTGTTTGAGTGAATGCTCACTTGTGTTCCTGCCTGGTGATGAGCAGCAACTCTGCAAGTTCCTTCCAAGAACTTGTAGAGAAGTATCACAGTTAATTACTGGGTTCTTTCTCTCAAGGCCTGTTATTCTGGGGGAAGGAGGGAGGAGAGGAATGACCTGCTGCAAGAGCCCTGTAATTTACTGCTGCAGGAAGAATAGTGTAACTCTTGGTTTAAGGAATTCTCACTCTCCTCCTCTGAGCAGACTGTGTTCTGGTTTTGACAAACAAAAAATTCTTACTCTGTGTATTTAGTGTCTCTGGCTGCTGTGTTCATGATGGTTTTAATTGGAGAAAAAAGAAGCAAATTCCAGAAATACTGTACTGCAGTAACTGTAATTGTCTCAGTACTTGGCTTTGGGAGTGGGTGAGGTCATTGAGCTTCCCCAGTGGGGAAGGAGCTGCTGGTGGAAATTCTGTGTGTCTGTGGGCTTTGGGATTGGCTTTTTATTATTCATTTTCTAGTGAAATCATGGATGGTATTTACCATTTTAACAGTGTTTGATGTTAATTAAATGCTGACCCTCCTGATTTTGTGACATTCTTATTGAAGATACAGAAACACTTAAAAATTCCTGATGTTACATAAGGATAAGGTTTCTGGAATTAATGCATTCCTTGGCATCCTGCGGAATTTTTAAATGAAACAGTGCTAATGGTGTTAAATATGCTGTCCACTCCTGCCCTGTGAACTCTGACTTCAGTCCTGGCTCCTGTTCAGGTTGTTTCACTTTTCTGTTGTTTTTCTCCACAGGCAGATTTTGAGGAGCGAACGGAAGGTACCGGACTCGATGAGTTTCCAGCGAAATGTCGGAAAAGTCAGGCCAGAGTACAAAAGCAAAGGATGGAAAAACAAAGTATGCAACACTCAGTCTGTTTAATACTTACAAGGGAAAGTCACTGGAAACTCAGAAAACCACAGGTGAGTAAGCTCTCTTTAGAGTTGCATTCTTGCAGTTTCATCATTACTGCAGTGCTAATTAAGAGTGCAGAGTATATGAGCACTTAACCACAGCATGGTTTTTCATAACTGCTTGGTGCAGCAGTGAAATGGAGGGATTGTGGAAGGCAGCATTCATTAGAGCTTCTGCTTAGCTGTAAACAGGAATGTCAATTCAGAGAGACAGCATTTGCAGCCTAGTAGGAAGTAGAATGTGGGTAAATAAAGATGTGCCATTCCCCAGCTGTGCATTTTACTGCATTTACATTTGCCATGCTGGAAGTGTTTAATTAAGGAAAAGGCAATGCTCACTTACAGCTCAGGGACTTGGATTTTTTGACAAACACTAGATAAAACTTACACACTGATATCTTGAAAAAGGTGACTGTGAGCCTGCTTTTTCATGAGTCATTGAATGGAGAACCAGGGGGAAATGATGTTCTGAAGGTTTTGAACTTGACAAAGTTGCCTAAATTGTTTGTAAAAGAGAAAAAGAGTCCCCAAGCTTGTTGAAGGTTGCCACAATATTGGTTTTTACCCAGGGCAGTAACTTGTGCTTGTTTACTGAGTTAGGTGCTTGGTAGGTTGAATGTCCTGTGGGGTGCATTAGCTTCAAACTTGTGGTCTGGAGTAAATACAATTTGTAGGAATGTTTTTGCAAGGGCAGCGTCTGCCAGCTGAAATTTGCAGCAATAAGGAAATGGGCCAGACCCATAGGGGTATTCCTGGACTCATCAATGTACATTAAGCTCCAGGAGAGCAAGAGAATAATGCTTGACATTAGCATCATGTTGTAAATGGCTTCTTTAGCTTTCTGTCACTGAATGTTATATATAAAGGTGGGGCCATATATCCTTTTTAATATCTGGAATAGGCATAATGACTCACTGCTCAAAAAGTACTCAGGTCTTCCCAAACCATGTGTTTTTAATTCCTATTTTTAAATAATAAATTCTCAAGCATTTAAAATTTTTAATTCTTAACACTCTTAAATTTTTCTGACTTTCTTACAAAACATTTTTATGTAGCTCTGCCTAAACAGAGTTGTTAACTTGCACTTTCTGTTCTGGCACACAGTTGCTGCACGCCATGGATTGCAGAGTCTTGGAAAAGTTGCTATTTCCAGGAGGATGCCTCCCCCAGCTAATCTGCCCAGCCTCAAAGCAGAGAACAAAGGCAACGACCCCAATGTGAACATTGTGCCTAAGGATGGCACAGGATGGGCTTCAAAACAAGAACAGCATGAAGAAGAGAAGTGAGTTTTCACCTTTTTTTGCACTGACAATTAGAAGTGACAATTCTAGATACTCCATTTCTTCTGCAGTCAAATAGAGAAACTTTTCTTCTTAAAGCTTTTACAGGATTTCTGTGGAATAAAAACAAACCACAAACAAACAAACAAAACCTCTGGCTTGGTTTGCAGGGCCATTTCTCTCAGGATTGCCCAAAACTTGAGATTGGCAGGACCTGGGAAGAAATTGGCTACTCTGGAGTGTTCTCAGTGTAGCTATCAGAGAGGAAATAGCACCACTATTAATTTCTGTGAGGCAGAATCTTGCTAGCAGAAGGATAGTTTTAAAAAAAACCTCCTTACATTTAAGTTGAAAATGATCTGCTTATAAATTCCGTATGAGGGGAAGAATATTTCCTTGGACATGTAAATTTTGATGTATGCTGACAGGAAATACTACAGCATGTTTTTGTAAGATCAGTGTCATCACCTTAAATAAAATTCTCTTGAAACCCCAAGGAGCACAGCAGGAAAATTAGAGAATAGCTTGCAAGTTCATGAGTATGTAAAAATCAGCTTAATTTGCTTGTGCTGATGTATGGCAGAGGAAACTCAAAAATTCTTGGTTTGCATATGTTTGTTTAAGTCTCTGCTTTATTTTCCTAATGGTTTTAATATTTGTACTTTAATTTTTTTTGCTGGAATGCCATAAATTCTAAAGACTTTCAAATTTTTTTTTTTATCTTAAACTCTACACTATTGTTTCAGACTCCTCCAATATGTGAAATAAATAAGACAGAAGTTGTGGCAATGTTGGTGCACTGTTGTATACCTTGTGTGATACAAATTTCCCATGCTCAGTGCATGATTTGTTTCACACTTGTACAGCTAAAGAAAATAGGATGAAAGGATCATGGAATCTTAGAAAATGCTGACTTGGGAGAGACCCATCAGGGTCATGGAGTCCAACTCCTGGTCCTGCACAGGAAGAAATAAAATAGAAACTGAAACTTTTCAGTTTCTAATTGGAAAGTATTTTAAAGCAGTTCTTTTTTGCCATGTAAGCCTAAAATAGGATGTGATTCTCACTGTTTAAGTAGAAGCAAGGTTTAAGTGTTAATTCTTTTCATACAAATTGCTCTGGAAAACACTGGAATTTAGGGACAGTGGTTGTATGTTCTTAGTGCTTGTGAAAGTAAAAGATGAGGTTTAAAGGTTTCCTTCCTCATCTTTCTCTCCCTTTATTTTTCTTTGTATACATTCCTTCATTTAAATACCAATTTTAGGCATCTCCCTAAAAAGCTGATAGACTTCAGGAATATAGTGTTGTGTTTAGCCTTTTATTTTAAACTTTTGAAACTGCAGAGTCCCAGTTTTCTGCCCTGGGTTTCCTTTGGTATTTTAACAACATCTCCCTGTGCTTCAAGGTCACACTGTGCCCTGTTAAATCTGTGTTGAGCTTGTTTGACTAAAGCAGGCCTTTGCATGGCCATGTGCTAGGAGATACCAGACCATGTGTTAGGAGATTCTGTTTACAAACAAATGAGTAACTGTCCCTTATCTGCCACTGGAAGCTGTTTGTATTTCCGTATGTATTACTCTGATAAGGGCCTCAGAATCCAGATAAAACTACTGAGGGAGAGATTCATTCCCAAGAACAGGTGTGTATGCCCAGGCCATGAGGAAATTCTCCAAAATTTGGAATATCTGATGTGTTTGCTCAGATCTCAAGATCATTTGTTTGACTACTGCTGTGTTTGTGATATTTCAACTTGAAATGCTGCAGTTTACATGTCAAGTGTTTTATTGTTCCTCTCAGAAGTGTTGCAGATAAAGGTTACATCTTGATAACAGCTTGCTTTAGTTTAATTCATTTTCTCTTGTATCATTGCATTGGAGTTCACATGGATTTGTTATTCACTGTAATTATGAAAATTAATTACTTTACTGCTTTCTTGAGTTGTCACTCATTCTGTGGGTATTGCTTCAGTCTCTTTCCTGGATAGTGCAGGCTGTTGTGTAGTGATTTGATAAATTCAGCTGAGTTCTTTCACACATCCATATTTGCAGGGCAGTGCTTAGCTAATTAAAATTCTAAATGAGCTTGTATTTGAAACAAGAGATTTGCAAGGAGTAGTTTCTTTCACAGTCTTGTTCCTTGTTTCACTTGTGTCACAAAGTTCAGCCGTGTAAGTCATAAATTTCCCAAAGCCTGCTTAGAAAATGTGCAGCTGTAAGAAATGCAAGTGCAAAACAGAAAAAAATGAGAACTGGGTTTTTTCCCTAGATTGTAATACTCTCTTGGAACATGAAAGTTGCATTTTGTTACCCTATGAGAAGCTGTGTGTTTCTGCCAGCAGTGATCTTTTTGATGGCATTTGCTTCTCTGTCAGTTCTGAGAGTCCTGTGGCGTTGCTTTGGGTTGATCACTGCAGAACCCAAATGGAACTGATTTCTGAGTGGTAGTCCTCAGCAATTTAGGATCACTTTAGGATCTACTTGAAGCATTTACAGTTGTTTCTTGTCAGTGAAGTGACATGATACCACACTGCTTCTCTCTTCACTGGTGGATAAGTGATTCTAGACTACAGGATTTGCCCCAGAGTTGCTGTTTTATCAAAAGTTCTTACTAAGGAGCTAAGGAGTCTTAGTTGGTTTTAGACACTAATGCTTTGAGTCTTAAGTTACCTGAATAGGCAGCTTTCAGAAACAGCCTTTATTGAAGGAGGTTGAACAATATGAGTGAATCTGCAGACTAGAAAGGGCTTGTGTCTGGGCTTTTTACCCTGGACAAAAAGAGTGCTTGTGCCTCTTCATTGTTAAGATGGTGGGACTGAGCCCATTTCTTAAGACTTAATGTTCTAAGCTTCAGTTCATGATACCCATAGAGTTTTTCATGATATCTTTAGCTTTCCTTATCAGTTCCTTTTATTTGGGAATTCCTGACATGTATTTGACTTCTTTCTCTCAGTTCATGGTGGTCTTGAACTGCTTTCCTCTGTTAACTCCCAAGGCAAGAGAACATTAATCCAAATTATTGCCTTTGATGGTTGGAGATGGATTGGTTTTTTTGATTGTCCAATACAATTCTTTAAAAGCTGTAATTCAGTTCATGCCTGGCTGCATTTTCTGCCCAGCCATTTTCATTCATTCCTCTCCTCTTTGGGAAATAGAATCTTGAAATAATTAGTTAATTTATTCAATTTTTTAACTGTTACTATAACAACTCCTTTTATGTAAGAAAATGCCTTTTTTGAGGAAAAGTAGTTATTGGTTGTTCAGCTGCACAGCTCCCCTGTTTTATTCCCTTGTTTGCAGAAGCCATCCTGGCACTGTTACTGTGTGCTCACCCTCTTGTATTCACAAGTGCTTTCCTCTCCTTGCAGGCAGCCAGACGTGCCGCAGACCCAGCCAAAGCCTGCTGTTCCTGCTCCTCCAGAAGCAGCTCCTGTTGCCAAATCCTGGGCCAACACCAAGCCAGGACAAGATGGTGAGTGCTGCTCATCTTCTGCACTGCACACCAGGCTGGGAGAGACCCCCACACTCAGGAATCCCTTCAGGCTTGGCCAGGCCAGTTGGGACTGGGGAAAGTCGTGGGAGCAACATTCCAGGCTGGGAAATGAGCCCATCCCAGCCACTGCATTCATCAGCAGGTCTGGCTCACTTCTGCAAGCTTGGTGTAGTCACCTCTTTTGAATTGACAGGGAAGTGATGGTGGCACCATAAAATCTTCAGTGTGGCTGTGGTGAGGAGGGCAAATCACAGTCACTTCTTCCAATACAAACAATTTTGGCATGGGAAGGAGAGATATAAACAGTTGGTGGTCATTCTGATCATAGTTTTGGATCATTTGGTGCAAAGTATGTGTAGTTTTGCTTCTGTTTAAACATGTGAAACAGCAGTACTTTTCCCTTCATTTTATAAGTTACTTGGTTATTTTAGTATCAAAGTGATAGTGTTTAAGTAGTTTTCTTTCTGGGAAAAACATTGAAGGTGTATTTTAGTATTAAAGTCATAGTGTTAAAGTAGTTTTCTTTCTGGGAAAAAACATTAAAGGTGTGTTTTGAGGGTTATTTAATATAATTAGATGAAAGGATGGAAAATTGTTTCCATCAGTGTGACTCTCAGCTTGAGTGTTTTTATTACAGATGTAAGTTCAGAACTAAATCTTCTTTTAAAATGCTTGTAGAGTGAGAGGTTACTTTAAATTCCTCTGTCCCCATTATGATAAATAACCTGCAATGTGTTGATTCCTTAAGTTTGAGACTCGTGAGCTTTCTGTGTCTATAAAATGGAGTTTAGGCTTTCCAGCTGAAGAATTGAGTTCTTCAAATAATAAAATATTAATAGCATGGAGGTAATTTCTTACATATTATATGGAGTTCATTAACATCATATATATAATGATATTTTGCACTGAGAATTAGAAGTGACAATTCTAAATACTCCATTTCTTGCTGCTTAATGTTCAGTGCTCTTCTGTCAAATATAGAAACTTTTCTCCTTTGAGCTTTTATAGGATTTCTGTGCAATTAAAAACCAAGAATGAGCACTGATGCAAAGTGATCTGCATAGCAGCCTTCCTGCAGAAGCTGATAAGATCATCTCCATGACACAGGAAATAGTGATTGGGCTCAGTAGCTTCCAAATGCATTTAGCTAATTATTTCATAGTTACCATGGCAGCTCGTGTGCCAAGCCCAGATGGCACCCTCATTTCATTCAATTAATGCAGCACTGGGTTTGCAGTTTCAGGCTTTCAGGAAGCAGCACTGGTTGTGAATTGGCAGCAGCTGCTTGCTGTCCTGGGTTTGAAACCCAGGCTCCACCTGTTGTGCTCCTGCTCTCCTGAGCTGCACTTGGCTCTCAGACCTTGCTGCTTTCCAGCACTCACTCAGCCTCGTGCTCTTGTAAAACTTGAGTGAGGCAGGGCTCAACCTTGCTCTGATCCTCTTGGTGGCCATGGAGAGGGGAAAGACTTGTAAAATGTAACAGCAGTGTGTATTTTTCAGCCCATGCTTCAGCTAAAATTTGGAGTAAATTGCTACCAAAATATCTTTTAACTTCTTTCTGAACTGCTGGTTGCCAGTCTGGCTTTTTCAGGTTTCTAGCTTAAACACAGTCAAAGAGATCTCTGGTTTTGTTACTTTGCCATTAAAATGTTGCTCACTGGGTAGGCTTGAGCAGGAAGCATTTTTCCAGATTGATAAAACTCATGAATGTTGCATGCCACAGGATCTCAGAAGGGGCTCCCTTGCCTGGCAGGTCATCTGGTCAGTGGGACTGCTTTTCTTTCCCCTTGAGTAAGTCACTGCATGTAGCTGCTTGGGAACAGCTACAGTCCAGTGTCCTTTAAGAAAAACAAATTAATGTGGTCTGTAGTATGTGAAGTCAGAATGAAAATTGAAAGAGTTTAAGGAAATTTGTAGGCACAGGGATAAATACTGGTATTTGCTGACATGCCTTTACACAGCACAGAGTAAGGAATTTCTCCTGTGTTTAACTCTTTAAAAAACCCAACCAAATGAAAGCCCACTGACATCCCTGCATTTTATCCTTGTGAATGATTCTGTCAGAGACTGGAGAGAACAGAAGTTCTTGCAGTTGTTAAAAAAGTCAGTAGTCAGGATTGGGAGGTTTTGGACCCCATATATTCAGATCCTTGTTTGTGAGTTTGCCCTCTCCCACAATCCATGTACCACATCCTTTAAGGTGGTCAGTAGCAGAGACAGGTACAGGAACAGGCTGTTATTCACACTGTTGGAATGGAAATCTGCATTCAGGTTATTGGTGATTTGGCACAGGAATGCTGCTGATCTAATAGGTCACTATACATTGTGTGTATGGGGAGGAAAGTGATGCAAAGCAGATGCCAACAGAACCTTCTAACAAGGAAAACCTATATATGTGGCTTCCATGCTATGTGCAACAGAAGTCTTAAATTCCAGGCTTGAGTATGATGTCAAGGGTTTTAGAAATCAAAGAATGTTGTTCTGATATTTTTTTCATAGTGTAAAAGCTGTGGCCTTTTAAAGTCCTGGAGATTGCTTACTAGAACAATAATTATTAATAGATTTGCAATTACACACTTGCCCATTCTTGGGTGGACTATAGTTTTACAGTGAAAAGAAGGAAATTTTTGTCTGGAAGGAGTGGGGAAAAGTGTTACAGAGCTGAGGAACTCCAGGTACTCCCAGGGCTAAGTCTTGTTCCATTGTCCATTGTTGCTCTCTAGTATTTCTGGATTTTTCTCAGCCTCAGCAGCTGTCATAGCTGGTCCAGTAAATTTAACAACTTTGGAACCCTTTATATTGCCAGTAAATGACTGTGGCCTTAACACTTCATGGTTTTTATTTTAAAGCTTTATGTGTTCACTCCTAAAGGATGATCAGGCTTCTGTTGCTTTCTGAAGTGTTTTGACTACAGCAGGTTGTGACTCTGTGAATATCTTGCTGTGCAGGTCCACCTCTTCCAATCAATAGTTATTTCCAGCAAGAATTCCCCAGTCTGCCGGCAGCTGGGGATCAGGAGAAGTCAGGCAAGGATAAGGATGCAGCTGAAGATGGATCAGGAGCCAACCTACGACCACAGAGTAAGTGTGAGCTACAAATTGTTGTGAAATTGGTTTGTGTGGAACTTACTGCTTGTGCCCTGTACAAAAGAAATAGAGGAATATGTTGTTTCCATCAGCACACTCCTAAACAGAAGAAGTGGATATTTGGGGCTTTTTTTCTGCTTTTCTGTGTATCTGGTGTGTGGAAAATAAGTGTATTTAATCACTTCCCGTTTTCCCAGGGTACTCAGTACTGTAGTTGTGCTCTGAGGAGCATTTTTAGTTGCACAATACTGGCATTTTCTTACTTCAGTTGCTAATGTCACAGTAGGTGGGATACCTCTTTAAAGAACTCTCCTGGAATTAACTAATTACACAAATGGTGATCAGGGCTGGCCTCAAGTTGTTTGTACTCCTAAGAGTGGAGCCTGAAAATTCCTGAAGAGGAAGTTCAGTCTACAGCATGCCAAAAGAGTGGGTTGTGCCTTTAAAGGCATCTTCAGCTCCTGGATGCAGTGCTCTGACCAGCTGGGTCTGTTTCAGCAGTGGGGGGGATTAGATCTGGTGAAAACAACTGTAACACTTTACATCTCTCAGGAAAGTAATGTGTATTTCTTCCCCAGACCACTTTAATGGGAAGGTATTTGGGACTGTGCTTGTTACCAGTGGAAAACCAAGTTCCTTTCTCCCTCAGAAGTTTGGTTTTGATGAGGTTTGATGGACTAGATGAGCTGTCCCGTGCCAGTGATAGGCACTTTAGAAAGGAGTCTGTAACTCCTTTCCTTGTTACAGGTCTTGGTTTTCCTTGATTGGTTTGTCAGGTCCTGCAGACCAAGGCCTTGTGCCTGTTCATGTCTTGTCTTGATTTTGATCTAAAGAAGAAATTGTCAGGAAAAGGGCCAGCCCCCAATGAGAGCAGCTACGTGTCTGTGCAGCCTCCTGCAGGCAGTTACAGTTTTGGTCAGCACTGTACGTGCTATATTAAGCCCTTCTTTCCTGTCTGACAGCAGAAAGCCAAATGAACTTGGCAAGTAGTCAGTCCCCCTTTAGCAGCTGTGCTTCCCAGCAAAGATAAGTGCAAGAACTGTAATGGATACTTAGGAGCAGAGTTTAACTCTGCTTAAAGGTTTGTGTCCCTAAAGGAACATAATTTACTCTGTGTGTCTCTGAATTTTTGTCTCCATTGATCTGAGCACTGCTGCTAAGTTTACCCTGGTGGATTTTTTTGTTTTAACCTGTGCTCTGCAGGTAGAAATTTCTTAAAGAATGGAGTGCCTGGCACAAATAAGTCATTACAATCCCTGACTTTTCCTGGACAGTTAGGTAGACATTCACACCAGAAGTACAGCCCTTATCACTTTCATTCCATTCTTATCAGTCAGAGATGCAAACCAGACTATACCTGTCTTCATCTGGATACATTCTGTGCATTGCCTTTCTTTTTGAGCTGCTTGAGAATTTCCTTATAGGACTTTGCTGCTTAGGAACCTTGATCTTTGCCTTGACAGCATCTTCACACTGAGTCAACAGTGGCCCACTTAGCACAGCTGAATCTGTTTTCTTTCTTGTGCTATAATCAGTATCCTTCCAAAATTGCACTGTGTTTTGGAAGGTAGAATGGGACAACTAGAGCAGTCCATAAATTCAGCTCTGACCCTTGAGGAACACAGCTGGACCTAGGGCCGAAGAGGATCAGGAGCAGCTTCTGTTGATTCTTGAGTGGCCAGTGCTTGTTGCAGTAGCAGATAGGAACATGCATCTGCTGTGTCACCAAGGGCTGCGTGGGAACAACGTGTTCTCACCATCCCTGGCTGGAAATCTGCAATTTAAAGTCTATTTCTGGCTTTTTGTGTGCTGATTGTGTCCATGCAGATGCTACTGATTGGAGGGATGGGGGTAATAAGAACAACTCTCCTGCTTCTCCAACAGATCAAGAAGCTAAGGGACAAGAAGATGGCAGTGCTACACCAGCAGAACAGAATGATGGCCAGAAGGCAGGAGACAAGAGGGATGTGAGGTTGCCCCAGGTCCCTCAGCCCAAGCTGAATGGCCAGCAGCAGCCACCCATCTCATCCCAGTACAGAGCAATGATGCCTCCTTATGTGAGTGATGGTTGCACGAACCCTTTTTAAGCAGCAGGGATTGGGTTTTGGCTAGTGGGATTTTCTTAGGCCCCTTGCTGTCCCCTCCATGGAATTGTTATCAGTTCTGCTGGAAGGGCAGGACTGAAAGCCAGCACAGGATGTGGCTCATGGAGTTTGAACTTGTCAGGGGTTGATGAACACTTCAGGCGCTTCCCCTTGGGGACCTGATGTCACCCACTTGAGGTATTAAGCAAACTTGAGTGGAGAGTTTCACTTTATTTCCATTACTTCTTTTGATGGTCTCAATGTACTTAATGCAGTAATACTTTTTAATGAGTGGCTTCTGTTTTTAATCCCCTTTTAGATGTTTAATCAGTATCCCAGAATGGCATATCCTCCCTCCATGCAAGGTCCAACAAGATTTCCTAATTCTGAGCCTAGCAGGTAAGAACCCTAAAAATGGTTGTGGTTTCTGTCTGGATATGAACTCTGTGACTTAATTTCAAAAAAGAAATCATTTGCACTGAGTATCTCAATGGTGATTATACCCTTTATAAGAACTGACACTGGTCAGCCTCCCAAGTTTTGGTTGTGTGGAGCAGTGTCATGGGGTGTCTGGAGTTTCAGAGCTCAGCTGGAAAACTTGAGGCAATTCTGCATATTACAGGGATTATGATTGTGAAGAGCAGGAGTCACTTGCAGGAGCATCTTTGAAACTTAAACCAGTATTTTGCCCATAAAAAGACTTTTCCATTGTTACAGTGAAAGTAGTCAACTCCTGGTTGTCAACTTTGATGCTTTCCAATTAAAGTTTAGCTCTAATGCACTATAAAACTAATTTTCCACTTTTCTGTGTGTTTTTCCATAGTGTAGGATAGCTGTGCACATGGAAGGGTAATTATTTGAATTCTGGTAGACACACAGTGCATGAGAGTTCACTGTGCTTGAAACAACACTGCTGTATATTTCAAATAATGATCATACAAGCTGACCTTTTCTCTGTCTCTTGTGGATAAGTAGTGACAGTGGCTTTTGTTTCTGTCATTTTTTAGAGGCCCAAGGGGAAGAGGCCCACCCTCATGGTGCTCAGAACCTATTGAACGCCCGTCCATCCTCAGTGCTAGTGAACTCAAAGAGCTTGATAAATTTGATAATCTGGATGCTGAGGCTGATGAAGGCTGGGCAGGTAAGAACATCAGATTAATGGGCTGTTATTTGTATGCTGAATGTTTCTGAAAGGTTAATTGAACTTTTGTTTATGCATCAGGTGCTCAGAGTGAAGTGGATTACACTGAGCAGTTGAATTTCAGTGATGATGATGAGCAAGGAAGCAGTCAGAAGGAGAAGGAAAGCGGGTGAGTTGGTGCTGCCAATTAGATGGGAAATGTCACTTAACTAGATTTTGGAAAGATTAATGAAATTAGTGCAAATACTCATTCCAGTAGCACTAATTCCAGTAATTTAATGCTGTATTCAATTGCATAACTGCCTGCAGACTCCAGTCAGCTGGGTGTGGAGTAGAAATTATCCTGACTAAGAAATGCTGAGGCTAGGAGATAAATCACCAAATACCTGTGTGTGGAGTATGCATTCTGTTTTTCTTATTTCTTTGCACATAGTGATGAACAAACACCATCAAAAGATTCCCAGAGTCCTGATGGCCAGAAGGAAACTGAAGAACAGACAAATGCCAAGTCTACCACCCAGGTTTCCACAGCAGCAGCCAAAGGGTCTTACAGCAAAAGCTCTCAGCTTGATCAGGTTTGTGTGCTCTTCTCTTGAGCTCCTGTGACAGCAGCCTTGTCAGGAGAGCTCCGACTCAGGTGTCTTTCCAAACTGTCAGGTCAATTAAGGTTATGAACATGAGGGAAGGCATTAGCTGCTGAAAGCATTATCTGAGCTCTGCTAACTGATCAGGTGCTGCTCAGACAACTTAGCTGCCTCTGGTTGCAGCACAAAAATAGCCTGGCTTTATGCAGTGTGTCCTGCCCCACAGCCCTGAGGGGGCAGAGCTCTTCATCAGGCACTGGGGCTCAGCTGACAGGCTCCATACTCTGTGTGTCCATCCCTGGAACTGGATGAAGCCATTCTGCTGTTTATCAGGTTTTCCAGTGGATAAATGGCCCACAGATTTTTCATGGGTGTGGGGATGTTTTTTTAGTATCACAGTCCACTTTGTGCAGTGCAGCTTAGCTGTAATGTGAGTTCACTTCTCACACTAATGGATTTTATACAGACCATGTAGAATTCATCAACTCAGCCATTTTTTGTTTCCTCTAGTAGAGGAATATTGCCATCCACCTCAATTTATCCCTGCTACAGCCCTATTTTCCCCCCTCCCCTCCCCCAGGAAAAGCTGCTGTTGGTTTTGAAAATTTCCCAGAAGTATTTTCTCTTGACACCAGTAATAATGAAGATGGGAAGTCTGAGAGCAGTTTTACTTGCACTTTCTCTCTGTATTAAAGATCACACTGTTCTTTAAGGTTTGATGCTACATTGAATCTAAGGAAAAATGGTGCAGAAACATGAACTTAAATTGTTCAGCTCTCAGTACATAAAAGTGAAAATGTTTTTGCCCTTGTTTCACGTGTAGATTTGTGTTGAATGCAGATGCCTTGTTAGATGGAGTATCTTAATGCAGTAGAAAAGAGTAAATCTAGAATTTTTCAGCTTGGCTGTGGTTAGAAGCTTGTTTAACCTTGGTACTGTGCTTGATCCAACAGGATCGAGGTCCACCACAGCCTTCTATACATGAAAGAGGTGGCCCTGCTCTTCCTCCAAAATCTATTCTACCACCGGTAAGAAAGACTAAAATTGTCCTCATTTCCTTGAGTTAAATTCTTTAAAGCTGTGGTAGAGGGATTTAGACTAAGAGAAGTAAAAATATACTTCACATAATGATAAAACTTTCCTTTACCAAGTAAAATGATTGTAGTGCCTGGGGCTGGTAGGAATGGGACCCCAACACAGCCATGCTGCAGTTGTGTAAAGCTGCCCCATCTTGTAAGTGCCATATGAAATGCAGAAGAATTTCAGGAGCTTTCAGTTATCCAGCCCCTCTTGGGAACTGGAGAGGACGGGAGCAGGGGAACAGTGCTGGAGGGATGGCTGCCAACACAGATGAGGAGATGGAGTCCCAAATGAAATGTGAACTAAAATCTCTCTTATCCTGAGCTACCTTGAAATTCTTGGCTCCTTAAAGGGACTTCTGTCTGAGATTCAGAGCAGCCTCTAACCAAATCTAAAACATGTTTGTTATCTTTGCTGTCACTTTGCCTCGATGGTGGTGGGGAGGAGAGCAGACATGAGCCCAAGTGCTTCTCTACCTCTCCTTTCTGAGCCCAGGTTGTGAGAGTCTGAACCAGATCAGGAAGGTGGGGGCTGGCTTCTTCTTCCAAGTCCTGCTTTTAAAGGATGCCATGCAGATCACCTGTGTTGAGAAATAGTTAAAATGTAGTATTTCAGCTGGCTGCTTATGTAACACGTGTACAACCAGACTGATTTTCTTCCTGCAGCACCCTCCTCCCCCTGACCGGCAGATGGGAAGGCAGGGACCCTTTCCCCCTAAACCAGTGCCAGATGAAGATGAAATCTGGAAGCAGAGGAGGAGGCAGCAGTCAGAGATATCAGCCGCAGTGGAGCGAGCCCGTAAGCGGCGCGAGGAGGAAGAGAGGAGAATGGAAGAGCAGCGCAAAGCAGCTTGTGCTGAAAAGCTCAAACGGTTAAACGAGAAATTCGGCTGCGTGACAAAACCCTCCCGGGAAGACCCTCTGAAAGAAAGGGAGAGAGAGAGGGAGAGGGAAAGGGAGAGAGAGAGGGAACGGGAGAGGGAAAAGGAGAGGGAGCGGGAGAGGGAGCGAGAAAAAGAGAGGGAGAAGGAAAAGGAGAAAGAGAGGGAAAAGGAGAAGGAAAAGGAAAAAGAAGAAAAAGAAAAACTGGAGAAGGCAAAAGAACAAGAAGTGGAGAAAGAGAAAGAAAAAGAGGTGGAGAAAGAAGAGAAGGAGAATGAAAAAGAGAAAGAAGAGGAGAAACCAGCACATGAGGTTCCTGAGCCTGTAGAACCTGTGGCAACGCCTGTGGTAGAAAAACAAGAAAGTGAAACCAAGAATAACAAGGAAGAAAAAGGTATGCTTGCACACAAGTAGGAGTTGTCCTTCTTAAAGCTGAGTCACAGAGCATAGCTGTTGTCTAGAAGTCTCATTTGCATACCTAATTAACCTAGTGCATCTAGACCAATTATTTTCTTGGCGTGTTACAGCTGATAACTGTCCTTTGAGCTAAGCCTGTTTGCCCAGCTCATCAAAAGATTAGGGGAAAAATGGCTTCTGTGATTTAGGCTGGACTTTGAGGAATACAGAAAGAAAAGCAGGCTTTCTTCTCTTCCTAAAGAAGGGTCAGCCACCCATGTTGTTTAAAAAGCAGTGCAAATTATTTCAGCTATTCTGTTCTTTCACCAAGCCTAGAGAGGTAGACACAAAGGGCACCTATTTAAATGTGGTGCCTTTTTTGTACTGAAATTTGAATGCCATGAGAAAACTGTCAGACTGTGCTTGGTAAGGTTATATAAATTTAAGTGGATAAAATTGATTGTAAAACCAAACCTTACTTAATGAAAAAAAGTTGATCCAAATGCAATATGGTGTCATTGGTACAACACTTCTTAAATCACATAATAGCTGCAACCTGAATGCCAGTGGTTGATATCCCAATGAGTTTAAAAAGACAGAGGTGTTTTAACAGCAGTTCTTCTGTTTTGAGGGGTTGTCCTTGACTTTTTGTGCCTTTACTGGTTTTGGAAACTGTGGACTTGAAACAAAAGCATTTTAGAACATTCTTTAGCTGATATTCTGGTAAAATTGTCAGTTTTAAGATTGAGATGTGAGACTGTTGTCTCACATAGGTGGGGGTTTTGTTGGTTTCTTTTTCAGAAGATCAAGCAGTCTTTGCTCGCCAAGACAGTGGTCGGAATGAGAAGGAGGTTTCACAGGTGACTCATGAGAATGAGCCAGACTCAGGATCCCAACCTCGTCCTGCTGTTTCCTCAGGCTATTCTAAGCAGTTCCAGAAGTCATTACCACCAAGATTTCAGAGGCAGCAGGTAACAAAGCAGTTCATTAAAAGGAGGCACTTTTAAAAAATGCTGTGTTCTGCTTCATTCTGAAGAAGAAAGTGACCAAAGGAGTTTCAGAAATCCTGAATTTTTGCTTCCCAGCTTCTAGAAAATCATATTGGCAGGACTTGCTCTGCCTGAAACACTTTTTGTCACTTTAAGGTCTGGAAGTGAGCAGAAGGCTGGAGAGGCTTTGAAACTGGCCCACACTGGCATTGCCCTGGGCTTGCCTGTGGAGCCTCAAGTCTGATGCTTGATTATTTCTGCAGCTTTTCCTAAAAGGGTGTGACACACATATTTAACTTGGGTCCTCCTGTGGTCTGAGGAGCACTTTGCATTAATGACATGCACAAAGTATGGGTTGTTCTGTGTCTCAGCTGCACACCAGTTAAGCTGTAGCTATTGTAAGTTGCCCAGTCTGGTTTTCTCCCTTTTCTCCTACATCATCCTGATGCATGTTCACAATTAACTTTCACAATACTTGCTGTCCTGGAGATAATTGTCCTTGCTGTTCCCAAGGATTATTAGAGCTGTGCTCAAGTCTTCATCTTATCAAAAAGTCCTGTAATGTTATAGGAGCCTCCTGAGCTAGGTCTAATAAGCTCTCAGAGGCCTAAGATAGCTCAGCTACTTTTGGAGGCATAGATATTAGCAGGATGGCTTCTGTTGCATTGTTGGAAACAAAAAAGTTTAATAAAAGGCAAAATAAGAAGCAGAGAAAAACTAAGCTAAGTGTAGGATGTCTTTGCTCTTAGTAAAACACCTCACAAAAACGATTAGTTTCTTTTGTTCACTTTTTCTAGTCAGTTGCCTAAGAAAGACTTTTTGGCTCTGTCCAATTAACTGTCCTTATGTTTGAGGTGAAGTCCTTTAGGCCTATGAGATATCTTTTTCACCTAATCAAAAAGAAGAACTTCTAAGCTTCTTTCCTTTTGAAGAAGACAAAAACTAGTTTTGTGTCGCTGTTTAAGTGGTCACAACACAAAGCAGAGACTACAAGCAGTCTCAATTGGCAACACTTTATTATTGAACATGGTTGACTTTTATACACTTTTTAATTGTTTATGCTTTTTCTATCTTTACTATTGGCTACAATAAATCAACATAATACTATTGGTGAGAAGTTATAGTGACTTAACTAACTTTCTAAAAAATGTTTCGTCTAGCTGCAAAGTTCTTTTATCTTTCTTCTCTCAGTCTCCTTGGTTACAGCTTTAAAGAGAGCTCTTTATCAGTTTCTTCTTACTTCTCAGTTTCTTCTGGCTCCTTTAGCTAACAAGCCTGCTGTTAGCCCCTTCCACAGTTTTGTCACTCCATCAACAAGAAGCACACTCCTATACTGTAACACTGGTTTTTCATCTGCAGGAGCAAATGAAACAGCAGCAGTGGCAGCAGCAGCAGCAAGGTGTCCTTCCACAGTCTGCTCCCTCCCAGCCTTCCAGTGGCCCTGTCCCACCCCCCCAGCACAGACCCCTCTACCAGCCCATGCAGCCTCATCCCCAGCACTTGGCTTCCATGGGCTTCGACCCCCGCTGGCTCATGATGCAATCCTACATGGACCCACGCATGATGTCAGGAAGACCTGCCATGGATATGCCTCCTATTCATCCAGGTAAACCTGGAAATGCTTTTTTGGCTGTTGAACTTATTAATTTTGAGCTAGAATTCTTTCATTGACCACGTTTTGTTTCATGAATTGGTGGGTTTTTAAGAAAAAAATCTACATTATTTTATTGTTTGAGACAAAATAGATTGTAGGTATATGTGACTAAAATTGTAGTCCTATGAGAATGTATACCTTTGGCTATAAAGTAAAATCCCAGCTGTCACACTGCAGGCATGTGAGTGACAGTTAAGATGATGGAGAATGTCTGCATTAGCCTTTCTTTGTTACAGACAGAAAGCTGGCAAGAGTTAGGTTGAACTGAGAAAAAGTGTATTTACCATTTGTGTTTCATTATCTCTTAACATTTGGCACTACTTTGCTTCCTAAAAAATCCCATGAAACTTTGCTATTTTTACATTACATATTAACAGCTCCAGTGTCTTAATAAATTTGTGGTTTCAGACTCTTGACCCTAAAAAGTCCTTTTTAATTTGTGGAATGGCCATCTGATTTGCAGTTAGGAAAGCTGTTGGGCATAAACAATAGAAGTCTGTCATGTAATGTAATGAAGATACCTGCCCAACTAAAAGAGCAAGGGAAAGGGTATCCTCAGTGAGTGCAAGGAATGAATGGAGGAAATAGCAGGCTAAGCAGAGATAGTGGAAACTACAAAATCTCTTTGAAATGGTACAAAAGGAAAAAGCTAGAATAATAGAGTATAAAAAACCGCCTGTGTGTACACTCATCTTGAATTTTGCCATTCAGATGTTACAGCACAATCTTCATCCATGAGTTTACAGGTCCACAGGCTTGGTTCTTCCCATTATAGTGAAAGCAGACAGCTTTTTCCTTTTGTTGGGACATGGGATACAAGTGCTGAGTGTGATTTAGTCAGTCTGAGGTCGGCTGGCAGGGAATAGACATTTGGTTTCAAAGGGAAGGAGATTGGAGGGGAGAGAACAGCATTCCTTGGTACCTCCTGACAGGCTTTGTTTGTATTGAGGTCTGTTTCTTTGCCAGTGTTAAATGTGTTTCAATTGTTGAACTTCACTGTGCCACAGGAATCATGCCTCCCAAGCCACTGATGAGAAGAGAGCAGCTGGAGGGCTCAGCAGCTGGCTCAGAGTCCTTTGAGCACATGGCTCGCTCTGCGAGGGAGCACAGCGTGCCGCTGTCAGAGCCACGCATGATGTGGGGCTCGGAGCCCTACCCCCATGCAGAGTCTCAGCAGTCCACTTCTCCTCCCAAGGTCTTAGAAGAGCCTGAGGATTTGAGGTAAGCTTGAGTTGTGCCACTCTCCAAGTCACACAGGTTGTAAAATGCGGTTTTGACTGACTGGGTTGTAGCTTCACACAAAACTTAAAAGGAGGAGTTGTGACTGGGGATGCAAAGTGCTTGGTGCTCCTGTACAAAACAGAAGACCCTGCTTTGTAGCAGGATGTAGAAAGACAATTTACTCCTTGTTTAGGATCATTAGCCTAGATGAATGGTGATTGGCAGAATATTTTGAATTTGCAGTTTTGTAGAACATTCCTACAGTGTTCTCCTCCATTTGCACTCAGTTCTCCCCATTTTAGAGAACTTGTGTATTTGTTTCAAAAGTGGTGTGTTAAGTACAAGTGGTTTAAAGCAAAAGTCCTTTTGGCCTTTGATGCATGGTGAATGGTCAGGATTTTCCTCTGCTTCTTAGAAGTATTCAGAAGTTCTTTTTATTCTGCTGCCATATGTATAATAGTTGGTAGCTCCATTAAAAATTATTTCCTGTTCCTTCCTAGAAGCGACATGGATCCTTAATAGAAAATGAATTGATTTGAGTAATTATGTATGAATAAATTTTTCCCCCATATTCTAATACTCTTATTTGCTTTCTGCTTAGGTCTGAGGCACACTTGGAGCAAGAACGAGTTGCTGTCCCTGCCAGTGCTTATCCTGTAGAACACAACCAACTGGACTCTCATCCAAAGACAGAATTTTTCAGAGAATCAGGAGAGGTAGAGATACATAAGTTCCCAAGCAGGCCTTTGGAGGATGTACAACCTCTCCAAACTGACACACCTAGCACAGCAGTTAATTTTGAAGGAGTGAGTGAGAAGGTTACACGTAGTTCTCCAGAAGAATTGGTGCCTGTGGGGGAAAGTCACTCTTCATTAAAGAGAAGCATTTCCCATGGTTCAAGCCACTCTCTAAAATCAGAAGACCAGAGGAGTGAAACAGCAGCAAATATCCCTAAATTAACTAACAGACCTATTGAGACAAAGGAGACAATTGAGAGACTTGAGATTAAACCGAAAAAAGAAATTTTGATCACTAATAGAACATCAGAAGGACCAAAACCTGAGAAAACTTTCAAACCTAAGTCTGAAACAAGATGGGGTCCTAGGCCAGGTTACGGCAGGCGAGACGAAGGTGGTGACAGACCAGTGAGAAGATCAGGTCCTATTAAGAAACCTGTGCTTAGGGACATGAAGGAAGAGCGTGAGCAGAGAGAAGAGCGCGAGCAGAGAAAGGAGAAGGAAGGAGAAAAGACAGCTAGTGAAAAACCAGGCAAGCCTGAAAAAAGTGACAAAAAGGAATCACCTCAAGTGCCACTGTCTCAGGCTGAGCCCGAGAGATCCACCTCCGGCAGCGCTCCTGTGGCTAAGAAGATAACCCAGGATGCTCCCCCAGCACCAGCAAGCCAGGAGAGCAGTCAGCCCGAGGCAGCAGCTAAAGCCGTGGTGCAGCCCCCTGCCCCTGCAGCCCAGCAGCAGCTCCCAGCTGCCCAGCCTGCCACTGCCCAGCTGCCCCCAGCCCTCCCGCAGCCCCCGGCCGCCCCGCCGGCCGCTCAGCCCCCGCCCCACACACAGCCCCCCGCGCCCCCCAGCAAGGAGGACAAACAGCCTGAGAAGGTGGTGAGCAAGGAGGTGGTGGAGAAACCACGCCTAGAAACCAGGCCAGTGAAAAGAGAGCCTGGCTTACCACCTAGGACATACTGGAAGGAGGCCAGGGATAGGGACTGGTTCCCAGATCAGGGATACAGAGGCAGAGGTCGGGGCGAGTATTATTCTAGGGGCCGTAGCTACAGGGGTTCTTATGGAGGACGTGGTCGGGGCAGTAGAGGCCATAACAGAGAGTACCCACACTACAGAGATCCTAAGCCTAGATCAGAGCATGTGCCTTCAGGGCCTGTTAGGCAAAGAGAAGAGAGTGAAACTCGTAGTGAGAGTTCTGACTTTGAAGTGATCCCGAAGCGGCGGCGCCAGCATGGCTCGGAGACGGATTCTGACAGCGAAGTGCACGAGAGCGCTAGTGACACCCTGCTCTCAGACAAAGACAGCAGCATCAAGGGCAAGCACCCGAAAAGAGAAGAAAGAGCTGATGGCAAGAAGCCTCCAAAGCCCCTGTCGTTCAAACCTGAGAACAATATCAGAGTAGACAACAGATCCCTAGAAAAAACATACATCAGAGATTATGAGAACAAGCCCAAACCAGGATTTCTTCCTAAAGGAGAGCCTTCCAGACGAGGCAGAGGGGGAATGTACAGGCGTGGTGGCAGGGATCCCGGGGGACGTCCTCCACGCCCGTCCACAATAAGGAGACCAGCCTACAGGGACAATCAGTGGAACCCCAGGCAAACAGAGATCATTAAACCAGAAGATGGAGAGCCTCCAAGAAGAAATGAGCATTATGGTCCTATACCAATTGATAAAAGACCTCCAAAGTTTGAGAGGAAGTTTGATCCAAACAGAGAGAGGCCACGAAGACAGAGGCCTGCCCGGCCTCCACGGCAGGACAAGCCACCACGCTTCAGGCGCCTCAAGGAGAGAGAGGCTGCATCCAAGATCAGTGAGGTGGTGACCAGCTCCACAACCAGTGCCACAGTTAATAATGCAGTTAATGAGCCCTCCAACCCTGCTCTGGATGTGTCAGGAAGTAAGACACCAGACTTGTCCAACCAGAATTCCTCAGACCAGGCAAACGAAGAGTGGGAAACAGCCTCGGAAAGCAGCGACTTCAACGAGAGACGGGAAAGGGATGAGAAGAAAACAGCAGATGCAGCAGCACAGGTTGCTGCAAAGGCAGGAGAAAATGCTGGAGCTCCAAAAAGGGAAATAGCCAAGAGAAGCTTCTCAAGTCAGCGGCCTGGGATAGACCGTCAGAACCGACGTGGCAACAATGGGCCAGCTAAGCCAGGGAGGAACTTCTCAGGGCCCCGGAGTGAAAGGCGGAGTGGTCCTCCTCCCAGAAGTGGAAAAAGAGGGTGAGTACCCAGCCTCTGGGAGGATGCACACGGGGTGGTGGTCTTCTGTTGTCCTCTTGTGGTTTGAAGCCATAAGCAGCTAGTTTAGATCTGTGGAGCAGTAGAAAAGACACTGATACACCTGTGGCTCTGTACTTTCTATTTTTTCTGTTTATGTACAGACACCTGGAGCCTGAAGCTGAGAGTGAGGTGTTCTTGTATGCACAATGCAAAAAAAGCCTAATTTTAAAAAGTTGCATTGCTGTTTCTGAGCTGAGCTATGTTTCTTGAGATTTGGGTGCGAGCAGAAATGTTCATGTGAACAGGGTTGCAGTCAATATATAAATTGCTGCATTGCATTTTAGATCAATCAGCTAACATGGACAAGCAGGTTGAGAGATGCTTACCATTTACACTAAACTTCATTTTTCCATAAGCTTAATTTGATGGAAAATTTAGCAGGGCATTTGATATTTCCCCAAAACAGCTTTTGCTGTTGAGCTTCTCATTAGGAGCTGAAAGTAAAAAGTCAGGACCCTACTAAGAAGTCAATAAACATGTACAGCCCTACAGTGGGATCTGAATTAGGTTGTTGGCTCCCTCCTGAGCATTCTCTGTGGCTTAATTTTGAAATGTTTTTTTCCAACACAGGCCATTTGAAGAGCAGGCAGCACCTGTGCCTGGTGTTGATCCTGCCAATGGCACCTCTGTACATCAGGAGGATGGAGGTGTCACTGCTGCAGGACAGAAGACCACCAAGGATGCAAGTGGCAAAAAGAGAGAAGAACCAAAGGCTGGTCCAAAGAAGCCTAAGGAAAAAGTGGATGCCTTGTCTCAATTTGATCTTAATAATTATGCAAGTATGTATTGCTAATATCCTAATAATTTTTGATAGTTCTGCTAGTTTTGTTGCATATAGAGCTAGATGTTTGAAAACTTTAAGAGAAGGGGATTTTTTAAAAAACACCAGAATAATTGTGCACTTGAGCATGGCTATCTTTGTGATACCTAATAATGTATGTGCCTCTAAAAGATGGCAAACCTAATTGTGTGTTATGGCTAGATGAGAACAATTTTGTGTAATCATAACCTTTCATTCCTACCATTCTCCATCACATTCTCATAATTTAGTTAATTTTCAAAAGTAAGGGCAGTGGTTATCACTGCTAGGCTTAGACTTGATATCAGGGAGGGCTGTTCATTATTCATTACTGTGTTTCAGTAATTTCCTGGAGAATCTGGTACAGGGAGCTCCAGTTTTAGAATTCTTAAATATGAACTCCTTGCCTTTGAGCTCAGCAGCAAAGCACTTGGCAAGCAGAAGCTTGCCACTGATCAGGGCCCCCATCTGTGTCTGTGGGGAAGTAACTTCCACTCCAAAGCCAATTTTGGCTTGGTGCATTGCACCTGAAGCTGTTGAAACAGCAGCATCTATACCTTTCCTTTTCCTATAGGTGTTGTGATCATTGATGATCACCCTGAAGTGACAGTAGTTGAAGACTCCCAATCTAACTTGAATGATGATGGTTTCACAGAAGTGGTGTCTAAGAAGCAGCAAAAACGTTTGCAAGATGAAGAGCGCAGAAAGAAGGAAGAACAAACAGTGCAGGTACAAGACCAGCATTTATAGTGGGGAAAAAGCTGCTTGCAGTACTGGGATTGTCAGGGGTGCAGAAACTTCCTTCCAAAAAAGCTGTATTTTCTCCCTCTGAATAAATAAACAACTCCCTCTAAATAAATAAACAACTACTTAGTTATATTTAAAGTTGTTCGTATTTCATAAATTAATTTTTATTTAGTTACCTTGGGATTCTGTAATTCTCAATCGGGCACTGTCAGGGAGGTGGAATTGGCAAACTGATAAAAACACCATTTTTCATACTGTGATAAAGATTTACCCTATTGCTTGTATATCAGTTGATTCCAAGAAGAAAATGGATGAGAAATGAAATCATTGTTCTTGTGGTTAAATACCCCCCCAAAAATAGATTTCCTGTAAGGCTGGGTTGATCGGTTTGCTTGTTGCATTTTGCACTCTGCAATTGCTGTCTGTACACGTTGTCACCTGGAAGAATAAAATTGACTTCTCCTTACAGGTTTGGACCAAAAAAGGATCCAGCGAAAAAGGCCGAGGTCAGAATTCCAAGCTGCCCCCCAGATTTGCCAAAAAGCAGCAGCAGCAGGCAGCAGCTGCAGCTGCACAGCAGGCTCAGGCCCAAGCTCAGGCTCAGCCTCCCTGCCCAGCCCAGTCTCCAGCCCAGCCCCAGGCTCCTGTTGCAGCACAGAGCCAGGCTGCAGGAGGGACAGCCAGCACAGACTACAGCGTGTCAGGCAAAGTCCTGCAGAACACCCAGCCTCACAACGGCCTGGGAGCTGAATTATGGGACAACAAAGTGCCTCCTACAGCAGTTCTGAATGACATCTCCAAAAAATGTAAGTGCTGGCTTTTGGATTTAAAGTGGGGGCAAGCAAGCATTGTATTTAGAGAAGGCTGATGGGCCATTGAGCTCTCTAGTTGTCTTTTTACCTGCTGATGGATTCTGTACAGGGAATGAGGGCAGCATACCCAAGTGCAGCACAGTAACCTCCAAAAAGAGGGGTTTGCAGTAGAGTATTAGTCAGTATTTTATGTTACTGTGTTCTTCACTCACACGAAATGAGCAACTGTCACTCCCTTGAGGAGTCTGTTTTGTCAGACTTGGTCATTGTTCCAGACGTGTTAATTGCCCCACTTGAAAGCAACTGAACAGATAGCACATTTTTAACCACTGAATAGGTTAATTAAAGCTTATTTACTCAAGACATCTGTAATTTACTTCTCAGTCAGTCGATACATTGATTTGAATACCTCTGGCAACACTGAGGGGTTTTTTAACTCTCTTTCTTTTCTTAATTGCCAGTGGGACCCATCAGCCCCCCTCAGCCACCTTCCGTCAGTGCCTGGAACAAGCCTCTGACATCTTTTGGTTCAGCTCCATCTCCAGAGGTAAGAATGAGGGGAAGAAGAGTAGCTGTGTGTGAAGTTACCCAAATTATATCTCACTGGGGTTGGGTGCAGATTATCCATTTATCCAGGAGTGCAGATACTTAAACTAATGTGTAAAATTCCATGAAATCAGGAGATGGTACTGAAGCATGGGCTATAGGCTGGTGGTTTTATAATTGCAGCAGGGAAAAGCTGTTCTCTTGATAATAACTCAGCCATGCACAGATTCTATTGATAGCTGTTACTCATTGCATTTCCAGTGGAAAAACATGGCCCTGTTTGTGTAGGGTTTTGTGTAGGGTTCAGTAATATAGACAGAAACAGGATGTCTCCAGAGAACTAAAGGGGTTTTGTGTTCCTTAAATTGGAAATACAAAAAGCAGTCAGTGCTTTATGACAATATTATCTGTGGGTATTCCCATGGAATTTGCATAGCCTTAAATTTTACACTTAAAGTGCTGTGGTCTTACTTTCCTGGTACTTTTTTGGTCTTAATTGTTTTAAACAGCAAGAATGTTGAGACAGCTCTTGTAGGAGACAATTTGAACTGCACAAGAGATCTGGAAATACTTTTATATTTCTCACTGTTTCTCTTGAATTGAGCATTAAGTTTTGAACTTCCCAGAGAATGTTGTGAACCTGAATCTGAATTGCACTTGTTCCTCCTGATCTTGGTGATGTTTTCACTGCTTTGTTCTTGAGCTCCTTTAACAATAGAGACTTGAGGAGGAGGAAGTGTAGCTTCAGATATGGTTTATTCTTGCAAATCTGTTGCAGTCACAAATGGTACCTCTGCAAAAGATAAAAGTACCCCTCTAGTGGTTTGCAGCTGAGCATCTTTTGTGTTCTTTTCTGATCCATTGTCATAGTACTGACACAGAAATTTCTCAGAATGGGTTAAGTGTTTTCTTTTTAACCAGGGGACAAAGCCTGGACAAGAAGGTGGAGTCGATCTTGGTATAGAAACCATTCAGTTTGGAGCCCCAGCTTCCAGTGGCAGTGACAATGAAGTTGGTCCTGTGCTGTCTGAGAAGTCCACTGACAAATTACCAGAACCCAAAGAGCAGAGACAGAAACAGCCTCGGGCTGGACCCATCAAAGCACAAAAGGTAAAAGTTCATAATTGCAGTACAAAGTTCAATCAAAAAAGGGTCACAAATAGCAGAATAGAATACAGTGAGTTAGGACTAGACCCATTAAAATTGTATCCCTTTTTATATTTCCTAATACAAACAACAAGGCAGTTCTTGCAGAGAAGATGTGCAAGGTAATTAAACTGCATTTTAGCCCAGCAGAGGTTGCACATTGGTTCTGTGTTGGGAGCCAGGGATGGGAGTATGGATTTGTGATAGCTTTGTTGGGAAACTCTGGATGTGCTGGAGTGCTCTGGCTTTGTCTGTAGTTTGAGTTTTCTGGTTTTTCTTGAGCTTGCCTCACTCAGGCCTTGAGAGCTGTTTGGAAGCAGCACTGCAGTGCTGCCCTGGCTGTGTCTGCAGGTGCAGTTGGTTCTTCCTGCCCTGCCCCCTAAAGTGATGAATGGTGCCCTATTTAGTTTTGTAGCCAGGTTATAACTGATCAGTACTTGCAGTTGCAGGAGAAGAAGTGTTCTGAGGAAAGGGAGGAATGTTAGGGGCATTAGTTGGAGGTCTCCAGTTCAAATGGATGAACTGGAGAATTCAAATGTCTGAAAAATTAAATTTTAATCAAACTTATATCAGCTTAAAAAAATAAGTGTGTTGCCTTCCAGGGATTTTCTGTTATTTCCACCTCCAGTGCACACTAATGTGTGCATCACTAGCACTCAGCACCAGCTCCTAATTCTCAGAAAGAGAAGGTTATAGCAGATAAACTTGTCTGGTGACTTAGAGCATCAGCTATTCCAGTCCCTCTTGATGGCTGAGATTTGGCAGCAGTCCTGATGCAATTAAAGCCCTTTTGTCTTTCTGGAAGAGTGGGTGTTTCTTTGTGTTGGTTGTTCACGTTTTGGTTCTTTGTTGGGGTCCCCCCCCTCCAAAAAAAGAGCTGAAATGTGGAAGTTCAGCCACAGAATGAATTAAACTTCTGCTGTAGGAGACACTGAGTGGATGTGTTGCAGTTCATGGCTTTCACTGCAGAATATGAAACCTGTTCAGCAGAGAAATATGCACTGATTAAAACTGCTGGTGAATTGCAGTACCCTATGTCTCAGATACACTGCAGCATGCCTAAAACTGCCCAGTAAAACCACTTTAAGATACTGAACTCCAGAGTTAAATATATAGAGACAGTCTGCTTGACACTGTGTAGAAAGTTCCTTTTTTCTGCTTGTTTAGAGCTATCAAGACTTCTGCAGATTTTATTGAAAGACACTTATGTGACTAAATAGTAAATGCATTGGAGGGTAATATTGTTTACACTCCTTTGATTGAGGCAGCTGTAAATCTAACTGCCTTGATGACAAAAAGTAAATGCCAACAAACAAACAAACAATTCTTACACACTCACCCACCCCTGTGCTGATATTGTTTGCTGTGAAGCCTAAATGCAAGCTTATATTTAAGATTGGAGGTTGGTATTGTTGAATTAATATGGGCAATATAAGAGGACCATGCTTGAAACAAAGCAGTTTACCTTTCCAAGGCAAAGAGTGAAGGTTTAAGTGACCTTAAAGTGTCTGGAGGAATTTCAGCCTCTATAAACTATTAGAGAAAAAATTATTTGGGGTATTTTAGAGAGTCTTCATCCACTCCCAAAATACCTGGTTTATTGAGAAAAACAATTACCAGCAGCTTCTGTCTTTCTGCTGTCAAAGCTTAAGGAATTGGATTTTCAGGACTGCCTTGAAGGGATTTTAGTGCTGCTCAGCAGTGAAGTGGGCTGAGAGTCTCAGCCAGGAAGGACGTGGCTGTTGAAACAGCAGAGCATTCAGGTTCCCTAGGGCCCTTCATGCTGCTGTAATTCAGCTGCACAGGAAGGAAGTGCTGAATTGCAGCAGGGATCCAGCCATGGTGTCTGCAGTGTAAGGCAACACTTGTGTGTAGGTGGTTTTGTTTTTTTCTGGATCCCTTTAGTGATCATTTTCCAGGGGAAAATGCTGCCAACATCCATATGGCAAGATAATTTCAAATAATTCTGTTCTGGTTTCCTGGGGTCCCATAAAATCCCGAATCCCTGAAAATTACAATAACCTGTAGGTATACAAAGTCATGTGGTTTCTATATTTTTTGTGCTTTTCTTGTAGGGAACAATCAAACTGACATTATTTTGTATTTTATTTGAACTTTGCCACTTCACATAAAAAATTCATTGCTTGAAAACAATGGTTTCTATTCCTAATGTTCAAAATCAATGCATTTCATGTACTTATGGCTTAGTCTCAAATTCTTTACCTGCTAGAAAAGGCTTTGTTCTGTTTAAGCAATGACTTTTAGCATGTTTAAGTGTTTTTGTTGGATAGGACACAGAGAGGAAGGCATGACTGACAAGTTAACACTAACTTAGCTTCCAGACTTGAGCCCAGTAGAAAACAAAGAGTATAAACCTGGTCCTATTGGGAAAGAGCGTTCCTTAAAGAACAGGAAGGTGAAGGATGCCCAGCAGGGAGAGCCTGAGGGACAGGAGAAGCCATCTCCCACCTCTGTCAGAAGCCCAGAACCTGTCACTGCAAAGGAGACCAAAGCAGCGAGCGAGCTGAGCACCGAGATAGGAACCATGATCTCTGTGTCTGCTCCAGAGTTTGGGACAAACACAAAGGTAAGAAAAATCCTGCCACATTACTGAGCACTGGATGTAAAATGTGATTACAGTGAGGTGGTTGACACTTGGTTGCCTGCTGGTGGTGCTTGGGCAGCAGAGCCCACTGAGTGGCTGATAGGAAACTTTGGTGCTGCTTGAATTAAGAAAAGTGCTGCAGAGATGTGCTGTCTTGGAAATCTGTTCTGCTGAATGGCAAAACTCATTCCTGAGCACTGCTGTGGAGAGTGGCACTGGAGCCTGGTGTGGGCAGAGTCTGTAGACTCACATCAATGTGATGTATGCAAGATGATGTGATGTATTCCAGCAGAGAAGTGAAGTTGTGCATGATTGCTGGACGAGTGTATGGATGACCTCAAGCTGTGAGTTGAGTGCTGTTCTGTGAAAAAAAGAAATCTCTATCCTAGCAATGTGCTAAAGCTTTAGATAAGGCTTGTTCTGTGTCCCTGGATGGTCATGAGTATCCTCTTGGCTTGGATATTGTCTAGATATTCCTTGCAGAACTTCACAATATTTAGGAGTCATCATAGTCCCCTGTTTTCTTTATAACTGCTCAGCAGTGAGATGGTGATCTGGTGTTGGGATTCATTGCTCTGCAGGTCAGTTCTTAGATGGGGCTGAAAAACATCCCCAGAGGCATCTCCTTTCTGCCTGTGTCTTGAGCAAGTACTCTGGTTGTCATCTCTCAAATGTTTGAGTAGCTCTCTCAGTTTGAGTAGCTACTGCTTAGTAGTTACACCTGCTTTGGTACAGGAAAATTCTCCTTGCAGGTTTGAAAAGCAGTTTTGTAGGCACAGACCCAGGTTGGTTGCCTACTGTCTCAACCATCCTGGTTTTAAACAGAAATCTTCTGATGTCATTTAGGAAAACTGATCCTCTTTGCAAGTTACATTGGTAGTTGGAGAATATGGAGTGTAGATCACCCCCAATTCATCTTTGTCACCCACAGCTAGGGAAAGAACCCCAAAACAAGCTTTTTAGGCAGCTTTTTGCCATAAAAGATACTGTCTCAATGAAGTGTTGCTACAGAGCAAGTGGAAGGATATTTGTGTCCAACATGAAAGCTGCAGGCTTAAGAAAATTCAGTGCAGGGATTTCTCATCCTTCCTGACATTTTCTATCTTGTAGGTAGGTGTGAGTGGTTTATGTTCATACCAGAAATTGATAAAGTGTCCTTGTATAAGAATCAGAAGTGCAGAGCAGCAAATACCTTGCTAAGGTGTTTGGTGAACCGGGTTGGATCCTGTGCTTCCCAAGGTCCCACAAACTCCTGTGGCCAGAGCTCAAGACAGGAGAAGAGGCTTCTTCTAAGCCACAAACAGAATAGGAAACAGAGCTTTGGTTACTGCAGCCTGAGTGTAGTTAAGTAGCTCTGCTAAAATCAGCAACATTTCCCCTCTGCAATTGTATTTTTGAAGTATCAGTTTTTCAGAAGGGGAGGCTGGACTTTGTGCCAGTCTAGGTTTAGTTTAACTTGGGTTGCCAAGGTTCTTTGAACTACCACAGTACTAAAGCACCTAGGTTCTGTCTTCTGGAAGGAAAACCAGAGTGGAAAGAAGCTTTCCAGTTTGTGCTGCATATGAACTTCCCAATAATTTCATTATTGAGTGGTTGCTTAAAGAAGCCTTTAATAATAGGCCTAAGTACTTATGTCTTAACAGCACCAGGTGTGCTTTTAAATTCCTTTGTTAGGAATAGTTCCTGAGGCAATAGTAAGTTGTTTTTTCTAGGAAAGAAGTGGAAATTAAACCAACAGAATTACATCTCTGGAAGTTAAGCCAACAACCTGCAAATTTACTGGATAAGATAACCTTCATGTAGGTTTTGCAGGAATAAACCTACAAGAAATGTCCCTTCTTTTTTAAGAGGCTTTTAAGAGGGCTTCAAATACTGCTCCAGCCTTGGAGTTCTTGTACTGAAGCACATTGCAATTGCTTTTTCTTGTCTTGCTACTCTTTCCATTGCTTACTCATGAGGGAAGAGGTGTTGACATCTTTAACCTGTTGTTTACAATGTCAAATGTTGAAGTTTTGGCAAACCTAAATCTCTTTTCTTTTGATAGTCTTAAACATCCCTCTCAGAGATTCCTGCTCAGCTTCTAGGAATGCACACTTGTGGTGTATTTGATTTAAATGGCTGTAAAAGCCAGCTGTCCTCCCTCAGAAGCTTTGTGAGAGTGCCCCATCCATTCCAAAACAAACATCTTGATAAGAGCATGTGCATTTAATCATACAAGACTGCTTAGAAACTGTAGAAATAGAAATGAACTCCTACAGTGAGATGTTTAAGTTTAGTCCATAAGTATGATCCTCAGAAGCCATTGCAGCTGTTTCTCTTGGATTTTACAGTATTTTTGTAGTAAAGGCAGTCTGATGTGTAACTTTCTCAATTGGGTAAAACATCTTGGCCCTTGCCTTTCCCAGCCTTCCATTTGAATCTGTCAAATCTCAGGAAGGTCAATACCTGGCTGTGGACATCAGTGAAGTATTTGTACAGGGAGCAACAGCTGTGCCTTACAGATCATGGCTAAAAGGACACACAGACTGCTTTTCAGAAGATTTTGAGTATCTTTCAAGCTCTAATTTGGGTGATTTATGTAAATCAGGAACCAATCAAATAGCTGATTCATCCCACTAAATAGCCTGATCCTTTACAGCAGGGTCAGCTCTGAGGTTTGCCTTGTTCTTGGTTCATCAGTCACTGGAGGTTTTGTGATCTCTTGTTTTTCAAGGAGGTAGTCACAAGAAGTCTGCCTGTTCTTTTTCTTCAGGTGCAAACCATTTGTGGAGAACTCCAGAAAAAGCATAAACATGAGCTTTTGGCTCTAGCTAGTTATTAATAAAGTAATCAGTTGGTTTCTTCAGTCAAACAGTTGCCCAGGAGAATCACTTCAACTGAATTGCAAAAGCTTATGGTGCTAAGCCACATCTAACAGAATCCTGGACTTAATGTGCCAGGAAATGAAGGATGGAGATTAATCTGCAGTTTATGGAGGGGTGTTCATGTGGTTAAAGCTCTGTCTTGTCTTCATGTTCAGCCTGTAAACCACCCTTGTGCTTCAGCATTGCACATGCCCTTGTAAGGGCACCAGAGCTGGTACAGTGCTTTGGGTTTAATTCTAGTGAAAAACTCCTTTTGTGCTGTGAGTTTACAAAGTAAGAAGGTTAGCAGTAGTCTTGATCCATCTCCTTTCATAAGGAATTTCACTGCTCAAACCCTGAAAAAATTGCATCTAGACCTTGAAGGAAATTTAATAAAAACACTTCCTCTTTCTTATGCAGTGATGCATCCTTAAAAAACATTAATTCCTTCATTAGAAGGCTTTTGTGGTTAAAGCAGCCTTGCATGCTTGCCTTGTTTTACCCAGATTAAATTTGCCTGTTGGAATCCAGTGCAAATGTGCAACTTGCAGTTTGCTGGTTGGCATTGTGGGAAGCACCATGTATCTTGTATTTCACCAGTTTAACAAGTAAAGGAAGTAAATAAACAGAGAAAAGAGTTCTCTGTTTTCTTCATAAATTATAAAACCAAATCACTGTGCACATTGTCCTGTCTCACCCTGTTAGGGTTTAGCTTGTTCTGGTCTTGTACCAAAATGAGCTCATCCTTTTAAGGAGGATTCTTTGGCATTTATTTGTCACTTTCTATCTCAGTGCTCTAATTGCTGTTTTAGAGGCATTGCCACAGGCCTGAGGAGTAAATTGAGTGTGCACTTTTTTAGTAGCTTATCATCCTACTGGTTGGATGCAATTAAACAAGCATTGTATGGCTTGTGTCTTCAAAATCATTATGGGTTGGCAAGTCCAGACACTGGGTAAACAGTTCTGCTGCTGATTTGTCCTTCAGTTCCTTTGTGGTGTTTGGTTCTGTCAAGATGGTGGAGCCTTTCCTGGGCTTCAGGGATGTAAAACTTCAGACATACAGCTGTAGGAGTCACTGCCTACAGCCAGCACTGAAAGGAACTTGTTTGCTGAGCACATGAAGGGCCACTTAACTGTGAAAAATAAGCTTCAAGGAAAGCCTCTGAGCAGACTGGAAACCTCAGTCCTTTTCTTCCTTGAAGTCATTAAGCAGTGCAGAAATCAGAAGGTAGCCTGCACCATCCAGAGAATCTGAGTCTTGTGATTTTCAGAGACAAAACTTACAGGAGAGAAAATTGTTTTGCAAATTGCAACCATCCCTTTGTGTTCTTTTTAATCTGGAAGGCCTTTCTTGTCATTCTAAGAAATTTCTGTATTTATTTAAAGCTACAGAAAGCTTTCAGCTAAGGTATTTTACTTTTTAAGCAGACTGAAAGGGCCTGCAGGTGGCTGAAGCACCTTGGGTGACAAATGAGGATTGGTTGCACCACCACAGTCCAGTTTTACAGTGCCCAGGAGATACATTGCTCTGTATGTTCTTGCCTTACAGACTGTATTTTGGCTTTTCTCCAGATGTACATTGTGAGGTCATGAGGCAAACTGTAATCTTCTGAGAATCCTCCTGACCTGAGTAGCACTTGTGCAGCAAGGATTGCTAGACATGACTTGTTAGTAAAATCAGTGTGAAATTCTAATCTTCTGTTGCTTGCTGAACTCCTCCTGTAGAAAGGCTGACATCTGTCCAAGAAATTGAAATGGAATTTAGGTAAGGGAGATATTTTAATGGAATTGTTTTTCTTCACAGGAGTCTGTAACAGACTACACTACACCTTCTTCTCATCCTAACACAGTGGCTACTAGCAGTACAAAAATGGAGGAGACTTTGGTGACGAACGTAAGTCCATTGCAGTGATCGTCTTGACTTTGAAGACAAGAAAATATTTTCACACTTCTTTTAAAGCACCAAATAGTGCCTTCAGTGAACAAGTCCACAGGGTTCCTTTCATGTGAACTAGCTGGGCTTTTTCCAGTAATCTTACTCTGAAGGACATTTGGTTTGATTAGTACCTGCTCTGGAATTCTTCAGGTGTTTTCTTGTCTTTTGAACAATCACAGTGAGCTAAAGAGCACAGAAAGTGGAGATGTTTATAGCGACAATTCTAAAAAAAGCACAGGTAGGCATCATGAGGGAGGGAGTGTGTTCTTGGCAGCAGTTGGCACTTGAGCCTGGTACCAGGAGCAAAGCTCTGGAGGCTGAGTTTGAAGAAAGGCTCTTCCAAACAAAGGAGGTTTGAACTGTAGCCTGAAATCACAGCAGCTGCATGCAGAGGGAGAAGCTGAATGGTTGTGAGAGCAGACAGCAGGCTTCAGGTGTTCAGTTGCTATGGAGATGAGATGTTTGCAGCCCTCAAAGCCAGTGCAGTGGTCCTGACTTGTGAGCGTGGCACAGTGATTGAGAGAACCAGCTGGGTTGTGACTTGTAGCAAAATCAAGTTTGTCTTGAGTGTGCTGGGGCATCAGGGAGCTTGGATCTTGTGATTCTTGTTGTTTGAGTAACAGAATTAGCTCAGGGTTGAGTCACTTGTTGATGGGGGAAGGTAGAATCATTAATAGTTTCTCCAGGATCTCAGTTTTTTATGAAGATGTCTTGTGAATTCCGTCTAAAATGCTTTTCAGCTTACTGCAGCACCGTTTTGAAGCAGTACTGATTGAACTTCTTACTCTTCTGCTGGCTTTTCTGGTAGTGTTGTGGTGTTTGACTTTGGTGGTTAGTGTGGAAGACTGAATTCTTTTGTGTTAATGATGTCCAATCCTTGTGGATGTTAGAGTTGAATTTCTAACACGGGAATTAGGGGTTCCTGGCCACAAAGGATCTGTGCCATCCCCTGCTTCAAAGCTTCAGGATCTGTCTTGTGGATTAGCCTTACCTCATCCAGTGGAAGTCCATTAGCTAAGCTATGGAGAGAGAAAGGAATAGTTAGGAGTAACAGACTGGACACTGCAGTATTTTTGATTCATTTCCTTTAAAACTTCTAGGAAATTCATTGCAGTTTTCATAGGCAAAGACAGCAATAGCATTATGTCAGATTTATTTCCCCAAGTATCACATCTTTCATCTTTTGAAAGAGAAAATAACTGAACTCAATTATTGGATGGCAAATCTGTTGTAGTTTGTTTCATGGTCCTGTGATTTTGCAGGTCTATAAAAGCTTCCTCTTTTCAGAAACTGCATCTAAGAACTCAAGGTTCATGAACCCCCCTGTACTGTATTGGTACAAAAAGGGACAAACCTGGCTTGGGAAGAATTTTTGCATATCAGTAAACTGAAATGGTACTTGAAATTAAATCCCCAAACAGACAATTGGTGTTGTTTATGCAGAGGACATGGACACCTTAAAACCTTAATCTTCAGCCTCTTTGAGAGATGAGAAGCATCTTGGCACCTGCTGAGTGGCCTTTCCTTGCCTACCAAATTTTCACCTTATTTTATCAGTCTCCCTGCCAAATGCTCAAGCCTTGAAGAAATTGTAGCTCACTTGATAAAGCTTGAGCTTTGCTTTCTGGGGCTTTTCTAGTAGACTTAGTTAGAATGTGATGTGTGTTGCCTGCCTTTCAGGTGCCCCTGCCCCACACCCTTCCCCTCCCTAGGAGGGAGACTTTACAACAGAGCTCCAGCCTAACTCCAGTTTCTCCCGCTACCGTCGACCTCACCCTCAAGGTATGTACCACATCCCTCTAAGGGTCGTTTTCTTGCATGCAGGGGAAAAAAAAGTTATTGGAGAACTTGCTGGTGAACCTTTTTTTAGAGCCTTCCTTTGTTTCCTCTGCTGAACTGCTTTTGCATATAAATGGATGGCTGAAACACAGACTCTGTCGAAGGATGCATTTAAACCATAAATTTCTAACCCCGTTTTGCATTAACACTTGGCATCTCAACCAATCTTGGCTCCCACTGCCCTGAAAAACCAAGATCCTAGAGTTTTAGCATTGGACCACAGTGCTCATGGCAAACCATCCGAATCTGGCTGAGGTTTTTTGAGTGTTGAGCTTAAAATAAGTTGCCTGGTTTGGTGTAAAGGCTTGAAGGATTTGCTTGATAAGCAAAGCTTGATTTCTTCTTAGTTCTAAGACTTAGGTGCAGTGATAATGAGGTTTTGAGTTGGATGGCTGAAGTTCTAAGTAGTGACACGTAGCTGGTGTGTTGGTGTCTCTGAAGGGCTGTTAGATCAGCAAGTCAGAACGTTTTGTAGGGTTGTAAATGCTCTGCTGTTTCCTGCTCTCCAGTGCAGAGCAAGTGTGGAGAAGATTTTGAGTGCTGTTTTCTCATTTTGTTGGATTTTGGACTGTGTGCATTGTATAACTCACTAACACAGAGTTGGGCTCTAGCTTTGCTACTGTGTTTTTAGAAGTTGTTGGGTTTTTTCTTCTTTTGGTGTCCTAGATCTGCTTTGTCATTGTGAGTGCAGGTGACTGAGCCAGTAGAAGTGTTGTTGCTGCTTCTGGTATTGAGGAATAGTGGTGTTTGACCTTGGTTTGTCTAAGTTTTTAAAAGAAGAAATAAAATTTGATTGGATGCAGAGCTCATGCTTTGGAGGAACTTGCTTGTCAGTCCCAGTGAGACTTGTCTCACTGGCTTGGTTTGACAGCTGCTTGCTTGTGTTCTCTACAGATGAGAAATATTTATGTTCTCTTGTTGAATCTCTGCTTTTCTTTTGTTAACACTTTATTTCCTAAAAAGAATATAACACCTCTTTCAAGCAGTAGACCTACAGAAATGGGGAGAGCACTGTGGAGGGACAAGGAGTTTAAAATAAACTGGGTTTCTGGTACATTCTTGTGTGATGAGTTATCCTAACGTGACTTTCTGGCGTCTGAAAGTGTTGTTCTGAAATAGTCTCTGACTGTTTGGCAGCTGGAGATGCAATCCTGTGTCACAGGTAGGGCTCAAAGTTACCTCAAAGTGTGGGACACTGCCCAGTTACAGAGCAAACTGTGGTGTCTGTGTCATTCATCCTGCACTTCTTTTCCTGCTCTTGTGGTGTCAGTGATTTCTCAGTGAGTAATAGATTTTTGGATGTGTGGCAACAAAATAGGTCAAAGATCCATGTTTTGAGGCTATCTTGAAGAACCCTGTGACTGAAATCTGGATGGAAAGCTATTTGGAAGCAGCTTTGTCCCTGATTTCTTCATTCCAGCCACTGGAGCTCTACCTGCTGTTGACAAACACAGAAGGCAGCAGGCTTGTTCTGAAGCACACTCTGAGACTGTCCCTGTCCCAGCAGGCACAGCTCTGCTCTTTGTCATCCTCTTCCAGTACAGCCCTGGCATTTTTCAAAGGATACTTGTGCAGCAGGAGAGAGGAAAGCATTTCCTTCATTTTCTTAAAAGAACAAAATGTCCAGGTTCTGCCTGCATAAAGGATTAATCCTTGCACCTGCTCTTCCCTCCATCCCCTGTCACAGCAAGCTGTCTGTGAAGAGGCTTGTAGGGCACTTGGCCACACTTGCTCCCACTGCTTGGCATCATTCTTCAGTGGGGTATGAGGTGCTCCTTGTTGAGATCTTGTTTCCTTAGAGTAACTTTGCTAAGGACACCTTTACTCAGTCATCTTCTTAAGGACTTGGCTCAAAGGGCTGCTGTAGGTAAGGAGCTGAGCAGAAGAAAGTCCAAAGCAGTCTCAAACTGAGCTGCTTGGCCCTCTTCATGTCCAAGGTTTCATCTAAAATTCCTCTGTAGGCATCTGGTCAAGAAACTGCCACGTTTGAACTTTGTTTTTGTAACCATTGAGCCTTTGGTGTATTTAAGGAGAGGCACATTGGGGTTTGTCTCCAGTGGAGGCTTTGGGTAACATGGGCAGGGCTGTTCTGCTGGGTGAGGGCCCCAGTGGATCAATGATGAAGAGAAGCCTCAGGCAGCCATGATCTCCTCCTTGTTGCCTTCCTTTCTCCCTAACTGAGCAGTGAAACTACAACACTGTCCCCAGTCTCACTTAATTTAAAGCCTCTTATTCCTCCATATCTGGTCTGTAGATGGTGCTGAATAGACATTCCTAGAGTATCAATCTCTCTTGCATCTTTTTCTCTAGCTTATAAAAGTTAGATGTTGCTAAGAGGCTTTCCAAAAGAAAACTTCAGGACTCTGTGATATGCTCTAGATGTGACAAAATGCAGTGTGTAGCTTTTGCTATCAGTAGTTTCTCCAGGATGTCATGAAAATCAGTGAACATAGAGCCTTCTACACCTTCTGTAGCCTGACAGTCTCAGGTACTTACTCACTTTCTCTCAGTGCCTAAACAAAATCATTCCCAGCACATCAGTGACGGATTAACTTTGCCTTGTCTGTAAGAATCAGAAGCAGTTTGGAGGAGAATGTTGTGGAGGGGAGACAGTGAATGATTGCTGGGCAAGATGATCTCAAAAATGAAAACAGGTGACTTGCCCCCAGAGGACTTAATGTGTAACTAAGTTTCCCTCCTCCCCCTTCATTCTCTTCAGGAATCCAGAACCTCATTTTCCACATGGGTGTGTGTTGATCACCTGACCCACTTCTTTTGATACTGCTCTGCTTTTTTATCATTTCTGAAGCATCTAGACAAATAACCTGAGCCATGTTTGATCTGTCCAGACTCTGCCTAACTCATGTAAAGCAGGGCAGGGTGACAAGTGTGGCTTTGAGAGACTGAGCTAGGGGGGCTCTCTGGTGCAGGCAGTGAGGACAGGTGTGTGGTGAGGATATATTTGCCCCTTAATGTCCACCACTAAAGGCAGCACCTGGCCTTGAAAAACTGACAGTGAGCAATCTCAGTTCTGCTAGATAAACTTGTGTTTCCACTGGAGACACCTGAAGGTTGTGCAGAAGTCCATGGACCATGTTTGAGCTTTTAAATTAGTGAGTGTAGTCTAAACATTAATATTTCTTGTTCGTTGGACCCTCAGAAGTGTCTCAATTTAGATTTTGCATTTTAGATTTTGCATTGTCTGGCTAACGTAGCAAGAATTAGATTTTATTGGCTGCAGTAAAGCACTGGTTGTTTCCACTTCTGGGGGAAGATAACTGTGTGTATAATATTGAAAGTTTCATCTCCCTTGCTGTGCAAGACATAAGCTCATAATTATAGAGACAGAGGAGCATGAAGCATTGTTTAGCTTTAACATAAAGCAGCATACACAAGCTGTGTGAGCTTGTGGTTGCTTCTTGAGCAGGAGTTGCTTTGGAGATCCAAACCTGACTGCTGTCATGTTCACTGAAGTGTGCAGTGGGTATCCTTGGTGGTCACTCCAAGTGGATGATGGACCAAGAAAGCAAAGGGCTGCTTCGTTTGAATGGCCCAAGTAACCTGGAAGTAAAGGACTTGATGGAAGTATTTAGAGGGGGTTTTCCCTTTCTTTTGCTCACTGTGTCTTTGCTCTTCATGTCAAACAAAACCAAGCCAAATTAGTGTGAGTGGATTCTCTTCTGAGCATTGGCTGTAAGATGATGAACTGTGCACATGTGCAGCTCCAACTTGAGGCTGTTTGCTTTTTGCATGAACAGAGTTGCACGATGACAGCGACTTCCAAAAGAGGCTGGCATGAAGCCCCAATTGCCTTTTAACTAAAAAGAACTGTTAAAAGAGGAACAGGGACTGCTTGAAACTTCCTAATAGATGAGGGATTTTTTTTTCTTTTAAATAGATGGAGTCTGCACGCAAAGCATGGGAGAATTCCCCAAACATGGGGGAGAAGAGTTCACCAGTGACCTCAGCAGCGTCTCCCATTGCTGGTGGCAGCAGCAGCAGCAGCAGCAACACTGGGCCAAGCAGTGGCACTTACAGCTCTTTCTCAAGTGCATCAATGCCTCCTATTCCTGTGGCCTCAGTTACCCCCACAACATCCCTCTCAGGTAACTCATCCAAAGCAGTGATGTCCCCTTGTGTTGTTCCTTGCTTATGTTTGGATTGAATTCCTTTTGGAATTGTTAAATGCAAAGCTAACAGAGGGTTTGTGCTAGAAATGGAATGGCAGATCTGAGCAGCAACTTCCCAAATAACCTGTTAACTGACTTCACCTGTTTCACTTCAGTCACCTGAAAATAATATTAAAGCACTCTCTGCCTAAGCTGCTTACATGGACTTGAAAGAGGAGGTAAACTTCTCTTGTCTACTGGTTTAATTTTGTTCAGCCAAATGGAGGCAAGCACGTAGATTTTGGGGCAGAGGATAATTCTGATGTTTTACTGCTATTTGTACTCTTGCTTTTTAAGTTAAAGCTTCAAGAACTCATATCAAGACCTATTTGCAAAAAGCAGAGCAGATGTCCAGCTGCTTTTCACAACCAGTACTTAGTTGTCACCTTGGTTCTTGGCAGCAAACAAAAGATGCTAAATCTGGTTAAGTCTTCATCCCTTGGAATATTAAAATATATCTCCATGAGAGGCACAACCACTGTGGGTTGCAATATTTTGTTGAACAACTGACCCAGCTGCCTCCTTCAGTAGCTCTGTGTGCTCCTGAGAAGGGAGATGTGGCAGGGTTGCAGCACTTCCCACAGTGAGCTCCACAGGATTGGCTCCATGTTTTCCTTGAAACAGCTGCATTAGGTTTCAGTGTTCTTTACTAGTTGTGGCTGTGCTTACAGAACTCTCCCAAAACTTTGATCTTTGAATGAGGAGGTTCTGAAATGTCTTTGATTGTTGCATCCCTGGCTTCTCTCCTCCTAGGAGCTGGAACATACACAACCTCTTCACTGAGTACGAAGACTGCAAGCACCTCAGACCCTCCTAACATCTGCAAAGTGAAACCCCAGCAGCTGCAGACCAGCAGCCTGGCCTCTGCCAGCCACTTCTCCCAGCTGAGCTGCATGCCATCCCTCATTGCCCAGCAGCAGCAAAGTCCCCAGGTCTATGTGTCTCAGTCTGCAGCAGGTAATGCTGTTTGTGGCTGACAAGCCACACATCTGCTTTTTGGGGTTTTTTTTTAATTTTGAAGCTGGAGAGTTTAATTTGGTTCTGGTTTTGCTCTGCAGTAAAGACAGAATGATAAAGAGTGTTCTGTACTCAGATTCACTAATTGTCTTACTCTGAATCTGCACTGCTTTATCAGGAAGGACAAAGGTAGTGCTGTACAGTTTGTTGAAGAAAGTAAGTTTGAGTCTCTTAATGTACCAAATTCCTGTTGCAGAATTGTAAATTGCTATTTAAGACCAGGAGTGATTTAGTTTTCTTTCTTAAAATGCTACAGCAGTTGAGAGTTGTGGCATTTTTTCTTTAAGGGAAATCCTACATCTAGTTAACAATCCAGTTAAATTACCTGGCAGTGTAACACATTCTAACCCTTCCTTCACCCAAATGCCTTTTTTGCCCAGAATCTGTTGTTCATCCCTCCAAAATTGTGTGGGATTAATGATACCTGTGCAAGACTGATAGATTCTGGGGGTGAATTGGAAAAGATACCAAAGCTTTTGAGGCAGCCAGCTCTGCAGTGCTGCTCCTTCTCCCAGGCCCTCTGGAGCTGTTAGAGTGGGAAGGACTGACAGCAGCTGCATCTCTAATTCTTGATGAAAACCTTTCTAGAGGGGTGCTGCTGGGAATCAGGTACTGAAATCAGGTACTGAAATCAGGTACTGAAATCAAGTACTAATTGTATTGCTCTTCCTGAGGCACTGCAGCTCAAATCCCAGCATTCTACATGGATACAAGTCACCTGTTCAACACCCAGCACGCCCGGCTGGCACCACCTTCCCTGGCCCAGCAGCAAGGCTTTCAGCCAGGCCTTTCTCAGGTATCTGGGGATTCCTCATTCACCCTGTTCCCCCCCTATCCATATTGCCTTGCAAGTTCCACTAATCATTTGATGAGGGCAGGGGAGAGTGGGACTAAAGACTGCAAAAAATGAGATCATGCCTGCCCTTGCTGTCTCTTCTGGTGCATGCAGGCAGTGCTTGGTTGTTTGCCATGGAAGTTGAAAGAATAAGCTTCCACTCACAAATATATGGGAAAGTTTCTATTCCTGTGTTTCTGTGGCCATGTGAGTGCAGGCTTACTCAACTTCTGTCATACAAAATCCTATGCAATCTCAAACAGTTGTTTTATATGCAGATCTGAATATTTCACTCAGTTTCTGCTGGTTGGTTGTGAGGAAAAGCATAAAATTCCACTAGAAAGTAATTTTCATGAGGGCAGCAATACTAGCTCTGCATGCAGCCTTGGGGATTTGACATTCTTATTTTACTTTTCATAATGCTGCACAAATCCTCACACACGTTCAGCTGTAGCTTTTCTAACTTAATTTTAACGTTTTCTCTTCTTTTTAATTTAATTTTAACGTTTTCTTTTTAACTTCATTTTAATGTTTTCTCTTCTACGCAGCCTGCTTCAGTTCAGCAGATCCCCATCCCCATCTATGCACCCCTGCAGGGACAGCACCAAGCTCAGCTGAGTTTAGGAGCAGCACCAGCTGTTTCACAAGCCCAAGAGTTGTTCAATTCCTCCTTACAACCTTACAGGTAGGTAGCATATGCACATTTCCTTGGGGTTTTAGTGCCAGAATCATTGAATTTGGTTCCCTGCAGACTTGTGATATGTGCTCCACAGCTGCCTCACCTTCCTGTCTTCCCCAAAATCTCTTCTGCCTGAGAACTCTGTATGCAGATTGTCTGCCTTGTACAGGTGCAGTTATGAAATCTGGGTTAAAAACTGATGCATGATAGTTGTATCTTTAAAAACCCAGGCTAAAGAGCTGAGAGCATCAGTCTGTCATGCTAAGAGAACAGAAAATGTCTGTCCCTTTAGTTCTGCAAGTTTTTTTAATCAAACCAACACTGGAGTCTTGAAACACTGTGAAGTTCCAGTTTGAACTCCTAGGTAGTGAAAATCTCATTGCAGATGTGTGAGGGGCTGCATGGTGTGTTTCAGAATATTTCTGTTTGCTGCAGAAGGTAACAGTAGCACCAGTATCTCTGCAGTGGCCCTGATGGACAGACAGACATTCTTCCACTGTGAGCCTCCCAAAGCTCCCTTGCCCTTCCTGGGAAAGCTGCTCCACAGCAGTGGAATTCTGACAAATGTTGTTAGTTCCACTTTGAGAAAGCTGCTTTGGAAGTTTAATTAGAGGGTTTTGCATGGGCTGTAGTTAAATCTGCTTGGTGCAATGTAGAAGGCTGAGGCCACAGAAGGTTTAATTAACCACATTTGTATCCTGACTTTGGTGCTTGGCTGACTTTGTGGGACCAAATATTGCTTGTCCTGCTACAGCTGACAAAAGCTGTTGCAAACAGTTGGCTAATTGCAAAAACACAATCAGGCTGGCATGTGGTCCAGATTAAAGAAATTTGATCACACACAAACATGTGATCACACATGGCATTAATGGAGCTCTAACAGTGGGAGTGCTTCTCCCACATAGAAAATGTGCAGAGGAGGAGAAGCTTGGAGATGCACAGGTTGCTGGTTTAAAACATTACAACCAAAAGTTAAAAGTGAGCTAAAAAACAACTTGGGGGAAAAAAAAATTGGCTCCATTGAAGCCAATCCTTTGCATCCAGTCTGGAAGAGTTTTTCCAGTGTTCTGCAGTGAGGGGAGGGTGCAGAGCAAAGCTCACCCAGCTGTGGGCACAAGCAAACCCCACCACAGCAGCAGATGAGCAGGAGCAGAGCTTTGCTCACACACAGCCAGCACCAGGGAAAGTAAAAGGTGTTTTCACATCAGAAACACTCTGCTCTGAGCTCAAAAGCTTTGAGAGGAACAGTTATTTAAAAACTCTTGATTCTTCAGGCTGAAGGTGGCCACTCACCAAGTTCCTAGTGGGGATGTTCAGATGAAGATTTCTGATGGACTAAACCTGTCTGTGGTGCTTTGCTGTACTGGTTTCAGTCTTCTTTAAACAAACTGCAGCTTCCCCATGCTGCTGAAAGAGGAATTGAATAGCTGGTTAAAATTAAAGGCTGTGAGGTCTTTTGAAATCAAAACATTCATTTGGAAGCTACCATGGTCAGTATCCAGTGATTTAAGCTGTAATGGAATTTGGACTGTGGAGTCAAGGGAAGAAAGCAGTTCCCTTAGTGACTAAGTGGGGCTGCTCACAGGTGCTTTCCCATCCTACCTTGGAGCACAGGAACTAAGAACTGGCAGCTTTTCTGTGTTACAGTTAATTATCCAAGAATTATTGCAGCATGAACATCTAAATAGGTAATTGTGATTTAAGATTTTAGTAAGAAGCCTCATTGTTTTTTCCTGTGGCCTTTAGTAGCAGCTGTTATTTTGTTGTATGCAGAGTAAATTGAAAAAAATCTACCTTTCTCAGGTGAAAAGATGTTCAGTAGAGCTAAGCATCCTAATGCTGTTTAAAGAATATAAACTGTGCTGTTTGTTTTGGTGGTTCATTGTTGAGCTCTGTCAGAATTTTTATGAATGCCCCTTGAATCTCTTGCAGATCCCAGCAAGCTTTCATGCAGAGTGGTTTGTCTCAGCCATCCCCAGTGGTTCTGTCTGGCACAGCCTTACACAACTTCCCAGCAGTGCAGCACCAGGAGCTGGCCAAGGCCCAGTCCAGCCTGGCATTCCAGCAGACCTCCAACACTCAGCCTATTCCCATCCTGTATGAGCACCAGCTTGGGCAGGCTTCAGGGCTGGGAGGCTCTCAGCTCATTGACACCCACATCCTGCAGGTAGGAGATGCTCCCATGCAGCCCTTCTGCTCTGGCCTGATACAGGACATCAGGTCTTGCTCAGTTTGGGTGGCAGCAAACTGAAAACACTTGGAGGAGAGTGTTCTTTTAATTTAATAAGTGTACATTAGCATAATCTCTGAATCGAGGCTTGTTCCCCAAATTACAGGGCTCCTTGTGCTTCTGTCATTAATTAGAGCTTCAGGTTGAAATTCTCTCAGTGGTGGTAAAGGGCTGTTCCACCAGCTGCAAATGAGAGCTTTAGCACAAAGTGAAACTTTCACATTGTCAGCTTCCCTTGCTGGGCTTTCTCTGGCACTGGTTGCTGCACCAGAGCTGCTCTCCTGAATGCTCCTGATGGGAGGTGTCTCTTCTCTTCCTAGGCCAGAGCTACCCTCACTCAGGCTTCAAATCTCTACTCTGGGCAGGTTCAGCAGCCTGGCCAGAGCAATTTCTACAACACTGCACAGTCTCCCAGTGCTCTCCAGCAGGTAAACTATGGCATGGTAAATTTCCTGCATTGTATTCTTCCTAAAAGCATGTGTGGTTGATGGTGTCTGTGGGCTGGGAATAGAGGGGAGGGCTGAGACAGCCTTTAGTTCCTCCAAAATAAAACTAGAGTGTTAATAGTGAAGGAGGCTGCAGCAGCAGCACTGCACAAACTGGGTGGCTCAGGGGCTGGGTGGCCTGCAGGTCATGTTGATCATTTGTCCTTGGCATCCTTCCCTTGAATAATAGTTCATTTTTCAGTGATGGGCAGATACTTAATTGGCACAGTGCTAATTGACTGAGGCACATGATGCCTTTCTGGAAGCAGATACCAGGAGTGGTGAACAGAGAGAGAGGCAAAGTCCAGGTGCTTAGTGCAGCCTAATTGTTAATACCAGTTCTCTGAGCTGGAACCCAGGAGTGCTCACAGAAAATAACTGAGCAGTCAGCAGATAGGTGATCATGCAGGACAGGCAGGTCAGTAAAATAGCTCCACTGATTTGAGGGCTTTTTCACTCTTTTGTGAAAGAACTGCTAAACTGTTCTGTGGAAGCATTCTATCATATTTGCAGGATACTGTCTAGTGGTCTCCATCTTCTGGTTGTTTTTTTTTATTGAAATGGCTTCCAAAACCAAACTTGGGATGGATTGATTTATTATAGTAGCCTACCTCCTACACTGGAAAAGGTGCCAAGACAGAAATCTAGAAGAGTGGTAAAAGGTTGGATGTTGTCTGTTGGAAATCTAGCACAGTTTTAAGGACCTTTTAGAAGAGTTGGTACTTTCAGTGTGTTCAGTTCTGCCTGTCTCTCTGATTTTAATCTGTCACCCTGCAAGAGCAGAATCCTTGTAAAGCCTTTCACATTTGGGAATCTCTCATCATTCTCCTTGTCACCCTTAGAAGATGATTTTGCAGGTAGTGGATTGTGAGACCAAGGCCTGCAGTAACTCCTGCCTGTCAGGTCACTGCTGTTGTGTTTCCATGCTTATCACTACCACCCTCTCTTGTTCTTTGTGCATTTACCCACAGCACAGTGGTAAATGCAAGCAAGGGACAGGCTGTATATTTTTGACATTGTTTTTAAGTTCAAAGTGCTGGTTGTTGGAACTCCTGGAAAGTAAAATCTAATTTTTATCCCAGTGTCCTTTGACTAGAATTATTTGAAGTAAACAAATAAACCAGTCCTGTCCTGTCCCTACCTGTGCCAGAACTGCTTTTGTTTTCTGAGTTGAATTGAATTCCCTGTCACACAGTGAAATCATGTTGAATGATGTTGGAGGCAGGAGATCTCATGCACCTTTTTTTCTGAAAAGCAAAGACCCAAATGCCATTAGAACTGATTATAAAGGCAAACTGAGCAATAAATTCACTTACTTGCTTGCAGCTCTCTGGTTAAATAAATGAACTCATTAAGGCATTTGCCTGGGATAAAGCTGAACTAGAGCCAGCAATGACAGTGCCATCATGGCCTTTGTGTCTCTGTTACTGGTGATTTTGTGCTCTCTCTCCAGGTGACAGTACCTTTGCCAGGATCACAGATTTCCCTGCCCAACTTTGGATCCACAGCACAGCCACTGATAGCCCTGCCCCAGTCCTTGCAGCCACCATTACAGCACACCCCACCACAAGCTCAGGCTCAAAACCTGAGCAGACCTGCCCAGGTGACCCAGCCCTTCAGAGGATTGATCCCAGCAGGAACTCAGCACAGCATGATTGCTGCAACTGGGAAGGTAACAGCACTGCCACAGCTACAGGACACAAATTCATGTGAAGCACAGCTGGGCTTTGGTTTATGTAACCAGCACAGCAACTCATGCTGACTGCTTGCATCTTAAAAATCTGCCTCAGCTTTAAAAGATAAAAAAGCCAGTCAGGGTTAATGCCTGTGACTGGCTCTGTGCATTTAGCTGAGGTTTTGTAGCTAACTTGGTGCTGCTCCATTTGCACTGCAGGAATAGCTGGTTTGATAGTGACATCATGGACTAGTAGGGGATTTCATGCAGAAAACAGTGGAAAACAGTACTGAGATGCTGTTAGAGCAGCAGGGGAGCAGCAGGACTCTGTCAGGGCTGGTGGCAGATTCTGGGCCTGCTTGAGTTGGTTGCTTTGCTTCTGGACTCAGACCAGAGCAGGCTGTTTGGGTTCAGGGGTTTCCAGTGCAAAATGGGGAATTTTAGGGGCTTCAGTGGACTCTGTATCAGCCATGACCTTAAGAATTGAACTCTGTAATTATTGCTGGGGATCTGCCTTTCTGAGCAGCACAGCATGGTGCACATTAATGTAGCATTGTATGCAAGACAGGATCTTTCTGTAATGAAAAAAGAAAAGTCTGGTCCTGCAGCTCAGGAAAACTGAGCAACAGGTCTAGGAAGGAAATAACACTAAAACAGTGCAAGAAACTCGTGTATCATGGGGGGCAGTCTCTCCTCTCCTTTATGTGAAGCTGCTAAGGTAATTGCTGATGAGGGGATGTGTGGAGCTGGCTTCCAATCACAAGGTCTCTTGTCTTAGATGGAATCCCAGCTTTACAGGCACCGGGGATTTTCGGATAGTGTGCAGCACTCGGCAGTTGCAGTTCGCTTCCAGGTGAGCAGTGGGTGACACCCTGGACATGGACACAGCTCAGCTGGCTGGCAGCCACAGCAAGGTCCTCCCACCTGGGGGACTGATCCACCTCTGCACCTGAAATCCCTGCAGCTTCTGGCCTCCATTTTAGGGTGCTTGTCAATATAAAATAACCCCACAGTCCCAGTGATTTACAGCTGCAATAAGAAACATCTCGGGTGTTAATAATTCCACGTCTTGGACAGTAATGGCAACCAGAATTTCAGACCACCTAGATGAAGCTTGCATCTCCTCACCCCCAGAGTGTGTATGGTGGTTTTTGCACCGAGCAGTTTTCCAGTTTCATGGGATGTGGCCAAATCTTTTCAGCCTGGCAGTTGTTAGGAGCCCATTTTGCAGGCAGCAGCATGTTTGTTGCTGCAGTTGTCACTGGAAAATGATTGCTCATTTCAGCAAAAAATGAGGGAAGAGCTGCAGTGGGATACTGGCCTTAGATGACTTTCCTGCCCTGCTCTGAGATTCCCATCATGTTGCTGCTAAAGAAAGTCAACTTAAAACAGCCTCTCATTTTAAGTGATTTATTGTTGCTGTTATGCTTCATGGCCATGTGTGGAAATACACTGTTCCAAAGACTAATTTATTCTGTTGAGTGTATCTGCAAAATAGCATTCAAGAGTCATTGCTCCAGTTAGTCTGGAGATTGTTTTGCATGAGTGACAGCTCCATTTTTGCTGTGCCTTGGGTTTGTTCATTTTTATAGACCTGGACTACTTGGTGGTATTCTTCTTCTCAGCATTTTTCAGGATTATTTCTAAATATTTTCATGTGGTACCTGAGATGGGAGTCTTGGAGAAGGAGATCTCAACTCCAAAACATTTTTTTTTCTTTTTTTTAGGGCCAAGTAGATGAAATGACTCTCAAACCCCCTGTCATTATGCAGGAGGAGCAAGTTAGAAAGCCAGTACCATTGCTGCAAGTGCCAGATAGGGCAGGAAAATTGTACACAGAGGTGCTTGTGGTGCTGGGCCTGTCCTAATTATAAGAGGCTGTTCTGCAGTCAGGCTTTCATCTCCACTTAAGTGACCTCTTTTCATTGAGGTAAGCTAACAGCTGCTTAGCAAATGTCATTTTTTAAATTAGAATTAACATGTCAATTGCTGTGTTTTTCAGATCTCAGAAATGGACCTGAAGGCCTTTGGAGGTGGCATTGATGTTAAACCTGGAACACCACCAGTTACTGGCAGGAGCACTACCCCAACCTCCAGTCCCTTCAGGTAAATCTCCCTTCAGCTCAACATTCCTTAAAACCAGAGCTAGAAAATGTACCTAGTCATGCATGAGCAGTATGAGGTGAGGGGCCACTGATACACGAGACACTGCTTGATCTGAGCTCATGAGCAGCATTCCAGTAGGTCATCACATCTGCTGTGTTAAACAGAAGGAAATGGCTCTGAAATAAAAGGTGGAAAATACTTTTTTTTGGGTAAATGAAGAAACAAGAAGTGGCAGGGAAGATGTGGTTTGGGATAAAGCTGTAAGAGTTTATCTGAACTGTGGTGTTCAAAGTAAAAAACACTTAAAGGTTTAGACAGCAGTTGTGGCAACAGTTCTGTTAGACGAGTAAGTGTTGTTGCCAGGTCTGTAAGCTGCTCACAAGTGAAATTAATAAAGAAAACAGACTCCTTTAAGCTTATAAAATATTGATGTGTGGAGCTTAGCTGGTGTCCCTGCCCTGGTGCCCCTCTGCTCGTTTTGCCAGGAGTGCATCACCCACACCCTCTGCAAGGCAAACTCTATTTCCTGAAGAAGCCTCTTCACTCTTTCTTCTTTTTCTTCTTTTTCACTCTTTTCTCTTTGAGGGCTGTTTGCTGCCCTTCCCCTGACAGATAATCAGTCAAGCTTCATGGAATTCCTGGTGATTCAACACCTTGGAAGTTTTAGTGGAAGGTCACATTCTCAGCCAGATAAAACAGGGAGAGCATTTTGGGGGAATTCTTGAAATCTCTTCGAGTGCATTTTGAAACACAGGACAGCAGGTCAGAGCAGGAGCAGCTGCATGTTCACTGCCTGCTGGGACAAGCTCTGAACTTGCCATGAGAGAGCAAAGAGTGACTGCAAAGGAGCAGGACTGAACATAAAACAGCAAGGATGGAAACTGCATCTAACATCACAAATCTGACATCAGTGTTTGTGTCATGAGTGCTTGGGGGAAAGGGCTCTTTCATACACACATGCCCTGGACCCTCTTCATAGCCTCAGTATTTCTGATTATGCTTTCTCTTTGAATTCTGAAGTTCTGAGGTTTTTTGAGCTTCTTATATAGAAAAAGTTTCACACTTTTTTTTAAATTCAGAGATTGATTCTTCCCCCCTCCAGTGCTGAATTTCTAGTTAAGTTGTAACTGGGGCAGGAACATCCTCTGAATGAAAGCAGTTGATTTTAACTGGAGTTCTTTCTTTTAGGGCCAGTTCTACAAGTCCTAACAATCAGTCCAATAAAATGAACAGCATTGTGTACCAGAAGCAGTTCCAGTCAGCAGCTGCAGCTGTGAGAATGACACAGCCCTTTCCTGCACAGTTTGCACCACAGGTAGGTGATTGGTGGCTTCCTGCAAACAGATTTGTTCTTCTCCTGGTGGCTCTGACTCGACTCTGTCTCCTCAGGCTCTCTCATGGGGAGATACAAAATGGAATCCTTAAAATGCAATGGTGTAAGAAACCAAGATCAAAGCAAAAAATTACCTCTCTGATCTTGCTTACAAGCAGTGCTGATTTTGTGGTGTTTAATTTAGAGTTGTGTGCACGCTGAGGAATTCAGTCCAAGTTGTGAATGATGTAAAACAGATGGTGGTGTGGCTTCCCCAGGCAGCTGTAATTTCTCATCCTGCAGAAACAGGTCATCTGCTGGGGAAGGGGAGAAGCTCAGTGTCTCACAAGGGTCCCAGTGCATATTTTACACGTGTAAGGACAGAGCAGATGTGCAGCTCTGAAGTGTGGAAGGAGCAGTTCAGGTTGGAAGGGATCCCTGAGGTCACACGAGGCAGGGCTGGTGGCAGAGGGGCTGATCTGCCCTGGCACTGCAGGGAGCACAGCTTACAAGGGAGCTGCAGGTGCCTGGAGCCAGGCTGCCAGGGAAATGGAGCCTCTAAATAAAAGTGCAGGACATTCCTGTCTTCCTTTGAGCATTTGGAGTGTTTGACTGCAGGACTTGAGATCTGATTTCTGCATTGTTACTGGCAGAAACTGCCTCACCTTCCTGGGGCTGCCTTTCACCAGTGGCTGCTCCACTGCCCTGTCAGGGTCTTTCCCTGCTCACAGGCTGGGTTGAAGTTGTTGCTGAAGCTGTTGGTGCTGCAGGGCTGTTTTGCTTTTGCAGTTCCAGCCTGTTCTCCTGACATTCATTCATAGCAGAGTAGCAGCTTTTTCCCCTTTGAGATAACATCAACCTGCAGTCGAGTTGGCAATTTTCTAATTGAGAAATGTCTCTTCTTGTCGTTTTTCCCACACTTAGATCTTATTTCAGCCTAACCTGCTCCCTCCATTGGTAAGAGCCCCATTTACTAACACCTTCCCAGCAGCTGTTCAGAGGCTGCTGGGGGTTCTGCATAGTCAGATGCCATCTCAGATCAGCACAGGCCTCATGAGCCCCCCTCAGGCACCACGTGTGGCCAGAGGTCCCTGTGGATCAGTGCCTGGAGCCAGAGGCACTCAGGCCCAGGCTGTGCTGAAGGCTGAACGAGATGTGAAGGTCAGTATGTGAACAGCAGGGCTGTGAACAGCAGTTCAGTCTGACAGCTCCCAGGCAGGCTTGGGGCTGCAAGTCATGGCTTTAGAAAGTGCCTCTGGACCCCAAGGCAGCAGCCAGGCTCTTAACAGACCTTCTCTGAGCCCTGGTGGTTTTTAGTAAGAGTTTTAGACTAAAATATTCATAGGGAGTTCCTGTCTCAAGCAGTCTGGTGGTCAGCAGCTGTGGAAGAGCCAAGGCAGAGTGGGGTGTCAGAGCCTGCTTCTCCTGGAATGAGCAGTGAGGCTGCACTCCTGCCTCTTGGCTGTCCCTTCACCCCCAGCTCCTCCTGTTGCAGCCACCCCACTCCTTGGACACTCTGGAGAATCTTTCCCCGTGGTTCGAGGTGCCTGTGGTGAATTCTCTGTGCTAGAATGCAGAACCTGGAGCACTCTGCAGAACAGGGGGCTGCATTTCAGTGGCAGGGGATGACAGTCACCCTAACTTGTTACAGCACTTTGGGACCCTTCAGTTGGAGGCAAACTCTTCTTCCAAGGCAGGAGTGCAGGGTGGGACATTGCAGGGTGGGACATCTGTGTGGGGACTCAGGCTGGACACTGTCTGTCTGTCACAGCCTGAATGCTGCAGAAAAGTTGCTTGAGCAGATGGTGCTCAGGGGCTCCTTTGTCTGCTGCATTCCTGGAACCTGTGCACTGAGGTGTCAGAGCAGGACAGAGTTGTTCTGGTTGTGCCTGGCTGGGGAAGGACTGATTAACCCTTCAATTCCAGGTGGTTGGTCCATTTCCTACCACCAGTTCATGCAGCCTGTAGATGCTTACCAGGTGATGATTAACAGATTGTCCTGAGTGTGCACTGAATGTAGCCAGTCAGAGCAAATCCTGACACAGTTCTGGTGTCTTCAGTCTCCTGCAAACACTGCTGAGAGCAGTGAGAGTTACTCTGTTGTGCTTGGTTACTGGTGATCAAGTCATCCAGCCTTAACCTCAGGGCATGGCTGAAATTTGGGCAGAAGGTTTCAGGTGTCCCTCTGGCTCCAGTGAAATCAGGCTGTTGCTGCAAACGAGAGTTCACAGGTTTGTTTTCTGTTCTGTTGCTGCTTGACTTACTTGGAGCAGCTACAAAGCAGGAGAGCCAAGGCCTCTTGTTCCAGACTTCTGCTGTTTTGTCTCCCTGTTGTTGTGTGTGTGTGTGTCCCAGCCCTCTTTCTTGTAAAAAAGCAGAAAATATTCAGAGAGGTACAGGGAGGTTTAGTGCCTGTATTGTAGTTGGGGTTCCTTGTGTTAAGGTACTCCTTTTGAATTTAAAATAAAAAGGTGTTTGCACTGAGCTTTTATTGTTCAACTTCTGAATGATTGAACTCTTGATGAGTCTCTGCAGTCTGGGCAGGACAGACAAGTGCTTGCTCTGAAGTGTCTGATCAGTATCAAAATGGTAACTGGAAGGTGTCACAGGGGGGATTGCACAGGTGCAGGTCAGGGTTGCTGGTAGGACTCAGAGGAGGGAAGGAAGGCAGGCAGTTTGTGCTGTAGGACTTAGAGGAGGGAAGGAAGGAAGGCAGTTTGTGCTGTAGGATTCAGAGGAGGGAAGGAAGGAAGGCAGGCAGTTTGTGCTGCCTGGGATTGCTCAGAGCAGGAGGCAGATGAGGCTTCAGCTCACCCAGAGCACAGCTCTGACCTGGTTCATTTCCATCCCAATGCAGGCTCAGTCTGTGCCCAGAGCCACGGGAGGGAAGGGGGTGCTCAGACTGTGCTGCTGGGAGAGAGAGCCCCGTGCTCTGCAGGGCAGCAGCAGCAGGGACAGCTGGAGTGGGCCCAGGTGGGGCACAGCTGCTCTGCTCCTGCCTGACCTGTGAGCAGCTCCAGCTGCTGTCAGCAGTGCTCCTACTCGTACAGCTCTGCAGTAGCAGTGGCATGAGAACAGCTTGGGTAATACTTCACACTGTTGTCCCTGGTCCTCTTTTTTTGGGGAAGGGCTAGGAAGAGCAAGGCAAGCCTAGGCATGATGTTAAACTACTGCTGAGGAGGCAGGCACCCAGCCCTGGTGACATCAGGGCAGCAGCAGGATGGACACTGCCTGTCTAGGAAAACCTGGCCATTGTGTTCAGTCCTTCCCCTTCCATATGAGAAATGCTTGTGAAGTCGCTCCAGTTCCAGTGCCCTCTCTTCAGTAAACTTACTTTCTCCCTCTCTTAAGGCAAAGCAAAGAGCAGAGGTCCTTCAGTCCACCCAGAGATTCTTTTCTGAGCAGCAGCAGCAGCAGCAGCAGAACAAACCCATGGGAGGCAAAGCCCCCAAAGTGGAGGAGAACGGGAGCAAACCCAGCGAGGCAATTGCTGACTCTGCAGGAGTCTGCCAGGACAAAGGCGAGGAAAAGGCCACCCCTGCGCCTGCTGCCACACCCAAACCCGTCAGAACTGGACCAATCAAACCTCAGGCAATCAAAACCGAGGAAACAAAATCTTAGAGGCTGTGTTCCCGTGGAGGGGGAGAGGGGAGGGTGGGCGAGGTGTCAGCAGCGTCAATTGGTGGCCCGAAGGATGAAGAGCAGCCTGCCCTCCCTGCCGGGCTCTGAGCAGCCCCACGGGGCGTGGGTGCCAGCAGCAGAGGTGCTGCCAGCAGCAGAGGTGCTGCCAGCTGCTGTGGTGCCAGCTGAGGCCTGGCTCTCGGGGTCACACCTGCTCTAACAGCATGAAGGCTGCTTTGGGGTGTGCACGTGCCTCACGTGTGTGCCCCGCTTGGCTCGCACCCGCCTGCTCCCCAAAGGCACAGCCCGGAGCAGCAGCGGCGGTGGGGAGGCATTTCCTGGCTGACACAATGACTCCTTATTCTCTTCAGGCTCTGATCTTCAGCTGCTATTTATCTTTTTATAAACCCATGAGTATGACAACATGCAGATCTGAAGATGGTGCTGGGCCAAGTAATGTGTGTTAAGTTTTTAGTGACTTAAGAAGCTTCTCTCTTGTATAAACAGAGGGATCCACACACTTGCCACACGAGGCTTAACCTAACCCAGAGTAACACTGGCAGTGTTGGATTTCCCTCTGAAGGCAGTGCTTTGCTGGCTGCTGCTGCTTGGATGACAATTTACTGCATTTAGATCACCATATGAAAAAGCTACTTGGCCACCTGTGTCCTCTCCACCCGCTGCCCCCTCAGTGGCTCTCACCCCTGGAGTTGAAGGTTCGTTGCATCAATAGTCAGAGTTGTTCCGTTCACCCCTGTCCAGCTGTCTTGATATGATGCGAGTGGTCCCTAAACGGTTTCCAGTTTCTGTCTGTAACACAGCAACGAGCACTTAAACTGTGCCACGAGAATAAAAGAAACCTTATCAGATGAACGAGAGTTTTATCTCAAAGGTGCATTCTTTATATCAGAGCTGCGTCGCACCACCTCCTTGCCCACAGTGTGCTGGAAAGTAGAATCAAGTCAAATAAATGCCTTTTTAATTGTATCCTCTAGTATTCTAGCTGTAGGACAGTACTGTATGATACTTCTGTGAATGTAAGATATCCTGTACCTGCTTATGATATGTAGTAGTGACTGTGCTATACTGGAGCTGTTTTTAATAATGTTATTCTAGAGGTTTTTTTCCAGACAATGATTGAAAAAGCTAATAAAAAGCACCAGGTACCACATCAGTAGCAGAATTTGCTGGTTTTTTCTGGGATTTTTTTTCTTTTTTTTTTACGTTTTTTGGAAGGAAGAGTTGAAAGTCTAATGTGTATAATTTTGTTCAAATGACTGCAGAAGCTGGAAAGGCTGTTGCTGCTATTGATGCCTAGTGAATCGCTATTGGTTATCTTTTTATATAAATATATATATAATTTGAATTTTTGGAAACTAGCTGTGATGTCAACTTTGGAAAAAAGTATCCCACTTGTAGTGTGAGTTGGCATTGTACAGAAATTAACAGCCATATTGGTCTAGAAATGTTAAACTTAATTTTTTTTCCATTTGTACAGGGGTAACGCACTGTATGAAATATGTACGGTCTTATTTACATGGGTTTGATTACAGAAACTAATAAAGTATTCTCTAAATAAAGCCCCTGGCTGCTCTCGTGATTGCTGCAGGAGCAGAGCGGTGCTCCCAGAGAGAGGCTCCTGAAGGAAAATGCTCCCAGAAGCTCCTTTGTTATCCTGACACTTTCCAGCCCTTCTCCAGTCAGGGGCTCGCAGGATGTGGCCATCACTTGCCCCAGCAGGAGCCTGGGGGTGTTTGCAGGGAATTCCATCTCCAGCTGATGGAGCTGGGGCTTGTTCCAGACAGGAGCTGGGATGTGCCCCTTGTCCCATAGACCAGTGAGTGACAGTGGTGCCTTAAGTTTGAGCCTTCATATTTTCCAGATTCTGTACTGCATTAGTTTATAACTCTGAACTCCATATAAAGTGTTGGCAGGTTCTCCTCACAGCTCAGTCACACAGAACAATCCTTTGCCAGCCCCAGAACCAAGGGCACTGCTGCAGCTTCAGGCCCAAAAAGTGCAAACAACAGGGAATGGAGGAGAGCAAACTGGGAGGATGGGACTGCATCACCTGGAGCTGGAATTGGACAATGAACCCCAAGATGGAAATGGACCAGAACTTATAAAAGTGTGAAAACTTGTGACCCAGGGTCCATCTTGGGTGGAGCCCCGGCCAGATCTTGTACTGCCCAAGGTGTATCCTGTGAAGGCCTTTAATAAATCCCTACTTTATTCCTTTAAGAAATCCCTGCTTTATTCCTTTAATAAATCCCTACTTCATTCCTTTAACTCTGCCCAGCCTCTGTTCAGGGAGCCTCCCAAGGCATCAGCAGCAGCGGGGGACAGGCAGGAGTTCAGGGAGCCCTGGCCACCAGAGGGAACTTGCTTCCCACAAACACCAGGAACTTCTGGTGTCGCTCTCTGGGCAGTTGTTCCTGCCTGGGGAGAAGGTGCTGGCTGGCTCTGCACCTCTGAGAAAGGGAGGCTGCAGCCAGGAGTGCTGGGCTGGCTCTGCAAGCACCACCTTGGGCAGGCTGACCTTTGGTCACAGGTGTCACTGCCAGCCCTGGGTGGGTTGGGAAGCAGCAGCTTAGGGCCACCAGAGGAGCTGCAGTCCTTTCCTGCCCAGGTTGGTTTTGTTCAGGGTAAAACTGCAGCAATATGGAGTAAATCAAAGGTGCTGGAATCCACAAAATGCAGCTGTGGGCAGAAGGAACCTCTGAGCAGGTCACATTCGGGGTAAATGACCTTTTTCACAAGGATCTGTATGAGCACAGCTCAGTAAATGCTTGGGAAGGAGGGTGGACATGGGACACTGAGTAAATGTGGACACTGCTTCCATCCAGAAATGTGCTATAAAAGTAACTGAGTTGTGGTGATGTTTCCCTGCTTTGAGGTTGCCCTTCAGCCTGTTTCATCTTAAAAGGACACCCCAAAAATGGGAACTCGTTCACCAGAGTTCTATTTTTAAGGAAGTGCTGCTAAAAGGATTCATGTTCAATTCTGTAATAATAATTCCATTGGGAAGTCAGAGGAATTTCCCACAGTCGGCTGTGGGAATGTACCAGGCCTTGGACTGTTTTGTGCTCAGAGCAGAACAAGGGGAGTATTTCTGCAGAAGTTTAATTAAAGTAAATGCTTGGGCATTTTGTGCCTCCAAATAACCCAGGTTTGATGTGTGCCTCTCCAAAACCCCAAACCACGCCAGCTGCCTTGAGGCCAGGTGGAGCTTTCAGTCATTGACCCTGGTTGATTGAATATTTTATGACATTTAATCAGATAACTTTGCTCCTGGCTATTTACACTGGAGTAGCTCTTGCTTTTTTTTAATTTGAGTGGGATTTGGTTTGTAATCTCTTTTCTAGGACTGTGGTCATCAGAAATAATTGTGCTGAACCTCACAGAAATTAGGCAACAATTTTGTTTGGGGAATTCAATTTTTTTTTTCCTTAATAATGCTGAGGCTGTGAAAAGGTCATAACTTTTCTCCAGGGCAAGAGCCAGAGGGGGTTTGAATGTGACTGGGGCCAGATCCAGCAACCCCCTGGGCTCAGGCTGGCTTCTTGCTGGGATGTGGGCAGGGAGGGCTTGTTTTCCCAAAGCCTGTTAAGTAAAGCAGTGTATTCAGCGCTGTTCAGCTCCAGCCCAGCTTTCTGGAAATCCTGTGTACATTGGCTTGTCCTCCTTTATTTTCTCAGTCAATTAAGAGATGCACTTCCCGGCCTGAAAAGGCCTCGGGGCGGGGTGGAGCTGTCTGCCCTCGGTGTCTGCCCTCGGTGTCTGCCCTCGGTGTCTGCCCTCCGTGTCTGCCCTGGGTCTCTGCCCTCGGTGTCTGCCCTCGGTCTCTGCCCTGGGTGTCTGCCCTCCGTGTCTGCCCTGGGTGTCTGCCCTCGGTCTCTGCCCTCCGTGTCTGCCCTCGGTCTCTGTCCTCGGTCTCTGCCCTCCGTGTCTGCCCTCGGTGTCTGCCCTGGGTCTCTGCCCTCCGTGTCTGCCCTGGGTGTCTGCCCTGGGTCTCTGCCCTCCGTGTCTGCCCTCGGTGTCTGGGCTCAGTGAGGCGCTGCTGCTGCTGCCGGGGCTCTGTGCAAGCCCTGCGCCCTCGCCTCCCACCCAGCTTTGGGACAGAAACGCCTTTGGAACAGAATTGCCTTTCCCCACCCTTGGTGGCAGGTTTGCTGGGCTCTGCTGGCCCTGGCTGCTGCCTGCTTGGCTCTCCCCTGCCCTCACCAGATCCTGCCCTGGCCCCAGGGCTCCCCAGCTCTGGGTGTGACAGAGACAGGGCTGATGTGTTCCTGACCCTCCTGGGACCATCGCTGGCCCTGCCTCAGGTGAGATTCCTGCCCAGGAGCAGGAATGGGTCTTTCAGCCTCCTCCCTCTTCGTGCTGGGCTCCTGCCTGCTGCCCCCCCTGCAGCTTAGCAAACATTCCTCACATGTATCATCTCACTTTTTACAACCATCTCGTATTTTTCCAAAATAAAGCCTGGGGATGATGGATTAACCAAATGCTTCATTGTGATATGCAAACATACAGTGCTGCTACACTCAAGAAAACAGTGTTAGTGTCAGGACAGCAGTGGGGTGAAGCCTCTCACTGAAAATCCCTGCAGGTGCTCATCACAAGTGTCCCACTGTGTTCTCTGTCCTTTCCCACTGCTCCAATAACTGGTGTACTGCTGTCAGGAGCTGCCTTCCAAACTGTGGCATTTTCCTGCTCAAGGCTTTGCAGGTCTCCCCCCAGCACCTCCAGCCTGTAGGTGCATCAAGAGGGGCACCAGCCCACCACACTCCTTGGAAAACAGGCTTGGCAGCACGAGGTGTGAGGCAGCAGAGATGCTGGCAGTGTTTATTGGGCCAGGACCCCATGTAGCCCCTGGGGAATGTGGTTGCTGCTGCCCCGGGTGCCAGAGGGGGAAAGAAGCCTCCTCCTAGAAGCTTTCTACAATAAACAGATAAAACAGCGTGGTTTAGACTGGCTGGGGAGAGCTGCTGGCCTGGGATGGCTGCAAAGCTGAAGCACATGGCTGGAAGGGCTGGGTACAGAGAGGCCACCCGGCTGCAGGGTGCTCTGCCAGCACTCCTCACCCCTGCTCTCTTGGCTGCTTTTTTCCTCAATAAAACAAGGCTTGTGCAATGTGTGTCTGTGTTTTCTGCTGCTTTTGAGCCTACTCGATGATTTTTGGAGGTGGCTGAGCTCCAGGATGCCCTTGGGCACTGGGAGTGTGGGATGCCAGTGGAGGCTGTGGGATCTCTGCAGGGCTGGAGCCTGGAAACAACAAACCCTGACCCCACAGAGGGGGTCGCTGCTCACAGCTAGGGGAAACACGTTTATTTTAAGGCAGGATCCTCCTGCACAGCCCTTCCACCACCTGTTCTGCCCAGCCCTCCCCATGCCTGAGCCCTCCCTGCTCCACATTCATGGCCAGGCTGGGTGCTCAGGGCGGGGCACTGCTGGAACGCACCCGAAACCCACCGGGGCTGGTGCGAGGCACTTCCCTGGCTCTGCCAGGCTCTGGAGCAGTGAGTGCCTCGCCTCCCTCTGCCGCACTTGAGCACAATGCGCTGTGGCGGGGCAGCGTGTGGCCCCCAGCACCCCCGAGGCTGTGTGAGGAGGCGCTCCCGGGGGAAAGGGGGAGGGAAGCAGGTGCCGAGGCACGCACCGAGCTCCCGGGGGCTGAGCCGGCGCACTGCCAGCCTGGGCTCACGGCCGGGAGAGGCGGACGGGGTAGGTGACCATGTTGAAGCTGTCCCAGGCGAAGAGCTGCCGCTCGGCAGGGTTGTAGTCCAGCATGCTGAGGTAGCGGAAGCGGTTCTCGAAGGGGATGCTGACGGCCCGGCTGGTGCCCGTGGCGGTGTCGTAGGCAAAGTTGATGGTGGCGTTGGGCGCCGAGTAGCTGCTGACGGTGTAGAGGGTGCCGCAGATGAGGAAGGAGTTGGCCACCCCACGCTTGCGGATGTTGGTCTCCCAGGTCCGACGGATCTCCAGCGTCTCGGGGTCCAGCTTGGAGAGGACGATGGCTCCCCGGGCCTTCTCGGTGCTGTAGATGACCCAGAGCCCCGTCTCATCCACCGCCAGGTCGATGTCGGTGTAGCCCCCCCACGAGTAGGGGTACTGCCCGTGGTAGCCGGCGCCGGGGATCTCCCTCTCGGCCGTGATGCTCTCTCCCCGCAGGTCGTAGCGGGCCACGGAGCGGGACTGGCGGGGCTGGAAGAAGAGCCCGCCGCGGTAGATGACGGCCCCCGTGCTCTCCAGGGGCCGCGGCAGGATGTGCACCTTGGCGGGGTAGCCCCGGGCCAGCTGCTCGGCCTCCTCGTACTGGAAGAGCTGGCGCACCTCGGTGCCCACGGTGTCCACACGCCAGGTGTTGTCCCGGGTGAAGGGCGGCACGGGCTCGGGGTCCTTCATCCACACGCCGTACTTGCCCGCGATGGAGTCCGCCCGGCCGAACACCACGGGCTCTCCCACCCACAGCAGCTGCCCGCAGCCTGCTCGGGGACAGGACGGGACACGGAGCGGTCACCGCCAGCCCCTCGGGAGCGGCGGGGCGTGGGGTCGGCCCGGCTGCCCGTACCTGAGTCCTCCTTGCCAGGGCGGCCGAGCGCCGCCTCCTCCAGCAGCCGGGACACGGGAACCTCACTCCTCTCCGACTGCAGCTCCTGGTAGCTCAGGGGCTGCGGCTCCCAGCGCGGCGCTGCAGCGGGGCCAGGCACAGCGTGAGCGGGCTCAGCCAGCCCCCCTCACCGCCTGCCTGCCCCTGCCGCCCTCGGGGGGCTCCGTGCCGGGCTGCTGCCCCCCGAAATGGAGATGCTTTGGGCATCCTGCCACCCCCTGCAGCAGGGCACATCTGTGACCGTTCCCTTTGGGGCAAACTCCTAAGAGCCCGGATTAGCACGGTACCCTGCATCCCCCCTCTGCTGTGGGGCAGGCGATGGGATGAGGCGGGGTGGGGAGGGAGGCATGGGGCAATGGGCTGCGACCTCCCAGCACGGCTGAGCCCACCAGGGTCCCCAGGAGCGGGGGGCAGCAGTGGGGGCACAGCACGGGGGCCGCACGGGGGCCCGGCTGGAGGGAAGGAGCCGGCGGCAGGGACGCGCAGGGCTCCCGGCCCCGGCACTTACCCTTGGCGGGGGCACGCAGCGTGTCCCGGCCGGGCCCCTCTCTGCCGGGGGGGCAGCGGGCGGCCCGCAGCCGGGTGATCTCCTGGGCGCTGCTCTCCAGCCGCCTGCCCAGCTCCTCTTTCTCCCGCTCCAGCCGCCCCTTCTCCTCCTCCAGCCGGGACTTGGCCCGCAGCAGCTCGCCGTACGCAGCCTCCAGGCGGGAGGCCGCGGCCACTTGCTGGGGGTCCCGTGCGCCCCCCGGCTCGGCTCCCCGCGGCCCCGAGCCCCCCGCTCCTCGCTCCCGGCTCTCCAGCCGACTCAGGCGGGCGGCGAGGGCGGCCAGCTCGGCGCGCAGCTCGGGCACGCCGCTGGCAGCCTCGGGGCAGGCGGCCTCCACGGGGCTGGCCACCGTGAAGGAGTAGGTGCAGTGCCCGGAGCTGTCATGGGCGCGGCGGAGGAAGGCGGTGTCCGCCCGGCCGCCCAGGGCCAGGGAACTCCAAAGCAGCAGCCAGACCCCCAGCATGGCCCCGGAGCCGCCCCTCTGAGCGCACCGGCCACCGGCGCCCGCATTTATAGAGCAAGAGGGTCGGGGCGGCGGGGGGCGGGCGAGCCGGAACCTTCCAGATGCCTGCGGGGGAACTGGCACTGCCCCGCCGCCTCCCCGGGGCCGCTGGCCGAGGCCGTGTGCCAGGGGTGACGCCGGGGCGGGCGGGTCCGGGGCCGAACCCCACGGGGACCGTTCGGGTCCGGGGCCTGAACCGAACCCGCCGGCCCCGGCCCCCCCGCTTCAGAACGGCCCCGCCTCAGAACGGCCCCGCCCCACCTCGGGCTGGTCCCGCCCGGTTTCCCGGTGGTGTCTCCGCCCCGGCCCGCCCGCCATCGGCAGCTCGGCGCTCGGCGCGGCGGGCGGAGCGGTCGATGTGACCGGGCTCTCCGGCACCGGCCATTTCCCGCCGGCCCGGCCCGGCCCGGCCCGCTGAGCGCGGGGGCGGCGGGTCCCGTCCTGGGCCTGCCCGGCGCTCCCTGCTCTCCCCTCCAGGCTCCTCTCCCCGGGCACAGAGCCGCGGCACAGACCAGCCATGCCTCCCAAATTCAAGCGGCACCTGAACGACGACGAGGTGACGGGCTCGGTGAAGAGCGAGCGGGTGAGTGCCTCTCCTGCGGGGCTGAGCGGGACTCGCCGGGCTCGGTGCCCGCGGTGCGGGGGCCTTGGCCGGGTGTCGGTGCCGCCGCAGCCTCAGCCGCGGGGCCCAGCGGCCCGGAGCGCCGTGACAGCGCCGTTCGGCCGGTGAGGGCTGTCCGTGTGTGTCACACCGGCCCCGGTACGGCTGCTTTGGAAACCTGTTGCGGCTCCTTCGGGCCGCATTCGTGGCCAGGAGATGCCGGTGTTCCCCAGCCTCCTGCCCTTCCGCAGAGCCGGGCGGGGACACGGCCTGGCTCTGCTGCCCACGTTGGCTGAAGGAGCTGAGTGGAGTCACCCTGTGCTTTACAGCTGTTTTTTCTCCTGTCACCACGGTCCCGTCACTTTCAGGCTTTGAGTACAGGTCCCAGCAGTTGCCTGGTTTGGATGAGGTGGATTTAACCTGCTGGGGTCAGGCTGTGCTGAAGCTCGCTTTGGGCTGTGGTCGGAAACGCTGCTGCAGCTCCAACAGCTGCCAGCGAGAACAGGAGCCGGTGCTGCCACAGCAGGCTGCTCCTCCCTTGAGGGAAGCACTGGCTGGAACTATTGCACGGGGTTGCAGGTTTGCTTGAGTTGGTTGAGCAAATGTAGATGGAAATGTAGGTGAGCTGCAGCATCAGAGCATCAGGCTTGCAGGTGGGGGCCCAGAGCTACACACGGGAAAGCAGCAACTGTTGGTACCCCATGGATCATCTGCTGGGTCCCTGGGCCCACAGCTTTAGCGTGTCACCTTCCCCTCCTGATTGTTTTTGACCCTAAACAGAAATGGTTTTGTCTGGAACATTCAGGCTTCAGTGGGATTGTGGGGTTCCCCTTAAAAAATTAGATTTTGGATTCTCTCATGGAGTGTAGTGGATCAGCAAAGGGGAGTCCTGGGGGGCCCTTTGGGGTGAAACAGAGGAGCTGCCAGACCCCTCTGCCCTCCAGCCCAAGGTTCACTTGCCATCCCTCTTAATCTGCTGCCATCAGATGTAGGAGAAACCTCGTCCTTCATATCTGGAATGGATCTGATTTCCTGTGTGGATGGGACAGCCCAGGGTGTCTGTGGGTGATCTGATGATTTTGGATGCAGGGCTGGGGATTGTCCCTTGAGCAGAGAGGGCCTTCCTGCAGTCAGAGGATGCTGATTGCCTCCTAAGAGCTGGAAATGTGGGTGTGAAATGGTGCTTATTGATGAAATGGCTTTTCTGTGTTTGCAGAGGAACCTGTTGGAGGAAGATTCGGATGAAGAGGAAGACTTTTTCTTGTGAGTTGGAATGCAGTGTCATACCTGCCTGCAGCTCTGAGGCTGGGGGCTTGGGAATGAAAAGCTTTGATTCCTTTGGGATGTTCTTCCAGAGCCTTGGCCTTGAGCATGAATTAATAGGTGTGACCTTTTGTAAGAGTGAGATGTCCCTTGGATCCTTAGACGTGGGAGGGACTGATGGGAGTATGAAAACAATTCTCTGTGCACAAGGCATTGGTTCTTTCCTCTGTATCCTTTGGCTCTGGTTTAAAAACATGTTTTCATTGTACCTTCTGTCCTGATTGCTCTTTTCTGCCTGCAGGAGGGGCCCTTCTGGAACCAGGTTTGGACCCAGGAATGACAAGATCAGGCAGTAAGTTGTTGTTACTTAGTGTCACAGAGATAATAATTTATTCTGGCACTGGTAGCCCCTGCTGCTGTCTTGTCAGAGTATTTCTGTGTAGCTCATCATATGAACATTCCTTGTGTCTGTGTTCTTCTAACTGACCTGTCCTACCCCACGTGTCCACAGCTAAAGGAAATCTCAGCTTTGATGCAGCCTGTCAAGAAATTGTGTGTTGACAGAGGCAAGGGGATAAAATAACATCACAGTAGCTTACTGGAGTTTCTGAAGCCCTTGGCTGCGTTCTGGTGGTGACCTGTTCCATGCTTTTGTGAGGCTCTTTTTCTACAGCATTAACCCCAAATTTTAACCTTTCCTAGCATCATTTTTTGATTTTTGAGGCTTTTTTTTACCTCATGCTGTAACATGTTCCTTAACATTTCAAGAAAGTAAGTGGCCGGGAACACACCAGGACCATGGGGTTTGGGCAGCAGCTGGTGCTCTGGCATCCTCTTCTCCAGATAAAAACCTGATATAGGTCACCTGGAGATGAGCAGTGACTCACTGGGGTCAAAGCAGCTGGAAAACAGGAAACCATTACAGCTGGAGGAGGAGTGGGGCAAGAAGGAAGGAGTGAACACTCTGGATCATTCTCCCATCGAGTCATTTCCTGGATGAAGCTTGTTCAGGGCTCCAGTTTTTCCTGTGAAGGATGTGGTGGTGGTACTTAATGAGAAGTGTGGGGTTACTCACAGACCTCTGGTCTGTGTTGCCCTGTTCTTTGCTGATGTCTGTGGAGCCAGGACAGAGATCTGTGTGGGTACTGCAGCCTGGGCATTGTTCAGGCTGTTCATTGTTTGCAGCCTGTGTGGGGCTCTTGGTTAGGGATTTTTTCCATGCCAGGAAGAAGCCAGCACAGCTCTGGGATGACTCACTGCCACCATCAGCATCAGGCTGTGCTTGTTATCTTGAGGGGTGAAGGGCACTTGAGCTGCACAAGAAGCAGAGGGCAGGTGGCTGCACCCTGAGTTTTCAGGGCATCTCTGTTCCCCCCAGAGTGTGAGGATGCTGCTGGTAGAGAGGAACTGCTCTGTGGAGTAAGCCAGTGTGGATAGAGCCTCCCTTCTAGGGCATGACCTGCAGGGAATAAGACTGAGAACTGGGTTTATGAGTGGGGTCTCACCTCCACAGAAAGGTAGAGATGGGGTAGTGTCCATCTCTTCAGCCTCTCTGCTGGACAGCACCTGCAGTGTCTGTTCCCTGTTGGTGGGAGACAACAGGAGCTCTTCTCTTGCCTGTCTCAGGCTGGCAGAAGGGAGCAGTGGCTTAGGTAGAGGAGGACATGGCACTGTGACAAGGAAGAAAAGTGAAAGGAGCATTTAGCCAGGAGCTGGTGGGTCCATAGGTGTGATGTGACTAATGGCCCACACACCAGGCTTGCCCATTGCCAGAGATTGCCTGGACACAGTGGATGTGGCATGGAATATGGCCCTTGGGCTGTCAAGGGGCTACACCTGTGGAGCATCCAGAGCATCTGTTACACAACAGAATTTGTTTTCTGCTCTCATCAGCATTGATTGCTTTGTTTAATAAGCACTTACACCATGCAATCATCACTTCTTGTCATGGAGATCACTGGGAAGTTTCTGATCAGCTCAACCCTTGTGCTGTAAGGATCAATGCCTGGTCTCATAGTGACTCAGTTTTCTTTGTTTCAACAAAGACGGGGTTGAGTTGCTGCTGAAAAGCTGTAAGGAAAAGACATTTTAAGGAGGAATTTGAGCATTTGGAGAGCTGAGGCATAGCTGGGCAAAGCTGGAGAGGCCATGGCAGCGTGGGGCTGGAGGAACGAGGTGTGAAGAGGGGTGTAAAAGGAAACTGGGTGGAGGATTGGGTAGAGGAAAAAGTGATGGGATTATGGGAGCAAAGGTGTGGAACATGTTCAACGTGAGGGGCAAGACTGGAAAGTTTTCCTAGTTGTCCTTGGCAGGAAAGGGGGATGGATTGGGTCAGGGTGGAGTTTGGCAGCAGAGACCCTCAAGGCTGGCTCAGCTGTGGGGAACACTGCAAACCTTGTAGAGGAAAGAGGTGAGTGGCAGTCAGCAACAGTGACAGGAGGAAGTGCCAGTCCCCTTCAAGCTGAGCCTTGTCCTGATGTGTCTGGAGCTGCTTGGTGGGGGTGGACTCTCCTCTGGTAGTTGAGAGGCCACATGGGGTCCCTCTGAGGCCCCCATGCCCAGGGAGGGCTGGAGCTGAAACACAGCTTTTAAAGGGCTTTTATCCTTTTCCCCAAAGGTACAAAGAACAGGTAAGGCAGAGCTGTTCTCCTTGCTCTGCCTTTGCTTTGAGGCTTTGGAAGAAGTGCTGAATGTGTGCATGAGAGTCTTTTCAAGGGAGGCTGGGATGTTCATCTTCCAGCTGGATTTCTTTATTTTGGAAAAGGAGCTTCTCATCACAGACCATATTTTTAAAAATTCTGCTAAAATCAGCCCCTTTTCTGCACTGCTTGACTCACTGTACTGCTGATCTTTGTGCTTTCAGGGAGCTGTGCCATTGGGTTCTTGTCATGCTGCTGCTGAGGCTCACTGCTGGGGTTCCCCAGGAGCCCTTGGTCTCTGTGAATCCCCCATGGTGCAGCTTTGGGGGGTCAGCATTGCCAGCCCCAGTGGCTCTGGCTGGCCCTGAGCAGGGGAAGGTTTGGGGAATGGTTTGAACTCTTGAGGCAAGACCTGACTGCAGCTTCCCAGGGCTCCTTGCAGGTTGTGCAGTGAACCCCAACCACAGTCCAGGCTTTCATCTGAAGGTGATAGCAGGCCCATGCTGACAGGAATCATTGTTGGATATAATCCTTTCAGTGACTGAAAGGCCTCAGGGAGGCACAGACTGCTGTTCTGCTCTCCTCCCAGCTGGGACTGAGCAGCACCTTCAGTCCATGGCTGTGTGGTGGGGTTCAGCACTGTTACCCCATTGTTGGCAGCAGCAGGGCTCTCTGCAGAGAGCTGGGCAGTGCTGTGCAGCCTCTGCCTCTGTACCCTCCATCTGCCTTGGCTCTTCCTGCTGTTCCCTCTTCCCTGGGTGGCTGCCACAACCAGGGGTGTTTGGGTGGAATGTGCACCAAAATACACACTGTTAATATCACAGGGGTGGAAAACTGGAGTGTCATGCTGGCTGCAAACAGCCAGCTTGGAGACAAGCAGCAGCCTTGGGCAGCACACCCCTTGTGTGTGCACAGGCTGTTTACAGTGTCTGGAGAATGCAGCACTGCTGTTAGCCCAGCACCCTGAGCAGCCCAGGCAGGTTTTCAGTACCTAACCCAGAGTGGCCACAATGGAGAGGCTTATTCCTCCCACTCTGGAGCAGCAGAGCACAAGAAGAGAGGAGTCTAAAGCAAGCTGAGTGCCACTGGATCTCGTTGCTTCGATGGTGTACACTTGCTGTCCTTGTTAAAAGCATCAGACTTGCAGTAATTAGTAAGAAAGAAGGTCATGGGAGACATATTTCATGTTTTTGTCTGGCTCCCTTTCCTGGCAGGTATTTATTCCACTTTATTTCTCTTGGAAGTCTGGCAGGAGTAAAGCACATGAAGTGTATGTGTCAAAAGCCCATAGCTCCCCAAGAGGAAATACACTTTGTATTAGAGGACTCATTCCCTCTTGCCAAATAAAACAAGAAAATATTTTCTTCTTGATGTGATTTGAGTTTCCTACCTCAAGCATGCCAGACTAGTGTGAATTTTTGAATTTGTTCTGAAGCTGCTGGGCTAATACATAGGCTGAGCATTTTTCAGCCCCCTTCTTGGAGAGGCAGCAGTGAAGGGTGGGAGAGAGCAGAAAGAAAGGGCTGGCTTAAGGTCTGGTTAAGGTGCTATGTGGGGGTCTGAATTTCCCTGGCTAGGCCTCTTCCTTCCTGTTCTTTGCTGTGTTGTTTTGTTGGTTTTTCCCCCAGATGGCAAACTGTGCTACCCAAATGCATTTGTGTTCCATAGGAGTCAACACCTCAACATTTCTGGGAGTTTATAAGCCTTGATTTCTTTGTGCCTCCATTCTTCATGTGTGCAATGTTTTGTTCTCCTGGGGACAGCTGACAGCTTGCCCAGGGTTTGGGCAGGTAACAAGGGCCCTTAGCATTTTGCCAGCAGCTCAAGTGAGAAGAGGCAGGATGCTGAGAAGCAGCTTGGACACTAAGGGTCTGTGCTCCATAGCTCTCCCCCAAATGCTGTTAACCACCACCACAGCAGCTGCAAGTTACCAGCCTGTTTTGCCTGCAGCACTTTGGGGTGTCCCAGGACTGCAGCAGCCCCCTCAGGGCTCTGACCTGCACTGGCAGGGTTACAGGTGCTGTTGCATTGCTCTGCAAGTTCCTAGATGCACTGTAACCTTGTGTGCTCCCACTTGTTAGTTGTACCAGGATAACTTGGTGACAAATCTGTTGTGGGAGGAAATCTCTCTATTTTGAAGCCAGAAAATGATTTTAGAAACATTTACATAGTGCAAATGTAGACTTGTGTGTGTGAAGCCGATGTTTGAGGCTTAGAGGTTTTGCCAAGTTGGCTCAGCTGGGGTAGCAGATGTTGGTGCTTTTCCTCTCACCCCAAGCTGTAGCTGCATTGCTGGCAGCTCCAAGCTGGGATTGTTGTGCCAAGATAAGGAAAGCCCCTTGCAGAACGTGCCTGCTTGTCCCCCAGTGCCCAGGGATGGGCCCTGGGGCTGTGTGTCCTGTGTGGGATGGACACTTGGCCCCCCAGGGCACTGCTGTGTGTTCCTGTCCGTGTCCTCAGTGCCACCCTCTGAGCTCTGCCAACAGCTCTGCCACTCGCCTCGGGCTGTGTAAAACAAACAGGGGATCAGAGCAGGCTCCTGGGCACGGGGCAGCTCCTGCTGAGAGGTCTTTGGGCATGGTCTGTGCCCTTCCCCTCCAGATAAGGAGCTCCTGGCAGTGGGGAAGGCAGGAGCTGCCACTGTGTGGTGTAGGAGGGTTCAGAGAGATGCTGCTCCCACAGACTCTGCGATGCAGCAGAGAAGGAAGGTTCCTTTCTTATGCTGTCCTAAACTGAGCAAATTTTTATATGTGCTGCTGGGGTCCAGCCTGTGCCTTATCACAGCTGTTGACTCAGAAATTTCAGAGGGGTTGCCTGGCTCTTCTCGCTCTGGAAGTCACAGTTCAGTGGTGCTGAGGAGCTTGATCTGAAAGGCTAACATGGGAAACCCCTTCATATTTAGAGATGTGGAACTCTTTCTAGAGCTTTCTGGAGAGGAAAATGCCTTCAAATGACCATTCTCCCCTGTATTTGGAACAGTAAATAAATGTGAGCAAGTACTGTGACCACTATTGCTGGTTGCAGCTGCTCCTCATCAGCACAGGTGTCTGCTTGCTGAGAGGCATGTAGCTGGTAGGAGAAATAGGTCAGTGTGAACCTCTGTCTCTAATTAATCAATTAATTAGAGGCATGGTGGCGAGGACAGAGCCGTGTTTGTGGTTCATTGACTGGCCTTGAGTCTGTGTTGGCTCCAGTTTCGTGGGCCTTGGGGGAGGATACGCTGTTTCTCTCCGGAGCTATTTCTGTTTTGTTGTCTCCAAGATCCTGCTAGTGCCGTTGCCTTTCTGGGAACGGTATGTCTCAAACAATGTATTATCCCCCAGGCCTCAAGAAAATCCTCATTTCTATCTCCAGGAAAACAAACGTGTATTAGCTCCAAAAGACAAACCAGAATGGAGCAGTACTTTTCCACCAGGAAAATTTTTCTCTCTTGCCAGTGTATTTTTTTTTTCTGGAGTGAATAAATGCATTTTTAATAACCCTACGGGTGTGATTTAGGCTGCTGTTCGCTGAAGGCTGCCCACAGAGTTACATAACCTAGGAGAAGATGAATTATAACTTGGTTTAGTTAATATCAGCCATTTCTTTGCTATCCTCTCAATGCCCCTGGCAGGGTGGGTTTAATTTAGTAACTCAGTTCCTGGAGGAGGGAACTGATTTGATTTCACCCCAAGTTACTGAGCAAAGGTGTGATGTGGAGGTCTGTGAAATGTAGAAAGATAAGGTTTGGTTTTTGTACTTCTTTTCTCCCCTTTGTGAGCTGTTCTGTAGCAGAGGTGGCCACCAATAGCAATTAGTGCCTTTTCATACTGCATTTGTGGGTTGAAGGTGTTAGAGAGGGTGTCCCACTTCTGCTGACTTCCCCAGTGCTTCCTCTGAGCCCCTTGTGTTCCCTTGCCCTTCCTGGGAGTGCTGGAGATCCACCCCATGCCATGCCACGCCTCTGGCTTTCTCTGCATCCCATCCCCCTCTTTCCACTGTTGTGCCCTTTCATTTCTGTGGGTGAGCTCTCAGATCCTGCCAGGCTGAGCAGCTCTGGTGCTCACTCCTGCCTCTCACGCTGCCTTTGCCTCCCCAGTGTCCAGAACCAGGTGGATGAAGTCATCGATGTCATGCAGGAGAACATCACCAAGGTGATCGAAAGGGGCGAGCGCCTGGACGACCTGCAGGATAAATCAGGTGTGATGGCAAACACAGCTCTGCTGGGCCAGCTTAACCTGCTTCAGTTCTGAAAGCACCTCCTGTCACACCTGGGTTTACATTTCTGTCCTTGCTCAGAGTGGTGTTGCTCAGCCTTGGGCTGCACATCTGACTTTCTGCTGAGTCTCTCTCCACCTTCACCTGCTGCTCTGTGCAGAGGCATTAGTTTGGAGGTGCTGGGATCTAGTTGGTCCTTCAAGCAAAGTTAGATTGGCACTGGCCACTGGCACTGGCCACTGGCTTGCAGAGCATGTTCCTGTCCTCAGAGCAGCCAGTACAGAGGGAGCACAGTGGGACTTGTGTGCTCTGGGGAAGCGTGTCACATCAACCCAGTTGTGGCTGTGGTTGGGTCTTTTACTGCATAGAACTGAGTTAGAACAGGTGAGTGGGTGCTGTGACAGTGTGTGCACCACTGAACTGACTCTTTCCTTTCCTTTAATAGACAGTTTATCAGACAATGCTGCAGCTTTTAGCAAAAGAGCCAAGCATCTCCGGAGACAGATGTGGTGGCGAGACTGTAAGGTGAGCAGGAGGGGGAGCAGGCAGGGCTGGGGTTGTGGAAGGATGCTGAGCTGCCTGCCCTGGGAGGAGGTGGAGCAGCTCTGCTTCCCAGCTGGGAGCAAAGAGCTCCTTTCAGGTTGAAGCAGCTGGCCCTGCTCCCTGTGTAAGGTGCCCGTGTGCTCCCCTTGCAGATGAAGGCGATCATAGCCATGGTGGTGGTCATTCTCCTGCTCGTGATCATCGGTGAGTAGCTCCACATCAGCCCAGCCATGCCTGCCATGGGCATCTTGGTGGCCCTCCATGCTGGGAGTGACACTGTGGTGCTGCTGGCCCTGAGGGACAGTGCCTGAGCCACCCCACGGGCTCCACTCTGCCCTAAGTGACCATTAGGGGTGCCTGCAGAGCTCTCTGTGCTCCTCTTCCACACAGGAGCAGGCTCCAAATAAGTCCTGCTGACTGTGACCAGAGAAAGCCAGCAGTGCCCTGCCAGCCTTGTGCTGACCCAGGGTGGGTGGGAGTACATGGAAGAGTTTCAGGCTGGAGCAATGTCTTCCAGAAACATCTCTGCATGTATCAGGCACCTTGCAGTGAGCCTGCTGTGTACAAATGCTCTTCCCCAAAGTTGATGTGCTCCCTAATTTCCATTGAGTAGCTGTTGTGGCTTTGCCATTGGTCCCTTCCCACGCTCTGTGCCTTTCCTGGCCTCCCCAGAGCAGGGATGTCACTGCTTTTCCTACCAAACAGCTCAGAATGACCAGAGCATGTTTCTTCCAGGCAGGAATAATTGATCCCTCTGCCTGCAGAAGGACATGCTGCAGGCAGTCCAGCATGGCATGCAGCTTTTCTGTGCCACTGGCTCTGGAGGCTTTTCCTCCCTCTGAGGTGTCCAGGGGCAGCTCTGTTCCTTCAGCAAAGCCTTTGTGGCCTCTGTTGTCCTCCTAACACACAGCCTGCAGTGGGAGAGGCAAAGCTGGCAGCAGGGCTGAGAGAGAGACTGATGGAAAATCCCATCTGGTTTAGTTTTGGGAAGCTGGAAGGAGATGAAGGTAGCAGGATGTGTTGTCTAGCATGTGTGCAGACAGCAGATTGCTTCAGCTGGGGGCTGGGAACACACTTCTGCTCACAGCTGCTGGGGTTTGTCAGTGCAGAAATGGGAGGACTCCTCCCTGGCAGGGATGGGGAGAGCTGAGAGTTTCTTTCTTTGTGTTTTGCAGTGCCCATAGTCCTGAAGTACCGTTCCTGACAGGGCAGCTGGAGGCTTTGCTGGAGCTGCCTCTGGGATAACCAATCTGCTGTGTAATTTAAGTGAGATATCTGTATATAGCCTGGAAGTTGGTTTTTCTCCTGGGAGCAGGAGGTGGTGGCAAGCAGCCAGCTCTAAGGGAGCGTTTGAAGAACTACCAAACCACCCTTTTCCAGTCAAGTACCTGTCCTGCTGTCAGACTTTTTTTATAACACAAGATTCAGGTCCCAAACCACCTATTTTGTGGAATTCTGGGTCTCTGGTTTGGAGCTGGCTACTTTCCCCTATGGTCTATCTGTATATATGGTTGAGTTGTAATATTAATAATAATAATTATAATAATAATAATATGGTTTGAGCAGCTCCCTGCTGCCTGCTGTGGAAGGCAGAGGGGACTCTGAATCAGAGAAAGGGAGGGGATAAATGTCTGAAGGGAAATGCACCATTATAGGGAACTGATTCTTTTGAGGACAACTGCAAGGGTGTTGTTTTTCTCTTGTTCAAAAAAAAAAAAAAGAAAAGAGAAAAAGTGAAATTAGGTTTTACAATCCAGAAGACTTTCTGGTCCTGCCATGGGAATGCACAAGCTCAGTGTTTTCAGTATTGCTGCTTACAGCTGTGACTAAAGACATTCCAGTAAACCTATTTTTGACTGTACACGTGGAGTTTTTGCACATCTTCATAAAGTTCTGGAGGCCATTCAGGGCTCTCTGAGGCTGGGAGTCCCTGTTTCTGTGTGTTCTTAACCAAAAGTAAGAAATGTGTGTAAAACCCAGCAAGAAGCACGATGGTATAAAGACACAGCTGGAGAACAATTCTCCTCCTGACTCCATGCACAGTGAAGAAGCCCAGCTCATTTCAGAGCCCTTCACCATGATGTGGTGGGCATGGTTCTGAATGGCAGCCACTTTCACTTCCTTGTGATCCAGTGGGGTGGGGATTGTTCCAGCCATGGGCACTGGGGACCCCTGTGCTGGAATGAACAGGAGCTCAGCTCCTCTATCCATGGGTGGGACTGGTGTTTTGATGTTTCCAGCCTCAGTGTCACCAGAAGTGCTGGTGGCATTTCTGTCAGCCCTTTATTTTTGGGAGCCTTCTCCTTTCCAGCCCTGAGCCTGGCACTTCAGCTGAGCCAAGCTCTTCTGCTTCTCCTTTTCTGATGAGAGCAGCGTGTTGTCCTTCTGAGCACGTGTTTGAAATGATTCTGGGGAGGGGAAATGGTGCCCCAGAGAATTTCCAGTGCTGTATTCCAGCTTCCTCCTCTGAGCCTGCCCCCAGGACCTTGCACAGTTTCCACCTGAGTGCTGCCCCATGCAGAGAAGGGGATTAGGAGTGAGCAGGGCAGCCTGGAGGGCTGGATGGGATTCAACATCAACCTTGCCCAGCTGGAACACAAACAGAGCTTTTCCCCTCTGTGAGAGCTGATCTCTGCAGGTGGGAATCAGGAAGGCAAGCTGGGTTTTTCCTCCTGATGTATAGGCTGGTTTAACATCATACATTCAGTGGAAGGGACAAAAGTCATCCTGCCTGTTCCTTTGGCTACTCTCTGCCTGCAAGGGCTCATGAGGGTGGATGAGGAGGGACTGTGTCTGTCTCCAGGGGGGCTGCAGATCTCACTGAGCTCTTTGGTACCATGTCCTGCCAGCTGGAAAGTGAGTTAATTCACTCCTGCTGCTGCTGCAGAGCCCTGCCTGGGCCTCTGCCGTTCTCCCACAGCCCAGCCTTGCCTTTGCTGCTCCTGCTGCTGCTGCCACCCACAGCAGGACCTTGGTCCCACAGGAGTCCTGGTCAGAAACATTGCAGGAATAGAATTTGCTAAGCAAGTTTTATAGAAATATTTTTTCCCCCACAAGGCTGGAAAGACCATTAGAAGTGTCTGCTCTTGGGGTGGTACAGAGCAGTCCTCCACATATTCCGTTGGTGTTGTGGTTTTATATTGCAGCCTGTGCTGTCCCACCCTGGACTGGTGGCAGAGAGAACTGCAGTCAGCAGAAAGGGAAGGGGTGTTGTTTCCAGCACTGTCTGCATGCTTGGGGATTGGTTTTCACTTAGGAGATGTTATGAAGGAGCTTCTACAACAAAAACAACTCCTTCACCCAAGCTTTGGGTCTGTTTTACCCATTCCTGCATCATGCAGAGGACAGACTATCAGCTGCTGTTTTCCACATGATTTCTTTTGTACAGGGAATGGCATCTTCTGGCGAAAGCAGTGCATTCCTCCTCTGAGGATTGCTGTGTGAGGCTGTGCTGTGACCCTGATGCCTGCGGGGAAGGGGGATGGACAGGGACAGGGATGGACGCAGGTGCAGAGAGGCCTCCTGGCTGTGGCAGCCAGGCTGCCCACGGGAAAGAAATCCCTCCTGAGGAGTCCCCTGGCACAGCAGGAGCTTTGGCAGGGTCTGGCAGTGGGTACACGCTGGGAGAGCTGGGACTCTGCTGCTGCTCCTTCCCAGGGCCTGCTGCCCCCCTGCACTGACCTGTTCCTGCAGGGCTCCACACCGGCCCCACCGACAGAACTCGAGCCTGGAGCTTTTGCTGCAGGGCAGGGAGAGCTGCCACAATGCAGCCATCAGTGCACTGCCCCGAGCTGCTAGACTTGGCTGTTGATCGCTTTTAGCTTCAAGTCACTCAGTGCTGGGGTTGTCCTGGGCACAGACGTTCCCAAGGGACAGCTCTGGCTGTGAGAGGCGCCACCGGCAGCAAACCAACAACGACGGAACTTAATAGCTCCGACACAGGAAACTCGATGACAGAGACGCGCCTGAGGTCGGAGGCTGAGCAGCATCAGAGCTTGGAGCACAATTCCCTTACCGATTCCCCGACTGCAGCTGATTTTACCTCAGGAAAGGCAGCGCGGGCTGCAAAGGCCGGAACTGTGAGCCCGGCCCGGGCCGTGAGGGAGCGGTTGCCATGGCGGCCCGCCCCGCCCTCCGCGCGCCTCCCGCGGGCCGGCAGTTCCCGCCTCTCCGGCGTGGGCGGACGCCCTCCCCATTGGCTGGACGCTGCGGGGCGGGCGCGTTCCCCACTGGTCGAGCGCTGCGGGGCGCGGCGCGCCGCCGGCGCTGATTGGCGGCCGGGCGCGCAGGGGCCGAGCGCGCGGTCAGCATGGCGGCGCCGGCGCGGCGGAGCGTCGTGTTCGTGACGGGCAACGCCAAGAAACTGGAGGAGGTGAGGGCGGCGGGAGCGAGCCTGGCCAGCGGGTTTGCCTCTGTCCCTCCCTGCCCTGTCACTCCCTTCTGCCTGCGCAGGTCACGCAGATCCTCGGGGACTCCTCTCCCTACACGCTGGTGGCGAAGAAAATTGACCGTAAGTTGCTGGCGGGGTGCGAGGGCTCGGCCCAGCCCGGCCCTGCCCGGCCCCGCCGTGTGCTCAGCACCGCTCCGGCCCGGCCCGGCCCCGCCGTGTGCTCAGCACCGCTCCGGCTCGGCCCCGCCGTGTGCTCAGCACCGCTCCGTCCCCGTGTCCGCAGTGCCCGAGTACCAGGGGGAGCCAGACGAGATCTCGGTGCAGAAGTGCCGCGAAGCCGCCCGGCAGGTCACTCGCTCCTTCTCCTTTCCCGGCGGGATGGGTGTGGAGGGACCCCAGGCAGGGACACTGAAGGATCCAGACTGGCCCCGCTGCTCTCCCATCACCCGGCTGTGCTGGTTTATGCTGTGTCCCTCCAGCAGCGGGAGGTCACGGAAGCTCCTTCAGGCCCAGTGGCTGCAGGACAAAGAGTTTGATGTCTGCTGGCTCTGGGCTGGGTATCCTGCAGGCATGGCTCTGGAATACAGGCTTTCCCTTTCCTTGTCCTCCAGGATGGCAGGGAGTGTTCAGCTCTGCTTGTTTTTCTCCATGTGAAACCTTCCCTACTGTGTTTCAGCCTCTCTGGCCTGCCTGGGGGGAGTTTGGCTTTCATTGTGTCTGTCTCTGGTGTTGTTGCCTTTGATGTCAGGTGGAAACATGAGGATGGGACGGAGCAAGGGAATGGGTTTGGAGGCAATGCCTTCCTTTAGGTCTGATGTTCTTCTCTTGGGCTGTCACTGTAGGTTCAGGGACCTGTTATAGTAGAGGACACCTGCTTGTGCTTCAATGCCCTGGGGGGGCTCCCAGGACCCTACATGTAAGTGGCTGTTTCCCCTTTCATGTGCCAGGGTTAGGGGCCCAGGCTGGCAGGGTGGGCTCCACACTGCAGGAGCAGTGGGGTCAGGGAGGTGATGGCTGTGCCCTGCCCTTCATCCTGCACGCCAGGGGCTGCACTGAGCTCCTTGAGCCCTGTGGTAAATCACAGAGCAGGGATGGACAGACAGAGCTGGGCTCTTGGCTCTGGTTTTAATCTGTGCTGCCTGCTCTGGCAGCTTGGGAAGCTGTCCAAAGAGCAGTAAAGGCACCAAGCCTTTCAGCAGGACTCTGCCATGAGTGCCCCATAGGTTCTCCTAGGGACAGCTTTAATCCAGAAGGTAACAAAGTTATTATGTATTTATATACATAAAACTAGGATACAGTAAATTAAATACCCCACTGCTGTTTCACTGTGTCCCCTTCAGCTTAAGAGGTAAGTCTGTCCTTCCTGGTAAATAGTGCAGAATGAGTGATCTTACAGCACACTGAGAGGGATTCAAAGGCCTATGAAAATGTAAGCAACAATGTCACAAGGATGTCTATATATCTGAGAGATAATTGCAAAAATTGATCTTCCCTCTTTCCTTCCTTTTCAGAAAATGGTTCCTGGAGAAACTCAAGCCAGAAGGTACTGCCCTCATGTCCCTGCTCTGTGTGTGACCTACTCCTGTGCCTCTGAAGTGGCTCCCTGCCCATGCTGGGGGAACCAGCAGGTTCCTCCAGCCTGCTCTGTGCCCTCCTTCCTGGGATGTTGTTTTTCTCAGTAGCTCCATCCCTGGATTCCCAGACTCCTGCCTCTGCAGGCTGGTGGCAGGGCTCATGGGAGCATCTTGTTTGTCCTCAATGTGACCTGGTAGATCTCCTGCTCCCTGTGGTTTCATGGCAAGCCCCTCTCCACTAACGCTCCCCTCCCCTGCTGTGCCTTGACCCCAAGCTCAGAGTGTGACTGCAAATCCTGTGCTGGTGTCATTAACATGAGCACTGATCACTTTCAAGCACCAGGGGATTTAGTTATGCTGGGTTGCTTCCTCTCCCAGATTCATGGCCGGGCTCTGGAGATGAGAGCTGAGCTCTGGCCTCAGTCACAGCAGGGATCCTGCCAAGAACACGCTGGTGCCTGAGCTCTGTCACCTCCCAGGGGGGTTGGGAAGGCCATGTGGAACACTGGGTGGCTGTGCTGTGCTCCCAGGGAGCAGCAGGAGCTGCAGGCTCCCTCCTGTGTCCCCCAGGGCTGTACAAGCTGCTGGCTGGCTTTGAGGACAAGTCTGCCTATGCGCTCTGCACCTTCGCCTTCAGCAGCGGCAACCCCGAGGAGCCCGTGAAGCTCTTCAAAGGGCAGACCCACGTAGGTGCTGTGTGCTGGGAGGGGGGTTCTGCTGCCACTGCCACTGTGCCCCTGCTGGGGACATTGTGCTGGCCTCTGGTCGCTGGGGAGGGCGCAGCTGGTGGGAGGTGGGTGCTGGGGTGCAGCCCTGTGTTCAGGGGTGCTCACTGAGCGTCACCTCAGTCTGCTCAGCCCCATCTCCTCTGGGTTCAGTGTTTAGGGAATTGTATGGAGCACGGATACTTGCATGTATATACCTAGCAAAAACTAACAGTAAGGTTAGGACTAAATCTTTTGTCCTTGGGTGTGTGTGGCAGCCATCTTGACATCTTCAGTGTCATGCTTTTTTATAAGTTATAAGAACATAAAATTTGGTGGGTGATTGGTTGATGATTTATGATCATGGTTTGTATTTTTGTTTGGTTTTTTGGGGGGGTTAGTTCTGGGGTTAATTCTATGTTTGGGGGTGGTTATGGAGTGATGATGACAGTTGGTTATTGTTTTTGATACTAGGAAATATAGAGGAAGGTTAATTGAAAGTGTGTTGATGACAAATTATTTGGATAATGTAGGGATATATGGTTTAATTAGTTGATTAAAAAAAATAAAAAATGTCAACATAAAAATGTTGAATGTGTAAAATGGAATTTAAATATTAATTTCTAGTGAATGCACTAATTTAAATATTAGTTCCTAGTAAATTCTCCCTCTGTATAACAGTTCTTAGCTCTGGTGTTTGGAGAGGTCAAAGTAAATTCTAGTTAAAAAAAATTTTAAAAAATAAAAAAAAAAATTAAAAAAAAAGTCAACATAAAAAAATGAATGTGTAAAATGGAATTTAAATATTAATTCCTAGTGAATGCACTAATTTAAATATTAGTTCCTAGTAAATTTAAATATTAGTTCCTAGTAAATTCTCCCTCTGTATAACAGTTCTTAGCTCTGGTGTTTGGAGAGGTCACCATAGGGCAGTGTGAGTTTGGAGCTGCTGACTTTGGTGACGTCCTGGGGAGGGGACGTGCAGGGCCTGTGGTGGCTGCACTGTGAGCTGTGGCTGCATGTCTCTGTCTGTGTTTGAGACGTGACTGCAAGGGTGTGCAGTCTTTAAGGGGTTTTTGTGCTTTTTTGTGTTCTTTTAATGTTTTTCTGTGCTTTCTCATGGCAGGGAGTGATAGTGGAGCCCAGGGGCCCTCGGGATTTTGGCTGGGATCCCTGCTTTCAGCCAAATGGCTACAACCAGACGTAAGTGGTGTTTTACCTACAGCTCTTGGTGTAAGGCAAACCTTGGTCAAGGGTGTCCAGGGGAACTTGCTTGTGAGGAAGGGCATCAGGGGGACATGTTCTCCTGGATCAGAACACAGTGGGTGATGGGAAACCCCTGGATCAGGGGTTCTGTCACTACAGATGCCCCCCTGAGCCAAGCAGGGAGGCAGAGGGGAGCTCTCGGTGCTCCAGCGATGTGCTGTAGTGTCCCTGCTACTGACACTTGTTTCTGTCCCCCGCAGCTACGCTGAAATGCCCAAGGCGGTGAAGAACTCCATCTCACACCGGTACCGGGCGCTGAGCGAGCTCTCCGCCTTCTTTCTTCAGAGCGACTCTCCAGAGCCCCGCCCCGCTCCCAGCTAGCGCCGAGGGAGCTCACACAGCCGCACGGGATTCCTAGGTGGGAAAGGACCCCTGGAGATCCCCGTGTCCGAGCCCTGCCCGAGCAGGCGGGGTGCATGTCACAGGCAGCGCCGCAGAGACTCCCTCCGCTGCGGGCTGCCATTAAAGCTGCTCCTTCGAACCCACCGCTGCCTCGCTCTCCTTTTTATTGCTCCAGCAGAGCCCAGCGCTGTGCGCTGTTAAAGCTGCGCCGCTGTGTACCGGGGGCGGCTTTGGACCGGCACCGGCACCAGAACGGGCACCGGCACCGGGCGGGGGCGCGCCGGGGCCGCGGAGCGGCCGGGCCGGAGGCAGCCAATGGGGAACGGTCTGGACGGAGGCAGCCAATGGGGAACGGTCTGGGCGGAGGCAGCCAATGGGCGGTGGCCAGGGCGGAGGCAGCCAATGGGCGGCGGGCGCGCCGTGCCGCGCAGCCGGAAGCGGTCAGCGCGGCGCACACGTGGGGCCGCGGCGGCGGCGGGAGCGGGGCACGGCACGGCACGGCCCGGCCCGGCCAGGCCAGGCCAGGCCAGGCCAGGCCATGGAGCTGCTGCCCCGCAGCCCCGCCGAGTTCGGCTCCGCACCCTACTGGGATCGCTTCTTCCGCCAGCGCGGGCAGCGGCCCTTCGAGTGGTACGGGGCCTTCCCGGAGCTCTGCCCCGTTCTGCACAAGTATGTGCGGCCCCGCGACAAGGTGAGCCCCGCTGGCAGCCAGCGCTGTGTCCCCGCCGCGCTCCTCCTGCGCCGCCAGCTCTGAGGTGGTTTTGCCTGCAGAAGAGGAGGTCAGCTCTGACCCTACCGCTCTCTACAAGTCCCTGAACGGAGCTTGTAGCCAGCTGGGGCTCGGCTTCTTCTGCCAGGCACCCAGCAACAGAATGAAAGAACAGTCTTGAGCTGCGCCAGGGAAGGTTTAGGGTGGACAGTCGGAGGATTAATTTCTTCAGAGAAAGGGCGCTTAGACATTGGAATGTCACCGTCCCTGGAGATGTTTCAGGAGAAACAGAATGTGGCACTCAGTGCCGTGGTCTGGTTGGCACGGTGGTGTTTGGTCATCGCTTGGGCTCCACGTTCTCAGAGATCTTTTCCAGGCTAGTTGGTTCTGTGTGTGAGGACTGACACAGATGATGTTGTGAAACACGCCAATTACTTGTTTGTTTTTTTTTTTTAATTTTAAAAGTTTAATGGTAATAAAATAGTAATACAATTAGAGTAATAATAATTTGAACAATTTGAATTAGGACAATACGAGACAATAGAAACAAAGAGTTACGGATGTCCGGGTACCTTTTTCTGGGCAGCACGAGCCTGAAAAAGGACCCACGTTAACAGAGGATTAACCCTTTAAAGCAACAGCCTGTTGCATATTCATACACCTCATAGATGATGCATAAATTCCATTCAAACACAGGATTCTGTCTGGTCATCAACAACTTCTTCCTCATAATCCTGACAGCACCTTCAAAGTGGGAAGAAGTTTATTTCTTCTGATAAGAGGGCAATAAATTCTTTTTTTTCTGAAAGATTTAGGTGTCCTGTGGCTGCTATCTCGCTGCAAGTTCTTTAAAAAAGTATCCTACATAGCATAGTTTCTATTTTAATATTTTTTTATAACCTAAAACTATATTTAACACACTACTTTAGAGAATTAATACAGTGTAACTTTCTAACACAACACATATAATATTCATTTTAATGTTTGCAAAAAGCCAATCATAAAATACATGCATTTTTCTCAATGTGAAGCCCCCAGTGTGCCTTAGCAAGGGGACAGGAGAAACCCCTGGTTGGCCCTAGTCTGGGCAGCTCTGGGGGTTAAAACTCCGGGGTCATTCTCAGAAAACGTGCAGCAGACACATCACGTCTGTGCCACGGGACTGTGCCCTGTGGACATGTTATCCTGGGCCATGCAGAGTGACTTTGCAGGCCCCAAGGGTGTGCTTTTCACAGAGGGCCCCACACACATCTGGTATTTGCTCCTAAAATGAGGGGGGGTATTTCCAGGGTGTTGTCACCATCTCCCTGCTCTGTGCTGCTGCCCAGGTTCTCGTGGTGGGCTGTGGGAACTCGGAGCTGAGCGAGCAGATGTACGACGTGGGCATGTGCCAGGACATCGTCAACATCGACGTCAGCGACGCCGCCGTGCGCCAGATGCGGGAGCGCAGCGCCAGCACCCGGCCCGGGATGAGCTACCTGCTGATGGACATGCTCCACATGGACTTCCCTGATGCCCACTTCCAAGTGGTCCTGGACAAAGGCACGCTGGATGCCCTGCTGACCGATGAGGAGGAGGCCACTTTAGCCAAGGTGGAGCAGATGTTTGCTGAGATCAGCCGGGTGCTGCAGGTGGGAGGGCGCTACCTCTGCGTCTCCTTGGCACAAGCCCACGTGCTGAAGAAAGCTGTGGAATACTTCTCCCAGGAAGGCTGGGTGGTGCGAGTCCACCAGGTGGCCAGCAGTGGGGACAAGCAGCAGTTTGTGCTGCCTGTCTTTGTGTATGTGATGACAAAGTTCAGGAAGGTGCCTGGCTCAGCAGCGCAGATCCTGGAGATCTGCCCCGAGGAGCAGGACAGGCCCGTGCGGGTGGAGAGCGCGGAGCGGCTGCTGGCAGCGGTGAAGGACAGGCAGCACTATGCCCTGCTCTGCAGCCAGATCAGCAAAACCCCCTGCAGGGAGCAGGTTTCCTTGGATCTGTGTGACAGAGAGAGTGGGAAGCCTCGCTACACGCTGCACGTGGTGGACAGCCCCTCGGTGAAACCTTCCCGGGACAATCACTTTGCCATCTTCATCAGTGAGTACAGCCCGTGCAGGCTGCAGCCAGGTGCTTGTCCTGGCCAGGAGCTGCAAAGCAGCCAGCCCTTCAGGGCCTGTTGAATTTGGGGCTGGAGAGGGAAATAACCCACCTGTGTGGGGTTGGGGTGATGTTTTAGCCCTGCCTTTGCGGTGGGGTATGTGCTTTGCAGTTGGGGTGATGTTTTAGTCCTGGCTTTGCAGTGGGGTGGTGCAAGCACAGATGTGGCACAGAGGAGCTTGTTGGGCAGAGGGACACTGCCTGCCCTGCCTCCAAGGTGGTGATTCCTGCCTGGATGCTGGTGACAGCCAGGTTAGCACCTTGGAGCCAGGGAGGCGTTGCTGCTCTCTGTGGATGTCCTGGCTTGCAGGGCCAGACTGCTGGGGCTGCACTCACAGAGATGTGTCAGCCTCTGCCAGCAGCACCATTCCCTCCCTGCATGCCTGCAAAGCTCCCACGGCCTGGAGACAGCTCAGGAGCCTGTTGGACACCCCTTCTAATGAGATGTGGCTTTTCCAGCTTTTTCCATGAGTCTGCCCAAAGCAGGGGAGATCCTGGCTCTAACCAAGCAGTGCCACCTCCCTTGAATGTCTTGCCATTCCCTGTGGCTCTTCCCCTGGCAGCTCCAGGCCGGGAGCAGCCCAGGCTGATGGCAGCCCCTTCTGCAGTCCCGCAGGGCAGGGAGACCGAGTGGCTCTTTGGGACGGAGGAGGGGCGGCGGCAGCTGGCGGCCAGCGCGGGCTTCGGGCGCCTGCTGACGGTGGCGCTGCACAGGGAGCAGCTCTACGAGGGCATGGCCGCCATCCAGGCTGAGCTCTCAGGGAAGGTGATGGAGCTGGCCCCGCCGGGCCTCCCTGCCCGGCAGCAGGTGAGCCCCCACTGCCCAGCCCCCTGGTGGGCTTCCCAAAACACGGCCAGGCTGGCTCTGCCAGCAGGGAAACCCTCTTCTCCAAGGGAGACTGAGCTGGATGCCTTGGTGGGCAGGCAATGGGCTTCAGGTGCAGCTTCTCTTGGCTTTCCCTCCAGCTGTCTGTCTGTGCTTGGAGGCAGGATTTGAGGTGCTTGTGTGGTAGGATTCAGTACAAAGTCCTTGCCCTCCAAAATCCAACATCACAAGAAAAGCAGAGATCCAGAAACCCTAAAAGCATCCAGTCTCCTGGCTTAATCCTGGCTTTAACTTCTGTTCCTTCTGTCTTTTCCTCCCTGCCCCAACTCCACACCATCTGAGCTCTTGTAAAAACCCTTGCTGTGTTTGCTCCCTGCATTCCCTGTGTTGGGAGTGAATCCAGTGCAGATCCCCAGCTCTCCTGTGGCATCCCACTGCTCCTCTATTGTGTCTGCTTCGTCCTGGCTCAGTCAGGACAGTGGGAAAGCCAAGCCCAGCAGCCCTGTCCTCCCTGCAGGTGCCCTTCCTGTCTGTGGGAGGGGACATCGGGGTGCGGGCGGTGCGGCACCGTGGCAGCAGCGCCCTGAGCGGGGACTTCGTGGTGGAGGACGTGAAGGGAGATGGCAGCTGCTACTTCCGCCGCCTCATCTTCCTCCAGAACAGGAACGTGGTGCAGTCTGAGGCTCGGCTCTTGGCCCCCACACCTCTCCCAGGTACACAGGGCAGGGGCCAAGGCTGATTTTTTAGGGTGACAGAGAGTGAGAGCAGTACAGGAAGAGGGTAGGAGTCCTGCTGGGACCTGCCTGTCATGCTCTAGAGCAGCCTTGGGTGTGACTGTGTTCACAGGGGTCTGAGGATGAGGAAAGAGATGAGGATCTGACTCCATGTTTCACAAGGCTTGATTTATTATTTTATTATATATATTATATTAAAACTATACTAAAAGAATAGAAGAAAGGATTTCATCAGAAGGCTGGCTAAGAATAGAATACGAAAGAAAGAATGATAACAAAGGCTTGTGGCTAGGACAGAGGGTCTGAGTCAGCTGGGCTGTGATTGGCCATTAATTAGAAACAACAACATGGGCAAATCAAAGATCCACCTGTTGCATTCCACAGTGGCAGATAACCATTGTTTACATTTTGTTCCTGAGGCCTCTCAGCTTCTCAGGAGGAAAAATCTTAAGGAAAGGATTTTTCCTAAAAGATGTCTGTGACACTTGGTAGTGTTCTTACACCGTGGGTGGGACAGGGCTGAGGGTGGCTGGTTCTCAGAAAGCACCTGCATCTCCCCCCTTGCCTTACTGGCTGGTGTCTCCTGTTACTCAGGCCAGAAGAAGAGGAGGAAAGACAAGAAGAAACCCAGCCCCACAGAGTCACCTGGCGCCATCGACAAGAGCTACCTGTGCTGTGAGCACCACAAGGCCATGGTTGCGGGGCTCTGCCTGCTGGGGGGCCCCGACGCCCTCCCAGGTGACGAGGCCAGCAGTGGGAGGCTGGGCTGGGGCAGGTGTCCCCATGCCACAGCCCCTTGGGGAAAGGCTCTGTTGGCCAAGGTGCCCCGGGCACCCTTCCCAAAGCGGTTTGGGGATGGTGGGTGGGATGAGTGTGGTTGTGTTTGCAGGGGTCCCAGGATGAGGGAAGAGATGAGAATCTTGATTCTTTGTTTCAGAAGGCTGATTTATTATTTTATTATATATATTATATTAAAAGAAAATTATATACTAAAAGTGTACTAAAGAATAGAAGAAAGGATTTCATCAGAAGGCTTGAAAGGAATAGAAAGGAATGGAATGATAATAAAATTTTGTGACTGACCAGACAGTCTGAGACAGTTGGACTGTGATTGGCCATTAATTAAAAACAACCACATGAGACCAATCAAAGATGCACCTGTTGCATTCCACAGCAGCAGATAATTATTGTTTACATTTAATTTCTTAGGCCTCTCAGCTTCTCAGGAGAAAAATCCTAACTAAAGGATTTTTCATAAAATATGTCCATGACAGACGAGCAGTGGGATTCTGGCATCCTGGAGGCTCACTGGGTGCTCTTGGTTGGCAGGAGAGCTGGCAGTGCTGGTGGTGGGGCTCGGCGGGGGCAGCCTGCCCCTCTTTGTCCACGATTACTTCTCTCAGGCCCGCGTGGCCGTGGTGGAGATCGACCCCTCCATGCTGGAAGTGGCCACGCGCTGGTTCGGGTTCTGCCAGGGTGAGCGCATGCAGGTGCACGTCTCCGATGGCCTGGACTACGTGGCCAAGCTGGCAGCTGAAGGTACCATCTCACAGAGCATCTCAGGTGCCCCATCGAGCCCAGTGGGTGCCACCGTGGGTAGCAGAGTCCTGGGCTGTTGTCACCACCTGCTTCCCCTTCCTGCCCATCTCCTGCCCTGTGTCACAGTCCCCAGCCTCACCAGGTCTCTGCAGCTCACAGCCTGTCCTTGCCAACCTGTGTAGAGGTTGGTGCCTCCCCCAGCACCAAGGGCTTGTAAAGAGAAACCCCAGCAGAGAAGTCACCCATAACATGGCAGAAGGGGTGTCTTGACCATCCCATCTTTGGCCTTCCCACGTGTGTAGCTCACTTCTGTCCCAGAGGGTAACAGCTGTCTGTGCTTTGTCCTGCAGCACCAGCCCAGTATGATGCCATCATGTTTGATGTGGACAGCAAAGACCTCACGGTGGGGATGAGCTGCCCACCCCCAGCCTTTGTGGAGAAGCCCTTTCTGCAGAAAGTTAAAACCATCCTCAAGCCAGAAGGTAGGAGGGGAGATGTGGCCATGTCCCTGTGGCCAGGCTGGTCGGTTCTGTGTGGAAGTGGGGCTGTGCCACCGTTTCTCATCCGGGAGAATACTGGCTACAGCCAGGATTGGTGCATGGCATCCCCTTCTCCTGGGGGTCCTGCATCTGGGTATTTCAGTGGGCACTGTGACAGCAGGATGGCCTGAGACAGGCTGAGACATCCCAGGGGGCCAGCAGAGGTTTCTGGAAGCAGAAGGTGTGGGCAATACCTGAGAACAGATCTCGTGGCTACCCACCACCCATGTGGCAGCAGGGATGTGGAATGGAGCCAGGGGCACACTAGTGAGGGAGACATTTTCACCAGGGTGGCACAGGGTGGCAGGGAGCAGGCTGGGGTGTGGTCACCAATGGTTGCAGTGTTGTGAGGGTCCCCAGGACGAGGTGAGAGATGAGAATCCGACTCCTAGTTCTTAGAAGGCTGATATTAATTACATTATATTATATTATATTATATTATATGAAATTATATTTTATTATATTATATGAAATTATATTATATTATATGAAATTATAGTATATTAAATTATAGTATATAGAATTATATACTAAAACTATACTAAAGAAAGAGAAAGGAGACATCAGAAGGCCAGACAAGAATGATAATAAAAACTTGTGACTGACCAGAGAGTCCGGCACAGCTGGCTGGGATTGGTTATTAAGTAAAAACAATTCACATGGAACCATGCACCTGTTGGTGAGCAACCTCCAGAGCACATTCCAAGCACTCAGATAATTATTGTTTACATCTCTTTTCTGAGGCTTCTAAGGAGACAAACCCTGGGGAAGGGATTTTTCATAAATGTCACAGTGACAGTGGGGTGCGCCGGCTGCTCTGAGCTCCCTCCTCTCTCCCTGCTGCAGGAGTCTTCGTGCTCAACCTGGTGTGCCGCGATGCCCGGCTGAAGGAGTCGGTGCTGGCCGCCCTCAGGGCCGTGTTCCCGCTGCTCTACGCGCGCCGCATCCAGGGCGAGGTGAACGAGATCCTGCTGTGCCAGGCGGGCCCCGCGGCCCGGCGCAGCCCCTCAGAGCTGGGGGCGCGGGCACGGGCGCTGGAGGGGGCCCTGCGCCAGCCGGGCCGGCCCTGGGACAGCTCCTATGTGCTGGCAGACATGCTGCAGGCCGTGCTTGTCCTCTGAGGGGGCTCTGCTGCTCTGCTCGGGCACCACGGGCCTCCTGTGGGACACAACGGGGTAACCATGGCTGGCACTGCTGCCCGATGCCAGCCTGGGCCTGCTGGCACGGGAAGGCCCTTCCTGAGGAATGGCTCCAGCACCGTGCGGGGCTGTGAAGCCCGAGGGGCAGCTGTGGGGTGAGGACGGTGCTGTGGGACTGGCAGGGCTGTGGGTTTGGGTCTGTCCTCGTTGTTTTCCCACCCTCCGACTCTCCTTGCCCTTCAGCACAGCTCCTGTTGTTCTGAGGGTGCCTCTCCCTGCGTCTCCAGCGTTCTGGTGTCTCTGCAGGGCCCCAGGCCTGCTCCAAGGCTGCTCGTGGGTGTGTGTGGGTGGGCTGCGAGCTGTGAGAATAAAGTGCTCAGGGGTGCTCTGAGGCCTGCAGTACTTTGCTATTTCTGGCTTATTTCTGAAGCACCCACACCCCTGGGAAAACTACGGTCATCACTGCACTTCAGAGGTGTGTCCTGGGAGCAGGCAACTTGAACCCCACTGCCCCCTCACCACTCAGCATCCCAGTACATTTCCCCCTTCTGAATCTCTCCAGCCATCACCACTGAACTGAAACCCCTGAGCTCAGAACCCTTCTGCCCCAGGGCTAGCAGGGACCCAGCCCTGTGCTCAGGCTCCTGGCCACACTCACCCAGCTGGTGCAGGTCAGCCTTCCTGCAGTATGAAAGAACAGCAAGAAAACACCATTGGGGTGTTCCCAGAGCACCCCAATCCTGCCCAGGCAGCTTAGTCAGGAGCTGGCCTGTGTGATGCCTTGTGAGGGCTGAATAGAACAGAGACTAGACAGAGATAAAGAATAAAGCAGGGATTTATTAGGTGGCCTCAATGGATCCACCTTGGGCAGCACAAGAGCCCAGCCAGGGCTACACCCAAGATGAACCAAAATGGTCACAAAATGCATGACTGGTCATGGGGTCTCTTGGGTCTCTCATTTTATAAGTTCTGCTCCATTTGCATTTTGGAATTAATTGTCCAATTACAGCTTTAGCCCATGCAGTCCCATCCTGCTTGTTTTTCTCTCTTCAGTCCACATTGTTTGTGCTCTTGGGCCTGAGATTTGGATCATTTGTCCTTGGTGCCCAGCTAGAGCAGGAATTGTTTTGTCTCCCTGATCTGTGCAGGAGCTCACCATCCCCTCATATGAAGCCCAGACCCACACACTAAAGCAGAACAGAATGTGAAAAATATAAAAGCTCAAACCTGAGGCATCATGTGTGTCCTGGCTGGGCATGGACCTGCAGGTTCTCATTCATTCATCAGAAGCCATTTTGGGGGGGGGGGGGGGGGGGCTTGTCTTTCTCCCCTGCAACAGCAGGTGCCAAAATGAGCCTGAGACACGGTACCAAAATGACCAGCTTGCAGACAGCAAGGTGACAAACTGCTGCTCTGCCACTGATCCTGCACCCTCACTGCTCTGCCACTGATCCTGCACCCTCACTCCATGGTCCCTTCTGCCACTGGCAGCCTGAGAGGACACCTGTGAAGCTGCCTTTCTGAGAGCTGCTTCCCAAAGCAAACCCTCCCCAGCCACCTCTCCACAGCCCCAGGAGCCAACAGCACACCAGAGCAGCTCCAGGAGGGATCTGGCTCAGTATCCCTGCTGGGGCCATCTCCCAGCCCTGCAGCTCACACCCCCTGTCCCAGCAGGGTTTGGGCTGCCCCTTCCTTGCTTGGAAGGAGCCGGCTCTCCTCCATCTGTGGGAAAACCTCTGCCACTTCCAAAGCAGAGTAGGAGGCTGTGTGAGCTGAGAGTTTGCAGTTCCCCAGCTCATGGGGCCATGGAAAGGACACCCCAAAAGGCTCTTGTTGGACTATGCCCCTTTCTGACCCAGAGATGGGGCAACTGAGAGGCATTTAAAAATTTTCTTTCCATTTTCAGTCTCAAGTGAAGGGTGAGGCAATACAGATGTTACAATTCATGCCATCACAATCAGAAACCAATTATTTCTTAATTACAATACATTATACACATTTCTTAGACTATCAGCTTTTGCCACAGCATGATGTAAATGCCTTAAAGCCAATCATCTAAAATTACTCCTTGTGGGACCTACTACAATGCATTTTTCATAGTTCTATGTTCATAGTTTCATAGTTTCTCCAAAGTATCCAGTCTTTTTTGCAAGGCCATCTTTTGAAACTTGTTTCTCATTCCATTTCTCTCTCAACAATATGTTTTATTCCATGGCATTTCTAAGTCAGCATTTCTTATCTCAAAGTTTGCATACAGATGCACACTATGTGAGCCCTCTGTCAGGCTTTGAGAATTCTCTACAAATCAATTTCCCACAGGCTGTCACCCTTGCAGCAGTGGGGTCCATGTGGGCACTGCCCCATGCAGGAGATGGGGCTGTTGGTGCCTAGGATGCCCCATGGCAGCTGTGCTGCCAGCAAGCACCTCCCTCTGATCAGCAGCTGGGGGTGTGTTTTTATTTCAATTTCCCAGCAGGTTCTGCTTTGGGAGCTGCTCTGCTCAGATCCCTTCTCTGATGCTTCCTCCCTTGTTCCCCTTCCCACAGAGGGACACGTGGGTGCCCTACTTTCTCCCTGGGCTAACCTGCAAGTACACAAAGGAGTAGATGCTGTTTTAATAAGTGCTTTTGATGGTTCCCAGGCCCAGGAGAGCAGGGCTGGCCTGTTCCCTGCCTCAGATAAAGGCTGGCAGCCTGGCTGGGTGCCCTCTGTGCCACCACCCAGTCACTCCTCCAGTGATTCTCCTCCTCCTGTGCTGAGTTCAGCACAGCACGGGGGAGAAACAAGGCTGGAGCTGGAGCTGAAGTGTTCCTGCCCCCATGCAGTTTCTAAAGCTGCTCTGTGATGAGCACTGTTCTGAAAGATATCTATTATCCACCTAGCTGAGCAATGGCAAATTTCTCAACTAGATCAGCAGTGCTGCCTTTACTCTATTTTTAACTTAGTTTGCAATTCTCCACATAATCTTAACCACGTAGGTTTGTGTGTGTGTGCCTTTTTTTTGTACCGAAACCATCTCCTTTCCTCCCCAGGAGCTCATACAAAGGCTGCCTTCATCCCTCCCTTGTCCAGTCCTGCCTTTCTGTTGTGCTTCCAAAATGCTGCATAACGCCACATCCTGGTGGAAAAACAAAAGCCATCTATTAGAAACAATGTAAGGATGAAATCTCAGTTCATTGCAGCTGTTCTTGCAGCTACTGGCAGCCTGGCAACTTTGGTCTGAAAATTAATTTCAGCTGGAAAATGGCAAATTCATGAATGCTGCAAATCCTCCTCTGCAGGTAAAATGCTCCACGGCTGGTGTAATTGACACATAGTAAATATTTCTCTGCTGGCAGCCAAAACACGCAGCTAATGTATATGTTTGGCAAGGGTGATTCTGTGAGAGTTTTGGCAATGTGCTCGTGTTTACATCCCTGACTCCTCACTTCCTTCCCTTGCAGCGTAGGCACGCTGATAGAAGCAAGCTCTGCCGTCACTTAGCAACCCCCACGGGCACGGAGATGTTGACTTTTCCCTCTCTGGCTTTCCCAGCACAAAAAGAGCCGGGTGTGGAACTCACCCCACGGCTCAGGTGTGAGCCTGGAGCCACCTGGGGATGCTTTGGGCTGTCCCGGTCCCTTCTCAGAGCATCACATCCATGTCCTGCTGCTCTGCAGGGGATGAGACACTGGAGTTGGTTGGGCAGCCCTAAGCTTCCTGAGCTTGGGTAGAAGGATGCAGAGAGGAATTTTGGCCAGGGTGGCTGTCAGCAAGCAGCTGTTGGGACAGTGACACTTTGAGGCAGGCACTGATGGGGTGCCACATGTTCACCCCATATGGTGTCACAGCCCAGGTCCCTGTTCTGGAGAAGAGACTGACACTCCAATTCTCTCAGGAGCAGGGTGCAGGTGGATGAGGGACATACTGTCATCAGCTCAAAGTACAGCAAGCAGCTGGGAGAGATTTTGCAGCAGCAAAAGCTGCAGGGACTGAGCTCTTGGGCTGATTCCCTTCAGCTGGGCAGAGCCTTGGCCCCACTGCTGGGGGATGCTGCATGGCATGGACCAGCACAACGAGGGCTGCAGCAGCCACTCCCAGAGGCTGGAAGCACGTGGGAAGTGTTTTGTCCATGCAATCTTCCCCTGGGGAAGCACTTGGCTTGTCTGGCTTTGTGGCCAAGGAAGCAGGCGTGCTGCCAGGCTGCAGGGAGGGAGTGCAGCTCTTCCCTAGGGTGCTGAGGGCTGCAGGGAAACATCTCTGCAGGCTGCAATGCAGCACGGTGCCCTTTTTCTACCCTGCAACGGGATGCACCCGACTAAAGAATGCAGCTGGAGGTCACAGGGCAGGAGAGAGGAGAGATAGGACAGGAACTGAGCTGTCCTGCCATCAGTGAGTCAGCAGTGCCCCGGGCTGTGGGGGAAGGCAGAAAGCACATCTTCTATACACGGAGAAATGCTGCAGCCACTATAATTGTAGCACTGCAGCCATTCTGGCTTTCTTTCACGGGCTGGAGTTCCATCTTTTGCAGGTTCAAGGTCTGAGCTCTTGTCCTGGCAGATGCACAGGGATGATGCTGACTGGCACCACTGCAGAGCCGAGCGCTGCCGAGAACCTGGAGCTGCCCCTTGCCCACACCTCCTCCTGCACTGTGCCCATCCTCTGCCTGAAAAGCTCTGCCAAAACTCTTGTCTGAAGCAAGAAGGAGGTGAGGAAGGTCCCTGGAGAGATGAGCAGGTGTGGATGAACTGTCTGTTCTTAGGGGAGAGGAGCAGCCTCTGCTGTGCTCTGTTGCCCCGGGCAGGGCTGTGTGCCTGGCTCTTCACTGCAGCCATCTGCAAGTCCCCACTCGGCTGCTTTTTACAGAACTCATTTCTCCTGAAGGGAATTGCACTGCTGTGTGCTTGGGAAGCAGCCTGGGGACCTGGTCCAAATGTCCTCAGTGCTAACGTCACTGCCTGGTTAGGGAGAAGTGTCTGTGTGTGAGTTTGTGGGTTCAGCTGCACCCTGAAGCCAGGCTATTTTTGCCATATATTTCTCTGAAAGTCGTGGCAGGACAAGCTTGCTGTCTGTAGCCTTGATCTGAAATGCACTGGAGGCTGTGACTGGGGGCCCCAGGCAGGCTGTGCTGGAGCTGGTGACATGTGACATCAGACCACACTGTTGGAGTCACCTTGGGGATCAGGGCACCCACCCTTCCTGCCGTGCCAGGAAAGGTGCTTGGCCGAGGTTTTCTCTCCTTGCTGGGCCTGGCACGCAGCAAAAGGAAATTATAAATATTGTATTTTATTGTATTGTATTATTAGGGGCACAAGTGAGCACAGCAGGGTAAAACCAGATTGTGTTTAGCTGGTTAACCAGTGAGCAGCACAGCTCTCTGCTCCTGGGGGTTGCCCCTACTCTTCCCCCAGAGAACAATTTCTTGCATGGCCCCCTGACACTGATTTGGGTCTTGTATTTCAGGGTTATTTGTTACAAGAAGATTTGCAGTGGTCTAGTAGCACCCCTGTTTCCTTTAGTTCAGCCACTCTGAATCTTGGCAAATTCAGAAAGCCAGGCTGGGCTCTGCACGGGGGTTTGGAACAAGCTGCCCAGAGGAGTCAGTCAGGACAAGCAGAGACCTAAAGATATGCTCAGGTGCCTCTCCTCTCTCCTTCCCTGCTCTCTTGGAGGTGTTGGAAAAATGAGAAAAACCTCTCATGATATCACAAGCATCCATCATGAAATTGTTTGTGCTTTTTCCAGAAGGTGGGGAATCTATACTTGGCTGCTTGTGGCTCTTTTTTTTTTGGAGTGGAGAAAATGGATTTTTGTAAGTGATAGAGTTGCAGGGTGAATGTGGGCACTTAATGGCTTTAACTCTGCTTCACCAGACAAAAAAATTGGTTTGGAAACTTCCCAGACTTGGGGGAATAACTCAAATTTCCTAATCTTAGTTTGTTTTCCTAAATTGTTTCCTAATTTTCTAAATTAGTTGCTTCCTAATTTATTTTATTTTAATTGAGGAAGCAGACAAAGCTGTAATTTACAGCCCTCACAGAAAGGAGAGTTCCCTGGATGATCAGTTTGAAGGTGTGCATGGTGCTGCTCCCCAGGCATCGTGCCTTTCTCAATCTTCATCTGTCTCCTGTGGAGATGCAATCCTAGGGCCAGGCTGCTCTTCTACAGATCTTAATTATTTCATGGGGGCAGCACAAAGTGCTCTGGACACTCATAATGCACTTCCCAACTTCCAGCCTCCATAGAAACCCACGAGCTGGAGGAAGGCCAGGCAGCTACTCCAATGCCTCCTGGCACAGCTCTCTCACCCAGGAGTGGGAAAGAAATAATCATGCTGCTAATTGGCATAATTATGTCAATAACTCCCAGGCTCCCAAGTAGACAGAAATGATGGCAAGGCTTTTCCCAGAGGCTGTGATCTGACTGCAGCAGTGAGGAGAAGCCGTGTCTGCCTCGTGCCGATTCAAATCCATCTGTGCCAATTCAAACCCCTTACTTGTTTCCAGAGTTATAGGTTTGCCTGCTGTAGAGTAATTTTTCACACTTATTGAGAGCCGTGGCCAAGAAGTTTTGATAATCCTCCAGATCGTTAGTCCCCGTCAGCCTGCGGGATGTTCCCAGCTCCCTTTGTTTTGCTTTTCCCGCTGAGCGGGGCCAGTGTCTGCTCCAATAGAGAGGGGAACTTTTATCCCTGCACGACTCCAAAGCCTGCATTTGGATATTTTCATGATGTGACTGCTGCCAGTAATCGCAGCTAAATCTCATCTCTGTTGTGTGCCTGAGCTTTTAGCTCAGCCCCAGCGTGCATTTTGGATTGAACCCGCTGCAGTGACACGGCTGGCACCTCGATGTCCCTCCCCAGCCTGCTCCTGAGCATTACCTGCTGCCCGCCCTGCCGGCTCCAGCTCCTCCTCCTCGGAACGTGCCCGAGCCTGGCAGAGCTCCTGCCTGTGCCTGGGCATCGCTCAGCCCTTCCCAGTGGTCAGCTGGGGCTCCCAGGGGAGAGGGGCAGCGTGGTGCTCTCAGGGGCAGCACACAGCTCGGGTTTTAGCTGCTCACAGTGACCCCGAGATGTGTTTGAAAGTCTCTTTTCCCAGCCCGGTGGTCGAAGAAGGAGTCAGAGCTCTTCAGTTCTCGGTCTCAAAGTTGTTTATTGTTTCTTATCTATAAAATTCTTATCTATAAAAATTCTTATCTGTAAAATTCTTTCTCTTGTCCAGCCGAGGTCCGCTCAGCAGAACAGACAGAGGCACTCTGGCCACCCCCGGGGCGGTGGTGTTATCTTTTTATAGTAAAAACTACGTACACATTATTTACAATTACTTCCCAATACCTATCACCTGTGTTAGACAGTGAGCTTCTACTCTAAACCAATCTAAAAGTGCCAACATCACAGCAGAAGATGGAGGCCAAGAAGAAGAAGGAGAAAGGCTGGACATGCCCAGATTCCTCCATCTTGCCCCCTGAACCCCCATTCTAAAAACCCCAAAAATCTATTTTTCACCCCACGACAAACTAGTTATTATTGTACTTATACTTTCATGGCTTGCAGATCCTCATACAAGGTTGGTCATTTCCTCCATGGGTCTCAAAGTCACAGGTGTTTTGGGCTCTGTGCCAGGGTCTCTGAGCCCCCTGGCAGGGGTCTGGGCTGCTCAGGACAGCCAGAGGGATGTCCTGAATTCCAACACACACAGACATGGCTGAACCCTGCTCCTCATGTCCAAGTGTCCCAGCACTGGGGTGGACTTGTCCTCAGGCAGGAACATGTGATATATGTTATACAATAATTCGTGCTAAAGGAAATTACAACCACAGCACCTTGTGTACCAAGCCAGTGTCGGACAAATAAAAAATGGAGATTCAAACACCAGGAGGGCGCTGTCTCTCGGGATCTATATTTCAAGGGATTTCTTTTTGTCTGACAAGACCCCAGCAGGAGGCTTTTGATAGGCATCATCAGAAGTTTATGCCAGGAAGTTTTCACCTGACAGAATTGTCACAGACACATTTTATGAAAAATCCTTTAGTTAGGATTTTTCTCCTGAGAAGCTCGGAAACCTCAGAGGAAAAGAAAAACAATGATTATCTGCTGCTGTGGAATGCAACAGGTGCATCTTTGATTGGTCCATGTTGATTGTTTCTAATTAATGGCCAATCACAGTCCGGCTGTCTCCGACTCTCTGGTCAGTCACAAAATTTTATTATCATTCCATTCCTTTCTATTCCTTTCAAGCCTTCTGATGAAATCCTTTCTTCTATTCTTTTAGTATAGTTTTAATATATCATTTTCTTTTAATATAATATATATAATAAAATAAGAAATCTGCCTTCTGAAACATGGAATCAAGATTCTCATCTCTTCCCTCATCCTGGGACCCCTGTGAACACAACCACACAGGATTTCAGGAATTATCCACTGGTTCCAAGAAACACAGCAGCAAGAAAGAAAAACTATGATAATATGCTAAAATTTGCTAAAGAAGAGCTCCCTTCCAGAGCCCAAAGGACTGTATGAAACAGACCCCTTCAAAATGACATTTCAGAGACTCACAGGGACTTTGGTGCAATAGAGGCCAAATCCTGAGTCTCCCCAACACTGATCACCTGGCTCAGAGTTGAATTGCTTGTGGCTTTTTCCAAATTTATACTTTGATAATTTAATACATTTCCTTCATTATTAAATTGGAATATTCATTTATAACAAACAGAATCACAGAATGGGTCATGTTGTCAGGGAGCACAGAGGGGCATCTGGTCCAATGTCCCAGCTCAAGCAGGGTCATCCCAGAGCACAGGCACAGGATTGTGTCCAGTTGGCACTGGGATATCTCCAGTGAGGGAGGCTCCACAGCCTCTCTGGGCAATCTGTGAAAAAGCAATCCCAAAAAGCAAGCTCTAAGTGATGTCCAGATGGTAAAAAGACAAATTACTTGTCGGATTGTAGAATTGCCTTGCTAAGGTTTAGGGCTTGACATGTTTCAGTGATCTCAGACCTAGGGGGAGGTTACCAAAGGGGAGAAGGGTGTACCAGTATTAGTTGACACAAAGAATGCAGAATTTAGGGGCTACAAGGCTATTTGGCAGAACACCCAAGATAAGGAAGAAACTAATTAAAACAACTGAGCAACTGTGCTGCAATCAGCTCTGGCTGGTTAAGAGGTAATTCTGGCAGGGGCAAATTGTCACCACTGACTCACAGACCAAAAACCCACTAATTTAAGAGAAAGACTGAGCATGCAGATTAATTAGCACTGGAAACAAGAGGATCATTAACCAACAGAAGACAGAACACTAATTAATAAGCGAACTAGATAACTTGTAGCCAATAAACATTAACGCCTTGGTTTGTTAAAATCCACAAAAATGGAAAACTTCTGACAGTGGTCGTGCTGGCTTTGTGGAATTGCCACCCAGCCATCTTTCTGCGCAGAACTACAAACAAATCCAGCCCCTTGACTCTGAGCGTGAATGGGCCTTTGGCACAGCGGGGGGAAAACGGATTTTGGGACAATCGTGGGACAATCGCGGGACAATCGTGGGACAATCGCGGGACCGGCACCGGGACCCGCACCGGAGGGGGCGTGGCCGCCCCGCGGAGGCCCCGCCCCCAGGCCAGCGGAGGGAGGCGCGCATGCGCAGTGCGCCGGCCGTTACCTGTCAGCGGCGGCGGGCGGAGGAGGAGGAGGTGGTGGCGGGATGGAGGGGCTCATCCCGCTCGTTAACCGGCTGCAGGATGCCTTCGCGGCGCTGGGCCAGAACTGCCTGCTCGACCTGCCGCAGATCGCGGTGGTGGGCGGGCAGAGCGCCGGCAAGAGCTCCGTGCTGGAGAACTGCGTCTCCAGGTGAGGGGCGGCGGGCACGGCACCCCCGCGCGCCCCCCTCCCCCCGCTCCCCCCACACGGCCCGCGGCGCGCGCTGCTCCCAACGGCCGCGGCGCGCGCCCCCCTCAGAGCGGCCAGGGCGGGGGGGGCGGTGTCGGGCAGGGATGGACGAGGAGGGGTTTGGGGGGACAGTTCGCGGCTCCGAGCCCACCGTGGGTGCTCGTCCCCACCGAGGATGCTCGGTGTCCCTCCCCCCGCGGTGCCTCGGGGGTGGCGAGGCGGGCCCTGGCCCGGCAGCGCCCGTGATGCGATGTGCGCGATGCGGGGAAGCCGCCGCGGCTCCGGTGCGAGCGCGTTCGTGTGCCCGCTCCGTGTGTGCGTGTGTGTGTGGGGGGGTGACCGCTGCCTGAGAGGAACGAGGTGTTTAAAGCCCCAAACCCTAATTTCGGTGGCGTGCTGGCTCTGGGCGCCTCATTCCTCCCATCCTATCGCGTGTAAATTCGCACCGTCCCGACGCGCCCGTGGGTATTCGAATCGCGGCGTCATTAAGGTTGGAAAAAACCTCCAAGATCGCAAGTCCAACATGCGCATCGTTTCTAACAAGTCACTGACAGGAAAAGGGGAAGCCTGGCGATTCAGGCGGTGCTTTTTGACGGCCAGGCTGTGCCTCTCGAGACATCCCGAGGTAAACATGGGCTTCACGTGCTGTTTGATGAAGTTCCTGCTGCGTTTGCCTCAAATAGCTGCGGGCTCCCGGAGGGAGGTGGTGCTCCCGCAGCCGAGCTGCGATCCTAGTCCGGATTATGGGGTGGAAATGCTGTTGTGTGTCGGTGATTGGGGGACTTTGATGTGCGGAGATCTTCACCGAAGGTAATATTAAATGCTGTGACACTCCACAACCTGGCCGTGTGCCAGGCTGCAATAGCTCTTGATACCCGGTATAAAAATACTGTATAGTGGCTCTTATCTCTTCTTCAGAACTGACTGTGTTAAATGTCAGTTCTTCCTCTTCTTTCTCCTTGAAGACTGTAACTAGCTACTGGTGTTGTCAGTACTGGCAAGTCTCTCGATTCTGGAAAACATAAATGAGATCCTCAGAAAGCACAATTGGCTATCAAATTATTACTGTTCTCTTTAAACAAGTCCTTAAAAAGTATTTTGGTAACCTTTTGACTTTTTGAGCTACGTGTCCACAAAGCTGTGCAAAGCACATGTGCTGAGGGGAAAAAGCACCTTCATTTTTCTTGTCAGTGAGGCTATTTTGGTCCCTGGGCTCGGGGCTGAGTGAGGTGGGCTGATGTCGGTCTCTGGATCCAGCTGTGCCGATGGAAGATCATACTGCTCCCAGATGCTCGTCACTGCTCGGCTGCCCGAGGGATCTGCTCCATCTGATCCGCAGGTGGAGCTGTTCTTTGGAGCCGCCTGGATGTGCCCGGCCGGAGCAAAAGGTGAAAACGAGCAGTTTGTGCTGATCTGGTCTGTTTGGCCAGGAGACTGGAGCCAGCTGCACGAGTGAGCTGTGGGCACTTCTAGCAGGAATTAGGAAGGAGAGCTAAGGGCAGTAACTTTTTTACTCGTGTAGTTATTCACTGTGCAGCCTGCAGACACTTCAGTCTCTTCAGAGAAGAGATTACAGGCTGCTGTGAAACGCCAGAATGTCTCTGTCACATGGGATGTGGAATTTGGATTCTTTCAGCCTGGTTTCAGAGTTCCACATCGTTGTTTTATGCAGTAACTTCTTGAGATTCAGCATGAACTGATCTGTTGTACCTCCCTACTTGCAACCTTAGAGCCTGTTGCAAAAATGACATTAAACTGCATTGTTCCAAACCTATTCCACGAGACTTGAGCACGGATATTTTGCTCGTGCCTTTCCTCCAGGCTGAGTACGTGTGGGCAGCAGATGTGCCCTGGCTAAGCTGTGAAAACTTGGTTGTGAACCCTCAGAACCAGATTAATAAATATCCATGAGCTCAGAAGAGGATTTTGCTTGTTAGATCAGCAGACAAATGGCCCGTGTCTCTTTTTAGTAAGCCATAGGATGGATAGTCCTGTTTTTATGGGATAATGCAGCTGCTCTCTGCACACAAGTTTGTTTCATCCACATTTGTCTTAATATGGCTTGTAGAGGTAGAAAATCTCCCTGTAGAGCCGTGCTGCCCTCATTTCTCTTTGTTACTGGTATATTGCATGACCTCTAGCAAGCACAGAGCCAATTTTGACTAACAGTAACACAGCTTTGAAATGGACATGAAAATAAAGCAATCCTTGCATTGCTCTGAAGTTTGACCACTAGTTCTCATGGCTTTTGTTTAGTTTTTTTGGTTTGGGTTGTTTTGTGGTTGTGGGGTTTTTTTGTTGCGTTGTTTCATTTTGTTGGGTTTTTTTTTACCACGTGAATCATTATCATTAGTAGATTTTGAACTCTTAGCCTTCAGAGAGATATTGAAGGTCTCTTTTCTTCAGGAGTAGCTGTAATTGGGATGAGGAAGGCAGGATATCCTCCATGGGTGTTGCTACAGCCATGCTGCTGGTTGTTAACATGTATTGTCAGTGGAGCTGTGGTGAGGTTGGCAGGGTGGTTTTAACTCTAGGATTAGGTTGTTATTCCCTGCTCTCTGTAGCCACTGTAGCACTGTGGGGGTTTCAGTCTTCCACAAGACCTCTGGTTGTGCAAAGATTACTTTTTTTTGCACTTGGTATTTTCTGACTTGCAGGTGGTATCATGAGTCAGAGTTTATGGCTCCTAGGCAGCGTGTTGGGCTGTGCAGGGTTATCTTCTACCTTGTTTATGCACTGCCATCACTTTTCAGCAGGGCTGTGAGGAATCTGGTGTAGCACAGTGGTGTGGGCTGGCAGGGGGAGCTGGGTCCTGCAGAGTGAATGCCACACATCCATCACTGCCTGCAGGGCAGCAGCAAGGCCTGGTCAGGTGCACACAGCACCCTTAGTGACTAGCAGCAGGCAGGGAATGTGTTGGCATCAGCTCACATGTGTTTTGCATAGATGCTGGTGTTGAGTGAGCATGGATTCTGCAGGAACTGTGGGACATCCAGAACTACTTGTCTTGTTGTAGCCAAGCTGGAATCGATGTGTCAGATCTCCCCAAGTGTCCATTGTTGTTGCTATTTGGATTAGCATCCCCTGAGGAATGTGGAGAGTTTCCTCTTTGAGTACTGCTCCTCTGGGTGTAGGGAGGCAGTTTCTTTTGGTAGTCAAGGAAGGTTTTTCTCTCAGGATTCTGGTTACATTTAGATGCACACAGAGATTCTGGAGAGCACCTGAGGACAGCAGTCATTTCCATTTACGGGTTAGCTCTTCATGTGTTCATAACTGGAGCTCATGGTGTGTGTTTGAGGAAATGAAGTTGTCTGAAGAGCAAATGTTCATCCTACCTCCTTCTGCTTCCCTTTGGAACAGGAGTTAATGTGCCCAGGAAATGTTGAGCCAGCGTTGAGCAAAGGATCTAATGCAGCCTTCTGGTAGGGGTTGTTGGAGAGCAACTCAAAAGCACAAAGAGAGTCAAACAACAAATGCCAGGGAATTGCCAGTGGGAGAAGGCACTCGGCCTCTCTTAGTGCTGTGCTCCTGAGCAGCTCAGGGCCAGGAGCCTGGATGTTGTTTGTGCTTTTCAAATGGGCTTTTGATAATAATTAGGTTACTTAAAAGAAAACTACTGTCAGGAAGCAATCCCTGTAAACTGTATTTGGAGAGAAAGCACTTTCTTTTATTTCATCTGTACCCAAATGGATTTTTCAGATAACTGAAGGCACAGACAGCAAGCTACTTTGTCAGGGTCTCCTTCTTCAGAAATCAGAACCTTGTTTTACTCTTAAAAATAGCAAGAAATTAATAATTACGTTTCCAACTTGAAAGATCTTCACTTCCCTTCCTACTTAATGTAATACAAACTGCATGAGGCCAAAGAATTGTTTTATAAGAGATATGAACTCTTGATTGTAAGCCTGTCAGTCATCATCAAACAGGCACTTTCATTTTAAGAGCCCCAGGTCTGATTGTGTAATTCAGCTTTACAGCTTTTTGATCTGAGATGCTTTTGACAATCTTAGGGCCACTGCATGTAAGTAGAGCTATTTATTATGACATATGTAGTGATTATTTCTTTTTGAAATTACTGTTCCTCGTGTGCTCAGCTCATTCTGTTCTGCTTGAGATGGCGGTTGTGAAAAGACTGCGTTGAGTCATTAGGAGAAGAGAAGGGACTTTAACTCTGGCTGCTAGAGCAGAAAATTTCTCTGAAGAATGTAGACACATATTTAGATTGATGCTTCCTGGGGGAGATGTATTAAGATTGGTGCAGGTATTTTATTCTTTTAGTTACTAGGCATTGACAGAAAAACTTTTTGACAGAAAATCTCCTCTTTTGTGAAACAGGCAGGAAAAAGCTAAGCAGTCAAGCTGAATACAAACTGAGATGTGGTGCTGTGTACTCTTTTTTAATCTTAAGGATCTTCTGGAAATGAGAGTCAGCCACTCCTTTTCCTGACTAATTAAGACATAGTACAGCTTGGAGTACACTATTGAGTATATTAGCCTAGTTATCAAAATACTCTGGTGCAAAGAAAGCAAGGATGTTCTGGGTATTTCATTTATTAGAAACAGCAGCAAATGAGACAGCTCATTTGGGTTTCTTCCCTGAATAAGGCTTTGCATTTATACATTGAAGAACAAACTGGCTGTTTAGATGGGATACAGATGGCCTGGTTTTGTCCTTAAATGTAACTCCATTGTTGACTTCAAGTTCTTTTTTTTTCCTTCAAGTCTTGAGAATTGGTATATACAAAGTAAAGGAAATGTGTATTAAAAAACAGACATGCAAAAAATATGCTGTTTTTTCAGCACCACCCTGCATGTAATTTTTTTCCTCTAAAACTACTTTGAGGATTTGTCTCTTTTATTTTTGGCATGTAAATTTTGCCAATTAAGAACAGCTTTACTCTGTGATGAGGCAGGCATAGTGTAGGGAGCTCTGACCTTTACTGTGGCATTGAAGTTCAGCATATCAGGCAGTTCAGAGATGCTAAATCAATAGGTAACACTTCACTTTTGTAAAGTGAGAATACATAGTCCTACTCTAACTTCAGCATGCTGTGTACGACCAGGGTATTGTAGCATTTAGTGAATACAAGTGTAGTATTTGAAGTCTGTGCTCTAGACTTCAGAAAAACTTCAAAACCCTGCAAAAAGCAATGTTCAAAAAACCCCAGTCTGGTCTCGAGCGCCTTGTGAGAAATCAGTGCTGCAGATTCAGTGGCAGTTGTGAGTTCAATCCATCAGGGTACTGCAGGTGGCTGCACTCCTCTGATGGTTTTTAGAGGAGAGCACTCATCTCAGGAGAGGCTTGTGTGTTGGGCTTTTTCTTTTTTCCAGACCATAGGTGTCACTGCAGGCTCCCAGGCAGGTAATGATAAGCATTGACTCCATGATTGCTGAAGGCTGATCAATTGCTTTATTCTCTGGATCATATATTACACTATATTATACTTATTAAGAAGCTCATAACCCTTACAGACAGTCTGATACAGCTTTGGCCTAATTGGTCAATCCATCCAAACACCATCCAGTGTCCAATTAAGAAATCACCCTTTGGTAAACAAATCTCCATAACACATTCCACATGTGCACAACAACAGGTGCAGCAAGTGGAGATAAGAATTGTTTCTCATTCTTTTCTCTGAGCTTCTCACAGCCTTCCCCAGGAAAATGTCTGGGAAAGTCTGTGCCTGCTCTCTGTGGCCAGAGAGCTGCTGCCACACACAGGAATCTACTTCACTTTATCCGGACTTCCCTGGTTTTTACTGCAAAGGCACTTGTGAAAGTTTCACAGGCTGTCTGACTCTCTAGACTCTTGTATAATATTCTAAATCCTGTTACTCACTGCCTTCAGGAAGGAGCCCACACTTGGGATTTTGTAGTGTTGAAATCAACAAATAACCAACACCTTTGTTGTCTTGCTGTTTCTTGATGGGCATTGCTGCTGATGTTTCAAGCTTATGTCACTTTCCTGTGTGGATGAAAGAGCAAACAAGGATTTCCAGTTTAGATAAATAGATGTTAGCAATGGGATTGTTTGGACATTCACCAGTAAACATTGGGAGTGATGCTGCCATGGATTGCAGCACAGACATGGAAGTGTGGACCCTGCTCTCTGCCACTCTTTACTGTGTGACCTCAAACAGCTTTTTAAATATTACCTGTATGTATCCACACATGCCTTACCTGGATGTAGAATATAGATTTTTATTCCTTTATTTTTACCTTGCTTCTACCTGTAAAGGAAGATGGTAGCACATAATCTTAAAATCAGTGTGGGATAACTGATTGTTGTCTAAACCTTGTTGTTATACATTTCTCTTGTTTGAGTGATGACTGATATAGATTTGTGTGGAACCAGAACTGACCCTTGGATTCTGCTTTGCACAGCTGAGATGTGCCAGTGTTTGCTCATCCCAAAAAGGCACCAGCAATAGCTTAGTCATTGAGAGAGAGATCATGTTTGTGGTTTGCCTTCCCTCAGCTGATCACTGAGCAAATTGATGATGCTCCTCCAAGTATTTATGGGTTTCTCAACAGTGCCTAGATTGCAGGCTTGAGGGGGAGAGACTTTTTAGCTTTTTCTGGTGTTTAGCTTTTTCTTACTGTTTTGGTGGGGCTTTAAACACCAACAGTAAATACAGAAGTGAATTCCCCATTTGCTGTGCTTGTGTGTAACGGGCTACTGAGATTCCCTTTAATGCTGTGTGTGTGTGCAGTGTAAATGTGCTGAGAACAGGAAATGAGCATTATTTAACTGTGACCTTGCATCCTTTTCTTCAGCAAGTTGCATGGGGATGAACAAGGCAGCATTATTGAACTAGAGAGGAGCAAAATCCCATTTAACTGGGTGCTGGGCTTTGATGTGCTGCCAAGCACTGTTGTCTGTGATAGCCTCTGGGGTGTAAAGGAGACTGTAGCTGGAGATAAGAGAGGTTTTCAACCCAAGTGTCTGCTGATAATGGCAGCTTTTATAATTTGTGTGTGGGGAAGTTATGCTTTTAATTCAGCGCCTGATTTCTTTGTTCAGGTGTGCAGGAGATGCACTCTGTGCTGTAATACAGAATTTCAGCCCTCACAGATGAGATGATCAAAGCCAGAGAAACTTGGGCACTTGCTCTCTTGTTTACTCTGTGCACTGCAGGTGCCTAAACCGTGCCCATCCACCCAGTGGTGCTCAGCTCTAGAGGATGCTCTGAAGCTGCTGGTGTGGAACTCACCTGCAGAGAGCAGACAGGGCAAGGATGAGAACCACTGGGAGACATCTCTGCTCTCTGCTGCATGTCAGGGGGAGTATGGGCTCTCTTCCAGCCCTGCTCATCAGCCAAGCTGGAAGCTGCTGAAGAAATTTTGGCATAATCCATCAGAGGCAGTGTTGTGCCCTTGTGTGCTCACCTGTTTATTTGCTGTGGTGCTAAACAAATGTTGGCAGAAGATCCTCAGTGTCTGTCAGATCTGGGAAAGAGGCTGAGAATCTCAGGAGTCTGGACTCACACCTGCAGCCTAATGACTTTGTTAGTGCTCTGGGAAGTAGCAGCACAAAACACTCTTTGGGTCAGACTTCTAATATCAATTTTTCTTGGGATAATAATTCAGTTTCTGGTGAGCAGAGAGATGGGAAATCATGGCTGATATTAAATTTCACTGTTGAGCTAAACAGACTTTACATTGTCCTGGACAATATATTAATCTGCACATACCACAGGCTCAGAGAAGGATAAATGGGCAGGTAGAAAAGGATAAAATGGCTGGAGAAGAGAAGCTCTTTGAGAAACTTGGATCACTTGTTTTGGGAACAATCTCCTTTCCCCTTTCCTTCTGTAATTGTCTTCCTGTAAATAAATTCATGCTCTTTATACTGCAGTTCCCACTGTGTATATATTCCAGAGGGAGTACAGGAATTGAATTCAGATACATTCCAGCTCTGCAAAATGATCTAAAATGGCTTGTACTGTACAAAAAAGATATCAAAACTGTATCAAAACCAGTAATTGTACAGTTTGACACCTTGTCTGCTACAAAAGAGAAATGTATTTTCACAATGCTTCTGAAAAGTCCTTGAATTTTGTGTCACAGCTGACTGTATACTGTGCTTCTGTTTAACAAGTCTGTATTGATGGATCCCAGCTCAGGACTGTGGGATTTGGGAGGAAGAGCAGCAGATTGCTTTTTCTGGGTTTTTGGAATTCACAATATCTAAAAGATTTGTCCTGACAGAGTGTCAAGAGGTGCATTATTTGCTAAATACAAGTATTTCTGTAGTAATTAGCTTCATGTAGCTGATATGCCTGGTTTGTTGGGACATGTTGTTTTCTTTCTGATCCTTGCAGTCATATTTTTATCTCTGATTATATTATAGAGGAAAACTTCTTACTCAAATCTTTCTGAAGAAACATTGTTAATTGCATTTGGCAGCTGGAAGTGATTGAAAAAAAACCCAAACAGCCAAGGTCTATTTAGAGCACTGACAACAATTTAAAGTGAGTAAAGAATTTTTGTTGTTGAGATACAGAATCTTGCTGCATTAGTATTCATCCTGAGAATGGATGGGCTTTTATGCACCAACATCCTATGCAAATGAGTCCTTTCCTAAAAGCAAACATATCTGATCAGGGAGAATAAGTTGTTCTGCAAAGTCTCCTTTATTCTTTTTGACACCAAAATTCTGGGAATTGTTGGGCTTTCTTTGTGTTTTGTGCTTCCTTTCTCCCCCTTCCACCACCGCTTGGAATTGACAGAGAGCACCGTTGGGCAGGAAATAGCAGAAGCTTTTGTAAAATCTTAAAAGGGACAGAGGAAAAAGGGCATTTTCACCCATGGAAGGAGGATGATGCAGCAGAGGGCTGGCTGCCTGCCAGGGAGGACAGATGCACCGTGCATACCGTGCCTTGCCCACGAGCCTGCACATTGGCAGCTTCCCCTGTGCCCAGCCAGCCCAGCACAGCCCAGCACTGCACACACACAGAGCACTCTTCATCTCACACCCTGGCAGCTTCTCATGCCTGTGTAGGGCAACTTTGCAGGCCTGTAAGCATTGCTGAGATTCTAAAACTTTCTATCATGTGAAAGACATTTGCTTGAACCCTAGGAAGTGCATTTTCTTTCCTGGAGCCAGTGAACAGTCTTGTCTTTTTCTGTGTGGGAATGTGGTGTGGAGTGCTGTCAAAATACAGCATTAGATTGCTCTAAGAAGGTCTGTGCCTTCCTAGACTTGAGTTCCAATGTCCCCTTTGGAGAACCTGTTGATTCCAATTTTGTTTAATGGAGGACTTCACCATTGGGGCCAGAGTTCAAATGTCCCCTTTGGAGAACCTGTTGATTCCAATTTTGTTTAATGGAGGATTTCACCATTGGGACCATAGTAATTTTTGGCACTGATTTTCTCATAGCCCTGATGTCTAATGGGGGAGGTGTAATAACTTCTGTCATCTTGTTGGGCAGAAATGCTGCTGCTACTTACAGAAAGCATCTTCCAGATCCAAGAGAAGTACAATGACAGGGATTTCTGAGCCTGCTCTCTCCCCAGTCTTCTGCATGAGGAGGAATCTCAAGCTTTGCTTTCTCACCTGAGTGCTGCCTAAGCACTGGCATTGAGCATACTTGTTATGGAGGTCCCCAGTTAGTGTGACTGGAATCCCTTGCCAGTTTTTCAAGGGCTTTTCAAAAATACATTTTTTGTCACATTTAGAATCAACACTCTCATATTCCCACAGCTGGGTCTTTTTGAGTAGACTTTTTTTTTTTTTAACATTGCCTTCTGGGTTTTTTTATAGTTGGTCTCAGTTCCATAAAGGAGTGGAGGGAAATGGGACCAAAAGAGACATTTTAGGCTGCTAGCTGTGGTGCTGTGTAAGATTTTCAACCCTTTATTTTTTATTTTTCTTAATTCAACCTGTGTTCTTACTTGAAAGTGATGGATAGGATAATGGGGGTGTCTCTGCTTTGCTGTTGAGGTCCAGTAGTTCAGCAGTGGTGGTGAAGGACATTGATGGATTGGAAAATGGCTTCTCAAAACCACCAAGTTTATGTACCCTGCTTGAGAGGAGGAGTTGACTGCCCTAAGGTGTCTGGATACTCTGTTTATTTGCCCCTAAAGCTCTGCACATTCTGCATGGGCTGAATGTGTGGTTACTGTGCTTGATTGAGCAGGTTAATTAAAATGATCTGTCAGTAGAAGGAAGATTTACCTTGAAAGAATGGTTGCTGCAAACTGACACCAAACATGAACTAAACACCAGCCATCTATGCTGTGTGGTTCCCAAAAAACCACTGGAAAGATCAGCACAGAGCTTCAGGAGCTGATACATCTGAGATCACTCAAAATCCACAGCCTCTGAAATGCATTTAGCATGCCTGGGAGGCCTAATTAAGATCGGTATCATGGTCTTCAATAAAGCTGATTAATTGTCTTGTACATCTTCCTGTAAGGCCCATTGTGTTAGGCCATTGAACAAAGCTCTGGGAGACCTTTGATTGACAGACATAGTGCCAAACAAAAAACCATTTACTCCTCTGTAACTAATGAAAGGAGGTGAGGGATCAAGTGGTGGCTGGCAATGAGAACTGGTCTCTGCACTTGGAGCTGAGGAGGAACAACCTACATGGCCAAATTTCAGTGTCCTGTAGGAACACTAGTGTGTAATTGAATGACAAAGGCACCTGGTTGAGAACATCAAAGCACAACTGAGGCAGTGCCTTCTGTGTCCTAGGGTTATCTTTGTACTGTCACTTGGAGGGTTGTGTGTCTTGTGTTGGTGATGACAAATCTCATGGACTTAATTGCTAAGGCCTCTGTGTAAATGCAAAGTACATTTCCCATCTCTTGGACATACCTTGCTTTGTAATGAATGAAAAGTGAGTGGAGGATCTGCTGCTGGATCCTCTGGGATTGGTGAGCACAGGAGCAGGTGAGATAGTGAGCACATCTGCAGATGTTTATTTTTAGCATTAAGAGTTCTCCAGTTACAAATTACCTGGGTGTGGTTTATGGGTTTTAAAAATGATGAATGTTTCATGCCTCCCATCCTCAGGCTTACACTGGACCATGCTTTTTCCTGTTTCTGGAATTTTTTAGCACTTTGCTTTGAGGCTAACTATGAGAAATGGAAGAAAAATGAAAGCTTTTTGAGTACCTCTGTGTGTTTTGCACAGCACTTGGAGATGCTGTATGGACATGTGTCAGTGTTCCTGTGAAATTGTGTGGTCTCTTGCACAAGGCATGGTCATTCAGCTGCTAATGTGGGCCACAAGTGCTCCTGGTGTGCCAGGCTGGAGTTGTGTAAAACAATAAACACTGCTGGAAAAAGGCCCAGGAAAACTTTTGACTTTGGGCACAATTGCTTCCTATTGCAATTAAAGCTGTGTTGCATTCCTTGGCAAAACTTGGGAATAAAAGCCTGTGGGGAGTGCTAGCAATGCCCTGTTGTTTTATTAGCTGCTGCATCAGGGCCTTTCTGCATTTGGGGGTGGTTTGGGGCCTTAGGGTGGACTTGGTGTTAGTGGGAGAACTCTTGAGCCATTGCTGATGTTGTCTGGCACCGTGAAGGGGATGGGTCATTTCTGCTTCTTGTGAGAAACTCTGGCTCTTGTCCTGAGCCTGGCACGTTTCTGTGCTTTGTGAGCAATGTGGAGCCTTTTTCTTTGGAGGCAATTCTGATTTTTTTAACAATCCATCATTATCAATTAGAATTGTTCATAGCTCTTTAGTGAATGCAGTTACTGTGCAATCATTGACTTTTTTCTCGGTTATTTGATTTCCTGGATTCCCCCTATGTTTTGTATGAATTAATGATGTTGGGATTGATGTAAATGAGTTGCCATTTATCCTGTGTGATACTGACCATGTAACTGATCTAAGCACAGGACATTTCTCAGCCCTACACTGGCAAAGAAAAGCAAATGTAAGTTATTCTTTTGAAACGACAATAAGTTTTAAACACTGATCCAACATCACTTTTCACACAAACTGGGGATTCTTCTGCTTCATTTCATCTTTTCTTTTTTTTTTACATAATAAATACTGTTAGTGTGCTGAAGATCTCCTAAATGGAGACTTTCCCTGGAAATCCTCTGAAACAAGTTATGTTTGTTTGTTTATGTGTTTTCCTGTGTAAGCTGCAATCCTGCATTATGATGAGACCACCCCACTGAGGAGCCCCTGTCTAGTTTGCTTTTCAGCATTTCCCTACAGTTTCTGCCCTTCCTGAAATTTCCATCTCATCCATGAGGCTCTTCAATGAATGAGTATTGTAATTACTTTTTCACCTTAAAGCCCAAATTGGCTTGTTATTATAAACTGCTGAAGTGTTGCAATGGCCAACTCGTTTCACCATCCTGTGGCATAAGTTTGAGACCTCGCTTTTAGCAAGTCAAATTCAAACTGCTGTATGTTCCTTTATGCATTAAACAATCAGTAGACACCAAACTTAGTAGATACCCTTGTCCAGATCTCTGATACTGGAAATGAGCAGTGCTGGAGAAGACAACACAGCTTATGTTATGCATTAATATATAATATTATAAATAATATTAAATTAAATAAAGAATAAATAAAATAAAATTAATAAAGATATGAGTAATTTTATAGGATAAAAATTTTCTAGCCCTGAAAATATTTTGCCCTTGAAAGTATTTAACAATATTCTAACAGCTGAATGCATTCTAAGATTGACAAATTCCTGAAGGGCTGTCCTGGCAGATCTGGCTCTTTGCCTCCTCTTTGCATTTGATAAATTCAGCCCTGGCCAGGCCTCGCTGGGCTGTCCTGTCACTGCTGAGCTGGTACAGCTGCTGTCAGCTCAGTGCTTTGTGCTGAGAACGCTCTGAGAGTGAGGATGGAAAGGTAGCTGGAATCTGAATGCAGGATGAGTGTCTCTTAGAGGAGCAGAGCTTTCATTCCCAAGGTGTTTCTCCTTTCCTGCACCTCCTCATTGCTAAGGGCCCTGCAGCTGTGCACAGAGGTGCTCCCAGGCTCGCTGCCCCCTCCACAGCAAACAGCAAAAAAACAAATGCTCAAGCATTATTATTTTCTTAGATGGATTTCTTTGCAGCTGCTTCAACTCTGGTGTGGATTTTTTATCCCAGCTTTCACTGAACAGAGGTGTACCTGCTAACCAAAAGGTGTGATGGCAGCTGTCTCAAATCTTAGAGGAATGTTAGGGTGTGCCAGCAGGGCCTGCAGGGCCATTGTCCTTTTGCTCAGAAGGAACCTTTGGGACTTGGCTCTGTTCATTCCTGTTGTATTTCTTGCTGCTGTTACTTGGATAAATTGTGGGACCATTTCTGATACAGAGCTGTTTGGTTCAGCACCACTTACAAACCCTTTAGGGAATGCTTTCTGTGCCAGGGGAAAGAGGAGCTGCATTCTGTCCTGTGGATGTCAGAGCAGGCATTTCTGCAGAAGCAGTTGTGCAGCATTTCACCTGATTCCCTGCTGTGTGGTACTAGGTTGTTTTTCCTATTTTCCTAAAGATGTGCAAGCTATGTTTCAGATTTGACTTACATTCCTGTGTGTGTTTAAAAAATTGCGCTTTTTTTTCTGTAAGTAGAGTTTATGCATTTATTTGTAACATCTGATTTGAGCTGTACAGAGAATGTACAGAACCTGTAGAGAGCTGTACAGAACCTGTACACGGGTGCTGTTGCCTTGTAGCTGAAATTTCAAATGTTAAAAAAAAAATCTCTATCTCTGTGGGCAGATTGACGTCAGTGTCTCTTTCAGAGAGGTAAAACACCCATTCAGTGGTTAAATGGTGGGGGAGAATTTTCTCCTGAACTCTCCCTGTGAAGCCCATTACCCTCATTCTTTGACTTCTTCCCTCTTGAAAATGTGCATTTGTAGCAGAAATTTATGTCTTGCTGCTGCACTGTTGAGTTGGTTGTGTGATCAACACAGCTCCCCCTCTCATCAAGCAGGAGCCTCTCTCTGCTGATGCTTGCTTGAACAGAAGGTAGTTCAGCTCATTGGACAAGGGTAAAGAATGCCATCACTTTTGGGCATATTAAGAGCATGTTCTGAAGGCAAATTGTTGTCTTAACCTTTCTTTGTAATTTTGCTGTTGAGGAAAGGTGAGCATTGTGTGCACGGGGAGCTGCATTAATGCAGTGTTCTTTACTGCTGAATGTGCTTAGTCTGAAGCACAAAATCAATAAATCTTTTCAGCCTTTGACTCCCCAAAGGATTTTCTTGTCTCCTATGGTGCTGTAGAGGACACTGGTTTAGGTGACCACTTGTCCTGAGTGACAATTCATTTTAGCTTCTTAATGGGAAAATATATACATGTATTAAAAACTAATATTAAATGTTTGAAAACCAATGTATGAAACTGTAATCTTAATTTGCTGCCTTCTGGCTGCGTTCATTTCAGTGCACACAGAAGAATTTCCATTGTTCCCATTACTATTTTCTGTTTCCCCATGAGAAAACAGCAGTAGGTGTTCATGGAGGGGCAGCTTTCTCTCCATTAGCAGATACTGAAATTATGCTAGAGACCTCTCTGAAGGCCTTTGGCATCTCTTGAAGCTAATTCCTCTCTGCTGTTGCTGTCTCAAGTGTTATAAAGCATCATGGCAGATTTAAATCAGTACACCTGATGTTTTTGCAGTGTCTTTGCTTTAGAGGTTACTTGAATTCCTAATTAATTGTACTTCTGCCTGCAGGTCTGAGTTTGAGTAGGGAACTCAATGAGTGAGTTTGTGTTTGAACAGCCTCCCCTTTTGGTGTGCTTTGGTTTGCAGACTGATCCCACGGTAAGCGCACATGAACAGGTACTGAGAAAGGGAAGCACAATTTAGCTACAAATTAACACCGTTTCATTCCAAATGCTGGGGAGTTCTAAAGTGCTGTGGGGCACAGGATATGTGGTCTTGTTCCTCAGAGCCTTAGGACTGCTTGCATATGTTTTTTTTATTTATGTCCAGATGTTAGGAAGGAAACCTTCAGTACTCCTATCACAGGTAGAGTTGCTGTGTTTCTTTTCTGCTGAGGCTTTGTCACCTTGTTGGTGCTTGTGGAAAGAGGTTCATTTTTGTGTTCCTGAACCTGTCCTTGCCTGGGACTGCTCAGACCTCACATCCTCTGATTTGCACAGATACTATCCTGGATATTTATGTGGTTTGTTTTTCATAGATGTACCCTCAAGGCCTGTTTTAAACCACGCAGGTTTGAGTGCAGCCTTTAAAGGAGCTGTGAAAGTCAGGCTTCCATTAAGTAGTGCAAGGCCAGTGTGAAGATCCTCAGTGGCTGTTCCAGGCAGGAGGTGATTGCCCAGTGCCTGGAGCAGACCTGTCTGAGCAGCTGTGTCTAAAGGGCTGCCAGGGCTGTGCTTTGTTCCTTTGGCTCGTGTCCTTCTCCCCCTGCCTCCCAAAGACACTGCACATTCCTGCCTCCCCTCTGTACAGGCGCTCAGGGGTATAACAACAGTCACCCACATCAGCTCTGCCCTTGGACTGAAAATTCCTGCCCTAAGCCTTGGCTGCATTTGCTTTTCAGCTGAGCCAGAGGGGGGAGTTAGCAGTGCTGCTAGGGCAGGCAGGAAAGTGATTCAGCATCCCTTGAGAGGCAGCAAAAACAAGGGGATTTTGATGAGCTTACACTGACTGTGAAACTCTGTTTACCCCTGAATTTTGTTCCTCTGGAGATGCTTATTTGAAGGAAACACTTTACAAAGCCTCTCACTGAACCTCATCTCATAGTTTTTAAATGTTTAATAGATCTGGCAGCTGGGGAAGACACTGGGAAAAATGTGTTATTTTGCTTTGGGTTTCTTTCTTTCCAGTTGCATAAGGAGTCTCCCTGTCTTTAGAGGCATGGAAAGGCCCATGGGGATGCATAATGATATGGTAGAGCTGGTCTTTGTTTTCTCGCTTCCTTTCTGGTCCAAGGACACTCTCCCCTCTGTCCCACAGGACTTCTGGTGTTCTGCTTTCACTGAGAAACTTCTGGGCAGATGTGTTGGTGGAAAAGTTATTTGGAGATTTGGACTGGCAGAAGTTGAGTACGTGAGGGAGTAGTGCAGAGTGCTGCCAGCTTGGTTTGTCCAGAGCTCTGGTGTGATGTATATTCCTATGTCTGATCCTCTTCAGATTGAATGTGCAGTGATGCCAGAATCCTTTGGGGAAATCTGGCCATGGCTTCAGGTAGTGCAAGGTGAGATGTTGGATGTGATGGTCTTGAGGAGGCCTGGGAATGCCCTGAGACAGTAATTTAGCTTTAGTGCACATTTGTCTCATATGTAATGACCAACTACTATCTTGAACCAAAATTAACAGCCCTACTTCATAGGAGTATTTGTTATACATCTATCCACACCACCTTTCCATTTCCATGCAGAGGAGGTGCCAAATTAGTCCAATATCTTGTCTAACTGCACATTACTTCTGGCTAGTAACTATTTGTTTAATGTTTCTAGGGATTTTCTTCCACGGGGTTCTGGAATTGTGACAAGACGGCCGTTGGTCCTGCAGCTCATCACTGCCAAAACAGGTAATCCCTTCCTCTTGTTGAATCAATGCCTGGACAAAGTGCTGATGTACTTCAACAGGAGAAAAACTTCTCTAAGAAGACATGAGCAGTGTGAAGGAAGATACCACCAGACTGTCTGGAACAAAGGGCTGCTGCTCCAAAATTGTGTGCTCAGGACCAACTCATCACATTTCCCATTGTGGGAAAATGATAATATCTAAATCCTGGAGCACATGGTGAATTGAATCCACATCATTACATGCAATATGCTCTGGAAATTAGCTTTGATTTATTCATTTCTTGATGACCTTTGCAGTTGTATTAGTTAACACACCTAAATTGCTGCACTTCTACCTTTAGCTCTTGCTCCATTGCACACAGATTTGATTCCACACAGGCTGTTTTCAGAACTTGTCCTTTTTCGTTGGGCTCACTGCACTAAGTAGAGCAGAAGGTGGATTGGGGGAAAACAAGGGTTCTGTGTATTTGTCTGGTCAGAAATAGAAATATTTTTGGGTGTACCAGTAAGCTATGAGACATATTGAGATCTTTCATGAGAATTCACCACTCTGTACTCTTCCACAGGGCACTTGATCTGCTGTGGTGTAGCTCAGGTCCCTGGCATAGCTAAAAGCAGTTATGGTTCACCATCATTCCAGTTTTTGGTGTTGTTACTTCTAAACCAATGTAAGCAACAAAATTCACTGGTTTGCTATTTACTTCTGCTCAAAACAGTAAAAAAAAGAAACAAAATAACATCCAAACCAGTACTGAAACCAAAAAATGGTCTTTGAATTATGTACCATGATGAAACTGGGGAAAAAACCAAAATTATAGCTGCCTGTAAAACTTTAGTCTGTCCCTGTGTGTGAGATATAATGAAGTTTTTGTGTGTATTTCTTTCCTGAAGGTCTTCACAGTGTTCAACAGGAAGGTAGGCTCCAGTCTGCTTGGGCTTCAGGGTGTTTTCTGAATTATTCTTTTAAGATGCCATCATAATTTCAGTGCCTCTATAAAATTTTCCATGATGTTTACACATGTGGAAGGAAAAACAGTGGAATTCAGGATTTCTGTGTGCTCAGCTTAGAAACTTTGGGATTGTCAAGTGTGTCATACACTAATAGTGCTTTATATATGGTAGATATTAACATTTGTGTTAGTTGGAGGAATGAACACTTGCCATTTCTGCAGCTCTGGCTTTTGGCCTCTGACAGATGATGCAGGAAATGCATGAATGAGGCTTAGCTGTGGAGAGCCTTCATCTGACTTTTCCAGCACCATACCACGATGCAAGAGCAGAAGAAACAAAAGCTTTGAGCTTTTTGAATCCTTTCAAAAAGACTGAACTGAGGGGACTTGTCTTATATCTGACCTCAAGTGGTTAAATACTTACTCATTGACACCCATCCTAAACTTACCCTGACTGCTCTGAGTTCACCTCTTTTATAAAACCATCACTGTCTCTTGGTTCAGTGTTTTTCTCTATCTGCTTTTCCTCATTACTATGTTCCCAAAGTATTACTGCCTTTAGGTAGGCCTCTAGGTTTTGTACAGCTACCTTCTCTGTTGAAAATGAGTTCTTCATTATAGCTTAAATAACACAACAAAAAATTTGAAAAATTCAGGAGAGCTGAGTTTCAGCCTAATTTTGTGTTTCCTGGATATCAAGGTTTATTTCTCCCTTTGGGAAATGCTGTGAAATTCTTGTTAGGGATTAAATGCCAAGACCTTTAAAATGCAAGCTTTAATTATTTTGTTACTTTCTTTAAACTTTGTTCCACTGTTGTTGTTTTTGATGGTGAAATTCCAAGTAACTTTATCTTTTAAGTCACCTTTATCTTTGTGAACTAATTTTAAGAAAAGAAAATAAAGAAAACTGCTTAGAGAAGCACAGTGTTCTTTTACAGGAAGCAGGTGCTGGGCTGATTTCTATGAAGCCCATAATTATCTAAAATGTTACAGAATAATTAGAGAGCTGTATCAGCTTTTTGTTGCTGTAGTAAACAAAACTAATTTTTAATCCTAGCATTTTTCTTGAGGTTTAAAAGTAACTGTTCTTAATCTTGGAGTATTCCTTGGGAGAGAGGGGGCACTTTCTATGCAGGCATGCACAGATGACTGCAAGATACTTCAGCAAGGTTTTGGAATGTGAATTTGATTGACAAAGGAGGTTAAAGCTTCATTTGAGTCACTGCACTAAGAGATGAAAATTAGCAGAGGAGGCATTTGTGCACATCACAGTCAGAGAAAGCTTTGCCCATCCATTATTGGGTCAGACATGGCATGGAAGGGTGCAGCAGGAATTGGCTGGGAGGGGTTCCCAGGGATCCTCCAGCATCTCAGAGATCTGGGTAAAGAGCTGTTCCCCCTGCAGGGGTAACACTGAACAATTCCAGAGTAAGAAATACAGATCATGAGAGGTATGGAGTACATGGGGTATTTTTAACATTTTTGAATTTTTTAGTATGGGCTGTTGTTTTTTTAGAATTTTGTTTACCCATTTTAAAAGTTCTGTGTAGTTTGTACAAAGCTATTTCTCAGTGACCTTGGCCTCCTTTAGTCACTGCCATGTTTTGGTGGTACCAGTACAATTCCTAAATGGCTTTATGGCATTTGCACTCCACATTCATGCAAATTTGTACTCTGCTGAAATACTGAAGGCAAATACAAAGTTTTTAATTAAATATTGCAAGTAACAAGTCAGTCTTTAATAGTTTTGAGTATTTTCTCTGAATTTGATAGTGTGAGAAATTGTGTGTCTTTAAGATGCAAGTGTTAGTGCACAGATGGCCTGAGATGAGAATTTTGAGTGTGCTTGTGGGTTTTTCTTCCTTTGAGTTGGTGTTCCTTCATTTTTTCATTAAAACTTATTTCTTCAACATTCTAAGTTTTTGTTTCACGACTTTGAGTATAGTTCTTAGCTTGATGGTTTTTTATCTAACACAGCAGGAAGATTAAATAGTTTTTGTTGGAGTTAATAGATATTTTCAGTGGTGCTGCTGAGTGAGCTTTAGAAGGTAATGACTTGAAATTTCTGAGATCTTGAGAGATGAGTTGGTGTTTTTGTTGGTTTTTTGTTTGTTGTTCATTTTGTTGCGGGTTTTGTTTGTGGTTTATTTTTTTTCTTTCTGCTGCCACACATTCTGTATAACCTTAGGCAATCTGTTCTTCTTGCTATGCTTTCTTCTGCCTCTGCAGGTGAGATAATGACTAGATTCTGAGAGATTAGCTAGTACATTGTTTTTGAGCAGCAGTGCCAACAAAAAATATGTGAAGCCTTTGTAGTAGGTCTTCTCTTTGTTAAAAATCCATTGCCTGCTGTATAAATCCTGGTATTTGTTATTTACATCTGAAATATCCTGGCTCTAGGAGAATTATTTTCCTTATTTTGATAACTGGTTTTGGAGCAATTTCAGATTTTCTTCTTGCTTCAGCAGATTAACAGATTTTGAAATTCTTTGCTGAGGTGGACATTTGTTAGAGAAATGAGTCATATTTACAATACCCACACTTGAGTTCTGTTAATTAGAATACTAAGAGGAAATTAAGTCATAAGGTTCAAAAGACATTCTGATTTTTTCTGAAGTCTTGCAGATGCTCTTTTCTGTTGAGGTTGTAGAGCTTTAATCCAAATTTTGTGTATTGCAAGGCTACTCCTCACACATAGCCATCTTCTGTTGCCATCTGGTGGCAAAAACAATCCTCGAACAGAAAAAGAAATATAAAAACAATTTAGACTGGTTATTCCAGCTAACACAAATGATCTTAGAGACTTCATCAGATGGCAGGCATTTGGAGGTCTTCTTCCAAAAGCTGGAAAAATGCCACAGTGCCAACAGCAGGAAAGAGAACAGGCACTTTACAGGGAGGAAAGGCAGAAAGTGGCTGCATTTCCTGGATCCCACTCTCAATTCAGATGATGAACAGGGATGCTGGAGAAATCAGTAAAACTACTGAGCTGGGTACCCCAAAAGCTAAAAAGTGCCACCAGCAGGAGGAAAAGATGGTAAAAAAAGATGGTGACCCCTTTTTGAGCTAAGGAAAGGCTCATCTCCCAAACAGTACTGACATCCTGGAAGAGAGACAGTGCTGCTGCTCTGAAACCTGAATTTAAGCTTGTGTAAGGTCAGAGAGACTGCAGATGTTCCTTGCACCTGCAAATCTCCCAATTGCTGCTGTCTGTGGGGGTGATCTGAGCTCATCCCAGTGACTGCTGAGGTCTGGCAGGATGGCTTGCTGGGCTCAGCCACTTTTCTATCAGGACCTCAAAATGGGATTTGAGCTTCAGCTCATGTTTGGACAAATTCATGGTACCCACAAATACTTGGCTTTACACGTGGGTTTGCCTGGAGGCTTTTGTTTCCTTGATCCCAGATTGGTGCTCAGTGGCATTAGGAAAGATGGAATCCCCCCATTAGGATTGAAAAATGGATCTATATATGCCCATCTTTATAAAGATAATAAAGGAAAGTGACAGAAGAATCAAAGTTCACTCTTAAGAGAAAGAAATCTGTAAGTAATTATTAGCTAATGATCTGAAAGGTATTTGAGATGAACAGCAGCCAACACAAACTCATCAAGGGAAATAACCTTGTCATATCAGTGCAATAAATTTTTTTTATTACAAGGTAGCAGGCTTGTAAATTGAGGTGAGGTGGTATCTTACCTTGGCTACAGTAAAGGTTTTTAAATGATTCCTTTTTTTGAAAATATCATGAGCAATCTTAGGAAATAGGCTTTAGCAAGGACTCCAGTGAGCTGGATGCACAGCTGTTTAGAGTGGGACACCCCTCCAGGTCATGGGCAGTATGTTGCATTACTGGTAGGATGACAGCATGGAGTGTGTTTATTAAGTTGGTGTTTGGCAAATACAAGCAAGAATATGAAAGGTACTGGTGGGCAGAATTGGAATTCAAATTGCTTGCAGAAGAAGAGAAATATCCCCAGAGTAAGAAGCAATTCAGCTGGGGTGGGGTTTTTATCTGTACTGAAAGGCTGGTATTTGAGAAAATGGTTTGTTTTCAGAAAAGGACCTGGTGCTCACAGTGAATCTCTGACAGAGCAAAACTCACTGATGCCAGGCTGTTGTGAATTACAGAAGTAAACTTTGTACAAGGTGCAGCACAGAAATGCAGTCCTACAAGATTCTGCTTTTCCTCAGTCCTGGGAAGGAGGAAGCTCTGCCTCTGTATTTTTAAGAAAAAGTGCCTGGAGGAAGGCTGGGTGAGGGCTTGGAACTACAGAAAGCATCATCCATAGGAAATGGCTGAAAGAACAGAGGGAAATTCCTTCTACAAACAAAAACTTCCAAGGTTGTATAAGATTATTGTATCCAAAAGAATGCTTTTCCTCCTCTTGTACAGGTGTCTGCCCTTCTAATGAACCATTTCACTGGCTCCTAGGAGTGTGACCTGCTATCTTTGGTAGTTACTTGATCAGATCTGCACTGTTTTCCATGTTTAATATCTTCTGCTATGATATTCTTGTCATTCTCTGCATTGCCAGGATTTTTTGTTTTAGCTTCAGGAAATGCCAGGGTACTTCTGTTTCCTATAGCCTTTCTGCTTGAAGGTTAGCAGTGGAATAACTCAGTTTTGAGTATTTCTTCTTCAGCTTGTTGGAAAAGCTACAGAAATGGCAAAGCAGAAGAGGGATTGTAGATTGGGTAGGACAAGGGCTTTTGATACTTCCTCTCTTTTCAAGGAAGCACCATTGAATGATTTGCTATGGTCCAGATTCACTTCACTGCATTTACTTTGTTCAGAAAAAGCTGTCCATCATCAAAGAAAAGGTGAAGTACTTTGGCTGATGATGTTTATTTGCATGTTTTTTTAAAAAACTCCCTCTTGAAATCACTCTTTTGGAAAGAGTTCTGAGGCTTTGGGAGATGCTTTATTGAAGGTAAAAAGTGTTGTTGCTTGAGTGGTATCTCCCCAAGGGGCAGATAGAAGGTGCAGTAATAGCAGATACTCCTCCTGTGCTGCCTACATTGAAAATGTTTGCTACAGGCCTACAATTTAATGAACCTCTTCTTGGAACACTTTCAATCCCTTTTGAGTACTGGATACTGCCACCAACTTGGAGCAGCTCTGCTTGAAATCAGTTTGGGAGCAGCTCTGAATCCAGGGCTGTGATCCTGGTGAATTCCTGACCTCGAGGAACAGATCATTCTGTACAGAGTAAAATCTTTGGGCTTTGTAAGCTCTTGGGCTCAGCCTGATGTGGGTCAGGGATGTTTTCCAAAGCATCCCTTATGTACTCCTAAGGGCTGATCCTTGTCATTGGCTCTCTTTAGCTTAGAGACAAATTTATGAAATATCTCAAGTGTTTATATAATTTAAATAGTCTGAGAATAGCAATGGCTGTTTAGTGCTCATAACAGTATATCATTGTGCTAGATTAAATCATAAAGGCTAACAGAGATATAACTGACAGGAAAAAGAAGGAGCATTTTGAAAGATGTGATCTCATATCACTAGTTTGTATGATTTGTCTAATTTAATCAAAACTGAAGAGAGAATTAATCACTTGTGGATGCACTGAAGGAACTATGCTCTGGTAGCCTTTTAACTGTATGTTATCTAAGGTGCTTTTAATGAGTCTGGGGGGAAAAAAGAGTTATTTTACATGCAAGGACTCTTTTAATTTTGTATCTAATTATTCTTTCTCTTAATGTAACTTCAGTTTAAGACAAAAATCCATGTCTGAAAGCTAGACATCAGGGAGGATCACTTTTTCTTGCTTAGCTTTGTGTCCATTCCCACAAAACCATAAATAAAACATTTTCACAGTGTTCTTCTGAGCATGAAAGCTGGAAAGTGAAGCTTGCATTAAAGCATGTGCTTCTCCAGCCTGGCTGAAGGCATCACTGCCAAGGGCAGGCTGAGGGCTGAAAGGAGCAGAACAAAGCTCTGCTTGTCCCTGGGAATTCTTATTCCGTAGGCTGCATGTGGAAGCACAGGTTAGGAACCACCCTGGAGTTTATTCCTTCAGCCCTGCTGGCACCACACATGGCTCCAGGAGCAAGGAGATTTGATAAACATGAACCCAGCTAAAAAGTAGCAAACATTTTTATACAGATTGCTTTGAAGCCTTGTCAGATAGTGAATTTATTACTGAGTGTAGAGTGGGAAAAAGAGAAAAAACTTCCTTGGCTACCGAGTCAACTGATTACAGCTGGGCACCAACTGTTAATTACTGGATTCAGAAATAATTTCCTGAGAAAATCTGATGATCCACTGGGAGAAAAAAATTACTAAGAAGAATATGTATGTTTTATGCCAGGAGCTGTGCATGAGGAGGTGGGATAAAATATGAACCACTTGTCAGCTCTTTTTTTCATTAGGTATCTATTTGCCAGCCTTGAGATGACAAATTTTACAAATGTAAATTCTCAGCTGAGATATTTTATTTTGTGCACCATATTATTTTTCTTTTTGAAATATTTCAATATTCCCTGGGATTTTTTTTAATAAACAGTAGATAATAAAACAAAACTCCCATTCATTATCATTTTGCTGCTAGAACTGGAAAAAGGATATAAAATAAGGTGCTTATTTTTAGGTACTCTCTTGTTTTTAAAATAAGTGATGCATTTTTGTCTGAACAAGGGTGAGTTTCCCTGTTCCTCCCACACTGAATCTGGAGGGATTATGATATTGTAGGGCAGACAGGTGGGTATTTGATGTTTTCCCCTCCACTCTGTCCTTTTTTTCTGTCAGTTTGCTTTATCTATTTATTGTAGTTTTGACTATTTGTTACTTTTTTAACAGCTCTGTCAGTAATAGTAACAAAGTGACTTCTGGGGAACAGGCTTCAGTACTGACACATAAAGTCCTCTTTTAATCCATATTCTCACATTTAGTGTTCTCAGCTGCTGTTCTTTGAGTACCAAGCAAGCTCTTTGCTCTGGCTATCTGGGCTTGTTACCAAGTAACATTTTCTGGGAAAGAAACTTCTGAAGGGAGCTTTGGGATCAGGCCTCCATTGCAGGATGAAATGGACTGGAATGTGCACAAATCTTTTCAGCCTTTCCCCAGTCCTACAGCTCCGACCTGCTGGGGACAGGACATGAGCTGGTGTCTGGAATTGCTGTTTATGTCATCCTTTCTGATGGCAGCCTCACTATGTAGATAAACCTTTGTGTTCTGCTTTGAAGGAAGAAAATCCAGTTTTAAAATCTTGGGATGTGCTTTTGGTTATGCAGGCAACCTAAAAGTTGCAATAATTAGTATCAGTATTTGGATTCAAAAGTCAAAACAGAGACTAAATGTCAAGTTTGGGTTTAACAAATTATCTGTCTCTGATTCCTGGTCAATGCTTTTCTAAGGTAAAATAGCAACTGGTATGAAATTAAAGGCTTGGGAATTATTTGTGTTGTCCCACTTCAGCAAAATCACAGCTATTTCTATGGACATTTTTGCAAACTTGTAAACATGATTCATATTTAGACTACAGGACACTTTTAGGAAATGAGAAGCTGTATTAAAAACATTACAGTGTTTTCAAGTGATCTTATTTTCATTTTGAACTTGCAAAAATTTACAGAATTTCCTTGCTAAATTCATGTGTAAAATGGGATGTAAGTTTTTGAAGCAAATGCTAAAAATCTTTCTTGGTACAGAATTTGAATTACTTTTCCATTTAGGATGTATTACAGGCAAATGAGATCAGATGAAAACTCAATCTCATTCTTAATCTGTTCCCTATTCTATTACTGTAAATGGCATCTAATTGAAAGAGTCAATTGTTCCAGAAGATGATGTGCTAAAGATGGGAGCAATAAATCATTTCCAGTCAACTTGACTTTTAACTGAGCCTTTCTTGCTGAGGGCTGGTTTTCATATGTGCAGTCATAATAAAGCTTTTCTGATAGCCATGATGACCAACTTTTGTGCCTACACATCTGAAGAACACTGGGGGCTTGAAAGTGGGTGTGCAAGTCAATGAGCCTGTGCAATACAGAGTTGTTATTGATATTCTTGACAGAGTATGCTGAATTTCTACACTGCAAAGGGAAGAAATTTACTGATTTTGATGAAGTCCGTCAGGAAATTGAAGTAGAAACAGATAGAGTAACAGGAATGAACAAAGGCATTTCTTCTGTTCCTATTAATTTAAGAATATATTCTCCACATGGTAGGTAAAATCATTCTACTTTACATTTATGTTATATAAACATATTATGTAGCTCATCACCTTTTGTATCTGTTCTTATTGCCTGATCTGGGCTGGAAAAAGTTTGAGGCTGAGTTAGTAAAGACCAGTAATGGGACTTGTAATAAAACTTCCTTTTGGCACTCTCCAGAGGAATTCCCTGATCTAGAAAGTCTCTGTGTCTCCCTGCCTTACTGAAAATTTATTGTTTGCTGTCACTAAAAATATATTCAGACAGTAACAGTGTTTGAAGTTGCTTTCTGGTGAAGACCCCCTGTATATATCAAAGTGGGTTCCTCTGGTTGCCATCTGCCCAGCTTAATGAAGACAATCTAGAGAAAATGTTTTCCATTGAATTTGTCTTTGATACAGGACAAAAGTGGTGTGTTTAACTGAAGCATGATTTTTCTAGCTGCAGAGAAGCTCAACTAAATCCCCTGCCTCAAAGCTTGTTTGTTGAACATGCTGACTCCAGGAGAAAGTGAAAATTTCCTACCAATTGCTCTTGCTTTGTTTTGTTAGGATCAATCTTTTAGTTCAGCCACAGTTGTCTGTATTAACCAGACTCCAACTACACTTCTGGTATTTCCTTCCTAGGAATTGCATTTTTTTCATTTGTCTAAAGGATGCCCTGTTACCCCAGCAGCAGGATGCTTACCCCAAGCCATGATGCCCTAGTTGGCACTGTGGCCCTTACTAGGGAAATCATACCAAAGCAAATCAGATTTTCTTAATAGATTTATTTTTCATCTTTCTGACTTTCCTGAAGATGTTACAGATTAAAAAAAAAATAACAAAAAACCCCCAAGCCAGCAATATATCCCCAAGCCCCTTAACAACAGTTTTGCTATATAAGTTAAGCTAACTATTGATTGATTTTTGGGAATTTCTTAATTAGAGACATGATTGAAGACATGGTCAGAGAAACACTATATTTTTAAAAAAATCCTAACAACTGTATTGGTTTATTTGGAGGATGCAATGAGAGTGATCTGTTGCCCGTGCTCCTGTTGTTGGACAAAGCTCAGAAAGCCATGTTAATTTAATTTGTCTTAGAGCCCTCAAGGATATGTTACATAAATATCATTTTATACCAGTTGCAATATTTCAAGTATTAAATATTACTATTAAATAGTACTAATAAATCCAGAGAGGTAAGACCAATGGGGAAACAAGTCTTTGCAGGTTGTCAGGCATTTTGTTTGAACTGTTGACAACTGTTGACCTATTTATCTGCCTGTACATGCAGTTCTGTGGGGTTTTATGTGACCAAAACTTGTGTGCAGCCATGGCTGTGTTGAGCCCTTTGTCATGTGTGGTGTTCTAACCAGTTTATGATCCATCCTGTCCATGTAGTCTTGAGCCTGACCCTTATTGATTTGCCGGGAATCACTAAAGTGCCAGTGGGGGATCAGCCTCCAGACATTGAGCAGCAGATCAGAGACATGATAATGCAGTTCATCTCCAGGGAGAACTGCCTGATCCTGGCTGTGACTCCAGCTAACACTGACCTGGCCAACTCAGATGCCCTGAAGCTGGCAAAGGAAGTGGACCCTCAGGGTAAGCAGGATTGAGTATCACCACTTTCTGTTCTCAACTGTAATAACATAATTGAAAACAACAGACCAACTCTTGTGGGAAATTCTACAATTTATAATATGTAATATAGATGTCTAGTTACATTCTCATGCAATCTTCAGCATCACAATGTAACTGTTTGTTAGCTCAGTATTGTTTGGGTAATGTTGCTGTAAATGAGTTTTCAAGTGTTGTCACTATCTCTTATAAGCAAGTGCAGCAGTGGTTATCTATGAATTTTTGTAGTACTGGGCAGAACAGGGGATGGTGCTGATGGGATTTCTGGATACTTACATCATAAATTTTATACAGTCATATTGTAGGGATGCTGAGCCTTCTTAAGGAGTTTTGAGGTACACATTTCAGCACTGGCAATTATGTTCCCTGCTTTTCCAGACATATCATGACTTGAGTTGGAGCTGCTATTGTGTGATAGCTTTGAGAAGGGCACAGATATGTTGTTACATAATTGTATAATTGTTCTTCTGACTCTAAATGATTCTTTTATAACTTTTTCCTCCTGCTTCCACTCTGGTCAGGCCTTAGAACCATCGGTGTGATCACAAAACTGGATCTGATGGATGAAGGAACAGATGCAAGAGAAGTTCTAGAAAACAAACTCCTCCCTCTTCGTAGAGGTGAGAATGTTCAGTTGCCTTTATTCTTTGCAGTCCAGCAAGTGGTTTGGATGAGGATGGTGTTTGGGAGTCCTGGAGATGAATCAAAGGTTATGCTGGACTTGATGTGTTCCTTGCTTTTGCAGTTATCCAGTCAGCAAACATAAAGGTAGCTGTGCTAAAAATATCCTTTGTGGACCTGGAAAATCCTTGCTTCCTCTGGAATATGCAGTATAATACCAGCACATCTCATTAGCCAATATTTTCTGCCAGGTTCCTTGTAACATAAAAATGTTTTTTTTTCTTTGTATATGACAGAAGCAAGCACCAGAGCTTGGTAATCTCACTCTAAATCAGTTTTGATCCTTGCCAGAAATTTTCCATGTTCTGGCAGCTACTGTCACATTTGCCCATTCTGTTAATTATATTGAGAATTTTGATTATGGTTATAATTTATTGATAATTTACTGTCTCCTCCCATGGAGCAAGTTGGTCCAGCAAATGAGAAGAAATTTTTTTTGTGTTTTGTTAATGTCATATCATTTATCTGCATAGATCTCTGTGTGTATTTCAATTTTATTTTGGATTTTTGTTTGCTTATTTTTGAAGTGGTTTGTTTGGGCTTCACCAGAGTTTCAGATATTTCTTTATTTGAATTGGTGATTTAAAAGCAAGTCTATCTGCTATATGTAAACAGAATGAACAATTTAGGCAGTGTTAAGGTTACTATTCTACTTGCAGACATGATCTGAAATGCCTGAACTGGAAAGTTTTGTTTGAGCTGAGACAGTCTGGTTCTATTTAAGATGAATTCAGTAGTTCAGGCAATAGCTGCATTGATTTACCCATTGGTTTTGTCTTGTTTTAGGTTATATTGGTGTTGTAAACAGAAGCCAGAAGGACATTGATGGGAAGAAGGACATAAAAGCAGCTCTTCTAGCAGAAAGGAAATTCTTTCTTTCCCACCCATCCTACAGGCACATGGCAGATCGAATGGGAACACCCTATCTCCAGAAAGTTCTAAACCAGGTAAGACCTGAAACCTTTGTGGTGAAAGGCAGCTTTGTCATGATAGGGGAATATAAAAACTGTTTTAAAATGAAATTGGTCTCTAAACCTCACTTATCCTTTCCTGCTTTCAATGGTTTTTATTTGCACAAGGTAAAAATAAAACTATATATTGCATGTAGATACAAAAGCTTGCTGTGAGTTGTAGTTTCTGATTTTTACTGGTAGTTCTGCACTTCCCTGTTCTTTAGAATACTGAATATGAACATCAAAACCAGGATTTCTTTCCCTCCCTGGAAGTATACCATCCTGTTCCTCAATTGTTGCATTTAACTTGTCAGTTGCCCAGTGTTTTTGGTATTCCTACAAGTCAAACTTGATACTGTTTTTTGCAGCTCACTGTCAAATTGCAGCTTTTCCTCTGGAACAGGCAAAGGCCAGGTCAGCCCAGCTTTGTCCATTTAGGACAGCAGCTGGAAACAGCTGGAATGTTCCTGGTTAAAGTAGAAAACTAAATGACTGCTCTGCTTAATTTTTGCTACAGTGACTTTGCAGCTGTAACTGCAAAGCCAGGCTATGAAATGCTCTGGGCTTGCTCAAAAAGACTACTAATGCCATTTATTTGTGCTTCAGAGCCAAAGCCTTCATCTTGATGCAAGAAATTCCTTGTACCCTGAATTTCTTTCTGTGTTTAGAATGTTTTGCCTTGTTTTACATCTTGAAAGTTTAATCCATATGTCTTAGTTTTGAGACTGAAACACAAGCTGCACATACATTTTGACTGTCTTGTCTGTCCTGACTCTTTATATGCTATTAACGTTTTTGAGAGCTGTTTTCAATATTAACCTATTCAGCAGGAGCTGTTGCTCTTCTGTTGCTTTTACTGTGTGTAGAATGTTATATATGGGAAGATCTACATAAGTTCTGTCCTCAAGTTATTGGGGAACTTTTGTGTTTCAGGTAATATTTCAATTTCTTTGTATCCACAAGGTGGTGCTCCAGGGAAACTCCAGCTTTTGATTTTGTGCTTGTCAGTCTGCTGAGCAACTTGAAACTTAAGTTCATATCTTTTGGTGTATGACAGTTTAAATGTATAGCTTGTCTGGCTGGGGTTGGGAGGGGGTTTGGGGCATAGTGGAAGAAGTCCAGTTTGCTTTTAATTAAGGAATGTGTACAATACCTGAGACATTTATGGCACAGGTAAGTCAGAGACAGTACTGTCCTAATATATATACATGTATATATATATATATATGTATATATGTAAAAACATGCTGTGAGTGCTCAGAATATCTTTCTTTCCCACTTTTCCTTGTGGCTGTAGCATAAAGCAGTTGTTGTGCTGAACAAATACGTAGGGAATTGTGAAACACCCTTAAGAAAATCAGCAAAATGGGAGTGTGGCATCAGCACAGAGAGATGAGAGGCAATTTTAAATTACCCATGTAATATGTGTAACTTTTTCAGGTGTAACTAAACAGGTGTGTAGTAACAGGGCTCAGTGAGTGAAAGGATGAAGGAATTTTGTGTGCACTAGGAATATTGAATTGTTCTTTAAAAGTCTCCATTGCATCAGAGATCAAAAGGAACAGCACTGGTAAACTAGCACAGGTCGTGGCTGATATGGTTGGCAGTCAGAAGGAAATGATTGTGCTCCTGCTTTCATCTTTTTGACAGTATAAAAAGACTTTTATTTGCTTTTTAGCAACTTACCAATCACATCCGGGATACCCTGCCAGCCTTCAGAAGCAAACTCCAGAGCCAGCTGCTTTCTATAGAACATGAAGTAGAGGTGTACAAAAACTTCAGACCAGAAGATCCCACCAGAAAAACAAAAGCCCTGTTGCAGTGAGTGTCTTTGTCTGCTTTTTCACTTCAGATGGGTTTGTTTTGCCTTTTTGCCCCTTCTTTCTGATTGGTTTAAATTTAAACATTAGGATATTATTAAGGATTCTTTACACAAGCTCCAAAGGTTTCTGTGTTTGATGCTCCAGAACACGATATTTATTTTACAATTTCAACAGAATTTTCCCTAAATTGATTTTAGTAATCCTAGAAAAGGGAGAAAGCAGAACAAGAAAAAAGCATGAAGATGGGCAGCAGAGATGATCAAAGGTAAAAAACTGCTTCTGATTGTGTAGACATATTCTTCTGTCTGCCAAAAAGATGACCTCAGGCAGGGCAGAGACATTGTGTTGGAAGTCTGTAAGATGAGGAGGCTGGAAGAAGAAGAAAGAATGCTTCTTTTTCTAGTATAAAAACTTAGCTGTCCAAAAGAACCTATAGATGGCAAAATCAAAATTAATCAAAGATGGTCGTCCTTCATATTTTAGGCACCCAATACCCAGAGATCTTTGCTGCAGGAGTTGTCAGTAAAAGTTTGTTGTGCTCTCAGAAAACAGCAAGGCAAATTCTTGGGGATTATCATCATCAGTTCTGAACTGATTTTTCACTGCTGAAGTCACTGTCTGGTTTGGGTCTCATCCACAAAATAAATCTGTCTGAAGAGACTTTGATACTAGCCATGGAACAGAGATCACTGTTCATCTGACTTGGAATCAAGTGCAGGTGGAATCCCAGCCCTGTCTTGATTGTAACAATTGTGTCCAAAAGAGTAGACAGTTCCTTGGTACTTTACTGCAGATGTTTTGGTTGCAAAAACAGAGGGACATCACCTTTGACTTTTCCATGACTGGGAGAGCTCTGAAAAACTCTGTGGGATTTTCTGAATGCTGCTGCTGCAGAAGTCAAAGCAGAGCCAAGTAAGCTGGAGCTTGTTGTACTGACACATCACCATGGTAGTACTGGTTCTTGGGCTTGCCTTTTGGCATGGGGAAAAGAAGTTCCTTTCCAATCTCTTCTGAATTTTGCAGCACTGGATTCACATCGTGCTATTAGACTGTACTGCAAGACAGCAGGGATGCAGGGGGATGTGGGTAGGTAGGGATTCTATGGATTGGCACCTTGGCTCAATCAGCTGTGCAGATACTTTTGGCAATTGCTAAATATGTTTGAATAGGCAGCACTAGTTGCATAGTACTGAAATAAGAGTTGGTAGTTAATATGCTTAAATTGTTCCAGGTTTTTTTTGTTCTTTTTTCCTTTCCTCCCCTCCTTTGCCATTTAGGATGGTACAGCAGTTTTCAGTGGACTTTGAAAAAAGAATTGAAGGATCAGGAGATCAAGTTGATACGCTGGAACTTTCAGGAGGTGCCAAAATCAATCGTATTTTCCATGAACGTTTTCCCTTTGAACTTGTGAAGGTATTTATCCATCTTGCTGATGTGCTTTATTTTATTTATGTTTCCTTATGTTCATACTGATAGTAGTGTAGCCAAGCAAAGATCTGATTGAAAGAATATGCTTTTAACTGTGGAAGAAATTATGTGAAGTTATAATTGAGACATTTGGCTTAATTTCTAGGATTGGACACTGAGACATGCTAAGAATTTTAAAATACAAGAATTGGAATATAATTATAATCCCATTTCATACTATTTTCTGTGCTCTCCTATTGTTTTATCACAGATGGCATCTTTCTTTGGTTAAATGGGGCATGCAAGCAGTTAGAGTTGGTAAATTTGACTTGTGTTCAAGTAGCTGGTATCTATTAAAATGAGAGTTATGGAAAATAGCCCTTTAGGTCCCTTCCAACCTAAATCATTCTATGATGGTTTGACCTAGGTAATGACCCTTTCATTTGTGACAACACTGACTTCTCTTCCAGCCAGCTGCCTTCCAAGAAACTTGAAGAAAAGCTTTATAACTTCATAACTGGGACAACAACTCTCTTAAATTTAGTTGAAAACTGTAGAATGGGAAGGGGAGGATAAACAGATCATAATCACGGAAGTTGCACCACTTTAAGAAACCATGCTTTAAAAAAAAAGTGGAGTCTTCCAAGTCCTGTTTCAGGCTTACTCTGTCAACTCTTCAAAATCATTCCAGCTCTTGACATATCTGGAATGGAAGAGTATGTGATTTGCAACAATATTTACTGCTGCCTGTTGCCTTAGTTCTAAAACATTTTCAAATACTTATGCATTGTTTGGTGTAATTAGAAATTACTATTTTAACAGCTGAACTTGCTTGTCTTGTGGTTATGGAGGGAGAGGGGATATTTTCTGTTTTGTTGAAACCTTCCCCTAATGTGCTCTTGTGTGCTGCTGTTCCTCTAGATGGAATTCAACGAGAAGGAGCTGAGGAGAGAGATAAGTTATGCCATCAAGAACATACATGGAATCAGGCAAGTGCTCCCATGTTTTCCTGCCTGCTCACATGGTACAGGTGGAATATCTTCCCAAAGCATTGCTTACAAGCTTTGTTGTCCTCAGTTTTGGGAAATGTTTCTTGTGTTACTTGATTGGTAAATTCTCAGATGCTTGACCCTGGTAGCAGTGGTGCAGGATTTGAATTTTCCTTGCCTGATTGCTGGAGAGGTCTTGGTTTATCATAGTGAACTGATAGTTTTGGGTGTGCTTTTATAGTTTGGTTTTTTATAGAATTTATCTGCCAAGGTAGACCTTGGAAAAGAGTGTTTAAAAGAGAAGCAAGGCCCACTTGTTTAGGACTGGGTCTGTGGGGTACCTGTTTATAGATTCATTTACTCTGCAGTGACCAGCTGTGAAATTCTCCATGTTGGACTCTGAGTAACAAAACCTCATTTTCTGGTGTGAGGGAAAAGTGCAGCCATAGGATTCTTATGGATTTGCTGTGCAAGGGGTTGTGCATGGAGTGCTTGCAGCTGCCACTGGTCCCTAAGGTTTGATGCACTGCTGCTGAGGCTTTACTGCATTACAGCAGTACTCCTTAGAGTTCTTGCAGTCCTCTTGAAGGAGTTCCATCTTTCAAGCATGTTTCTACTTATATTCTTATATTCTGAGTATATTCTTATTCAGAATGATACTTCCTTTGAGAAAGAAGCAAATTTAATTCTGTGGAAGTCTGTTTGTGTAGGGATTATTACTCAGCTCTGAAAGTGAAGATTTGAGCAATTTAGTAAAAAAAAAAATCTTCCTTGCCTGATGTTTTTATTACTGTCTTACATATTCTTTTATGTCCACAGAACAGGTTTGTTCACTCCAGATATGGCATTTGAAGCCATTGTTAAAAAACAGATTGTTAAGCTGAAAGGACCTTGCTTAAAAAGTGTGGATCTGGTGATGCAAGAGTTAATCAACACTGTCAAGAAGTGCACTAAAAAGGTAGCTTGCACATAGATCTGGTAATGTAAGTAAAATGCAATGGTATAGTACATAATATAAAGGCTGTCTTGCATTTTATGGTGTAATGAAAGATTTTTGATTCAGTCACTCGTTGGACAGAGTAGGACTTCTTCAGGTAATTAATTACAACTTCTGTGAAGTGCTCAGAATAATGTAATCATGGAAAAGTTCATTTTTTGATTCCTTTGTTTTTATTCTTAGGGTGAGAGGTGTTTTTGAGTCAAGAGATGCCCTCGGTTTCCTCCTTAAACCCATGTTTTCACTTTCTAGCTGACTGGCTGCTTTTGCAGTCTCACCTGTCCATCTGCCTGTCCCACCATCCCAGTGCAGGGTACCCCATAATAGCAAGTACAGGAGTGATTCTGGGATGTGAGCACAGCCATGATGAACTTATTGAGAAATATCCTCTTGCATTTTTTCTGAAAAAACCCCAAATTTTTTATATCAATGAGCAAGTAAAGGAGATATTTTTTAAAACCAGAAGGACAAAGAACAAACAGATTCTCTGGTATGTTTTCAGTAGAGTTTCTAGGTTTTTTTCACTTTTGTCAAAGTCTGCAAGATTTGTCACTTAAATTAACTGTGCTGATGCTCTTCCCAGTGGTATTTGCCAAATTTACCAAATTTCCCTGTGGTATTTGCCAAATTTACTGCATCTTGCTTTTTTCAGTATTGTTATGTAAAGATGTTGCCACAAGGTGGAGCCTTTAAAAACCAAGAAATTTGGAAAGCATTTAAAGCACCAGTCTGGAATTAGGCCCAGTAGAAGAGAGAGAAACCTCACCCCAGATAGACTGTGTTTCATATGGCCAAAGTGTATTTTCCTCAGTATTCCCTGGAGGAAAAGAACAGCAACAATCCAAATGTTTAGGTCTCTTCAGTCCCTGAACAATAGCAAGTAAGGCTTGCTTTTTTTGCAGTGTGCTTAACTTCTAGTCCCAAGCATTTATAATATTTGCTTTCTTCCAAAGAGGAAAGCTGGAGGCTCCCCTGTTTGTATTCCACTGAAGCCACTCTGCAGGTGTAAATTTCTGTCAATTTTCTGTTTCAGTTGGCAACATATCCAAGGTTGTGTGAGGAAACAGAAAGAATTGTTGCTGGCTACATTCGTGAAAGAGAAGAGAAGACCAAGGATCAGGTGAGAATAAATAGGAGATGTGAGAATAAATAGGAGTTTGGGGAAGAAGAGTTCTTACATCCAAAGTGCAGTAGGACAGTGAAAGATTTAATTTTTTTCAAATAGGCTGCACATTTTAGAGAAGAAAAAAAATTGCTTCTTTACCACTGAGCTTTGATAGGGACTAGAATTGTTACAGAATGGTTAAGTAGTGTTGGCTTGTTCCTGTGCCAGTGTGCCAACTTGTTAGCTGGGCCACTAAAGCTGTTTGTGGGAAATCAATATTGATTAAACAGATGCACAAAGGAATAGCTTATTTCTACTTTGTTTCCAGGTGTTTTTAACATACCCATCCCATGCACCCACCCCTCAGCTTAATTACAGTGAGGCTCACAAACAATTGTACTCGAACCCAAGAGGGAGTCACAAGCTTTCCTTCAAGTTCAAAAAAAGCTAAAAACCAAATTAAAATTCAGAGAAATTTGGTTAAAGCATTCATCACTTAGCCAAACACTCCAAATCCAGGAAATTGCAAATCCGAGATTACATGTGAGAAAATCCAATGGAAAGGATTTGGAATTATTGTCTGGACAGTGCAGAGTGTGACAATAGAAATATTTGGGGAAGAAGAGCTCAGCAGAACTCTAAGCTGTTCTGGATTCCTGGCTCCCTAGTCCTGTCCGTGTGCAAGTTAAGGAGCTGTGCAGCACCTCCTGCTGCTTTAATCTGTGCTGAAAATGTAGTCATAAAAATAATTCAACAAAAAAAATTATTAGCTGGGCTTCTACTTGCAGGGAGTTCTAGTCAGAACATTATTATCTCAAAATTTTGGAGAAAATAGAAGTTGTTTAAAATAATTGAGTTTTATTTTCCTGTTCTTCATTGTATGTACATACCTGACTATTTCTCAGAACAAAGAACAAAATATGGGCTTTCTGTAAATGCCAAAAATTGACCAAATAGGTTATTGTCACATTCACATCATGATTTATGATGTTAGCAGTTATCCTTCAGAGATAAGAGATGGAGAAAAACATAGTGGGGATTTGAGTCTAAGTGAGGCATCTAATATCTTGTGGGAATTGTGAAGAATTTGGGAGTGATGCTGTATTTGAGGAGCAGTGTAGAAATAAGATTGAAGAGATGAAATGCCACCATTTGGTAACAATAGGTTCCTTCCTTGCTCCCTCTGATGGAAGCCTGAAAAGACAGGGGTGAAGTGCAGTCTCCTGCATATTCCAGATCCTCTTGGAGGGTGGGAGGGAATTTTTTGCAGATATCTTAGCAAGTTCTTTGCTGAGTTAGATTGTCAAGGTCGAATCAAATTCTCTGTGGGCTGCTGAAAGACTGACAAGTGATAAATACACAAATCATTGTGTTATTTTGTTGATAGCCCATCTCTCAATCCAGATGTGCACACAGAATGGCTGGACTGGACCTTTTCTGGGCCAGGACTGGATTATTTATCACTGCTTTGTGTGGTACATAAAGTGGAAGTATATGGATTTTAGGTTTAAGGTTTAGGCTCCTTGCTGGCTTGGCTGGAATGCTCCAGATAGGCAGAATTTGCTTAACTTGCAAAATGCAGAGCTGGAATCTATGTATTCTCTCTGCCTCTGTATGATTGATCTTAATGGAATGGACAAGGGCCAAGAAGGTGAAAAATGAGGTCTGTTAGGAAAAAAAGTAGGAAGAAGGAATAGGACTTCTGTAGTCTAACTTATTTAATAAGCACAGAAACAGAAGCAGTGGAATTTAGAAAATATTGCTTTTGGCTTGAACAGTTAGGAAAACAATATTCAGTAATGCAGAGACTCAAGAGTTCTGGTTTTTTTCTTCCTTCCTTTTCTTCAATCTCTCTCTTCCACCTTACCCATCCTGTTTTGCTCTCCTGCCTCCCATAATAGATGCTGCTGCTCATTGATATCCAGGTTTCTTATATCAACACCAACCATGAAGACTTCATTGGCTTTGCAAAGTAAGTACATGGAAAATTTGTTAGAAAGACACTGCCAGGATTTTTTGTTTATTTGCTTGGCATTTTTTTATTATGCTCAGAACACAATTCCTGAAGTATGACAGTGAGGATCCAGGCTGCAGAGTCCCAAACATGCAGGACCATGCTCTTTCTCAATAGCCACAATGTTGAAGTCTGTCCCAGTTGCAGGGGAGTCTTCACCCAGTTCACAAGCCTGGTTTCACTGAAGCTGGAGCTTGTGTCTTAGTCTGGAGTCACACACATTTCAGGACACAGAAATGGATATTGGTGGTCTTTCCACATTGTTATTAATGCATACTTTGGAAGCTGTGATTCTGTGTGAAACAGTTTTGCTCAGAATAATGGATGTCACTGAATTCTAAGTGTGCCTGCTGTTTGGCTGCAGAGAATAATAGTAGCAGAATGCCCTGCAGGGCCTGGCTTGACGTTCTCCTCACTTAATTGAAAAGGCTGTGAGAATATTTTCCAGAATGTTCTCCCTCAGTTTCCAGCAATTTGTGCCTCAGGGACTTCATACCAACATTTTGACACTAGTAAAAACATAGAAGATGTCTTCACTCTTTGAAGAATAAATGTTCCTTCAGACACATTCATGCTGTATTTGCTATAATAGTGATAGGAATCACAACAGGTTTTGGGCTGTGTGAGATGCTGGCAACAAATTTGGGCACCACAGTAGTATTTGACTGTGGCCAATTCTAGTTAGCACTGTGAAGGAAGGTGCACATCTTTGGCAGTGTGCCTTGAAGGTTTAAAACATGGAGTTCAGTGAGCTGAGAGGGGAGAAAGCAAAGGCAGGCACCGTTTATGTGTTTGGTTTGAGCAACTTTCTCTAGAATTGTTTGTGGGTCCTAGATATTGTTATCAGTTCTCTTGACAAATAACAGGATGTTGTAGGAATGGTGGCTGGCCTTCTAGAGGTCAAGATAACAACCTGCCTGCTATTTACTTCTCTTCATCCTTTTCTGACAGGAAAAAGGCTGCTAAAAACACTCCATGTATATTCATGGTGTGTATTGTGACCTTGGGAAGTCACATAGTCCCGCCTCCCGCTCAGAGGAGGGTCCTGCTGAGTTCAGACCAGGCTGCTCAGGATTTTGTCCAATCAGATCTGGAGGATTCCCAAAACTGGAGATTCTCCAGCCTTTCTATGTTAGCCTGTTCCAATGCTTGCCTCACCTCACTATGAAAAGACTTTTCCTTGTGTCAAGTTGAAACTTTCCATATTTTATAGTACTGGATTCTGGAGTTCCAGGTGTATCTGTACCTATTGCATTATGTTTCTCCCCTGGAAAAATTCCTCTCATGGGTGTTGCTCCTGCAGCCTCCATGGTCCTTGCTGCTGTGTCTTTACAATTCCCAAGTTCAATTTCTTGGGAAAGCTGCTTCCTCTTTTGCCAGCTGAGATCTGGAAATCCCCAAGTGCTGTGTATGGGGCATAAGCAGATAACAAGTGACTCTTGGATTAAGTTCACTGGTAAGTTTAAGCAAGGGTTATAGCAAGCTAGGTTGGAACAGATGGGAAGGAAAGTAGCCTTGTTGACTTCTGCTCAACTAAAAGAGAAAATTTGGATAGCAAAGAAGAATTTGAAATATATTCACTAATGAGACAAATGGAGAAAAATACTAATTTGAAACTATAAGTGTATTATTGTTACAGCAGTTATGTTAGAGCTGGAAAATGAAATAAGTTGGGTAGCACAGGGACTTCTGCAGTGTCCAAACATCCTGGACTACAGATTCCCCAGATTCCCTGGTGTTTCCTTTCCTCTAGCCCCTTGTCTCATGCAGCTGCAGTAACAGTGTAAGTCTGTGAACCATAAGAACGAGAGCACAAAATATTACAAACTACTCTGCAGCACTGCAGGACCTGAGGCAGGTACAGTGCAATGTGAATTGTCTTGAGAGGGATTTAATAAGGCCAGTGTTTAGAACAAATTTGCATAGTTATAAAATTGCAAAATCTTAGAATATTAATGTTTTTCTTGTTTGGCAGAACTAATGGCAAAATTCTGGGCTTGAGTTTGTTTCCAGTTGGTATAACTCAAGAACAGCTACATGCTTCAATCTGCATGAAGGGTAATTTGTATTTAGAACATTAAATAGAAGACCAATTGCTGGGCTATTTCTAAAAGGCATGGGTTTCTTAGTATGATGTTAATGGTATAATTAACTTTTCTAAGTTGATAAAATTAAGGAAAAAAGAAAACTTAGATGTTGCACCAGGGACATGCAGTGTTGTTTGGTCAAAAGGATCAGGATTATCAAGCTGATCACAGTGAGTAGGCACAAGGAATAAATACCCTTGTGGATCTCCCAGACAGCATGTGGACTGCTGGCTTGATGGTGTGGTCCAAAGGGCAGGGTCAGAATTTGGACTAGGGTTGAGTTGGGTGTTTCATCAGTTCTTTGGAGCAGCAGCTGTGCACCAAACAGCAGCATTGGCCACAGGCTCTGATCCAAGCACACCTCTGCCTTCCTCTGTCAGAGCAGCCTTTGGAGCTGCTGGCATATGGATGCTTCTGGCTTCAGTGAATCAGTGCCTGGTGAAATGGTATAATCTAATCCAAACAAAACTTCCTGTCACCAGTGAAAGGCTGGTGGCTGAGTAGCCAAAGCCTGCTCTTGGAACGCTTTTCTCCTTCTTTCCAACAATATTTTAATTTTGTGGCCTAACACAAACTGCCACATAATGCGAATGCTTTTAGAATTAATGGCAACTTGTTTGGTTTTGAGACAGGAGTGTGTTTTGTTTCAGGAACTGGGATTACCAAAGTTCAAGAATTGAGCAAAATATTTTAAATATGGTTTAGTTTCAAATGTGCTCTATTCTTACAAGATTTCAACTTTGAACCAACTTCATGAAGGCTTCATCCATTGGTTATATTTACACCCTCAAAGTGCATATAAATATTAGAATAATATCCAAAACAAACTGTCAAGACAAAGCTATTAAGGAGCCTCCAGCAGGGGAGGATTTTGTTGTACTGCTCTAAATAACAGAAATGGCTTGCTTTCTGTCTTTTCTGAATATTTATGGAGGCTAATGTTTCCAAAGTTACCCACATGAGCCATAATTTCTCTGTGCTTTTAGTAACCTTTACCAATGCAAGAAGGATGTTGTTGCAAAGGGGATGATTGGTAGGAGCTGACTGCTGTGCATGTCCCTTCTGTCCTTAGCAGGCAAATATAATCAGGTAGAAAAGCAGTTGAAATATGCACATAAATGCAATGATTTTCCTGTGTTTCTTTTGCTGTGTTCATCTAGCTTTCTCTGCTGGGGTCAAAAGTAACTATTACTGCTAAAATTATTGCTCAGGAACTGGCTTAGTTCAAGTTTCCTCAGCATAACTCTTTTCCTCTGCTTCCCTTAGTGCCCAACAAAGAAGCAGTCAGGTTAACAAAAGTGCAGTGGGAAATCAGGTAGGCACCTAACAGAGAATGGATAATGGCATGTGCAAGTTAATCCAAGCTGTTTGGTTTTCTTGGCTGCATTTTCTGTTTTAAGTGTATCATTTACCTTTGTTTGCTTCAAACATACATAAATGTGTCCTCATTGCCTTGTTTTGCTGAACTTTTCAATGCCACCTGACTTCCATTGTTATCATCATTTGCTGTTTAGCATTTCTGCTGCTGCTTGCACTGCTGGTGAGTGTCTTCCCTCCCATGCTGTTCAGTGCCTTGAATCCTCATGTTACACATCGGTGTTTTGTCATTAACTGCAAACTTGTGAATTTCAGAATCCCAAACGCTGGTGAGTACTTGCCTGTGTGTGCTTTGTGTGTTTTGCTACTCCTGATGTGTTCACAGCTGAACTGCAGTGAAGGGCAAGTCAGCAAGCAAATGTGGATTTGCCTTTACCTCTTCTGAAACCTTTCAGCTGACACCACACAGTTGCTGACTATGTACCATAGGCCTTTCTCAAAATAAACAAAGAATTAGCGGTTGATGCTCTCAGGTTAATTAGTGTCTTCACTGAGATTCATTAATGAAATTGTTTGTTTCTTTTTGTCATGTAAGAACATGGGATTAATTCTGCAAGGTCCTTGGTGCTCCTGAGCCTGACTTCCCTCTCTGCTTTTGTGTGGCTCAGGGGTTCTCAGTACTTGGCAGGATCGGTCCTCTTCTTGATATGAGATGAAAATAAGCAACATGTTACAATTTGGAGAGTTTCTACTCACTTTGAGGTTTTTGCAAAGTCTTAAACAAAAAAAAAATGTTATGGAACTAGTACATACTTGAGAATGAAATAAAACATAGTAGTAAAAATAAGACAATGAAATTTTGTTTAATTACCAGTCTTGCATATCTTCCTGATGTTTTCACATGCAATTTGGTCAAACAATGCTCAGGAGGTTTCACCTCCTGATCAAAGTTTTCAAATGTGACAACTGAGTTTAGATCCAAGCAATAAACCTGAAATTTCAGAAGGTCTCCTACTCTGCTGCTATTGTAGACAAGAGTTCTTGGCAAGAGTTGTAGTCATCTTTTTGGAGCTAGAAATTCAATCTCTTCCTCTCACCAAGAAATTGCTAGTTATTTTCAGGATATTTCTTAAAATAATCCAGCAACTTCTTGGATGTGATGGTTCCCCACAGCCTGACCAGCATGAGTGGCATTTTTGATATAATATATGGTTTGGATTAAAATGAAAAAAAACAAAAAACCCTGGAAGGTCTAAACACTGCAATGGCTTCAAAGAGCAGCCTCTCCCCTCTGAGGAGAGATTTCCTTCTTATCTAGCTGTGCCGGAACATGTGTCAAACACAAGGACTGTCATCACTTTGGAGTGTCCCATAAAAGGAAAAGCAACCAATTATCTGGCTCTTCAAAAATACACAAATAAAATGAATGATTTTTTAATTGAGTGAATGTTTTCTCTCTAAAGAAGTGAAGAAAAAGCTTGGCATTTTCAATTCAATGTTGAAACTTGGTTACTTGTGGTATAAAGGACTTTGCTGAACCTTTTATTGTAGAGATAATAAACAGATGTTTGTAAGTTGATTGTTTGGAGTTGAAAAGAATGAGAGAATGTTTCTGAAATAAAACTTCATTTTTGCAATTTGCTATTTCAGGGAACCAATCTACCGCCTTCAAGGCAAATTGTACGAGCTAAGTTCTGTAAGCTTTATTGTTGCTTTTTCATTTAGCTTCTCAGAGGGCAAAATTTGTCTCTAACTCATTGGTTTGTCAAGTACTTGCTGCTGAACTATTTAATGTTAAGCTGTCTTGTCTGTAACACTACCTCAACAAAGTGTAATTGCAGTTCATCACTTAACTGCTACTAACCTGCTGTTACCAGTCTGAACTAGTAGAACTTAAAATGTTGTAGAAGACTTTGCATCAAATTAACATTTTTGTAGTTTAACAAGTTTCTCAAACTAAAATGACTAATTGGTGTTTATTTTATTATATAACTGGAAAGCAGTTTTTATCTGATGTGAGTGCCTCTATTCATAGTAAACCTCTCTTTGTAAGGTGGGCAAATAAGTTTCTGGTAACCAAAAGGAAACATTAGCTCTGGTGTAAATGAACATGCTGTTTATGGGTACAGGTACTGTTCTTGGTGGTTTGTTTATGTCAAGAAATTACTTTGGATAGAAAAATGAGTTTTATGAATGAAAATATTTAAAGCCTTTTTAACATTCTCTTCATAGCACCAGGAGGATCAATATATCACGGACAGACTCTTTTCTAACCCTTCCACTTCATGAGTAAATAAATATGTGAATGTCTTTAATATTACTAATTAGAATTAATTGTCTAAACTGCAGTTAATTTTATAACAAATTACTATTGGTTCAGTGATGGTAAGGTGTAAGAAATAAATTTGTATTGTGTGTATTCTTTGGCAATATCTGTGATTAAAATGTACATTTTTTCAGTTTGTTGCCATCATCAAATTCTATTAGTTGTTGTTTTAAAGTAAATTTATGTTCAGTTATGGAAGAAGGCATCACTGACTTTAGCAGCAGTTGAATTGCACCCCGTGGGGAGATCAAGATCACTGAATTTTCCCAAAATAGTGGGATGCTCATTTGCAATGATTTGCTTTTCTTTTTTAGTAGCTTGCTTTGGGCTGGAATGATGCAGATAACTATTAACTATTTCTGTGTATCTTGGAAATAAGATGAGCACAGCCACACCTTATTTTTGGACAATAATGCAAATTCCTCTTAGCATGTTTTTCTCCTTTTTCCTCTACTACTAATTTATCCTCTCACACTTAATCTTTGGCCTTTTTTTTGTTTGTCTTTTCTTTGCTACCGCCTGAGGTTTTGACCTGACTCCACAAAGTTTCTTTTTAAGCCACAGGTTAGTCTGTCTTCTCATTTGCTTGGAGTACTCTGTGCAATGCTTGGTTTTACACAGCACACTAGCAAGGCTTGGCTCCTGAAAGCTGACCCACTCTTAATTGTGTGTGCTGTGTGCTCAGATTTGTTTTGGTGACTAAAATTCAATGTTTTAAACTCCCCTTCATGATAAAACTTTAAAGATGAAGGTGTCATTGCTCCATGAGCCCAGTTATGTGTGTGAGAATGCAAGACACTGAAATTATAGAGGATTATATATCATTTATAGGAGATTCTGTGCTTGGCTTCTGTGGCAAAATCTGCTGCCCTGTAACTGGAGAAGGGGCTTAATGTGAACTGTGAGTTTCAAGGCACTGTCCATGTGATGTGGAGGTTTAGGTCTGAGGGGTTTGTTTGACCTGCCTCTCTTCAGTGTTACACCAACAATCTGATTAATTTTCTGATTAATTTCTTCTGGACACAAGTAGCATTCAGACCCTATCAGCTCTCTTGAGCTATAGTCCTAATAAGTAGCTTTTCCCCTTGTAACCCCCTTTTTTTTCTTTTCTTTTAATCCTGCTTTGTAGCATACTTTGCTGATTCTTTTCTTCAGATATACTTGAATCCTATTATCTTGCATGACCCAGGAAAAAACTGTTTATAGAATTTTTCTAAGCAACCAGATGGAAATGGAGACTTGTGCCATGGTCAGTGAGGTGGTTATGAAAAATCATGGCAAAGCTGTTCTGTTAAGAAATGTCAGTATTTCTATGAAAGAGGTGATGCCCGTGAGCTAACACATTCAAAAATATTTCAAAATTCAGCAGCATGAAACCTGCTGGTTTTGAGTTTTCACTTTATCAAGTCTAGAGGAGTATTGCTGTTCTAAATGGCCTCTATTTATTTTTTAGGTTAATATCCCTTCATGTTTGACTTACCTCAATCTTTGTTTAATTATATTTGGAAGTATATTTCAGTTTTTTTACCCCTGAGAGCTTTGTTCCAGTAAAGACTAAATTTTTCTTTAAAGCAGACATGTTTTTAGGACTTCAGCCTCTGTCACAAGTTTTAAGTTATGTAATACATTGTGCAGTGATTTGTAGGGAAGCAATGTCACAAGATCTTGGTTGTGTTCAGTATCAGAGCAGATCTGATCAGTTTATGCTGGGACATTTGGCAAATTACAGTGAAATACTGTAGTAGGTTTCCCCTCTAATACTTTACAGCTTCTGTAGTGTGAGGATCTTCATGGCTGAATCCAAAGAACCAACAGCTTCTAAGGATGCCTCTCTGAGTAGTTTTTGTAATTTTTATTCTCTAAATGTGCCTACTGTTCAGTAGCACATGTTGTAATGACAGTGGTTGGAAGATGGAGTGGTACTGGGAGTTGTGTGCTGTGCTCAGATTATTTCAGTGGAGTTACACAACACAACTTTAATGGTGTTACATTAGCAGTTACTGCTGCTTGTGTTCTTGTGGGAGTGTCCAGTCTCATGATCCTCACTCTTGTGTTTCTCTCTGCCCAGTTTCATGTCTCGCACCTATCTTGAAGTCAGCCTTCAAATACTTCTTTAGAGAATCAGAAAGTGTCCCATTTCTTTCAATATATTTCTTTTACAAATGTCTTATTTGATTTAATGCTATTAAAGTCATGCAGCAACACATAAATTGTGCTTATTGTGTCAAATCCTGCTTTCCTGTTTATCCATGAAGTGGTGGAGGGTAAGAACAACAAATATGATTTGGGTTTTGTGCAGCTGAACTATGAGAGTGATTTCCTTCTGGCTTGTTCGTGTGCATTCAGGGGCTCTGAGTTTCATTTTTCAGTCACCCAGATTAGGTATCAGGATCCTGAAGGAAGGAACTGTGTCATCTCTTGTTCATCCTGTGCATGGAGTCCAGCTGCCTCTCAGAATATTGTCTGCAGTAGCTTCTGGCTATGCCCATGTTTTTCACCTTCCTGAGGTTCATAACTTATGTCACTAACATCCGCTCTGCGCAGAATGACATTTAGAAATAGGATAGGAAAGAGTGAAATGGATCTCTTAGATACAACCCAATGAGAAAAAGAACTAGTGAGAACAATAATGAAACACAGTGCTTTCATTTTTCAAGCTGAAGTGCTATAAAACATAGCTAACACAGCAGTTTAAAAAACTCCAAAATAATAACTCTCCTTCAGAGTTTTTTGAACTTCAAAAGTGTCTTTGAAAATCTTACCATAATACTGCCTGTGGAAGAACACTTCTAAAATATGGCTTGAGGGTTTGGTTTTTTTGTTTTTTTGAGAATTTAGCTAGCATCTAATGTGTCATTCAGCTTCTCTGGAAAGTGAAACTATGGTTCCTTAATCTCACTTTTTCTTGCATTACACCTTGATCCAACATCTCCCTCCCCTTTATGTCCGGCACTGATGCTGAGTCTTCTGGAAGTGTAGCTTTTTGGAGTTAACAGAATGTGCCTGAGAAATGGGAAAATTCAATGAAAAGGACTTGAGGCTTAGTACATTAAGCTCTTCTTCTCCCTCTTGATGGCCCCTGGAACAGCTTCCTAGTATTTTAGATTGTTGTGACCTGTTGTAGAGTCCAGGATATTTTAGAGAACACAAAACTCTGTTTCCCCAGAGAGGTATAGATAAACAGGTCTAGAAATTTCACATGAAAAGCACACACCCAAATATTGCTGTAGGTTGGTGTCCTGCTCTTCTGCAGGGTTGTGGGGGAATGACAGCTGGATCTAATCCTCAGCACACAGGATTTTTGAGGAAACTACTGGCAAATTCCTTCCTTTATGAACCAGTGACCAAAGATTGTCCTAGCAAGTCAGCTTGTTTCTGTCCACACCCCATGATGGTTGCACATTTGTGGGGAGATGTGTTGGACTGGAGCATGACACAATTCCTACTTTTTAGAAGTATTGAAACCTTCAGTGCTTCTTAAGTGCTTTGTATAGCCTAATTTTTAAAATGTTGGCTTGGTCTGTTCTGAGACCTCTACTACAAATGCCTTCTTGTGGAATTGAGAAAATGGGACTCTTATGAAGCTGTTACAGAGCCTGTGGTAATGGTGAGGGAGAGGATGGAATAAGCAGAGTGCTCCTTCCCATCCCTTCCCTTTGAAGTGCTCATCACCTATAGGGTTCTTGAACCTGCTGCTTAGGTGTTCCTGCCTGGTTTGCTTCTAGAAACCACCTCTTTATCTTCACTGACATCTGTGTTCAAATCTTTTACCTTCCCTGAGATATTTCTCCAAAACATTTTTCCCCAAACCAGGTGCTGGCCAGGCTGCCTGGGCTTTCTATGTGAGCTTTGCATGGAGCAACATGGCATTTTCAGTTCAGACAATGTGGTTCAACGGCATCTTCTCTCCCAGCCTCTTTATAGAATGGGCACATATGCTGTGAAGGATTTAGTCTGCTGCACAAATGCAGCTCCCCTTGCTGCAGAACTAAGTTCAAGTGAATGCAGAACCTTAATTTTGTTGATTTTCCCTGATTTTTTTTTTCCTTACATTTTTTATAGTTCAGTGCAGAAAGAAAAAATAGAATTAGTTGGGTTCCACAACTTGTCCTGTGGCAGCTGCCTGAAGGCCAGCTGTATATACATGTATATAACATGTATATATACTGGCTGTATATACATGTTACTTGTTTCCTGTTAAAAACTTACTTCAATAAACATCACAAAATAAAATGAGGATTTGATAGGTAATCAAGTTCTTATCAGTGTTTCCCTTGCACTTAGGCAAGCATTCCATGTGTGTCTGCACTCACTGATGCCCCTCTCCACTTAAGTTCCCCCCTCAAAAACCACAAATATTAAAAGTCCTGACCCACTTTTGTAGAAATCTTTGTGGAACAGGTTATTCCGTCTAATCTGCTTGTGCCATACCTTTGAGTCTCTTTACAGGAATCATGTCCTGTTCTCTCATCCTTTAATGTGGCTTCAGAACCAAATCAATGCTCTCTTAGAGATTTTTGTACAGGCTGAAAACTTACAGCCTGTTTTTGGATCTTCAGGACATTTCTTACACTGCTGGCCTGGTTGGTAGTAAATGGGAAAGCACATTTATCTTCCTTGAAATGAAACTGATACTCTTGGATTATGTGCATTTCCATACCATTTCCTGCTTTTCAGGTGCAACTTCTTTGGTTTAGTTATCAAATAGAATTCAGTCCCTTACCCTGTGCAGAACCAAAGCTGTTTTTTTTTTTTAAGAGCTTGCATGAACATCCAGGCTAAATAGGAGTGAATTCTGGTTCTGAAACTTCTATAGATGGCAAAGAATAGATGGTGAGCCATGTTCTTCTTTGCTGAGTTGTTGGTATTGGAGTTACAGGTCTTGTGAAGCCCTGTGAGAGGAATGTTGGTCTCATAGATTTCTTTAAATACAAGAAGAAAGTAATGTTTGATCACACAAGTCAGAGCCTGTGGAGATTGTTGAGAGGGGTCTGAAGGGCTTCTCTGAGCACTTTTTTGTCTCAGTATTCCATTGGCAAGTGAAGGGTGTTGCTGTGGGGAGAAAGGGAAGAGCTGAGGATCCTTGCATCTGTGATTAGGAGAGTTCTGTGGTCTTGTTCAGAGCATGATAGGAAGGAATATTTGCTCCCTCATTTATATTGGAAAACAGTGGCTGTTCCAGTAAAATTGAAAGTTTCCATCTCATCTGTAAATGAATTTTCATGGTTATTCTCTTCTGCTGGGGAGTTGTCTAATTTTTCTTTCTCTGTGCATGATGTAGCCTCCTGATCTTAGTATTTATAGGTATGTTCACATCTGTTCTTTCATCTTTGGCTTGTAGCTATGCTATAAAGTTTTGCTTTACCTTTTTTACCCCCCAATTTTTATTGCTGCTTAAGGTTTTTTCCCTCTTTTCTTTTTCTCTTCTCTCCTATGAGAAGAAAATGGCTCTCACATGCTTCTCCTTACAGCTTCCTGCCTTAAATTTAACCTAACTTTAGAAGACCTCTCCCCTTTGTCACTCCATACAACCACTTCTGAAAATCCCCAGTGTGTCAGAAGCCACTCACTTTACCAGAATTTAGGTGCTTTTCCTGGTATCCACCTTTAGAGATGACCTTAACAATTAGACCAGAACAGTGTAGTCAGAGATTAATTGTGTAGGCTTTCAGAATGTGTTCATATACTGCAAATAAATATCTTCAACCTTACCTGATTCTTATCACACTCCCTTGCTGTAAGTACAATGTTCTCATAGTTTGGCTTCTCTTTCTCTAATCTTCAGACTGAAAATGTAATACTCACTTCATTACTATTGGTTTTTTTTGGAATGCTGCAAAAACTCTTGAATTTCCCAGAGACTGAAAAAATGCACCTGTTTGTGTTTCATTGAGCAAATCTTGATTTAAAAGAATGAGTGCAGCAGCAGAACTCTGTCAAATGAGTAATGAACTAAACTTGTACCTGACTGCACCTTGCATAGGTCATCCGGAAAGGCTGGCTCACCATCAACAACATTGGCATCATGAAAGGAGGATCCAAGGAATACTGGTTTGTCCTGACTGCAGAGAGCTTGTCCTGGTATAAAGATGATGAGGTAAGGAATGAGGAACGGTTTTTTTCTTTTGGGGAAAACCCCAGTATTAATACAGTATTCTGATATCAACTTGAAATATTTTATCAGTTTGTGTAAACTTGAATGGAGATATTGTTTTAAGGTTTTAGCTGTGTTCTTTAAATTTCTGGTTTGATTCATGGAGAATGCTGACTGCCTAAGACTTCTGTTGAAATGCTGATAACAAACACAGGGTGTGGTGTGGAGTATTTTTGTTTGTTTTACTTTTTTCTTCTCTTCCTGTGATTTCCACACATTTTTTTTAAAAAGGAAAAAATCTCAGGATGTTTTGAAATACTCTCTTTATTGTCCTATCCTTGCTTTGGTTGCTCTTGCACATCTACTGCAAGTTGATAATAAATTGTCTGGGTAAATTTACTTCTGAAAGTAACTACAGCAATTGATTTAATGAAAACAGCTGTTCTCTGGTCTTGTGTTCTGAGAGGATGAAAAGCCCATCTGCAGAGTTCTGTGGTTGGTGTAGATTTTCAAATTTGACAAAAAATGCACTTTCTTGGGTGATCAGTAAATCTGAGGTGAGTGATATGGAAATGAAGAAAAGGACATCCTCATTGCTCACTTTGGATATATTGTTAGGCAGCTTGTCTGTTCTGTTTGATGACTTTTTCAACAGTGTGTAATGATACATTTTATCCAAGACTCCAGCAGTATTTTCAAGGTTAAAACAGGATTATGTGTGCCATCAGATTTATGGTAAAGCCTTTGTGAGATTTTAAGGTTTGTGTTCGTTTTTGTAGAAAAATAGGGCTAAATTTTAAACAAATCTATTATTTCCTATTTGGGTCATCCCCCCAAAAATTTTTAAATGTTTTTAGTAAGAAATTAGTTCTTTTTAGGATGAACCAGTTCAATGGATGGAAGAAGCACAGGTAAAGAGAAAGCTTTAAATGAGCTCTAAAGCATCACTTAATCTTTTCATCTTATTCTAAGTAATAATCAAAACACTGGTTGATCCCAACAAAACAGGTTGATGGGGACTGTGCAAATTCATATTCTCTTTAAACTACCATGGTGTTTTACTGCAGTGAACTCTCTGGAAGCCCTAGGGAGAAGGCCTGCAGTGCATAAGGCAGAGCTTTCTTGCCTCCTGCAAATCTAGCATGTGGAACTCCTTCAGTAATGCTGCTGGGGGTGGGAACTCTGCTGCTCAGAAACAGGTTTTTTTCCCCCCAGTCTGTAGCCATTTCAGGATCCACCTTAAGGCAGAGGGACAAACTTGGTTAATCTTGAGGATTTTGCCCCTTGCCCTTTTATTTAAGTTTTAAAGGGATTCAAATTTAGTGTAACAGGAAAACTAGTGCATGTCAGGCAGAGGGGAGGAGCCAAGGGACAGGTGTCAAGAGGGGAAATTTTACTCTCAGATTGCTGAAATAGAATTTGAAAAAAATGCAAAAGTGACTTTATGAATTTGAAAATTTGAAGCTGTTGTTTTTTGTGATATGCTTTGAAGTTACTCAAACCAGCTTTCTTAGGTAAGATACAGGCAACTGTAACTAAAACAAGCAATGTGGCAAAACTAACACACCTGCTGTGTTTTATCTCAAGCAGTTGGAGGTGCATCCAAGATGAGCTGTGGCATTACTTTTAGGTAGTTTGATGTTGTTTTTTTAAATCTGATTTTTGTTTAGTGGGAAATATAACAATTCCTGAAAATCCTAATGGTACATCTTGTGCTGTGCAACTTTAAAAAGAAATAGTTTTGACAATCTGCTGGGGAGAGTCACCTGGGAAGCTCGTGAAAGTACTCAGAAAGAAATGCCCACTGTGTGATTTCCATATGCATATTTTAAGATAATGTCTCTTAATTGCCAAACAGTTATTTTTTGAGTCGTGAAAATGTCAGTTGTTAATTCAGGCCATGGGAGATCACTTAGGGATTTCTTAGAGTGGTAAGAAAATAATTGCATAGGATAATAGCAGAGTACTATTCCATGCTCTGCTGGTGAAAGAAGTTGCTCCTTAAGTACAGATTAGCTGTATAATTTGATTGTTCTGTCGTGGAAAAGAGTTTAAAAAGTTATGATTTTTTGTGGTTGTTTGGTTGGTTGGTTTTGTTTTGGTTTTTTGGGGTTTTTTGTGGGTTGTTTTTTTTTTTTGTACTGGACCTTCTTAGTAAGACTGAAAAATCAGTCAGGCTCCTAAGCTGCTGGCTGCAGTGGCTGCTGTGTGGGGGTGTTTCCCCCCAGTGAGATGTGCAGTCTGGTGATGTGAGAAGTGATCCCTGTGTTTGTGTGTCTGGCTGTGCCCTGCGAGGTCGTGGGGAGTTCAGAGCCCCAGCCCCTGCTCGGGCTGCCTTCCCTGGCTGGCAGCTGGGGTCAGCTCTCACCTGGCCTCCCTTGCCGTGCTGAGGAGTTTGTGCCCTCTGTGCCTGTAGCCAGTGCTGCAGCAGCTGTGTACCAGAGAGCTCTGACAATGTGCTTTGCAAAGCTCAGAGCCTGCTGGGGCCTCCAGGGCTGTGTACCCCCTCTAGTGTAAGCTGAGCCTGGTTTTTAGTCTGGAATTTGCTCTGAGATCAAAATCACTGGTGGTGGCTCGCTAGTGCCGTTAGAAGGATGTAAATTCCTTTGTGAGGTGCAGCTTTGTAAGCGATAAATCCACAGTACAATGTATTTAGAAGTGAGTTGCTATGGCAAAAGATTTCAGATTTTCCTGTATGATATCAATATTAGAGAAGAAAGTATTGGTTTCTTCACACAGTTCTTTTTGTCAAACCCACACCAGGATTTTATTCCTGATGAGAGGGATTCTGTGCCTAAGAATGGGTTTTTAGACTTGCAGTTCTGGAAATGCCAGGTTGGTGTTTGAGCAGTGTGCTTAGAGCAGTTACAGTATTGGTTCTGGGAGAACTGACATGGATTAGTTTCTGATCCTGCATGCAGTTGCTTCTGTTTGTAACTTTGCTGTGTGACCAGTACCATGACTTTGTGCTTTTCTACTTGAAAACCAAGCAAGGAAAGTGCTGTGTACAGGCTTTGAGGCTGCTGTAAACAAGTGCAAGATCAGCACACTCTGTGACCTCACAAATACAGATTTGTTTCATAGAGTATTCTGTGTAATCCTAGCTGAAGCATTATAAGGCACACCTTCACACACAAATTATTAAATCTGAGCATTTTAGCTCTCTGTTGTTGCTGTATTGTTAAGTAGCAGTAACTAAGGTTCATTTGAGAGTCAACCTGCAAATCTGAAGTTTGTGAATTAGCCACTTCTGCATTAGGATGAAATGGACTTTGGGAATGTGGAATGTCATTCTAGCTTGTGAATAAAAAACTTCATCACTGTAAAGATATAGATGCCATTTGTGAAGTGGTGTAACATTGTTACAGTGCAGAGTCATAGAATGTGATTTTATTATTCTTTCTAAAGCATCCAGAGATTTCACTGGCATTATTGCTGTGCAAAGGATGCCAAGCTGGACTCTAGGATTAGGATTTCTAAAAATGTGAAATTTACTTTGATGGGGAAAAGATCTCCTGTAGTCTTATTTCCAAAGAAAATATTTCCATTCTGTTTCAATAGTAAATGATATTATTGTCAACATCCAGTGATGGATGCAGTTTGTATTATAATTTCACAGTTTGTTCCCAGTTGTGAAATGATTGAGATTTGAGAGCGAACTTACAAAAATCAGGGAGGAGGTGAGAGAGTGGAAAAGGGAGAAGTTCCTCTACGGTCTGACATTGTGTATGTTTACAGAATGAGCTTGCCACACAACAAGCTGCTCTTGGCTTCTCTCAGGGAGTGTTATACAGCAGGAATCGAGCGATGCCTGGGAGGCAGACGGGAGGACAGAACATCCGGAGGTGCCGCAGGGCTGCGGGTAAATCCAACTTACTGTTAGTGAGCTCCTGAGAACAGCTAGGAAAAGAGTACTATAGGAAGCACAGTAAGAATTTCAGCAGTGGGTTTTATTGTACTTGACAGGCAGTGCTGCTTTGACTCTGGGCTTGGTGACTGAGCGGCCGAGTGAGGTCCAGAGGACTCCTGGCTGGAGCTGGTGCTGCAGACGCTCTGGGCTGTCAGAGCAGGGTCCCACTGGCGGCTGTCCCTCAGGCTGGGTTGTCATGCGACTGCCTGTCTGTGCCTGCTGTACAGGTGAGAGGATGTTCTGCACAGCAAGTGTAGACAGGCAGACACATGACAACTCCGTCCAGCCAGTCCCTTGGAGCCATCGCCGCTGCTGTGCAACACTTTGTGCCAGTCCACTTTGGGGGGCGTTTGGTGGGGGAGCACACATAACAGAATTCAACTTTAAAACATTGGCAGCTGCAGAACAAGAACAGAACTTGATTTTATTCAGAAAAGAAGCTTGGTACATGAGTTATCATTGTGCTGACACATATCAGGGATGCGATTTCAACAGACTACTCACGCTGGACATTTGGAAAAGCAAAAGAACCGAAGCTGTGGTTTATTTTATATGCAATACATGCAGGGTTGTGCCTGCACGTTCTACTCACACATAGTAATTTAACCAGATGTTTTTACTCTTCATGGAAGCACAGAAATACTGAAGTTCAAGATAAAGGATATGTTTATACAGTGCATATTTTCTAGGAGCAGATAAGTACAATAATCTGGGATGTTAAAAATAAAAATCCTTCTGTATAAATGGAGGCTGCAGCTTGCACATTAACCCCATTATAGGGACTGTGCTGGAAAGAAAACTGATTGTATTTTGGATAGATTTTGCTGTACATGTATTATATTCCTTTTAGTATTTTGGTTTGCATGTTATCTAAATTTTGCTTTGTCTCAAAATCTGTACTTTCTGACAAAATAAATTAACCTCATAAAACTGCAGTAAGTTTTTTTTCAGTCAAATACAGACTTTACTAGAGATCCAAAGCATGCAAATAGTATCATTTCACATCACAAGATGTGCTGCTTTGCTGAATTTTCTCTATACCCTGTCCCTACACACAGTGACTGTAATCCAACTTCGCAGTGACATTTGCAACATTTCTGGGGTATTGTTTCAGAAGGTACAAAAACCGTTGGAACCTTAAAGGGGAAAAGAATAATTGTATTAGTCTTCTCTACAGATTAAATGTTTCTGGTTTGTAATGGTGTTCTTGAATCTCTGTTGCTCGCTAGTGCCACCATAGGTAAGCAACAAAGCTGTGCTTTCAAACCCTTCTCAAACATACCCCATTCAGAATACAATTTTAAATCCAGCCTGAAAACTGATTATAAATTACCAGAGATTAAAGGTGGGGATAGTGCTGAGGTTTTATGTTAAACTAATAAAAAGTCAATATGTAATTATTCAGGTGTTCTGTCTCTAATAATTTTGCTGTAAAGAATAATATGCACTTCGGTTAATATACAAATTGACTATACAAGTTAAGTCTATCAATTATATGAATGAAATTTTCCTTGAACCTAACAAGGTGGAATAAGATGTCTTAAATGAATCAACCACAAAAAACAGCTAACTAATTCAGAGATGAAAAATTAATTTCAATACATTAAATACTTTGTCTTTATAAAATGCTTACTTAAATTTTTATAGCTAAAAGTAAAATTTTAAGGGTATGCTTTAACTTGCCATTTCTTCCTGTCTGCTTTACCATTTTGAAGAAAAACAGAAGTGGAAAATTAAACGTATTTTAAAAATAGATATAATACACTGATTGTTTCATAGATCTAATCAGATTTAAGTTCTGCATTTAGTTGCTAAAGAAATGAAAAATCTTTTATCTGGAAGAAAATTAGGTCTGACTTTCTGTGTTATGGATGCTTCTTGAAATTACAGAATTGTACAGTCAAAATTGTTAGCAATCTATTATACAAAATATTGGAACAGCAGAAGTATGGATTTTCTAAAATAGGTTTTCAGTTAACAACTGTCAGGGAGGTTGTGCTGGGAGGAAAATTGTAAGTGGAAACTTTGTGCTGTCTTTCTAATAACTGTACACGAGGAGAATTCATCAAAGAATCAGCAAAAAGCTTTACATTTCGACAGAGGCAAGTTTGTTTTCCCTTCAGTTAATTCACTGGGTGCTGCTAGACATGACTAGATGAATATCTCCACTTGATTTTTAGTTAAAAACTGAAATTCCTTGAAATTGTAGTTAACTTGCTTAAAGGGCTTAACATTTTTGTGTGCTGTGTCTGGTTGACATACTAAGTCAGTAAAGGACTTGAGAATATTTTAGAATACTCATAACAAAAAAAAAAAAATCTCATGATTGCCAATATTATATTTACAGAAACTTTTGTTAAGGACCTTTCTTTAAATATTGGTACCTTGGAAACTGAATTGAGATATGAATTCCCTCCAGTAGTGTAGAGGACTCTTTTATTTAAGGGAAGGCTGTTATTTTTAGATACTGCTTTGCAATGCTGTGTAAAATGCAGTACAGAACTACAGTAGAATAATTCAGGAAAGTTTCATTCTTAACTCTGGCATTTCCTGTCTTTTTGTAGGTTTAAACCTGACCCTTAATAGTATTTCAATTAAGATTTTTTCCCCCAAAATAAAGTACAGTTCAGGAAACAAAGCCTTTTACAAGTAAAAGTAAAGTTATGCTCTTGATTAAAATGTCTTATTTAAAAAACCCAACACATTAAAGTTTAGGGCTTTTCATTTTCCAATCTGCTTAACAGATTTTGATTGAAAGTTTATAATGAGCATTCTATGTAGAAGCCTAGAATTTTGATGCAGGTATTTTACTATTTTGGTTATAATATTTTCCATCTAGAAATGTTACTTGGGTGGTCTGGAGGCACAGTGATAGTACAGGAAGGGGGGCAAGGAGCGTGGGGCGGGTGGCAGTGTCTTCATGCTCTGAAAATACAGATGCACTGAATAGCACTGGCAATGCTCATACAGGAGACAGCATGCAGCTTAATGACAAGGCAGAAAGATGGCAAATGACATGGGCTTTTTAAAAAGTAACTAGTTTTTTTCACATTTGGATACTTATTTGATCTATATTTATTTCTGTAAAGTTAGCTGACTTTTCCCCACCTTCTCTCTCTTTTTCTTTGATTTTTAACATTAAAGGAATAGTTAGAAAAGGTTTGAAATATTTTCTTCCTCTTCCCTATTTAATTTTTTTTAGTGCACTTAAATAAAATACACCCCCTAAAGATGAAAGTAAGTCTATTGTGTTGAAACACTCACCTATTTTAAATATTCCTACTGGCTTCAATGTGCATTTTATGGTAATATGTATCAGTTCATACAACAGGCTTAAGCACTGGTATTGTCCTGGCTTTAGAGAACTCTCACCATGATTTGTATGCATTGGGTCCTGCTAATTTCTTTTTTTATTCATTACAAAAAGTAATATTTGGTGGTATTTTGTTTTTTGTTTTTTTTCCTCTTGAAATATTTATATGCAGCCTGTTTGTGTTTGTTGACATGCCTGGTTAAAGCATCTTGTTTTATAACTATTGAAATCTCTTCTCTGTGACTATGATCAACTAGAAATTGTTTCAACTAAATCAGCAGTCTTTTAAGAACCACAGAATCATTTAATTCACTTTGAAAATGTTTTGATTACTGAGCTGAGGTCGATATACTTCCTTATTCATTGCTAACAATACAGCCTTTCTTTCCATATCTGCTGCTTTGCACTCTGCATTTCCCCCCCGCCTCCTTTCCAAGCCCCAAACCAAGGGGGCCTCCTCGATCTCAGCCTTACAGTCTAAAAATGTAACTTTGAAGAGTCATGGGTGTATGGGAGGGGAATCACTTCCTAAACCCAGAAAGGTCATTTAAAATAAAGATTAATGCAAATAGCGGACTAGAGATAAGAGAAACACTCGTTCCATATGTTTCCATCGTCCTTGCTTATTAAGCAAAAGTTAACACAGGCTATCTGCAACACTATTTTCATGGAGAGCCTATTATTCCCTGGATAAAAGTATTTCCTTCCTTAATTTCTAAATCAGAATTTTAAAAAAAAGTAGCTTTGCAAGTAAGCATTAGAGAGAAAAAAAAATTGCAAATGGTCATATTCCCCTTGAAAGCAAAACTGAGCGAGTTTCTTAACAAGATTTGGAAACATTTTTCTACCGCTTAAGCAAAATCGAAGTCAGAAAAAGTTTTCAGATTTGTGATGCCTAAGACAGCAATCATATGTAAAGATTGAGAAATATTAATGCCAGTTTGACTCTAGTTCCATTCCTTTAATTTCTTCCTCTTGCTTCAGATTTCCTCTTAATAACCACAATTATATCTGTGTTGTAACTCCACTTTAAAGCAGAATGAGAACAAAAATTTCATCTACTCATACTATAATGGATTAAACCCCACTAAGTTAATCCTAAAAATAATCTTCTGCAAAATAAAAGGAAGAGAGGCTGAATAACTTACAAGTGTGTATATACATTAAAAAAAGAGGTTTTTGGTCAAAAGAAAAGTTTTGCTTGGAGGCAGAAATGACAGTGCTAGTCCTTCCTTTGTAAGCTTTAAGGCAGCCAGTCCAGGCACCATCACACCAACACTACATGAGCAGTCCCCCCAAAAGTTCCTCTATTGATTATCGAAGGAGCAGTGGAAAAGGTCAGCATAATATACAGATTTTTTTAATAAAGAAATTCTAGCATGAAGGCTGTCTAAAATACAGCAAACCTTCTGCAGAATCGGCTGGTTGCAATGCTAATGGCTGCATATTTATGCTAATTCTTTTTACAGTACAGCTATTCCAAGCCTTCCTGGCAATAATGAGCACCATATAGGTGGGATATTTTTCCGGTTGCAGTAGTTTGTTACTACTGTTAACTTTAGGGGAGCTGACTCTGGAGTTCGGCTGGTATCAAATTGCAGCCCAGACTTTTTGTATTATTTTGTCCGTGGGGATTTCATTCAGCCTCAGGGTTTTTTTCCCCTACCAGGACAGCTGGAAATTCACCAAAGCAAACTTCTGCATTGGTTTACAAATTCCATTTTTATCAGTGGGATTCAGGACAAAGTAACTTATCATTTTGAATGGTAGAAGAATTATCAGCGATTCAAAGTGCACATGAGAGCGGCAACAATCGATCGGTCCTGATCATTCCCATGCAATATCCAGCCAGGTATCGGGTTGGAAAGCTCTTTCTTCCCTTTTATTTATTGGGTGATTTATTTTCCATCACATCCTGAACTTTAAAAGGTAATTTTTCCTGACAATCCAAGATTTTATATTCTGCAGGGCAGAAGTCTAGTATGGAGTAGTCAGTTTTTCTATGGTTTCCCTCCCAGTTTTCATTAGCACATCTAGCATAAGTTACTTACAAAGAAGTTTCAACTGCATATAAAAAGCTAAGTACAGTTTTCCCAGAGGTGATATAATATATTTTACAATAATATAAAATATTTTTCATGCATTCTTTTCTAGTATTTTATTACTTTAAGCAAAAATAATTTTTTAAAAAATTGATATTCAGATCATAGATCACAGGAGCTATTCAGAATACATACTTCTAGCAAGCCTAAGAAAAAAAGTCATCTACTTCTTAAATATTTATACTGAAAGCTTCAAGTAAAAAAAATTAAATTTACCTTTTTAGTTTGTTGGGGAATAAAGCTTTATTTTAAATTTAAAAAAAATTAGTAAAAAGAAGTGACCGACTTTAGCTTTACTGCTGTACACTTCTCTAGGCAGTGTACCTCTAGGCAATATACCTCTCTCATTTCTTGCATGGCTTTTAGTGCACCATCAGAGCTCCATCTTTCTTGCAGTGATGACTGGAGGAAGGGGGGAGGGGAGTCACCTAGGTTCGCCAGGTCATAGGCCAGGTGTTCTTCCAAAGCAGGCCTTACCAGAATGTCTTCCCCGCTTTATTCTGCAGTCCTCCTTTTTCACAGTGTCCCTTAGCGTTTCTTATTCCCTAGTGTGCAAAACCTGTGAAGAAAAATACTGGATATGAGATCTGAAAGGAGCAATGAGTGTCTTCTCCTTGGCAAGAGCAACTTGCGTCCCCAATAGTCCACGCCGCCGCTTTCCCTTGCCCAGTCTAACCAATGTGCAGACTACTGTACAACAGCATTGTCCTGAACAGGTAGTCTGAACACTGGGGCGACGGAGCAGGATCTCCGGACGCGTCTATTTATTTATTTTAAATCCTCTTTTAGTCTCGGGGAAAAACTGCCTTCCTGCATCACGGGTTGTGCTCGGCTCTCGCTCACACTCTGCAGCACTCACTGAAACACACTGAAGTGCTGTGATTTCCAGTCTTGACGTGGCACATTTGCAGCAGACTGGGGATCTGGCAATGAATTTAGGACCAGGAAAAGGGGGAGGGCTGGGCCTGAGAGTCCATATATGGGATGATGTCACCCTGGGGAGGTTTGGGTATGCACTGTGCCGCTGGTGAGACCGCTAGAATTGCCTGCTCTCAGACATGGGTCTGTGTATAAAATGGTACCAGATGTTTTAGTGTAATGTTAAGCAGTCATTTCATCTTCAGGCCAGATTTTTTTCTTCAACTGGGCAGGAAGTGGGCCCCAGTATGGAAAAGCTGTAAAAAGTCAAGATGTACAGTTTCACTGCAGCCAACAGAGAGCGAGTTAATGTAGATGCAGAATTTGCTCTTTTGTGAAGGCTGAAAAACAGAATTTATAAAAAGGATTCTGCTCAGGAAGCTAGTGTAATAACCCCGTGCTTATTTTCTTTCTTTTTAATGACTCTAGTTGCGCTTTTCTATTTTGGCATTTCAGACCAAGAAAAGGGCAAATAGGTTCATTTTTTCTTGGAACTGTCAGCGGCATGCAGGCTGCCGAGACTTGAACAGTAATTAGAGTTACTTCCTGAAAGTGAAGCCCCCATGAAAAGTCTGGAGAAATGTTCTTTGTCATAGCCTCTACATGAGTAATTAGTTCCACATGTGGCCTTCCTATTTCCCTTCAGCTATTTTGGCTGGCTGGTTGAATACTTTGCTATAGCTCAAGACTTAAAGAAGCTTTAAAGTTTTCATTTCAAGCATCCACTGTGAAAATAGCTATTTCTGGTGTCATAATAAATTGCTTCTGGTAGATCAGTGCTATTAGGCCTGGCATTGTTTTTCACTGGTAACCCTGCTGGTCCCATTTTTCTTTTAATGGTACTTGGTGGAATTATTCTGCTGAATTTTATCTTTGATGTTTACCAGATCTATTGAATTTTGCCAACTATGACTTTACCGTAGATTTTAAGATATTCTCCCCACAGGCAACCAGCCTTGTTCTCCGGTAAATATTTTTTCTTTGTTACTCATTCTGCTGAATCGAAGTGTTGTACTTAGATTGATTTTGTTGTGTGGGTTTTTTTCTTTTTTTAATCTTCCTTAGACCGTGGTCTAACACAACAGCTGACAGAACAAGTTAGCTCTTCTCAAGTCAAACCTGGAGGTGATTGTGCCTGGGTCTGAGTATGCCCTGGATGCAGTTGGTGCCAGCAGTTCTTTTTCTGCCTGGAATTCTGAGACAAATATCAGTGTCTTGGGAGGTAGATCTCCACCAGCTTCCTGGACAGGAATGTGTATAAATCAAAATGTGTTCTGTGAGCTCTGGTGTCCAAAATAGCTTCTGCAGGATTTGGTTCTTCCTAGGTGTGGGCAGATTCTGAGAGCCGTAGCTCCTAGGGGTGTGCACAGGGCAGGTTGCAGAGCTCTCACTTCAGGGAGAATGAATGCAACAAACTTGGATGCTGGGGAATTGGAGTCTCAGTCCAATGAAAAGGAAAAGTGACCTTCAGGCTGCTTTGTGGTGGTGGCAGGCCAAGCACTGAGTGTCTGTTTCAGAATGTGCATCCTCCAGCTCTCCCATTTGGTTCACAGGGGACTAACATGTGTCAAAGCAGTGCTGGGGTTTCTTGTTTAATTAGCAGAGGTAAAGGTTTGGAGAGGTTTAATGTGATGTGTGCTTCGCTTTCTTAAAACCAGCAGCAAGTGTGTCAGAGAGAGTGAGTTGGTGGGCAAGGGCTTTTGAAGATAAAACTGTAATAAGGAGAAAGTAGAGCTACACACCATTCATAAACCAGGAGGGCTCCTTGTCTGTGTATCATTGCATGTGTAGGGACTGGCTTTTTTATGGTATTCCCACTTGGCACTTGCCTTGTGGAAGAAGAATACAATTTTGGAAAGACTGAGGAGTGATTTTTGTGAGTGGGACCCTCAGTAGAGCAGTCAGATTTTCCCCAGTGAGGAACTGTCAGAGATTAATTACTGCATGTGTCACCAAGAGCAAGAAATTACGTTGTCAAGGAAAGACAGCCTTCCAGGGGTCTTCTTTCCATCCCAGCAGAAAGAGACGTAGGTTGAATAACACAGAAGGCAAAACATTGAACCAAGCAGATTTAGGGCTGAGGGAAGTGGAGTTTGGAATCTTGCTGCCAAGTACAGCAGCTTTAGTCTGTGAGTTTTCCCTGAGATGGTTAAATAGAGCCAGAATAGCTCCCCACACTGCGGCCTGGTAATTTGTTCCCTCTAAGTTTTGTTTCCTGGCAAAAGCAGAACTTGAGAGGGACGAAGGAGAACAGGGGGTTTGGGTTGTTCTGGGAGCCCAGGAAGATGCTAAAGCCTTCTTGGGGAGAACCTCTAATACAGTGTAAAGCCATTCAGACCTCTAATGCACTTTTTCTTTCCTTCCTAAGGGCTGCTCAGCTGCTTACACGCATCGGTCTTAGATGTTTAGACCAAATCCCTCCTTTTCCACTTGATTTCTGTTTGGAAAGGAATAGCCCAAAAAGCCATTGACATTTCCATTCCTTATGATACCAAGTTGAGACTAGACTTGAAATATTTGAAATCTTTCACTGAATAGCTCCCCATCTCTACAGTGAGATTTGAACTGCTTCCAATCAGCTTCTGAGGCTGTGCTGTGCTTTCAGCCATCAGGGCAGCAGCATGGCAGGCTCCACTCACACAGTCAGTATCAATAATAAACTGTTCCCCATAGTTTATACTAAGTGCTTTCCAAAGGTAGTGATAAACTTTCATTTTTCATGAGTTTATCATTATGCTGATGTTCTGCTGTTCCTATGAACTCAGCCCCATGATTAAATTATTTTCCACAAGCGGACAATATTATTTGATTTTTAACTTGGAGGAAACTAAGGATTTTGAGAAGTCTGATTTCTTCATTAATGCTAATTTGAAGGACCACTATGAAAAAGAAAATAGCTGTATTTCTGCTGGATTGTTTTCTTCTCCTGGCAGACAAAAACATAGTGCCAGGCCATTCTTCACACTGAATGGGATGGACATCTTAGAAATGGTCATGAAGTGTGTGGGTAGCACAGGAGCTGTGTGCTCCTTATTTGTAAAACATCTCAGACTGCATTTACGTGGTGAAGTGGCTGAATTGCCATTAGTGTGCGTTTTTTGCATTAAAAAGTTACTGTAGAAAGTGTCTGGAGAATTGTAAATTTTGTATCTCTGCTTCGTAAAAGCACTAGATATGATCCAGGGAACTCCAGAAGAGTAAGTGGGTGTCTGCAGCTGATAAATGAGTTGAAATAATAGCAGGCAATTGTACATAGCTATTTTGGAAATTCTCAAAGAGAAAGTCGTCTGCCATGATTTGCTGTAGCTTTTTTTGCACATACAGCAGCAAAGGTTAACCCTTTTTGGTGCTCAATAAGCTAAATCTTGATTTAAAAGGATTAAAAATAGGTAGGCATAGGATACAGGCAACAGTATGAGCAGACTGTCATTGCCATCTGCAAAATTACCTCCAGGGTCTGTTTTGGAGCTGAGCTTTTGAACAAAGTGAGTAGAGAATAAATGCCAGTGAGAGTGAACAAATGCAAACAGTCCCAATTGTGTTCACTTTTATGCAGAATGCTTGGGGCATGGATGAAAGAAGGAAGATGGGGATAAAGCAGGGAAAGAAGAGGTGAGGGTGGAGGAAGCAGCAGCACATGAGGCAAGAGTATCTGATTTTTGTTTCTGTGGAGATTGTGACCCTTCTGTTAATGGATGTCACTTATGGTTGGGCAAGGCCTAATGCAGTCCTGCAGTCCTGTTGTTCTTGGTCTTCCACTGCGATCAGACTCATTTTTTTTAATTTTAAATTTACAAAAAAGAAAATTTGTCCCTAAGCAATATTGTTCCTTCTGGCCGATGCGTGTAGGCATGATTGGTGCTTTTAAGTAGCTGTGCCCATTGTTATGAGAACATGCTATTGAAGTGTGGTGCTCATTTTCAGCTTGTCCCATCATCTTCATGTGTTGTTTTTAGCATTATTCGTGGTGTCTGGAAAGATTGTGAGGCTGGCAGGAGTTTAACAGTGCTAACTGAAGCCCCCTTTGGTTGGGACCCCTCTGTGAAGGTTATAGGACTGCCCAGAGCCACATCTATGTGCTGCACAATTTTCCAGGCAGTCTGGTCTGAGTATTGCAGTCAGTGATTTGATCTTTTATAAATTAGTTTAGTACAGCTCTGGACAATGTTCCAGCCTAATGCCCCTCTGTTGTGTAGTTCCTGTAACACATAATGGGCTGGTGAAAACCACAGTCTCTAAAACACTCTGTTCCCTGTTCCCAGTCCTTTTTCCTTGCTCTATCCCTTATCACTTGTCCCCCTGTCCTCTCCCTTCTCACCAGACATGTAGTTTGGATGCTTTAGGATATTTGCTCTTTCACCTTTTCTCTGCTCAATTCCACATTTCTGCTCTATGTGCTTTGTCTCAAACTTTGTTCAGGTTTATGGGAGAGACACAAATGGGGAGAAGGCAGAGCTGGAAGGACTCAGTCCAGCTATTTTGGATATCTGAGATGAAATTCATAACAACCACGTTCAGGAGCCTGTGTTTCCTTTACCTTTGGTGTGCAGGGGACAATTCAGCACCTCTGAGGTGGACACCTATGGAGAGCCACTGCTGATTTCTGTCCTCACAGCTGTGAGGAACCCAACTGCAGGTTCAATATCTAGGCCACTTCTTTTTGCCTTTTCAGCAGTCTGGTTATATTCACCCTGGTTGTAATATGTGCATCACCTTCTAGTCTGTATTGTTCAGTATTTTTTCTGCCTTTCTAGCCAGTGGTCAAAGTTTATCAATGAATAATCTGAAACACTGGAAAAGAGCCAGTGTAGTACAGAGCAGGTATTTTCATGTACAACTGACTTTGTGCTCACTGTGCATTTTTCAGCTTAAATTGTGGGTATGCACTCGTGCTCATATTATATCTAGTATAATATACATAAAATAATACATTATTATATATTATATATTATATATATTTTAATATCTAAACTGATATTTGGATAGTAAATTGATTTGGGGGAGCCATGTGTGCTCAGCACAGTGGTAACAAGTGATTATAATGACTGGCAATGTTTAGATTCCATATTGGTTATTTCATTCCTGCTGAAAAAAAAAATAGCTGCCTTTTTGAATTGTTGTGGCCTTAATGGGAGGTATCCTCTCTGCCTGTCATGTTTTTCTTCAGGAAAAGGACAGGATATGGAATAGCTTTGACATTTCCTTAGTCATTGCTTACTCATACACAACACACAATTTGTGGGGATGCAAAATTAGCTGAGCTAAGTTAATTTTCAGAGCAGTGGTGAAGAGCACGATATGCCCTGGATTAACACTGTCCTCTTTCTTGACTGCTGTGATCTCCTCAACTGTGTTTTAGCCCTGCAGCACGTTAGTGTTAAGCTTTTGGACCCTTTATAAAACCCAGATGTGCAGCTGAAGCGAGTGTTCCTTTTCCCCACTCAGGCTGCAATGTTTCAGTCAGGTTACCACATCACTGGAATAGCATTGCCTCTCTCACAGGAGATGTCACTTCTGCTACAAAGTGATTGTAGCATTCAGTAAAGCAAAATAACTGCACAGTAAGGGGGTGCATTTGAGGGAATGTAGGAGCCTGTTGTTTACTGCTTAACCAAAGCCAGGATATAGAATGGATAAACTTGTAGTGGTTTATGTTTCTTTTTCCATTCTGTTCTAGAAAAAAATTCTCTTTGAAAAGAGAACTGCCTGGGTGACTGAAAAAAGTGTATACTTCTAGAAGTTTCTAGTTAAAAATCCTGTGTCTTGTTGGTTTAAACTGCTGGTTTTGTCTAATTAGACTTTGGGGTTTGATTTACCCCTCAGAAATATTTTTATGAACATTCTTTCTTCTGCCCAACTGAGAGACAGTTTGTTGTTACTTTTGTGGGTTTTTTTCTGGCAAAACTTTGTGTTGCAGCTATTTCTATGTTTCAGTAACATAATACACTCTGGGGGCAGATCTTGGAGATCTTTGACTCTAATGAATACCAGTCACGTGAGAGCAAATACATGATTTATTACATGAGTATATTTTCGATAGTAATGCCTGGAGATTTTTTTAGAGGGGGGAAGGGAGATCACAAAAGAGAAGGATGCAGTTGAAAGAAATTAGTGGCAAAGTGATGTTAACTCTCACCTCAGTTCAAGCCTGTGGTTTGCAATTCCAACATTGTGAATGATCCCAAAACAAAAACATCCATCCTTTTCACATTTAAGAACAATCTTAAGGGAATTGTGTTGTAGAAGCAGATCTTAAAATGAACACCAGCAATATTGCTCAGGGCCTCTAAAACTGAAAGCCATTTCTTCTAGTATTTATTGTCTTTGGCAGGACTATTATCCTCTCTTTATATTAACTGCTGCATGAAGTGTCGTCTTTGTCTTGCCAAAACTTCTGTTCATAACATAATTTATTCATAGGTTTCTTGCTTTTGATAAAGACTTAACAATATGGAGCCAGGTTGTGGAATGTGAAACTGTGAGTTCCTTTCCTGAGGCTGGATACAGCAATCTGTCATTTGTGCTATGCAGAGGTGTAAAACTCTGAGGAGAGGCGACTGTCAAAGCTGCATTGCTGCAGCTCCATGAAATCCATAACAGAATAACTCATCCTCTTTTATGAAATCTAAATCTGGTTTCCAAAGATTAATAAGTGATAGCCAAGCAGTAGTCATATCTGATTTTTTCTGTAGGTATGAAGATTTAATCACCTACTCTTGCTGTCTGAGTTAATTATGTAGACATAAGCATTTTAATTAGAATTAAGGGCCAACTTAAAAGCTTTTTGATTGCTCAAAGATTTTGAGATCTGATTTCTGCAAAATTTTCATATGAACTGGTTAATGGCAGTGCTCTCAAGCATCGTTTACAGCCTCCCTGAAACACTGAATTTCTTGAAGATGTGGGAAACAAAGAGTTAACAGATCAACAGACTGTTACAATTTTTGTTACGTTGTCCCTAGTATTTATAGTTACCTTTTTTTTATCAATGAAGATGTGGGGAAACAAAGAGTTAACAGATCAACAGAATGTTACACTTTTTTGTTACATTGTCCCTAGTATTTATAGTTGCTTTTTTTATCAGTGTTCCCTAGGAAGAGAGGCTTCAAACTTCCTCATTACCACTCTATGTATCTCTCAGTTAAAAGAAACAGAAATTTTTCTTACTTGAGCTCCTGAAGCCAAAAGAGAGGTTGTGTCCTGCCTTCCTGGCAGTATGTGTTGGTTGTTCTTAGCTAAGCAAGGGATGATTTATCAGTTTAAAATTCTGATAAAACTGAGCTACTAACAGACTTTCTCTGTTATTTACTTCACCTGTCTGCTTTACAAATAAAGTTTTAGTGGTTAGTCTTAGCTGTAGACTTACATGCAGTGCAGGAAGATGTGTGTTTATTGTGGCTTTACCAATGTTCTCTCAGCAGTTGAGGTGAGATGTGTTCTAAAAACCACTGAGCCATCGTCTTGGCCTGGAGATATTTCATACTGTTGACAATACCCAACTGCCTAAACTCACTGTAGCTACTAACCAGTAGTTTAGTAAAACAGAAGTTCAGTCTTGTTATGTTCATAGTAGTTTCCTTTTCTCAAATTACTAAGCATTTTCAAATGCTGTGTAAATTCCAGAAAAATTAAGCAATTTACTGAAAGTTTGAGAGATGTGAGAGAGACTATGGAGAGCTTTTGAAGAGTTGATTGAAGTTCCTTTCCTTGTGGATCATGCTAGACACAGGGGATGCTTTAAAAGTATTAGTCAGGACCAACACCTCCATTGATGCCTCTCGGTTCACACTCTTCAGAGATCACAAAGTTCTTGCCTCTCCCTATAATTGTTTGAAATCACAGCAATAACTTCACCTTTGCAGTGCAGAACCCCAAAAGGAACAGTGTTCATTCTTTGAAGTCCCTGTTCCTGCTACAGCATGTTTTTCTGGGGGATGGTTCATGACTCTTCTCTCCTTTCATGTTGTTGCCATGCTGATCTGTGCTCTGTGGTCTCTCACTGACAGCAGCCATCTCTGCATGTTGGTCTGTTCCTTTCATGTCAGTCTCCACAGCTTCATCCCAGGCCTTCCTTTTGCTGATGGAATGGCTTTTCCTTGGATGTACAGAATTACCCCCTCTGCTGTCCAACTGGGTACTTCAACCCAAGATAGCAAATATCCAAGTTTATCCAAGTCTTTTATGTGTAACACTTAACCTCCTGAGCATCTGGCCTGGATTGAAAAGCAGAACCTCCCAAACAGCCAACAACCCACCCAGAGCCCTTTCTGGCAGCTCCCATAGGTAACACCAAGGTCACCTTGTCCCATCACTGCTCACTGCTCACATCTCTGCAGTGGTTCCCTTTGTGATATGTCAACCTCAGTGTATTCTGAGGACTGCATAAAGTTTAGGGGTGAAGTGGACAGCTCTGTTCTTGATTCCCTAAGGGATTTCTGTCATCTTTTACTCCAGCTGCAAGGGGGGTTTATTAAATGTGTCTTTTCTTAAAGCCTTACAAAAGGATTTTTTGGTTGAGCGCTGCACCAAAACATTGCCTTGTGTTGGGTATCATGTGAGAAATGTGGAAAATACAAGAAGGAGGAGCAATTTTATGCATTTTAATGTTGCTTGTCAAATCATTCACAAACACTATTCATGTAGAGTGAGACCTGAAAATGCAGTTAAAAGGGTAAAATCAAGAGAGAGCCAGGAAAATGATGGGTATATGCATGAGAGGCCTGAGATTGCCTCTGAAACTCTGCAATCAAGCAGAGTTCACAAGCCTGATGAAGCTGAACTTCATTACAGCTAAAAGTTTACATACCTGGTGTATGTATTAAAAAAACCCAAAAGACTTTGTAGTACAATATTATTTCCCAGTACCTCTCTATGCTTTTTCTGGACTACTTCAACAAATGTTCTAGTTGTTACTAGATGTATTAGTCTCTGATGCACAGAGGAAGAAGGTTTCCAGATTTCATACCTTGTAGACCAGGACTGGCTGAAAACTCCAGGGAGATGTCCTGAGTTATCCCACAGCTTCCCTCCACAGGTTTTTGGCATTTAACAAAGAAAATATTTTACTGTAGACTTCACAGTAAAAATTAGTAAACTGAGAAGGGTTGTCAGGTATCTGAGAATCTTCTGAAAGTTATTTCAGAGTTTGGAATGGTGAAAACTTAGTAAAGCTCGCAAAAATTAGAAATAACTGTATGGAAATGGGAATAACCAGCAGAAAGGTTTGTTCATGCAGGTTTGGCTTTGTTTGGACATGAATTTAATGGGAAGACTCTGGGATTAGAAGGTGTTGTAAACATTAAATACTCAGGTTTTTTCAACACCCTGACCTGGCTGGGTTTTAGGGTCAGCACTCAAGGATGTGAAGGTCTGAAGTGCCAGGTGGAGCTGAGCTAATGTGGGGATGCCAGTTCTGCTACATGACTTTAGAACACATAGTGTTGTATAGATAGTTTTCCATGTTAATAGGTGTTTAAAAAAAAAGGTAATTTCTTCTATATTCCTATGTTTCATTTTTTGTTAGTTTTCTACTGACTGTTTCTTTCCCTGGGTACCATTTTTCATTTTCATATGTGCAAATTTAAGGGGCATAGAGTCAGCAAAACTTCCTTTTCTTCTTTTAGCATGTTAAAGAATTCTCAGCCCACAATTCTCCATGAGGAATAGACCTACAATCCAGGTAACCCGTGTGCTCTGGATTTTTCTGAACAGGCACATCGTGTCTGTCAGGCAGGATGTGTTCATCCCATACTGCTGCACATTCTCTCCAAGGCAAGATACTGTCAGATATGATTTTGCTAAGTTTTGCTAAACTTGGTCTTTGCTTCTGTCTTGCAACTAAGCAGAACTTTAGTGTCTTGTCTTTCAAGGGAGCAGTGCTGTGTGCTTCTGATGTGCTCACCAAGTCGTACATTTGGGAACATTTTTCTACACAAACATCCCCTCCCACCTGGACTTTTACCTTGAGAAGGTACAAGAGAAGGTGTTCCAGATTTTCTATTTCATTTTTGCATCCAACTCAATGCCCCACTTAAAGCCAATCTTTAAAAGGAGTGAAATCCAAACAGTTGTTAACTCATAGAAACAACAAAGGCATCTGAGAAACAGCAGCTCATCTTTCATTCTCATTCCCTGCCATAGAAACCCCCAGAGAGTGGGAAAGAAGGAGCCTCCTGCTTTGTAAACCTCCTTTGGTGTCTGATAGAAACATGGCACACTTGCCTTGGTGCTTGGATGTCACCAAGAACTGCTGAGAATGCAAGGAAAAAAAAAAATAGTTCAGGCTATGAGGAATAGAAAGAAAAGATGAGTTTTATGTAAACAAAGTCAGAAAAACTTTGGAAATAATTACTTAAATCAGCTAGGAAAGCTGATGGAATGTCATAGTTATGGAGGCTTTTTGGCAGAAGCGATATTTATTGGCTGGGTTTAGTTTAGCATGGAGAATGTCAACTAAGTATAAAGTTGTTAGTGCTGGAAAACCCTGCTGCAAAGAGGTGTAAAATGCAGCAAGCTGTGTGCTGTACACCAAACCTGGAGTGCCTGAAACCAGCAGGTTCACACACACACAGCCACCATCATTTGGGTGTGCATATTTTCTAAACACTGATTTATTACCTAGATCCAGTGGTACTTTCTAGGAATGATTTACCCTAACAAGATAGAGCACAGGCAGCTTGCAGCATTTTCATGCACAGAGTTGTCTCTAACTCCTGTGCTGACAAGATTCTGAAAGTGGACTTCAGATCTGGATTTGTGGGAGGGATTTCTTCGTTGACTCTCTATGAAACATTGCATGGAGGCAAATGGAAACCATATGCAATTCACTACACAGATCTGTTTTTCATTTAAATCTTTTCCTGTATTATATTTTCTGCTAGTAGAGGAGAGAGAAACAAACTGCTAGATGAATAGTATGCAGCTTAAAATGAAAGGAGTGTGGTTTCCTTTTTTTTTAAGTGAAGAAAAAATTTGATCAGCAGTATAATTTCATGTAGGATTCTATATAGAAAGAAGATAATTTGTATAGAATATGTTGGAACATCTGTTAATTTAAGTCTTAGTGAATTGAACTGATATCAAAGATCTGTGAAGCTGCTGAGTTGATAGAGCTGTAGCACAGGAGAGGCACCACAATGTAAAGGTCTTGATGAACACTGCACACAGAACTGAAGTCTGCACTAGTGTCTGATACTGTTCAAAATAGTAAAAAATCCTTAAGCTGCTGTGGAGTTGTGGAAAATTTCACCATCTCTGAAAACAGTGCAGTAGATTTCCTCAGAGTCTCAGGGTTTAGATTTTTTTGCCTGGTTTTGAGCAGAAGTTCAGTTTTTAAGAGTTCCTTGAGACTCCTCAGTGCTGAGGTAGTCCCTTGGTTTTTGCACAGAGTCTGGGAAAAGGAGCACCACAGGACAAATAAAACAGAGAACACTTTGAGCAGAGTTCAGCTTTTTCATGTATTGGATATGTTGTACTTCAAGTTCAGGTCTGTGAGTGAAGGACTTAACTGGATTGAAAGAGAAGTTGTGAAGGTCTTCTCCCTCTCAGACTTTTTGGAAGCTGTAGAGAATGGAACTCTTCAGTGGTAATCACCAGGAGCTCAGCAATATGTGTGCACATGGGAAACACCCAGATTTGGCCAGTGATTTCAGGCTGTGTTATCCATCAGTATGAACAGCATGGTAAGGAATTTCATTTGGTCAGGGTAGTAGGGAAAATTAACCAAAAGACATGAATCCCTAGGTCCAGTTTTCTTAGATTTCCAAGGAGAATATCTAAATCTGAAATCTTGAAAAATAACACCACTATGTTAAAGGAACATTGCAGACAGTCAGGAGTGTTTCTGCAATTTCAGCTTCACAGATTAACCAAGGCTGAAGGACCAGTTTCAGTTTCTAGATCTCTTTAAAGAGATTTGCAGTGTTTTCATCTAACTGTTACAAGAATGCTAAAGGAGCTTTCTGAGCAGTAGAAGTGCCCAGATCGAGTGACAGTGCAGACTTTAAACAGTGAAGAACTGCACAAAGAGGCCCTGAGCTCACAAAAGCCATGGAGGGCTTTTGAGAGCCTGAGTGGATCACAGGCTGATGATGCTGCTGTTGTGCAGTTGGCTGAAATCTGTCTTGATTCAATTAACAGCCAAGACCTGAAGGCACATAAGGGCCTAACCAAAAAGCAAGTCAGAAAAGCCAGGGAATGTTTCTGCTGTTCTGTCAGTGTCACACAACTCAAATGTTCTCTCGGAGTATTTGAATTCTGAGCAGGAAAAAAAAAGGAAATGTGACTCAGGGGAATGTAATTCTGAATTCCTACCTTCTGAACATCAAATACAGCAGAGAATTGTCCTTCCTCTCCTTCCTCTCCTTCCTCTCCTTCCTCTCCTTCCTCGCCTTCCTCTCCTTCCTCTCCTTCCTCGCCTTCCTCGCCTTCCTCGCCTTCCTCTCCTTCCTCTCCTTCCTCGCCTTCCTCGCCTTCCTCGCCTTCCTCGCCTTCCTCGCCTTCCTCTCCTTCCTCTCCTTCCTCTCCTTCCTCTCCTTCTCCTCAAAAAGGTGTTAATTATACATACCTGATTCCTGTATTGGCTCTTTTTTGAAAATGCACTTAGATCCCTGTCCTATGAGAGAAACTAGAGTGATTTAGGGTTGGTGTGGTCAAAACCTTGCACTGAGAAGGGGGAAAAAACGATACTTTAATTTATGTAATAATGAAGTGCTGAGTAGACAGGAGATGTAATTATTGTATCCTTGTATCTTATTGACAAAGCATGTAAGATCTTATTTTGATTACTACAGTATAATATGTAAACATATCTGACTCATCAAAATCCCAAAGAACTCTAACAAAATTATGTTAATTCTTATAAAATATGTTTGCCTGGTATAGTTCATTCCCATTTAATGTTTTCTGCTTGTGTCTTTAAAATGTAAGCACTTAAAAATATGAATTGCCTCTGTGTGCATCCAAATCTCCATATAAAGATGTGACCCTAAGTTACAGCATTTAGATATTGCTATAACAAAAATATTTACCATTGAGGTTTGGCTTGCACATTGTTTCACAGAATCTGATTGGGTTTTTAGTTTCTATTGGGTCCCTTAATTTTGGAGGGATGGGAAATATTTTGTTTTTCAGGTTGGATAAATCAAAATGCTGCCTTTAGTCTGAAGTTTTCCACTTAGCTAGGAAGAAACATGTTTTTGTGTGGAAAATGTTGCTGTTTGAATGTATTTGAATTATCTGAAATTTTATTTATATGCTTTCCACCTGTTGAGAAATATTTGTGGTGTTTTTTTAGCTTTCGTTCATAATTCAAGCTCCTGTTTTGAAACTGCATTTGGCATACTCTGAGGTATTGACAGACTGTTGCCTTGACTAGGAAAAACAATCATGAGCACTTAAAAAAATATTGTTGGTACTGTCCTTCCCTTCTTGACTTTGAAGATCCACAAAGCATTATGTGAAGTCAATATGCTGCTATTTTGGAGTCTCAGTTATGTTTAAATATACTGTGCATTCAATTCCTGAGCTGTTAGTGTTTTGTTCATTCTTAGAAGGGCTGATAGAAAATTTCCTGTACAAGAGGGCAAGTTTGCATAAATCTCCATATAATGGGACTATTTCTCTTCATGGCCACAGTTCATTGTCTGTTTATGACACCAGCAGCTTTCTTTTTCTAAAAACTGCACATCTCTTGCAATTAGAATAGAATCATAACATAGGAGTTGAAATGAGGTGATCAGTGACAGGAGACAGAGAGATAGTAGAGCATAAAGGCAATATTGAATTCCTTGAGAAGGGATTCCCACAGCAGCCATGGATGTGATGGATTACTCAGTCTGCTCATTAACTCCAGTGCCACTCAAACCAGCCTGTTCTTACAGCAAGCTGCAAAATCAGTGAAAGAACTGCAGATGATACTCCAAAGAGAGACCTGTGTGAGGTCTGCACAAACCCCTGCTCCTGAGCTGAGACTACACCTGTGGATCTGCACAGTGCTTTGTACAATGAGAAAACCATTGGGGTTTGGTTTTAACAAGATGGTAATTTTTCATGACAGACCTGGAGACTTAGAGACACAATGATGATGATTCCATCCACAGGAGGGTATGCTGAAAAAGCATTAACTCAGGGAAGAGAGAAGGCAAAGGAGCTCCATAATACATCAGTGCTGGAAACATTCTGAAGAATTAAATGTATTTATTGATAACATGGTGAGAATAAGCAGTATGATTGGAGTGAAGACTGAATCAAGATTTTTGCTCTTGTCTTTTCATATACTTATATGACCTTGAGCAAACTTTTTCTACTTTGGGTTCTTTCTCTTTTCTGTAAAGCCTTCAGAAGAACTTGTTGAAATGCAATTGAAAGTGTTTGTTTGGGGTAAGTGACAAAATAGAAGCAAAAAAAAATAGGTAGTAGGGAATGTTTGAAGTTAGGCAAGACACACTAGGAAATTAAGCGCAGGTGGTTTATGTGTAAAGATATGTTATATAGGCTGTAAGATTGAATTCTGTCCCACAGAATCTCCCACAGTGTTCCCCTTTATGATAACTCTCAGAAGTCCTGCATTTGAACAGCTACAGGGGGAAAAGAACTTTTTATAGAATATAGTGCCTCTGTGTCAGGACAAGAGGTTTACAGAGGTCATGCTTGGATCCAAGCTGACTAGAATGTTGTCTCCCAATTAGTGCTTCTGGATCTTTAACACCTGTAGAATTTGCCTAAGACTTCACTGAACTTCAATGCGCGGGATTAAGTTTGGGCCTTGAGTGGAGTCTCCTTTGCTCTGTGGCCTGAAGGCTGTATTTTCCCATCTGTGTTTTCAAAACCACAACTCCTGTGTCCTCTCTCAGTTTCTTGAACTGCTACTATCACCATTTATCAATCTCTGACTTAGGGGACCTTCAATTCCTTCCCCCAGTGACTTTCCCTCTTCCACTATTGTATCTGCAAGCCATGATCTCAAAAAAAATTGCCTCAGGAAGATTTAATATTGCAATTCTTTCTGCACCCAGTCCCTTTGCTCCCCAGAACCAGTCTAGTCCCACTTAACCATTTAGCCATTAATCCATGAATACTCTGATGGACATCTGGTTTTTATTTTTTCTTTTATTCTTCTGTTGTTTTGTTGCTTTGCACTCATCTGGTCATACTGAAGGAAAAACTGTTAGATTGTGGCCAATCTTTCATAATCTGTGACCTTTCTATGCCACATGGAGTTGAGTTTGGAAAGAACATCCTCTGGAGAGGAACCTGTGGAAATCATGCCTGTGTTATTCACCTGCTGCAGTCTAAACCTCCCACAGAATTTTGCATAAAGGTTATATTTATCTTCACTATTGATCATAAATGTCAATATTTTAAAGTAATTACTAAATATGTCTATTAAAGGCCAAAAAACTAATGGTAAATTCCTTTAACATAGGGTATGTGCATATAATTAAAGAAAAACATACTCTAGAGCCAGGAAGTCAGAAATGAGGCTTTGCTTTACAGTATCAGAAAATAACATCAAGGTAATAAATTCAGTACCCAATTCAGTCTTCTGTGTAGAATCTGATATTTTGCTCCATGCTCCACTCCTGCTATTTATCAAAGTGTTGCTGATTCATTCTTTCAATGTAGCTTTGCTACTATCAAGGAATTTTGTTCTCTTGTGTTGCATATCAGAACATACTTATCTGACTGAGTCTGTGTTAAATATTTTTGGTGGGATTGATCTTAATTCTTTTGCATAGGTGAATCATAACAGTGTTTCATTTGTTTACCCCTAATTAGCCTCTCCAAGATAATCTGTTTCTTGGTTTGCAAAGATAGTGGTGTAGCTGATCTGAGGCAATTAAATTCTTCAGTATGTGTTGTGGGAGTAAATGTTACAGAAGTAGCCTCATCTTGTTAAGATTTGCTAAATCTTCAAGTTCTTATTTCTGTGAACTTTGGGATGTGTTTATGGAGAAAGGGAAAGTGGAGCCTATGTCAGTAAAAGGAAAAAAAGCAGGAAAGATGCTGAGCAAATGCTATCAGATGGAAGGATGGAGAAGTGGGGAGGACAGCAAGCTTGGGAAGGGAGACTTGGGGAGGGAGCAGGCTCTGGGGTGGAGATAGTCTCCTGAACAGGTGGCACTACAATCCTTGTTAGAAAATCCATCAGGAGCCTCAATAATATTGGCAGCCTCCCAGCAATCTTCATGTGATGGTTGTAAGTTTAATGATAAGAATTCAACTTGGCAATAGCAGCTCAGCTAAATACTCCAAGGGTTTGTGGTGCAAGTGCAGGTGTCAGATGCCAAAAGAGCATCCAAAGGTTGGAATAGGTGTGCTTGAAGACTTTGTTCACTAGTTAAAAAATGAAGATGTTGGTGTCTAGTTAACCCTTCAGTCACAGCTGGGTGGCTGCTCAGGAAGGAATGTTAGTTCTGTCTCCTGCAGATCATTAAATTTGGCACTTTGTGTCTGTTGTACCTGAATATGTTCCCCTTGAGCTGGTTTGAGCAGGTGAAGGACATTGAACACTCCCACGTGGCAGTTAAGGCTTAGTCTTAGAGGCTCTTTCTGTATATTCATTACTCTGTTCACAGAGGTTTGCTAATACTGTTCTGAACAGTATTAGTTTTGAAACAAAGTTGTTTCTCTAGTGTGCATGTAGGGAAAAATGCTGCTTTGCTGTCCTGTAATTATCTCTTATAACTTTGAAAATGAATGACCCTGTTTGTGCCTTTCAGTGTAGATATTATGTATTGAGGGCATTGCTAAAGCATGGTTATGTACATTAACAGAAACCTCTCCTTGCTTCCATGCAGCTTTTGTAATAAAGTCACATTTCACTGGAAAAGGCTGCAATCTGCTTTCCATCTCCATTAAGACTCACTGTAAGCCATGCTATGAAAATTCCTGAATGAATGGCAGAATTGGAGACCTGCTTACCTGTTTCCAGTAGAAATGAGAAACCCAATTTAGCTGCAGTATTATTCTGTCTAGTGAAAATCTTGAATTTGCTACGGATATTGCCTTCAGACATTTGTGCCAGTTTCTTCCCAATGTCAAAGGGAAAGTTTAAGAATTCTTTCAAGCCTTGGACAGCATGGAAAGCGACCAGAAAAGGAGATGGATACTCAGGGAGATATCACACCTCGACTTGTAATCTTCTTAGTGATGACTATTTGGGGGCGAGATTTTAATTTTACTGCCTCACTTGCTCACACAGCTGTGAGAGAGTAAAGCACAAACAGTAGTTTGCAAAGTTCTGTTTGCTTCTCTTCAGTAAAAAATACCCCAGTGGTTAAAGGAGGTGAGCGAGCCAGATTTAGCCAAGTACCAGGAACTGCAGGATGTATGTGACTTTAGGAGGTGTGGCACAGAGCCCTGGCTGAGTTGGCAAGAAGTTTTGCTCCATGAGCTCTCAAAGTAAAACCAATGAGCCCTGATTATATGGGACCCTTCAGTAGTATTTTTATGGGTGTTTATTTTTTAAACAGAACCAGCTTAATAAGCAGTGCTTTTGGACATCTGTTTAGGAGCTATGAAGTAAAAGTATCATGTGTGTATTTATCCAGTGCCACCTGCTGAGCCAGCAACTGCAGTGTGCACTGGGTCTCTTCCATCGTAGCAGTTGATGCTCTGATAGTCTAACTCAGGTATAAAGGCTACTTTATACTGCCTTGGAAGACATGATTCCAGAAATTTGTATGAGCTACTTTCTGTTTTTCTTTCAACTTGTGCTGGGTAAGATTTGTGCCCTTGCCTGCAGCTCAGAGCTTCTGCTTGACTAAAACAGTTCCAAGGGCTTTAAAGAGAAAATGAGGCTTATTTTATGTGTTACTATTTTCCTTGTATTTTTTGCAAGAGTGCAATTAAAATGCTATTTACTATAGGTTGCCCTACAACCCCCACCCCCACCCTTCTTAATTGTTTACTTGGCGCTCAGAGAGCACAGTTCATTGTTAGGAAGAAAGAGAATAATTCAGACAACTTGGTCAATCAGTCTGCAGCTTGTTTTAATTTTTACACTGCTTCTATTGTGTGGAAAATATGACTTTTATAAGCTTGATAGTGCAACCATGAAATGAGAGTTTTTGCAAATGTTACATCCATAAAATGAGTAGGTTTCAAAAATTGATTCTGTACTCTTAGACAAGATTGTCAACCAGGTTGCTGCAATGTTTTTAGGTGTAGGCTGTACAAGTATTACAACCAGAAATCTACATGAAAGGAACATTGTTTGCAAAGTCAAGTACTCAGAAGCTAGGAAATAGTAGATTTATGGTTGTTTGTACAAATGTAATTCTCTCCTCTTGTATGTGCTTTCTGCACAGTGAATGAGGCAGGAGTCCTGCAGAAAAGCAGGGCTCAATCACAGAATCAGAGAGTTAATCACAATGCCTGCACACACAGGGCAGAACAGGGCTTCTGTGTGCAGCCATAATCTGACCTTCCCTGACTCTCAGGTGCTTGATGTTGAAAGAATTTCATTCAACATTGGTTGGTTTGGGGTATGATTTCCTAACTTTAAGAAGGAAGGAAGACTAAAAGAGTTTATTGAAATCTTGAGGTTGGATGCAATTCTGTGGATGGAGGTTTGGGGTGAGGGGCCGAGCATCACAGCTGGTGCAGTTCTCAAGTGTCACAGTGCAAGCTGTGGGAGCACTGCAGTGCTGGGGAGATCAGCTATGTTTGCCCCAGTAATAAACTTACTGTAACCACTCTCTCTGCCTTTTAGACCTTCACCCTCCAGCATGCCCAGAGCAGTTGTAGGGATTAGCAGTGGTAGCTGGCAGGACGAGAAAATTGTCTCAGTGCAGTGGCAATTCACTGTCAGATTCAGGTAATGTGGTCATGACAAATGCCCAATGCAAGATGATTTCCTTCTGCATGAAGAAAAGTGAAGCAGAATTTCATAGGTTGGAGAAAAAATACTGTAAAATCTCCTGGCTTGAAGAGTTGTTTTTCTTTTGTTCTTTTTTCTTTCCTCTGCTGTGTCTTATCAAGAGCTACAGATTTGAGAGATCTTCAAGGATTAATCCACAAGATAGATTAGCAATGGGAAATGTGAGGGAGTGAATTTTAGATTAGTATCATCTGCTGAATTTGAAATGGTGTTATACCCAGACTGACTCTTGCACAGTTCATCAAGGTTTTTGGAAAAGACTAGGTGGCTGTAAAAAGGTTCAATTTATCTTCTGTAAAAATCTCATCAAATCTGATGGATAATTGTTCAAAAATACAACAGCCATCTTGCACAAAGCCAGCCAAACCAAAACAACCTATGGCTGTCCAGCTATTCCTAAGTTTCAGGAGCTGGGCACAGTTGGTCTCCCTTGTTACCCTGCCTTGACTCCTACATCACAGCCTGGGATTGCCTGTGCTCTTGGACCCAAGTGGGATTTGTGCATCCAGCCCTGTATTTGGGTCACAAAGCTTGCAGTCAAGGGAGCAGATTCTTGGTCTTCAACTCCTGGCTTTTTAATACCTCACCTCAGTTGTGTAGCTCTCATGTGGAACTGCACTGATCAGAAGTGTAACGTGAAACTGATTTTGCAAAACAATAAATTGCAGAGAACTTGAGGAAACAGCTGGTTTTGGTTAGTAAATTGCATATAAAATACAAAACATCAGTAAATGGAAGGCTTGGTCCCAGGAGAGGAGAAGCAGGGCTTAGCCCCCTTGCTTTCCCCATGCTGGTGATTGGTTTGAGCTCAGTTGCCTTTGGCCCCAAAGGGGGCTGTTCCAGCAGCCTGGAATAGCCAGAGCATTGCAGAAGCTCACTCACAACCTTCGTGTCTGCCTTTGCTGGAGATTGTAAATAGCAAGTTACAGCAGCAAGGAGTGGGAGCTTCCCACAGGAAAGCCTCTGACAGGGGCATTTCCCAGGTTTCTGGATTTGCCAGCTCTGTAGACCCTGGTGGTGGCCAGAGTGGCAGAATCCTCTGGGTTAGCTGGAGCCCAGGTTCAAAATGCTTCTGTCCTTGCAATGGCTTATGATTCACAAAGGCAAATAAAATCACACCAAGAAAAACAAAAAACTATCCAAAAAAATCCCCAACCAAACAAATCCTAAAAAATAAAAAATAATAAAATCCTTCTTTTGCAGTTAATGCTGAGTAATTAAGTATTCATGAGGTTCACACTAACTATGGTAATAAAATGTAGTTGATATTGAATTAATCTTACCAATTTGATGCATGTGGTAAGGATGATGGCTGCTTCATTTCTTACTGTACCAGAGATGTATAAATGTAAATTGTGTTTTCTGAACTGGAGCTCTCTTTAATGTTGACTTCTAGCTGTGTTGCAGCTCAACCCGTGCCCAGATCCAAGACTGCAGACGCTCACACACAATTAATCTCACAAATTTATGAATGCCAGAGCATGGAGCAAAATGAAAACAACTGGAGGAATGTATAAGGGGAATAATTGGACTGTATCCAGATGTGCATGTGTAAAACATCACTGATTGACTCCTCCCCCATATCCTGCCTGAAGAAAGGAATTTTTTTCAAAAATAAACTGGGGTTATTTGAAAGAAGTTGTGGTGTCTGAATGAAATCTAATAGGCAGGATTAGTAGTAATTAGGTACATTCTTTGCTCATTGGTTTTTTTGGTTTTGTTTTGGTTTTGTTTTGGTTTTGTTTTGGTTTTTTCCAACTCTTTAAGTATCACTGAATTTAGCAGATTCTTTGCAGTTTCAGTGTTACTGCTGGAGCTTTTGCCTCGCCGATTTGAGCTGCAGGATAGTAGAGGAGAATCAGGAGGATTGCATATGTGTTTATGTGTTATGCATTGAAAATTTTCTGACCACTACCTGGCATTTTTTAGTTCTGTATCAGGAGATTTTCGTGGTGAAGGTTGGTTCAGGGGCAGAGGGACACTTGAAAGTTTTTATATAGAGAGAATTTACTAAACAGAAGGGAGAAAAAAAAAAAAGTGTCCCTTCCTTGTGTTGTCTCTACAGATTGGAGTGGAAAGGAAGGTGGCAAACGTGCTGGTAGCAGAACTGGTTAAATGTCAGGCTCAGGCAGCACACGCAGGCAGGGCCAGCCTCGTTCCTCTGCCACCGCTGCTTGCTCTTACAACAGGCACGGGAAGGCAAGAAAAGGGGAAGGGAAAGGGAGGAAAAAAGCCTAGACTGAAGAAAAATCAACTTTTGCTTTACTGATTTGTTGATTTAAAAAGGAATAGATAAATCTGGCATTTCCATGATTATTTTGCTGCCCTTTTTCTATTCTTCCTCTTCAATAAATTGCGTTGTCCACTTTTAAACTCTTGTGTGCTTTCTCAGCACAAACTTTTCCTAGACATTTTGTAACACTTCTTTTTCTCCCCAAATTAAAGTAGCAGAAACTTTGGCTGAGTTTCACAAAACACCCTCACCAGCTTGCTCTACTGTCTTATGTTTACTTTGGTTCTGTACCCAAGTAGGTTGAGAAAAAAGAAAGAAATAGCACTGAATCTTCTTAAAAGCTGCAATCGATACTTACTGCGGGGAAGGCTCGTAATGTTCTGATTCTTTTCTAGTCCTTGCTCACACAGCACTATCCCTGAAGCCAAGGACATGAAAATAAAAAAATTCTTTGGGGTTTGGACCACGAGACTGTAGCCACCTCCCTCCACTAAAGGCTTTATCACAGAAGGACTCTGTGCTGATTTCTTTGCACAGAATCTTGTTTTGGACTTCACCCTTTATTTTAGCTCTGCTTAAAATGGCGTTGAAGCAATATTACAGTTTGGGTCCTGTTGAAGGGATGGGTTAGAACTTAGGCTTTCTGTGCTTCAAGAAATTTGACTTTTTTCCCTCCTCTAATGGACATGCTGAACTGTCCAGGCAGGCTTGTGGTATTGTCAGGGATGTAAAATTCTTGCACTTAAACTGAACAAGCACAGAGGCATGATACTGTTTCTACACCAGGTATAAAAGTGCCTGGCACAAATCTGATTTAATAGAATATGTGAATATGCTTTTGAACTTAGTGTCACAGCATTTCCACTAGAATACTGTGATGGATATTTTTGAAAAATAGTCATAGTCCTTGGATAAAGAGCTCCAGAAGTTCATCTGAAAATGCTTTATAGTTGGAAAGACTCTTTAGAAAAAAGTAAATTTCAGAGTTGCCACAGCTCGTCGTGTTGCTTCACTGAAGTTGCAGCAGCTGTCGAGGTGAGATGGAGTTGCCTTGGCAACAGCACATATTGTATAACAGTACCACACCACCATCAAACCAGTGAGGTGAGAAGTAGTTTAAAAGCATTACTAAATTTTTATGGTACGTCTGCTACATTTTCAACCTTGTGGTTGGCTGAGTTTACTCAGTGTAGCCTTCCTGGAGCCCAGAAAGCTCAACTGCTGAATCCTGTTCAGTGAAGAAAAGGGAGGGGGGAATCCCCAATTTGTCTTCATTTTTGTTTTTTTCTTTAAATGCTGAAGTTAAGCTCTCTCTGTATAACTTTTTTTTAATTATGCTTATGCTCATAAGGCAGTTAATGTTTTACCTAAACTCATTTTTCTCTCCTTTTTATACCTTCGATTCCAAGCTTTTTTCAATGTTTTGAGTAATGAAAGCAGGAAATATTTAGAAGAATCTATTAAAACTTAGCAGAGAAAGCCCCCAAAGATGAAATTGGCCTGGTTTTATGGTTGCATTACAAATACAGGTATTCAAATGGTGATGACTTTTTTCATGACACACAGGTACTGTGCTTTCTTTCCAGTTTGTTGTTTTCCAGTCCTTTGTGCTTCCCACAGCTGTTTAATTAAAAAAAAAATAAAATCACTTCCCACCTCACTATTCACAAGGAATATCTGTTGCATGTCCCTCCCTCTGTATTATGGATTCAACCAGAGAACTTCAAATTATTATTTTATGAGACCAGTGGCCTACAAAAGAACTTTAAGGCTCTTTTCTGAATTTATTTACTAACAAAGTATGTCTTGGTGGAGAGATGGGTCATGTAAATTTTTCACCTACCTTCACAATTATTGCACTTCTTGGTCAATTTTGACAAAGATTCAGATCACCTTGTGTCTTTTTTGGGTGGTGGTATTTAATGGCATTAATTAGATACCAGGCAAAAACCAGGGAGTATGTTATTTCATGCTTTTAAACTTAAATCTGAAAACAAAACAAAAGACCCCTTGGAAAAAACATGGTATGAACCTTAAGCTGAGGGGAAAAAAGCAGCAAGAGGAGCAAGTGTTGTGAAAACTCTGCAAATCACAACCACCTGGTTAGAGTAGTGAGTCCCATGTAAATTAAAGAAGAACTGACTTCAGTTGCAATGTTCAAAAAACAAACCTACGAGACGCTGCCCAAAGCTCTAGTTAATAATTATTGCAAACAGCTTGGAGCCAGCCCAAATTGTCCAGGACTGTTGGATCCTCTCAGGGGTTCATGCATACCACAGTGATTATTGCATGCTTTTCCAAGCTCCATTGTGTGCTCTCGCTCGTGGGATGTGGTGCCTCTAGTGCTGGGCTGTGGAACTCTGTGACTGAGCTGTCTCAGCGGGTGTGGTTACATTTCTGCTCCTTGTGATCTCTCAGTCGATGGCAGCTGGTTTGGAGTGTGCTGGACAGACCTGAGAAATGGTTTCTTGTGCCTGGGAGCTGATGGAGCTGTAGAATATATTGTAGAAGTTACTCATAGTGTACCTAAGTGCTGTTGGAGTTGCAGCTGCTGAGCTCTTCAGGATCAGAGGTTATTCCAAAGCATCTCTCCTGCCCAGCTGTATTTCAGGCACCTGTGCTGATAACCTGATGAAAACTCAGGGCTCACTGACCTGGGTGTAGCCCTTTGGAACCAGATCTGTCCTACTTCCAGTTCTTCATTCAGTTCAGAGTTGCCATGTGTAGAATGATACCCTGGTGACAAAGAGCAGTGTAGCAGGGCAAACTCAACTCCTGCATTGAGTTCTCTATCCTCAGATAACCTGAGGACAGGTTATTTCTGTTCTCAGCACAGGTGAGGCTGGATTTTCTCTGTCAGTGTTGGTCAGTCTAGCAAAGGATCTTTGATATTTGTGGATTTTGGTATTTTGATATTTTGTCCTTAGCAGAGATGATGCTGGATTCTCTCTGCCAGTGTTGGTCAGTCTAGCAAAAGGCAAAGGATCTTTGATATTTGTCAATTCTGAAGACAAGGGAGAAGAATCTGAAGTAGTAGTGATGAGGGGTGGAATCCGTCCTTTCAACAGCCTTTAAATCCTACTGAACTCTCTAGTCTGAGCACTCCTTTGTTACTAGCCCATGCAGTTTGTTGTGCAGTTGCACAGCTTTACACTTCATACTTATTTTGAGTGAGGTTGTGTGGAGGCAAATCTTACCAAGTAGTTATCAGTTTGTAAATAATTCTCGTTTTCCCACCATGACATGGTTTTGCAGCCTTTGAAATAGGGTCTAGCTCCAACATCAGAGGAGAGTGTATGCTACTGGGACACTGCCAGATGGCCCCAGGCTTTTGCTCATGGTGACAAGGCTTGTCAGCTCTTGGGGCAGGAAATGCTACAAGTATTTTTACAGTGCCAGTCTGGAATATTCCTTAGATGTTCCCACAGTGCAGGTGATGGTAACAGTCCTGTTACCAGTCCTGAGTTTAGCAGTAGGTTGACAGAATCTGCATTTCTCAGACCTGTCCACCTTTTTCTGCTCCCATTGCATCATAGACCCACACATTTGAATGTATATTTTTACCAGTAATCAGAATATGACTGGAGTTCTGCTGAGCCATCTCTCTCAATTAACCACAAGTAACCATAATAACTATAGCAGGTTTTTGGCTGAAACATTTTGTTAATTGCTTATGTTAGTAGCTTGGATGAGTGAGCTGGCCTATTAAATATTCCACTGGTTTTAAATAATGGTTTAATTTTTGAAAGGTATTTTCTATTAGCTGAGGAAACCAAATTATTGTCTTGGCAGTCAGAGTACAACATATATGCTGGAGCAAAAACTAGGAGGAATGGGATCAGAAAACTGGGTTGTGTGTCAGACTGGTAGTTGTCATGATCATTTCTGTGTTCTGTTCCAAAGATTTGGGGTTTTCCCCTGCACATATTTGAGGGTTATTTTAAAAAAAAAGGCATCACTATTTTTGATTTGTTGATAGCATCCCACTGGAGAACTGTATGGTAGATGTGCTCTATTGTTCTTGAATCATTTGGGGGCTACGTTGCTCATAGATCAGATCCTTAAGGGAATGGTACTTGAATTCATTCTGTGTCTCTTTAGAATGGCAAATGAGAGAGGCTGATATTTGAACAAACTCACTTTGGAAGAGTTCCCACAGTCCTTTCTTTTGCCTTAATTTCCTTTCTGTGCTGGTACTGAGGGGACAGACCAGCATCTGCTCATGCCATAGGTACAGTTATTGAATTTTGTCCTGAATTGTTGTTTGTATTTCAAGTCTTGCTGTCTGTCTGTACCCATGGTTGCCATCACCACTGAAAGTGAAAAATATCCCCTCTTCCTATGCAATATTACACAGAACAGCTCTGTGGATTGTCCTGATGGTCACCTTGGTGTATCCAACTGGAGAGGAATGAGAATAGTCCTGAAGCCTCATGTCTCTGCAACTTGATGCCATTTGCAGCAGGAATAGCAAAAACCTCTGAATGTCCTCACTGAAGCTCCCATAGGTGCCAGGCAGGTCATGAATGCCCAGTGGGTAACTCTGGTCCAACACTGAGCTCAGAGCACATGAGGGCTTGAAGCCCATGTGCCCTGGGCATGGAGACTGCTGCAGCTCTGTCTGCAGGGGCTTTCCCTTGGCTACCTGCCTTCTGGGAATCTTGAGTAAGTGACCAAAGTCCTTGTTTTCTACTTAGGAAAGGTGGCCATGGGGTAAACAAGTCTTTCAGGCAGTGTTGGCATTCACTGGAACACATCTGTTCTACTGACTGCTACAGTGTGGGGCCTCAGCAGGACCAACACACTGAAACAGGCATAGGAAGAAATCATTTGAGCATCAGCTGTTGTACCTCTGTGTTCTGTTAAAGTGAAATTTGTTATTTTTCCCATTCATGGAGTCACTTAAAAAGTGGGAGAGACTGGAGATGGTAAAAAGCATCAGTGTAAAAGATGCCAGTGACTCCAGTCTGAAAATAAGGAATGTTCTATTTAATTAATCTGGAAATAATCACTGCAGATGGGATTGGCTACAGGACTGGGTACAGTATCTCTTCTGTTATTTTTCTGTAACTTCTGGTCAATCTTAGGCTGTTGATAAAGGTCATGAAAATGGACTGGAACTTTCATTGATGTGAGTATCTTTTATGTGATCCATCATCTCTTACCAGAGACATCCCATTTGCTAATGCATATTTCTAAGCATATCTAATGTGCTATCTGTTTATCTAAGTTTTTTTTTTTCATTTCCCACTTTTGCAATGCCCTTTTATTTTTATTGCCTGGCTAACAAGTGAGAAGTAAACTCAGGGTAGTGGTTTAAACATTTTGCAAGAAAGAATAGTCTTGTAACTAAAACATAAGATGAAAAGTTAAAAGCTATGATTGGGTTTCTGATTCTACTGTTTATCTTGTTGTTAAACTCACTGTAAAGAGATACTGTCAACATAAAATCAGACTTCAGTCTGCAATTTTCTTATCTCTTAGATGTAAACAAATTTTTACCATAAAGAAAAAGCTAAGGAAAGAAAAATCTCCAGTTTTGACATAGTGTATATGACAGTATTTTGAAAAGTAGCAATTCCTGTCCTGAATCAGATCAGTGTGTTTGTCAAAGCAGCAAATGCCAGATGCTCAAGAGGAGCCAAATCTAATAGAGTGCTGCAGCCCCCAGAGCAGGAGCTGGGCAGCATTTGCCTCCCTCCCTGGCTTTGTGCAACTTTATTTTCCTTGCATGGGCTCCTTCTTCCTTTTCTAATGCAGCTGGGAACATCCATAGCAAAGGATTCCTTGAGTCACACTGAGTTCTCAGTCTCAAGGATGCTTGGCATAAGTGCAGATCATAGCTTAAGTATGTGCTTTGTTTAAAGAAACTTCTCTTTATCAGCTTTCACAGAGGAAATGCAACAGTCAGTGACTTGTTAGATTTCATCTTCTGTTTATATTGGAGAAAACAATATTCACAAACACAGAAAATTAATGTTAAAGCCACAGAATGGTAGGTGGGTGCTTAGAGGAACAGGTAGAACCTTACACTACTGAATCCAGTATTGGGATTTTTTGTTTTAGATTAAAACATCAAATAAATATCTCTTTGATTGCAAACTCACTGATAAAAATCTGTGCATCTTCCCTGTAAGACTTCCATTTCATAATTAATCTTTATGGAGAGTGCATAGCTCCATTACAAAATGCATAAAGTCAGAAACCAAATACTTCCTGAGCATTTAAATGCCAGTGGCCAACAGTGGGTTAAAAATCCTGCACATTTTTGGAAACCTTAGAAGCCCTGATGGGTGGAGTAGGCAATGGGCGTTGTAGTGTGGATGCTTTGCTAACCCTTTGCTGTGCAGCTGCAGGACAAACACGCTGGAGCCATGGCCAGCAGCAAAGTGGATTCTTAGGGAGCTCTCTTCCTAAAACCTTTCTCTGTGCAGGAGAGATGGAGTGATTTCTGCTGCAGGAAGAGCAAGATTTGAACTGTTTTCTAATCACTGGCTTTTTCTGGTAAATACTGTAAAAAAAAGCATTGCAAGAACAGCTTTAAAGAGTTAGGAAAGCTCGTTAGCAACCAGTTGCCAAAATATCTGTTTCTACATACTCTACACAAGTTAGAATAATCAAATTAAATGAAAGGTGGTTTTTGCATCTGGTTTTGGATCTGAAAATAAGTTGATACAGACATTCACTGGACAGTTTAATTGCTATAATAAATTTGCAGTAAACCTCGTGAAAATAATATTTTCTTTTTTCACTGTGAAGACAGATACATCCCTACATAAAGAGAAGTTTGCTTCCTCCTTTGTCTCATTGTCGACAACTGTAAATTTTCAGTTAGATTTTTGTAAATACACATAAGAAATCCCATCTGTATGAAATACTATGGAAAGTGTAGGCATCCAGAGAGGTGGTCAATAAGCTGTGCTGCTAACAGCAGAAAGTCTAGCAAGAAATGTCTTTTTATTGTGCTTTGGGAAAATAGCCTCTGCAGATTCCACACGGGTGCTTTGTGGGAGGGCATTCCACACTGTGGGAGCAGAACAAGTGCCTTTAGGCATCTGAGGTCAAAATGTGGACAAGGACTTCAGACATTTATAGTTGTGTTTCTCCCTGCTTATAAAAAAAATATTCAACAGTTTAGGGACAGTTTGTATAGCAGGCTAAATTTGGGGATAAGCAACACTTTATTGGCACAAGCTATGTGAAACAAGGAATTCTAAGTTCTTCATTATTTTCATCATGATTTTCTTTGCTGTGTACAATGCACAAGTTCCTGTGGCCTTCATGTGAGACGTGAATTGGTGCTTTTCTGTAAATTATTTGCCACTGAGGTGATGGACCAACACCCTACTCTACCAAATGGAAAAGATGAGTAGCTGCTCCTGGGCTAGGCTGGTACCCAGCCAGGAGGGGATAAATTAAGGTGTGGTGCTTTATTTCCCAGGGCCTTGAGCCCTTTGCTTTTGGAGCAGACCCAGGTGTTGACCTCCTCAATGGAAGATGAAGGTGCCTCTATGGATGGAGTCTCCTGCCCAGCTGGACTCGTGCCTCCTCCCTGGGTTTGCTTTGAACTCCCAGTTTATTCCTCAGAGTGGGGGTGAGCACAGGGTGCTGGTGCCTTTCAGCTGCCCACAAACAAGAAGTTGCATCATTCCTGATAAATTGAGTTTGTTTAGTTCTATTGTTAGAGCCCATGTCTCATGTCCCTGTCCTCAAGCACACCACCCTGAGCACCTTCCTGAGGAGCATGGGATGGGAGCTGGGACTTGGAAAAGTTCTGGAGAGAAGGAGCTGGTAGATCCAGGCCTAGAGCATGGGAAATTGTCTGCACCAGGATGGAGCAGAGGAGAAAAGAGAATGTGCTTGAAATATAAAAGCGTTTGAGATTCTCAGGTTTTTCTTTTGGTGAAGTCTCTGTGTTGTCTTGAACAGCAGAGATGCTGCTTGCAGCGTAAATAGCAGAGTAAGAGCAGGGTGTAGTTCCAAGGAGCTCTTGGGCATTTTAAGTCAGATTTGCTGCCTTTTTCTTTCTCTGTAATTTAAATAAGAGGTTTACACATATCAGTTGCAGAGTTCTCTCATTACTTCAGGCTGTTATTTAAAACTGGGCACTTGAGAGAGGTGAAGGAATGGGGTGGGGGCTTAACTGAACTTTGCAGTTTATACTAGTGCTTCATTTTCTTTAACTTAATTTTATTTTCCTAATATCTAGCCATAATAACTTTTACTGCTTTATAGGCTTTTTAGTGAGGAGTAATGTAAAAGAAGGATTGAACACTGGAGCTTTCTCAACATTGCCTATTAATGGGTTTCCCCCTCTACCAAGCAGTAGGTCAGCTTTTCCCTTGGTGTGTCTATTTTAGTTAAAATACTACATTGAGATCTGTGTTGTGATCACTGAAAGTCCTGGTGATGGTGAGGCACATGTTCTTTGTTGTTTTGTTTGTTGCCTTTGGGAACGTTCTGTGTGTGCCAACCCCACACCAATCCGTGTGCTTTTGATATGAAAGATGATGCTTTTCCAGTGATTTTCTGTCTAGCTCTCTAAACAAGAATATAAAGATATGTTGGTTTTCCAGATTAATTATTCCACTAGATCTCTGCTAGATCAATTAAGTAGAAATTTTGGTTTTGTATTAAAGTTTTCTAGCTTTTCCTGTTTGTGTGCCATTACTAAGTCAGTCTACAGATATTTTAGATAACTGTGCAGCAGTTTCTTCCATAACCTTTTCCTAACCTTATCCCCACCTCTACAGCCACTTCTCCAGGTCACCATGTGTTGTAGCTATCAACAGGTCTTTTTACCTCTCATTTTAATCTTTAAGGTACTCTGAACTGCTTTTTTTAGCTCCTTGCTAGATTCTGCTCCCTTCCAGCCCCACCTCTCCTTTAGAACATGAACAGCAGAGAAAGGAGTGTCATGATTCTGTAGTTAACAGTTCTTTTTGAACAAGTTCAGAGGAGGCCGTTGAGATGCTCAGGAAGCTGGAGAACCTTTCCCATGAGGGCAGGCTTGGGGGAGTTAGGGCTGTTCAGCCTGGAGAAGAGAAGGCTCCAGGGGACCTTAGAGCAGCTGAAGTGTAACTTAAAGGAACTCCAGGAGAGCTGGAGAGATACTTTTGACGGGGGCTTGGAGTGACAGGACAAGGGTTGATGGCTTTAAATTGATTCAGAGTGGGTTTAGATCAAGGATCAGAAAGAAATCCTTCCCTGGGGGGTGGTGAGGCCCTGGCACAGGGTGCCCAGAGGAGCTGGGAATGCTCCATCACTGCAAGTGTCAAGGAGCAGTCTGGGATAGAGGAAGATGTCCCTGCCCATGACAGGGGGTGGGATGAGATGAACTTTCACTCCCTTCCAACCCAAACCATTCTATGGTAGGATTTTTTCCTTTTGAAGCCATGCTGTGTGTGTGTGGATGTTTGTGTGAGGGCAGTGAGGACTTTGTTAAACTGCAGAGTAAGCTGAGAATTTGCAGCCTAATTCAAATCAATTAGAAATGTTTTTATATGGAACTCAGGGCCTGACACTAGTCAACTTCTACACTAAATGATCCAAATCATGAAATAATGAAGACTTTTTGGCTGTGCTGTTTAAGCTGAAAGAACTTAGTATCCAATGGTAATTAGAGTATAATTATTTTAGATTGAGGGGCATGCACCTATTATGGCATATAAAATTTTCCTTCTTTTCAGTGAGCAGAAGAAAGATTCCATAATGTGCTTCTCTTCAATGTGACCTTGTGTCTTAGTGTTCTGAAAAGGTCTGGGATTTTGTTTATGCCTGCAGAAAATATCAGAGGTCACTGATACCAGAGTTTCCCATCCTCACTTCCCTTTTAGGAGGAGGTTGTGTCAGTTCTGTAAAAGTGCAGTGTACAGCTCCAGTGGCTTTACCAACAGTGCCCTTCTCTGTAAAAGGCACCTACAAGTGGTGGTCTTTGTCCACACACAAACTGGTCAGGGTTGTCTTTGCATTTCTGTACTTCCCAACTTGAAAACCACTTCTTGCACCAAACGTCTTTTGCAGGAGATGTGGGAGGTGAATGGAAAAAGGAAGTGAGTGCAAGGAAAACAAGGGGACTCAGGAGTCACCTGTAAAGGCTCTGTGCAGCTGCCAAGCGAATTTGATTTTAAACCGTAGCTTTGTCTTCTTAGACTAAACTGTATTTTTCCCCTTCTAAATTAGGTTTTTCCCACCTACATTTCCAAAGTGCAATTTCAGGGCAGATTGAAATGTATTTTGAGGTCTTCTGTTTTCATTAGGGAATGTGAATTTCTTTTAAATGTAAATTTTCAAGGTTTATAACACTTGGTTTGAGGAAGATTTTTTTTTTCTTTTTTGAGTAATGGCAATTAGTTCTGTAATGCATTTATGTAAATATACATGCATTTAGCCTTGTCTGTTGTCATGTACTTTTTTCCTGGGAATTACTAGTAATTATATTTTGGTAATGTATTAGTATAAACCCCTCATTATTTCAAGCTATTTCAGTATAATGTATTATTAGGCATTTAAAACAAATCTAAACTGCTAGACAATCTAGTTTTTGTCAGCTTGGGAATATCCTTAAAAGAGCACAGAATGTTATTTCTGCAAAGTAAAGAATTGAGACAATAATTAAAATATACATTTAATTTGAGTAATATAAATGCAGAGAATGGATCACAGAAAATCAAATTGCTGAATAGGATGTTAAAATAGCACTTTAGCAGACATAGAACACTTTTAATGAACTTTTTATTTCAGTATTTTATTTCAATACTTTTGAGGCTTTTGAAGGCCAGAGGGAAACTAGCTGAATTGTTTTATTTATTTTATATTGTATTTTTAAAATTTCGTTGCATGGACAACTTTGCAATAAGCTGTCCTTCCTTCTTTGTATCTTTGATTGTCCTAAAAACAAAATGCTTGTCCAAAATATTCTTTACTGCTTTAGAACACGTTAAAGGATGATTTCTGATAACAGAATTAACTGTGTGTGAGAGGAGCTCATTGGCAGCTAATAAGATGGTTTATATGAGTAAGGCTTAGTTGTGTGAATGCAATTTCCAGAATCCATTGTAGAACCAACCTCCTTGTGAAAAATTACAGACTTGGGAGTTTGATAGATTCACTATTCTAGATCTCTTACTGAAATTTGATTGTGTACCAATATTTGTAGGTTAGCTATCTTGTTTTCACTTGGATTTTTGTTGTGACCACGCTGCTTTCCCATGGAAACACTCCCAGAATGGCTTTTGGAGATGGATTTTTCCAGCAGCAGTTCCTCGTTGGTTGCAGTATCTGTAAAAGCTAACGACATTAAGGAGTAAGGAATATATCTTTCAGAGCACTAGTAACGAGTAATAGGGGTGTTTTGACATAGTGTTTAAAGAAAAAAAACACCCATGGAATTTGGTTTCCTGCCCAGAACTTTGACTGACTGTCTGGGAATTCAGTGCCGTATGTCAGTGTTGTGTAGAATTGGTGTACGTACGCTGCAGTGATTCTTTACAATTGTTACAGGGTCCTGCAAGTTTAGAGCCAGGGAACTGATAGTCTCCAATATTTTGAGTCAGCATTGATAAGGACTTGCACTGTTGAGGAAGTGCAGAACAGTAAATAATTCCCTTTCTTCCAGAGAGGCAGTGGTGTTCATCTTCCTTGTCTGTGTACTGTAAAAATTCACCATTTTTGCAGGCATCTTTCAACTTTTGGATTTCAATGCACCTTTTTTGTTGTCTTCTTTGTTTGCAATAATGTCCTCACCTCTTGCATTACTGTTGTTTGTGTGGAGTTCTCAAGCTCCTGGAGACTTCCAAAGCCATTGTACCTTTCATGGTTTCTTTGAAACAGCTGAGGTTTAAGCACGTATAGCCAGTGCTGCTGAAGCAAAACTCTACACCTTGTTTGTTGAATCTTTTAAAGTCTTATTTTCACAATACAATTTCACCAACAATAGCTATCTAAGCTGCATGTTACAATTTTTTAGAGCATGATGAAGATAGTTCTTACAGCTATTGTGATCATTGGTTAGAAGTTGTTTCCTTAGGAAAGAGCTCTTTTCTAATTGTGCTCTTGGGGAAGCCAACTGACAGTATCTTAACAGAGATGATTAAGTAAATGCAGGTGTTTGTCATCTTAACACAACTTTCAGTCTACACAATGGTGTATTCAATCTGTATTTCCCTCCCTAAGCAAAAAGCATGGAATAAAAGAGGGTGTTAGGTATGAATCAGAGTAGTAGTTGATTGCAGGAATCCAGACATGGGAGCACTGGAATTCTTTAAAGATGATGTTATTTCATACAGAGGAGAAATGACATATTTTTAAATGTCACTGCAAGAAAAGACAAGGTTTGGCATTAGTCTGGATTGGAAGAGATATGGAGAAAAGTAGAAAAACAATTAAAAACACTTTTGAATTATTAGTAAGGTTTTTATTTTGGGATAGCCAAAGAATATGACTGTAAGATTCTTAAATCTGGCAGTTACTGAAGACTTCATCCCCCATGCAAAAGCAAGGGAAATGCCTCCTCCCAGGTGCTGATACTCTTGAGAGATTCTCTCCTTGCGCAGCTTTTCGTGCTTGTTGCTCACAGCAGTGACGATGGAGTCTCTGCTTGGATGAGTTTGTTGCTGCTGTGCTAAGAATCAATCTGGCAGCCAGAAGCATCACAGATGTTGTGTCCTGACTTCAGCACCCCACTTCCCCTGTGCCCCTCACAGTGCTCACTGGCAATCCAGCTTTGTTTCCAGTTCTTGGCTGTGACAGTGCATGATCTGCCTCAGCACAAACCTCTGCCTGTTGCTTCTGACATGGAGAAACTGATCCCACATGGCTGAGGATGTGCTGCTGATGCCTTGGAGAGGCTGGCTAGGCAGAGTTAGAAAACAAAGTAGGTATTTATTTGAAAGGTTTTCAATAGGCACACCTTGGGCAGTGCAGGAGGCTCGCAGAGGCTGCACCCAGGATGGACAATGGTCAGGAGTTTTTCAGGCAGATAAAAGTTTGGTTTATTTGCATATCAGAGGTTAATTGTCCAGTTACAGCTTCAGGTAATGAAGTAATTTACTCAGAGATTCCCCCCCCAATTCACTGTTGTTTACATTTTTGGGGGCCTGAGTCAGTAAGGTGTCCTTCAGTTTCAAGCCTAGAGAGAATTCTTTTTGTGTGAATAAAATGGGACAACAGTAGCTGACAAAGCTATGGAATTTTAGAGTTATACACTAAAGCACTACTCATCTGAAAAATAGAAAAGCTAAAATTTAAGGCATTACTGTGAGTTTGTGCTTGCAGTGTTTGTTTGCCTGTTTCTGTTGGAGCTGGCTGCAAAGGTGGCTTTGGATGATCTGTCCTGGACATGGCACAGCCTGCTCTGGGCCTGCACAGTGCCAAGGATGGCCAGGCTCTAAGGCTTTGCTGCTATAAGTGTTATCCTTCACTGTGATTCAGCAAGGGCACGAGGGTGGGCTTGGATGAAGCTGACAAAGGTGATCTGTCAATAAATAACACCACGAAAGGCACTGACAGCACTTGAACAGTCTGTGGTTATTTCAGTGTGAGGATGTCTCTGTCCTTCCAGAGGTGCTGCTGTGTGCTTCCCCAGAGTGTGCTGCCTCCTGCTGAGCTATCTGCCTGAGTTCAGCATTCAAGGGAGCACCTGGCCCCGGCAGTGCAGTTTGTCCCTGTTTCAGGTGTGTGTGTTGAAGGTGTGCTGTAGGGTTGACATACTTTCCCTTGGGCTGATGCTGCAACAGGCCCTCTGTTTTCTGTATTGTGCTGCAAGGGAACAGCTGATCAGCACAGTCAAAATGATTTGCAATGTCATGATTTGCAATCAAAATGATTTGCAGTGTCCTTCATGGAACACACTTCTGCCTGTGACAAACATACAGTTATCAGGAGGGAGCAACACTGGATGTTTGCATTTAATCTACAGCATCTGCATATTGACAACCACCATATTTGGCAGCTCTCCTACACACACTTCCCTCTGCACACACTCCTGGTGGTAGGGGTCAGGAGGAGACCAGCACTGCCTGGCAACTTGCAGTCACTTTTTTTGATGGCAGTAACTTTGATGGAGCCAGTCCAGAGGAGGGCAACAAAGCTGGGGAAGGAGCACAAATCATAAGAGGAGAGGCTGGGAGATCTGGGGTGGCTCAGCCTGCAGAAAAGGAGGCTCAGAGATGACCAGTTTGAGGAGCAGCTTTGGCTCTGAGCTTCAGGAGTGCTTCAGTCTGGGACAGCTTCATGGGAACATTCCTGATGAATATTTCTAAGGAGATCTCAATCTAATATTGGTTTCCAAGGACAGCAGGTTTTGCTACACATCGCTGCAATTATTTTAGGATATCTTTTGTCAAATTCTGAGATACATCTCAAAACCTTCCCTTGAAGATTTGATAGCATTATTTGGTGACTTACCATTTGAAGGTAATGTTTTTGCTGTGAAGTAGAAATTGTACTTGGTGGTTATGATGGTCTCAGTTTTCTTTGTTTATTAGTTATAGGAACATCCCCAGGACTACTTAGTTTACAAAAAAACCCCAACCAAACAAATATGTTGCTGGGATATGACAGTCAGGTGATTTTTATCACTAGTGTTATAATTCAACAGCTTTTCTTTGACAAAATTGATAAGCTAGAGTATATTTATACATATGATGTGGAGCAAGGAAGGAGATAGCTTCAGACAGTTGTCTCAGAAGTTAATGTTTTCCATGACCCAAGTATCTTGGCTCTATTTTAAAAAAAGAGAAAAATAAAAAAAAGGAAAAAGCTGAAATGTACCTTTCAAAAAATGCTGCTATTAAAAAAAAAACAACTGAAGAGGAGGGGTGCTGAGGGAGAAGTCTTGACACCAGAAGCTCTGTCACAGCAGAGTTTCTCTCGAATGTCTGGAAAAAGTCTTATACTTCTGGGATGCTTTCCAAAATATTTTCAATGACCATTGCCACAGGCGTGAACTTCTTAATGCATTTTGCAGTAATCTCCACTACAGTGAAATTGATTGCTGTCTGAAAGCTTTTAATGATAACAAGCAAGTGGAGCAGCATAAGTGCCATGAGCTAATTTGTGTGTGTGCATGATGTTGCATGTTTAGGAGTCCTGCAGAGACAGATGCATCACCTCAGGAAAATCCTGCTTAATGTTTTTTACAGAATTATGTAATTGCAGATTTATCATTTTACATTTTGCAGGAAAGATCTTTTTTTTGCATACACAAAGGATGTGGGGTCTCTGGAGATACTTCTGTTGGTACCCAGGGAAAGGTCTCTGGTGGCTTTCTGAGTTTGAGCTTTCCTAGGGCTCACTTTAGAGAAGCTGAAATAGATAAAAAGGAAGAGGAGTTTTAGGAAATGCCTTTCCAGCAGACAAAATTGTACTGTATCAAAGGTGCATCTTCTTCATGTGCTTACCAAGGAATTTCAGGAGGCTAATAAATGAAAGATTCCCTTTCTATCTTCAAGTTAAGGGCATTGAGGAAGCTGAAAATATCGTGCAGCTTCCTGGGTTTTTTTCCATATTATCTTAGTATTCCTAATGCAAAAGATCATTAGAACTAGAGAGGTTCATCCACCCAGACCATCACCTTTCCAAGACTGAAATCTGAGCTGCACTTCAATTCAAAGAGAAGAGGTTTCAAGAATTACGTTTTTTCTGTAAATAAAAAAAATTCCCACCATGAAAACACATGTGTATACATATATATATACATATACATATACATATATATATATATAAAACCACACTATTTTTATACACACACACACATATGTGTGATAATGCAAATTGTCAATGCAGATTGCCAGCTGAGAAGCCTGATCTCACAGACCCTGGTGTGTCACTGTCCCTCTGTGCCAGCACAGACATGCTGCTCCTTCATCCTGCACTGCTGCTCCCACAAACCACTGTGGTTGCTGGATGGTCTGCAGAGGTGAGGAGTGAAAAACAAAAACTTGAGCACCAGCAGAGAAAAACAAGCTGTCCTAAGCAGGCTTCCTAGCAAGGGATAGAAAGGTCAGAGGATACATTTATCCCCCTCTACCTTGGAGCAGCCGCCTGGCGCATCCAGCAGAATTTTTCCAGACTGTCACTGGCTCATCAGTCGGGGCTTTCTCTCAGTTTTAAATGCCAACATCACTTCAGTTCAGAGGAATTGCTGGCTTCTTTCCCAGACAAGATTTCCCAAATTCAAAATGACCTTTCAAGATCCTAACTAATAGGAGCTAAACAGAGATTTCCTCTTCATCAGGCCCTCTCTCAGATTGATCCTTTTACTGACAGCACAGAGCAGTGAAAGACCAGCCCTTCACTTGTGATAATAAACACCTCTTTTGGAGAGGGGCAAACTTGACGTTGAATTTCTTATATACTCCAGAAACTATTGCCCTTGCATTTGATGCACTGATTCTGTAAAGGCAGGGTGGACTACCAGTGGAATTATTAGATTTCCTTTTTTTATTTTTTTTTAATTATTTTTTTATTTCATACAGCCATTCAGACTCTGCAATGGGATGCCTAGACAGCCCCCCTCGTAGGTTTGTCAGCTCCCACCTCAAGGCCAGCTTGGCTGCTCAGTTCAGCTCTCCCCAGGGATTCTGTGCCCATCCTCTCTTTCAGGCAAGGAGAAGGAGGAATCTGGGGCTGCCTAGCTCTGAGCAGAGGGGTTACGAGGTTCTGCTCTGGGGTGTGCTGTAGGAATTCAAACTGTAGCTTCAGCTCCCTGGAAACCTGTCCTGAAAAATAGAGATGTAGAGACAGCCTATCCTGATGTCCTTCTGGGAAGTCTTGAAATGTGGCAGGATAGAAAACTCCTTTCAAGGGAGAACCAGTGGCCATTGCTTCTTGAAGTATTTTGAATGCAGAGTTGTGAACTCTCATTTTTCTATACTTGAAAAAATTGGGCAACAAAAAGTTGCAGAAACAAATAATAATGCTGGGTCTTACGAGAGAAAACCACAGTGAGAAGTGAGTGACACTGTAAAATTAAGAACAAGGTCAGACTAAGGACTGATTTACCATTAGCATCAGATTTAGTCCCATAACTGAATTCTGAAGGAACAGCAGAGATATAACAATGTTCTTAAATTTCTTTAATTACATGTTGTGGAAAAAGATAACAAAAGATTGGAAAAAAAAAATGCAATTGCCAGGAGTATGCATAATTGCCTGAAAAAATTAGTACAAATGCAAAATATAGAAAGATAACTGAAACCTGAAATAGCTTGGTTCTATCATGAGATCTTTCTTTCAGCTACACTTTCAGGTTTGATTTATATAAGAAACTCAATATTTTGAGCATGGGGCAAAAGATAAAGAGTTGTAAGACTGAAGGAATACAAGATTTGGTGTTTGTGCTCTGTTCTTTTAACAGCCCAGCTTATCAGCCTGGGCCATTGTCACATTTTTGTCATGAGATTTTCAATTTGGAGTTGACTCTAGAATACTGGAGGGGAGAAGTGCATAGATGGAAGAAACATGTTCTCATCTGCAACTTATTAAGTATTCTTTTGCAGTGCTTTTCATAAAATGTTAGAATATTTAGGTATGCATTGTTTTTCTGGTAAAGCAGCTCCTTCTTCATTTTATAGACGTGTTAGAATTATGTTTTCTACATCTGTATCCAGGAGCATGCTCAGGCCTGAATCCCACACTGCTGAGTAGTCTGTAATAAAAGAACTTGCTTCAGTTTTCTTCAGAATGTTGCAGTAGTGTCTGAGAATCTCATGCTTCATTTTTCAAAGTATGCTTTGAGGAATATAAACTGAAACAGAAACACAAGAAAATTCTCTTGGGTATATTTAAAGTCAGAATATGGTAAATTATTGGATATTGATTTGAATACTATAAAGGTTTCTATGAGGCATCTTAATAGTTTTCACTTCCATCAAATGCCACAGTGTGGGCTGTTGGCACTGGTAGCCAGAGCTCTGAGGTGTAAACAAGGCTGAGCCTTTCCTTTTTGGGAGTAAACAGGCACAGACCACCAGCAGTTCCTTACACTTGTATTATTTCTCTTCTTTCTTTAATAAGGATCACTCTGGCTCAGCAGGTTCACAAGCCACTGCTTCTTGTGTCTGTAGAATGTGGACACTGCTCTGGCCATATAAAATAGTAGAGTACTGTACAATAGCTTTGCTTTGGGACTGTTTTCTGCCTCTGCTGCTTAACTGCTTTGCCAAGTGGTTGCTTGGCTTGGATGTTCCACCTACATGTTTTAGAGCCCTGATTGCAGGATATTTGATGATGCCCTGCCATCCCTGGCTCTGGCAGAAACAAGGTTGAGCACGATGCCTGAGTCAGGTAAGTGTTATCCCTGAGTATGAATGCAGAAACAAATCCAGAGAGCAGTACAGGGTCTGGAAACCTAGTCCAGAGGCAGAAATGCTAAGTTTTTTATCTGCTGTTCTCCAGCTTTATTTCAAAGCTGTTCTTCCTCAGTTTATGATTTTAAAGCAGTTCACTCTTTTGCCTAATCAATGCCTAATACTTGTTAATGCCTCATAGTAATGGCAGAGGAATTTTGTGGGTATCTACATTTGCTCTCAGGGCACAGTAAATACTCCTGAGATTTGTGCTCTCAGCTGATGCAGAGAATGAATCCTGCTGCAAACCAGCCTTTGTTCCAACCTTTCCAGTGTGGCCTGTGCTTCCAGCTGGGAGCTTGATTTCTTTGAACTTGGGGTCCCCACATAGACAGGTTTTGGTTGGTGTCATGACCCTCCATGTCAAAGCTGATGTTCTATAAGGCATTGGGAAGTGGTGAGCAAATCAGCTCAATTCTCTTGATGCAGCTGAAAGTGCAATCAGGCCAATGCTTGGCTCAATCCTGCATTTCAGAGCCTGAGCATTGTGTGCTTGAGGTGTGCTGCATAAAATTGAATTCTGTTCTCTTGTGGGAAAGAGCCTCTGCTGCTGCTGCACCTTAGCCAGCCTGAAGTGACACAAGAACCACCTTTGATAGCTGGAAGAAGCTGAAGTCATTAAACAATCTCTATCTTTGAAGCAAGGGAGTTCTGTTCCTCTTATCATCTGGTTTGCTGATGTGGTGTCCAAGGTTTCTTTTGCTGTTTTGACTGAGCCTGAAAGTTCCAAAAGCA